>NC_139629.1:23348748-23443748 GCF_964638095.1 Poromitra crassiceps | reverse complement strand
ACAGCGCCCCTTTTGAGTTTAGCCAATTGAAGGTGAACAGCTCGTGTGGGCTGGGTTAGCAATTTGCCAATCGGCTATCTGAGACCCGCCAGCTGATCTGAGGTCAGCTGCAGCTAAATACAGGGAGCTGAGTTTGAGCATAGCTTGACTACATGGCCAGCCAGAACTTATGTTAAAACTAAAACAAATTGTGTGTAAATTGGAAGGAGGGGAGCATTTCAAGTGTGGTCACTAGGGGCACCACACTGTGTTAATCTGGGCCTGACTGTATGTCACTTTATTTTTTATAAATAATTATTCACTTGAGCACCTGCCCTCCAAAATGTCTCTGCACGCTAGCTGCCTCCACATGCGGCTCTGCTGCTGCTTTACCTACTTTGGCCCCCGGGGGCTCTGCTCTCACACCACAACACACAGGGCAGCGCTTTCACAGGGGTGCAGCTCACCACTCACATCGTTTGTCCATTTTGGGTTATAATGACCCTATTTAAAAGCATCAGATATATCTAGTTATCGGAGGGAGAGGAGGATGACAGCCAACTCGACCAGAACTTTCAGCCCGTCCTCACAAGGAAAACGATAAGATGGGTATATTTTCAAGGGGGTTAAAATGACCGATGTTTACAAATGTGACCTCTTGCGGTCAATTGAGTAAGTGCATGCGTGCAGTGCATAGGCTACGTCACAGTTGGGAGCTGTGACCACGAAGTTGCGGCGACCTCTGGTGGTCTTTAACGTAACGACCGAGTCTGATATTGAAATAGCCCACTGACATGTAAGGGAATTAGGGGTGGGTTAGGTGGATCGGTGGCATGCCCACCTCTCAGTCAAGCTCCTCGTCGCGAGAGACCCTGTACGTGTCTTGACATCTTCCATTTTTAACTGTAACCCAAACCATAACCCTAACCTTAAACAAGGTGTTTTAGTTGCCTAAACAACAACCATAACCCTAACCTTAAACAAGGTGTTTTAGTTGCCTAAACAACAACCATAACCCTAACCTTAAACAAGGTGTTTTAGTTGCCTAAACAACAACCATTTTTAAAGGAGAATTTCGGTCCTCATTTCCAGCTTAAAATATGATGTTTTACTCACCGAAATATGTTTGGCTTCATTCGGATGCCCACGGAAGATTTTGAGCTCCGAGTAGTCTCCTCAAACAGGCTATAACGAGAGCCTGCGGCCAGTGCGGGGCATGCTGCACGCGCTCTCTAAATGACACTTTTTCTGTCAGATCACGGTTCATTATGGTTGTAAATATAATTATTTAGCTAATAGCTAGAAGCTAAGCTGACAACCACACAGCAGCCGGCGTTGATCTGCCCCGGATGGGGTTACAGTGCGTATCTTCCCCCTTCTGTGGTTTCTCTGAAGAAGTGTGGTTCGGGTTTCACCAGGAAACGCGGCGGCGCCAAGCCCACCGGGCCCGTTCACCTCCACCCTCCACCAAGCCTCTATAGCACCGAGCGTCCCCCGTTGCACCGGTGTCATCGAAAAATTAGGATAAGATCGTTTTGGGAGTCATTGGAAATAGACATATTATATCGTTTCGGTATGAGGACATGTTGGACCTTTGACATATTTCCTAACCTAGGTGTGTAGGATAGGTGCTAGAGGGAGAGGGGTGCACTGAAATGACATGTGTAGCCTACAGTGCTGTCCATATGGGTAATTAAAGAAGAAAAGAAAGAAAAAGACATTGTGGATCTGATTATAATATAGATGGCACCACATGATCCGGGGGGTTGATGGTATGATCTGACTCACATCCTAAAGCTGACCGCAGGGAGGCTGCATGACTACATTCAAGCCTCTGTCACTCTGATTTGTCACATGAGCATGACTGTAATTGCTGTGTTTCAGTCATCATAGGTTAATTATCAACCTTGACCTATTAAATGCACACGCGAACACACACACACACACACACACACACACACACACACACACACACGTGCACGCACAGACACACACACACACACACACACACACACACACACACAACTTGGATTGTTTTATTGCAATCCCAAAAATGAGAGGATATGCAAAACACAACCCAGTATCACATTAATACTTCCTTTGTTTTCGTCTGTGCCTGTCTGGCTGCAACCCAATCGCCAGAATAAAAGGTTGGCCTTGTAGTTAAGAAATTTACCACTCGAGGAAGGGGGTTGTGGCCACATTTACCACTGGTACAGGGTTGTGGCACGAGGCGAAGCCGAGTGCCATAAACCCTGTACCAGTGGTAAATGTGGCCACAACCCCCTTCCTCGAGTGGTAAATTTATTTTCTACAATAGCTACCACATAATATAAAAAATACACAATTGTAACATTCAATTCATTTATTTACAATCATTACTGGTTTCAGAATACATTTATCCTTCCGCTACAGAATATAGTTCCATTGACAGTCCCAGGTTCACTCCGTGACAACTCAAGCTCAGCCAGTTCTCTCTCCCCAATTTCACCATGTCGTTCTTTGTTCACTTCACCTTCATCTTCATCTAACCACTGCTCAAAACTCAATCCACCCAGTAAATCAAACGTTACTACGAAATCGGACATTTCCTTGTTAGAGATTTGTAGACTGACAGGCTAACAGTGGGCGGAGTCAGCACAGCTGTTCTTCATTCATCAGGGAGCGGAGTGATACTGCGGTTGGAGCCGAACTGTAGATTGTTGGCCTATTTACCACTGTTGCTAGCCAATCAGAATCCAGTATTCACTCATGCTGTTGTAGAAGCCTACGTTTCCAATCTCAATGTAAATTTGAAAAAACCTACAGTCTCATTGTGAAACAAAATGGCGGTTAATTTGAAAACCTCACTGCCTTTCCGACGTTAAAGGAACACTCCGCCCATTTTCAACCAGCTTTGTATCATTAGAACATCAGTAGTATATCAGAAAACTGTAAACGGTTTTGAAGTCTGTCATTTAATTTGACAGTTATTGAGTGTTAAAGTGTGGACCAGTGACATCACTGGTCCACACTAACTCAAATTAATAACTCATTAACTCAAATCAACTCTCAATAACTGTCAAACTATTCATCATTCATCTAGTTTGACAGTTATTGAGAGTTGATTTGAGTTAATGAGTTATTCATTTGCAATTGCAATCTGATCACAGAAAACACATGTTAGTGCCAGGTGTAAATGGCCTCTATGACGTATATAACGTTGAGATAGACATAGAAACGTGATGCCCCCCCCCCCCCACACACACACACACACACACACACCCAATGAGGCTGGTCTGACTCTGTCTCTTCCTTCCAACTCTCTCTCTCCTTCTCCCTCACTCACTCACCCTCCCTCACCCTCCCAACCCACCCTCACTCGCTGACCCACTAATGTTCTGTTCAATCTTCTCTTATGAATAGATAATGGGCAAAAATCAAATCTCTTCATTTGCATGTAATACAATTAAGACGTTTTAAAACAATGACGGATGGAGGGAGCACTGAGATGTCAGTCAGCCTTGTCAGCAAGAGGCAGAGACAGCAGCAGCTAGCCTCTCCATTTAAACTCAAATTAATAAAACCTTCAGATGGGATTTCTCACCGCCATCTGGAACAACAACCACCAAGATATACTCCTAGACTCTGCCTGTCAAATTAGATTAGAGTTCTCCTCAATAACTCATACATTTGTACTCATGTGTGCAAAGCAACCAGCATACCTCTACCCCCCCCCCCCAAAAAAAACAATAGATTAGATCTTTTTTAATCAATGACGAGTTGTGTACCCCAAATTAACTTCCTAAATCACTTTAGCTCTTTCGCGTTGAGGTTAGGATAAACATCGGAAAGACAGACTTTGCGAAACGTGTTCAAAAAACTCAGGTGTAGCATTAGTGACTATTTGTCCATAGGTCTAGTATCAGATCCAGGGCTCAAGCTATGTAGTGTAATTAATGACAAATTCACCCCAGCAGACAGTGTTATTTTAAGATAGTGGCACAGCTACAATGTTTACTGTGATAGCTCTTGATAGTTTTGATTTTTTAAATGCAATTTTACATAATGTACATTTATACAATGCCATGCTATCATCCCCTTCTCATGCACAAATATAAACGTGCATATAAACACATGCACACATGAACACACTTGTACGCACACAAATGCACACACCTAGACACACATCCTTTCGCTCTTCTTTCTCTCTCTTTCCCTTGCTCTCTCTCTCTCTCTCTCTCTCTCTCTCACACACACACACACACACACAAACACACACACACACAGGAAAATTAATGAGCTCTCATTCATAATCCGCTATAGAGAGAGCCATATTCACCCTTGGATGGTTTATTGACTGATTTCATTTATTTGTGTGAAATAAATAGGAGGTAAACATTGGCTCGCTCCCACATTTTCTGCGACACACTCGCTGCACAGCATTGTGGGAGAAATGATCCCACCAACAGCAGGGTCACTGATTGGCTACCTCGTCAGTGTGTGACAAATTACCCAATGAGAAATAGGTTACCCATTTCCACAAACTAATTAACCTGGGTGATAGTGAAACAAATTATTACATTTATGTAATATTATTTCGCATCTGTCGCTAGACTACAGAAATCTTTATCCCCATGCTTTCCCGCCCCCTAATCTTCTCTTCTTTGTGATTATATCCAGATCCAGACATGCATATCGCCCTGCGCTATGCATCCATAGCCTGCAGAGCTGCAATATCATGTTATTTTTCAAGATTTAACTTTACTTGCAGCTCTTTTAAAGAAATTTGAAATTGAATATTAATCTTCTGACTCGTTTCTTTACCAACTACATTTTTTTTTTTTTTTGTGCTGACACATTTGAATACAAGTTTGACACTATCGGGGCAGGACCTTTATTCATATAAGTTCCTTATACAGAAACCAATTTCTTAAACAGCACTTCACAAGGGTAAATGAAAATGATAACAGAACAAAATCAATCCAAACAGACAAACCTCCTCTAACCCTCTAAGGGGGCACGGTGGCGCAGTTGTAGCGCTGTCGCCTCACAGCAAGAATGTCCTGGGTTCGATTCCTGTCTGGTACGCTGTGGGCACTGAGGGTGTGACCCCATCCCCATATCCTCAGTGCCTACTGCCCAGGTGGGATCGTCAAAAAGGGCCTTTCTGTGCGGAGTTTGCATGTTCTCCCTGTGTTCCCCTGGGGTTTCCTCCAGTCCAGATAGGGACCCCCTGCTAAAAAGATGCAAAAAAAATGAAATGGACAAAAAAAATCCTCTAACCCATCTGGATAACTATCTTAACCTGCTCTTCAAAACCTAGGCCAGATTCAAATAAAATATCCTGGTCTCTGGTATATGTGACCTGTTCCATCAAAATGAGTCTGATGTCGCACTGGTGTGTTTGTGTAGAAACATGATCATAATTACATCTACAATTATTAATGCCCACAAAGAAGAAGAGTAATTCATAGTTACCGCACCTCAGTAAAAATAAACATGAATGAGGGCTTAGAAATTATTTTAGTTTTTTACCCATTATGATTAAAATTACAGGTTTAAATGAATTGGATTAATGCATGTCATAAATATATTGTCTGCTGCCCTTACACAAGGTCTTATATATGATATCGCATATGATTGGAAATATTTTTGTCATTAGCCTACTTGGCAGGGATGATTTCAAATCCATTTTCCTGTGAGTTATAGGTTCATAGAGGGGCTCCCCACAAAGCCCAACATTACTGTCAGTGAGGATAAAAAGGGCTCTCTGACCTCAAGACATTCAAACAAGCCCCTTAGTGTGCAATTCCTTCAGATCTATATTCAAACACACTCTCCTATCACCTGCAAATGGACTTGTAACAAGATCAAAACTAGATTTCAGAGAGCTTCAAAGTCAGCAAATCTCCTGCTCTGTGTGCTCAATTTGTGTGCGTGTATCCTTCTCTTGGGAAAGCAATGATATGTTGCTACATTTATTTACCGCTGGCTGAAAAGTATGAATGTGAGCAAAGTTGGTCTCTCCCACAAACAGGTGCGTTTGGAAGTCTTCCACATCATATTCAAGATCACCTTCACTTTCACATGCAGGGTGTTCAAATGCTCTCTTGTGGGACACACAAAAGCCAAGTCACATAACCACTGTTCATCCCCAAACCTCCATCCTTAAAAGCTTTACCTTTGCATGCAAGTGGCAATTTCCTCACAAACCTAGAATTGGTGCAGCACAAACATGGTACATATGGTAAACAAATACTCAGCGCTGCACCTCTCTTGCAATTGTCTTTGTATTTTTTTTATATATATATTTTAAAATGTTTTCCTAGCTAGATAGCTTGCTTACTGGGGCCAGTGAGCAACCTGGAGTTATGTTGTGTTTTAAAGGCAACTGAGACAGCCAAGATGAAAAATGTGTAACGGTTTCTCTTTAGACTAAAGGCACACGTGGATTATTATATGGTATTTTCATTACCATAGGCTAACCGTTTTCCCTGGCCAATTTTACCAGGGTTATAATCATATTTATATGTAGCCATAGTGGACTCCCAAAGTGGTGTGCTCTGGAATCTGGTTTGCTGCCGAACTGCTTAGTCTGGAAAAAGTAGTCTAATTGGTCACAAAGACTTTGTTTTATGCCCTATGTGTGGCCACTATGCATTACTACGACTTCTAATACTACTGTACTAATTCTTGTGGTCATATGTCTCCTGAAAAGTGTTTTTTCTTTGTAGATTCCTCTACAGAAATGCAGTAGCCTATATGCTGGTGGGCTGCAAATAGCCATGTGACAAGGCCCAAGGCAAACGTGGAGTGGTCCGGTGGTGGGTACAAGGAGATGTGAAGGAGTTGTGCACCATAAGGAGGGTGGGGTATATACAACAACAAGGCCCATGGAAAGGTTGGGAGCAGGCAATGGACACATCTCTGGTCCAGTTAGCTCTGGTATGTTGAGCCCATTGACTGAGCCTCAGCGTATCATGAGCCAATATCCTTCTCAGGCCATCCAGCCTCTTCAGTAGGGGCAAAGCTGACAGACTCACCATCATGACCGGTGCCTCAGGAGAGGATTGCTGAAGAACAGCTGTGTCTGAAAGCACTGAGGCGAGGAGGCCAAGCAGGAGGAGGAGGTCCAAGTATGAAGACTTGGTGGAGGTGAATCCTGCAAGTTTCACAGGTGCTCATGGGGAGGCAGAGAGAGCCTCAAGATGGCGGTGGATCAGAAGGAACGACCCTCAGATACATGCAACACAGACTCAAGGTGGTGATTGATTAAAACCCTCTGAGATCAGATAACATCACTGAGGAGCTTGGTGTATCAGAGGTCGTGTATAACCATTGTCATGTAATATAAAGGGTCATTGTTGCCAAACTAATGATTTTATCCCTACTAGTGGACCCGTGGCGACCCCCCTGGGAGATAGGCCCCCCGCCCTGGAACATGACATCATCACTGATGACATCATCACTGAACTTATAGCCTCAGCCAGGAAGGATGACATCATCACTGATGACATCAATGATGACATCACGTCATTAGGTAATTAAGGCAATCACCTAACTAAAAACGCCCGTTACAGTGGTATTCCAAATGGAGTTAAGGTGCATCCAAATGTGTTTTAAAAGTCCTTGAGATGTCTGTACAACTTGGTTTGTTTCCACCTGTGGCCAGTTCAATTTATTGGACATGAGTCAGAACAAAACACATGTCTGTATAACGTTTCCACAGAGGACACAGAGCCTATCGGAGCAGAAACTTGACCATGTAGTCCAGGGACCTGTCAGAGGAAGAGATGTGACCATGTAGTCCAGGGAGCTGTCAGAGGAAGAGATGTGAAACACTGATTGTGTGGTCTGATGAAAACAACACTGAACTCTTCAGTACAATGTCCATCAGATATCTTACCAACCGTTGTGCACCCTGCGTCTGCATTTCTCAAAAAACATACTACAGCATGCGCTGGGATGCGTCATCAGTGATGTTAGCTGGGGTCGTAAGGTGTTTCGGGTCTGTCAACATCATACACCCTCACCCAGTAGACCCAGCCGAGGCCGATTAAGACCCGGCTGGGTCTTAATCGACACATTAACTGTCACTATGCTTATAAATGACAGGCAACTAAAACTAGCTTTGGTTAATATTAGGGAACTAAAACAATGTATTATGGTGAGGTTTTGGTCATGTTAAATAATGAAAAACGAACTGAAAATCACTTCACTCAGAAACCTTTGTCGCACGAGCTGAGAATTGTCATTTCCCCCCAAATGTTCACATGTGGTAAAAAACAGTAACTTTTCACCTAATCGAAATGTTCACATCTGAAGTAATGGGCTTGCGTGTGACTCTTTTTTCGTATATATATGGGATATATTCTATTCTATACAGTAGGTGTGACTTGCATTAATTAATCATCAAAGTATGGTCGACAGTGACTGATGTCGGAATCCAGCCCATGGATCAAAATTGCCAGCTGAGCCGTGTTTGTTATAGCTGTGCTTTTGTTCACATCAAGTGGGAGACAAATCGCTCGTCCACTCAATCTCCCCAAGTATTTCTGAGGACAGACGTTTGCAAACGTGTGCTTTCTTATACTGAATTCCAGTGTTGATTTAGTCGTATGCTTCGGGTCGCTGTCCTGTTGGAATATAAAGCTGTCGCCCCAAACTAAAGGTTCTCCTCAAGAAGTTCCCTGTATTTCAATCATGAGAGACCAGTGGGTAAAATTTGACAAGCAAGCTTCATTCACAAATAGCATGGCAACTAATTTTGGCATAATGACTCCGTGGTAAGATGACCCTCTTCTTGTGGTGAGAGAGGAGGGCATCTGCTCAGTCTAGGATAGAGAATCCTCCCCCGTAGGGAATTCTTCAGGAGTCAAGACAGGTACAGCCACCACTAAGGTGAACGGCCAGGAAGAGGCTGATGACCATGGCTATATATACTGCCACATCATAGGCTCAGCAGCGACGTCATAGCAGACGTCATATTGACATGGGCTGATTGGCTATTGAGGATGAGGTGATGAGTCATGAGACACACATCATAACAGATGTCACACTTGACTTATGTTGAGAGCTGATAGCTATTGTGAGATGAGGTAACGTGACTGGTCTCCATCTTGGAACTCGGTTGAGACCAACATTTGGCTCCGTTCTCCTCACTGGCCCTAACCAGCCTCTAGCAGCCCACGGTGCTTTACAGTATAGGGATGATGTTACATGGGCGATGAACTGTGCTTGATTTCCACTGTGCACATGCAGCACTCTGCATTGAGAATGTGTTCTGAGCTTTAAGGCACCTCCACTGAGGTCTAAACAGGTGATCACAAGTATGATTGATGACATGCAAGCCTTCCTTGTGTGCAGACTCGTAGAGCCAATCCTTGATCATGGCAAATGCACTAAACACAGACTACTTTCACAAAAGTGGTTGATGCGCAAAATCTGAACACATCAAAATAAGACTTTAGCAAAAGATTTGTTGAGGCGTGTGCCATATATTTGCAGATATATGACACAATTACAAGTATAGGCTAATAACAGGGTACTTATAGGGAAAGTTTGAATCTGTTGCCCCACCGCTGAGGCATGTGCCTATAGAGGCACCTAAATTATCAGTGAACAAATCCTGTTATTTTACCAAGCGCAAGGACTTTACGCAAAGCAATGATGGACTTTCATGAAGAAAATGTGCCAGGTGTCTGGTGGAAGCAAATTGCTTATAGCAGCCATGTCCAAAGTCCGGCCCTGGGGCCAATTGTGGCCCGCGGACTGATTTAAAGTGGCCCTCGTCTTGTCTCTCAAAATATAATGTCTTGGACTATTTTGAATAATGAAGACTACTTAGCAGCTAACGCCCAGTTCAGGTCATATCACAGTGCATGCCCCCATTCTTTGAGGTTGTATAACCCATTCATTGTTAGGCTCGCCCCCTTTCACTGATGCTGTCTCCTCATCCATTCACAGTTTACCATGCTGCATGTGGCAATAACCAATCAGCCCAAGCTATTCCTTTCCAGCTGATCCCAATCACCTAATCAGCGTAGTATATCAGGGACCATGTTTACTCTGTTTGCTATCTGTGTATATGTGCCATGTGTCATTCTCAGTTGCTGATCATCGCTGAAGCAGTGGTTTTCACCCCACCTCCTCCCCTGACCACCACCATCGTCATGACTCCTGATTGAAGAATTCCCTATGGGGGATTTCCTATCCTATTCTTCTTGACGACGCCCTCTCATCATCTCAGGAGAGCGTCATCATATATCATGGAGTCATACGCCAAAATTAATTTGTTGTATCATTAAAGCTTGTTAAACTTTCTACTAGTCTCTCATTATTGAAATACTATATGTGGCCCTCCACACAGTATTGGTTAATCAAGCAAGTTCAATTTGCATTTTTTCCCTTCACCTAACGATGACAGCACTATCATACTGTTTGTACAAGCACCAAGTAGGAACAGCACATGCAGAACTAATGTTTTCAGATGGTAAACAAAATATTTTGAGTACATTTGTATGTGATTTTTTATTTTATTTTATTCTATTCATAACCCATGTGAGAAGCCCCCATGGCCCCCTAGCATTTTCACATGATCTAATCTGGCCCCAATTCAAAAAAGTTTGGACACCCCTGGCTTATAGAGTTGATTGATTGATTGATTTTATTATGGATCTAAAAGACAGCAACATCCAAGGGATATACATGTAAAAGTGCGGACACGTCCCTGATTTCCAACATGGTCCCTGAGCAAGCTATATGCTGGCCCATGATCAAGATTCTTTTTTCTTTACTTCAGAACATTATACTCAAATGTCACATACACCCAGGTGTCATTTTCAGACTGTATAGTTGGCTCTATGGTGGCATCCAGTAAAGACTTCAACTTAATGAAAAATAATTATTTTGGTTGTTGGTTGACATATAAATACCATCCAGGCCACACAGCCACTGATTTATCACGTTAAGCAGTCTATGGGTTAATAGCTATTGTAAGTCACTTTGGACAAAAGCTAAAATATGTAGGCTAATGTAATGTAATGTAATGTAATAGTTGGGATCAATATTTGACTTTACTGGAATTATAATAAAATAAATACATGTCATGATTAAGATTGAGTTTTATACTTAGGCTACTCTATGAAGATATTGGGTGTATATGGCGGTGCTCCTTGATGATCTTTTTGGATGCCTATGGGCTGCTGGAAGGTATACAGCTATCTTGGTCGACAGTGATCAGTTTGTTACTTTGTATGGATTAGAAGAACTGGACCTTTGAGGGATGATTGATTGGTTTAATTCCAATTCGTGGGACTTTAATGTCACATATTTATTTAC
Organism: Poromitra crassiceps; assembly: GCF_964638095.1. Classification (NCBI taxonomy): domain Eukaryota; kingdom Metazoa; phylum Chordata; class Actinopteri; order Beryciformes; family Melamphaidae; genus Poromitra; species Poromitra crassiceps. The sequence continues at coordinate 23,432,447 of NC_139629.1, read as the reverse complement.
CACCATAATAAATGTACTGATAGTGCCAATTTGCTTAGTGATTGTGTACATCGTCAAGTAGCCTATAGCCTTTGTTTTCGGATGCAAACACGTGGATGATGATGATGATGATGATCTGTTCACCCTTTAAACAGGACAAGTTCCCAGCAGCAGCCCACAAGTCAACAGGATTTTGAGGTTCTAATGCAGCTGCACATAACAAAATAGTTGTATTGCTCCATCGCACGCACGGCCAGTTGTTTGATGCTTGACCTAGTTGTTCTCACCATTTTGTTGAGGAAACCATCTTCATGTCTTGACTTAGGTGAGATGAGTTCACACGAGGCTAGTAGCCTAAATATCCTCAGTAAACATTAAGCACACATGGCTAATCAAATATGAGATCAGATAGAGGCATGCACTGGACAATATGTTCAAGACCAACGTGTTCTCCTCATTCACTGAAAACGGAAAAATCCACGATGCTTTTTCTAAAGGATACTGACAGACAGACAGACAGACAGACAGACAGACAGACAGACAGACAGACAGACAGACAGACAGACAGACAGACAATTTACATCAATTAAAAAAATTGCCCAATGTAAGTTTATTTGTTTGTTTGTTTGGTATGGCACTGACTGTGACTCTTTTGTGAGTTTCAACTTTCAACGTTTCAATAGTAGGCTACGCAGCTTTGCAGGAGTTCAGCACAGAACCACCATGGACAGCGACGCCTCACTGCAGACCGAACGGGGCTGTCATTCAATCATCTGGAAAACGGTTTTATTTGTCCTTTTTGGATATCCAATATGTTGGATTCGATTCAATGAAGCTGCATACTGTATTTTCGTCATCTTATCTCTGCTTCCCCATTTGGCGCCCAGAGTGAAGAGATGCCTGTGTGCTCTGCAACCCAACGTCCAATTTGATTCTCCTCTGACTGCTCCATATAAAGAACGGTTTGACATAATTCGTGGTGTGACATAATTGAAAATGATTTTATTTGATAATTTACATTTAATTGATATAAACATGTCCATGAAACGAAATGGTTTGTTCAAACATTTAAGAAATTCAAATTTGATAATAAGCACAGACGATAATTTGGAACATAGGTTATCACAAACTGACCAAATGGGAACAAGTGCTTCCGCTACACAAAACATCCTATATAACAGATTATAGTCAATTTCCATGTCTCCATTTATAATATTTCCCTTATTTTATTTTATTTTATTTTTTGCCTTGGCCAGCAGCACATGCAGTCAAGTTCGTTTCCAGTTGTTCCGAGGTCAGTCCCGCGTTTTCAGCTTTCTCCTGGTCAATCTTTTATATTCTCACGATAAATCTCCCAGGTGCCTTGTCCACTGTGCATGCCTGGGCCCGTCATACTGTAGCCTAGTAGTTGCATGCTGTGCAGCAGGAGACATCGGAGATCTGTAGTTTTGCAGTTCAGAGTTTCCACAAAATTGTGTCTTCAGAAAAGCAAATATTAGAAGCCCTGCTACAGAAAAGGCGAGGGCAGCATGTGCGAAATAAATAAATAAATAAATAAATAAATAAATAAATAAATAAATAAATAAATAAATAAATAAATAAATAAATAAATAAATAAATAAATAAATTTTAATAGACAAACAATTGGCATAGGCTACATGCGAAACAATAAACCCCGAAAACAGACCCAGTCTTATGCTTGTTAATAGCTTCAGCTTCCAGTGTCTTGGGAAAAAGAAATGCCACGTATATAGCTCTGTGATGTGTGCCTTGAACAAGTATCCTGGGTTGTAGTTTTCCCGGTACACCGCTGATGTCTGGATGGGTGGATAAAAACTAAATAGCAGAAGATCGAAAGTGAACGAAACGCTTCTAAAGATGGCCCATACGTGTGACTAGGTGAAACTCATGGAAACTGTGTGCTCCAGCGCTTTGCGACGCAGCGAAGCGATGCTGGTCCCTCGCCACATGTCACTGTCCGGGGAGCTGCACAGCTGCGGAGAGCCAGTGACGTTGTTGGGGCCGGACAGGGAGGCGGGCACCATGCCGGGGAAGGTGGGCTGGTAGAGGTGCGACTGCAGCCCGGAGCCGTTGGAGGACATGTTGGACAGGCCCATGGAGTTGGGGGGCGGGCCGGCGAGGCTGCACTGAGACAGGGACTGCGCCATCTGTTGGCGGCCCAGGGAGGGTGGGAGCTGCAGCTGCGACACGCCGGGCATGCCCGCCGTGGCCCAGCGGGTGTCGTTGGCGTGGAAGGAGCACAGGCTGTCGCCCATGGCTGCCGCTGCCGCCGCCGCGGAGTTGAACTGCGACAGCCCGTGGTGGTGCGTCGGCAGGAGGGTGCCCGGAGAGCGGAACACGTTGGTGGTCTTCTTGCGCTTCTTCCACTTGGCGCGTCGGTTCTGAAACCACACCTGCAGAGAGAGAGAGAGAGAGAGAGAGCAAGAGAGAGAGAGAGAGAGAGAGAGAGAGAGAGGGGGGGGGGGGGGGGGGGGGGGGGGGGAGAGAGGGGAGAGAGAGTGGGGAGGCGGGTTATTATAATGTTTTATTGTAAAGTACAAGTGTTGTTCCACCATGGAAAACACCTATAAGACCATCAGCACCAGGGACAGCTCCCACTAGCCTGGTATCCAGGCAGCCCTATGAATGAAAGTATATGATTCATTGGATTCGCTAAGCTCCCACTGCAACAATGCTGTTATTAATGACATAGGCCTCAAATATTTGTTTCGTTCTTGAGAGAGGAAGGGGGGGGGGGGGGTATTATATGATGATGTTTTATTGTAAAGTACACGTGTTGTTCCACCATGGAAAACTGTACTCCAAAAGACAATTTCAGCACCAGGGATAGCTCCGACTGCAATAATATTGTTATTAACGACAGACAATATTTGTTTCATTCTTAGGAGGGAGAGAGAGAGAGAGAGGAGAGAGAGAGAGAGAGAGAGAGAGAGAGAGAGAGGGGGAGAGAGATAGGAGCAGTCAGTGTTGTATAGTGGTAAATAAAAAGAATGGCATCCAGTCGGTGGTGAGGATAAGGTATACAATTCAACACAAATCAGCCGCAGAAAAGCATGCACTGATGTAGCCTATAGCAGCCTAGGCTACAGTATATCGCATATCGCTTGATGGTGATGTGTTACATCACTAAGATTTGATGACACGACACGTGGGTAAACTGGTGGGTTTACTCTCCCATGGTCTCAGGCCGCAATATATAGGCTACAAACTAAAAACTTACAAATATTCAACCTATAGGCTACTCGATTTTACTCACAACATATACAACATGCACTTCGGCTAGGCTGATATTTTGGCTGCTGTGGTGAATTCAAGAATTAGGAGATCGTTTATTCTGTCGTGGATGGAAAACGTTGTATGGGTAAAAAGAAAAGTCGAATATTTCTAAATGAGATGCATCCTCGACTTTTCAGAGAACAGACATGTGTTATGCACATTAGCCTATATATATGGTGGATTTGTGAGAGATTTTGTGAAGAGTAAACAAATGCAAAAAAAAGAAAAGAAAAAACAAAGTCCCGTATAGTTAATAGCCCTGCATGTATCCTTTTATTCAGCGAGTTTGTTATACTGCACAAAAAGGTAGCCATTCAAAATCTTGCACACAGATAATAAAATGATAATGTTATCGCTGTGACATTTTACAGTGGTCTGTTGGAGAGCAGACTTACTTTATTCCGAGCGTCCTTGAGACTGTATTTGGTCGTATGCGGGCGTCTATGATTAATGTGAAGATTTGGCTGAGAAAGTGGGGCGCGGTAATAAGAGCGGGCCAATCTCTCTCTCTCTCTCTCTCTCTCTCTCTCTCCTCCATATCTATCTCTCTCTCCCCTCTCTCTCTCTCTCTCTCTCTCTCTCTCTCCCCCTCTCTCTCTCTCTCTCTCTCTCTCTCTCTCCTCTCTCTCTCTTTCTCTTCCCGTGTAGCCAGGCGTGAAATCCGGCCTGAAATGCATTACACTTCAACATTACACTTCAAAGGAAAGAAAATGCAATTTCTCATTCCGTTTAAAAGACGGAGGAGCTCTCTCACACGCTGCTGCTGTGCTGTGCCGCCATTAAGATGTGGAGATCTGTGACAGCAGAAGACCTGCCAGCCTCTCTGCTCATCTCAGTCCTATCATAATAGTTGATGAGCATCATTTCACTAATTCTTATTTTATGTAAATAGTATATTGAAATTGAATTGACCCATGCAATAATAATGATTATTGGGGATATTATTTCACATGTGAACGAGCCAAGTGCATTTCCCATTGCCAGTTAATAGCCCTATGGCATTGAAGCCATAATTCTTAATTTGTTTGATATTCCTTTGATTTTATTGTGGGCTTTTGTGTTGATAACATAATAGTATATTAGTAGGCCCCTAGTATAGACTACATGTGCGCATGTCACTAAACAGTTGAGTTTATCGGGAGTACAATCCAGTAATTTTGTCAAGTTGTGGACTATAAGTCTTTTGATATGGAGGCAATTTTATCCTAAGCAATTAAAAATATATAATAACATAGGCTATTAATAAAACCCAAATCATGATTTGGTTGTTTCCCTGTAGATTATCAATTATACAGGAAAATGCACAACTGCAATGTCAGTGCAATATACAGCCACAATAACCCGTTACCGTGATGTTATTAATGGTAGGCTATTACTCTTCCCAGTCGCGCGTGTGTATGGTGTAATTAATTGCTATGTCAATGTTGGTAAAAAAAAAAAAAAAAAAAAGCTATGACGCAAAAGGCGTTAGAAATGGAGTAGTTAGAAATTGTCGAAAAGCTGTCTGCTTTCTTATGAGGTGTTCTCCATGTGATTTACAAAAGGACAACAACAAAATATCAACATGATCTTGAACTGTGAACACACACACACACACACACACACACAATTATGTATCATTATTATTATTATTATTATTATTATTATTATTATTATTATTATTATTATTATTATTATTATTATTATTATTATTATACTACATTCTATTAAACTTCCATTTGCTCTTATGTTTATCCTTCAGTACTCTGCACAGTATACTGAAGGATAAACATTTTGTATTCCAATTGACTTTGCAGTTGAATGAACAACAGCCTATCAGTGTATTTCTGGATCTTTTTGTTGCAAATGTATTTCTCTATTTATCATAAATATCTATAGTATTAACCTATAGGCTATTTTCGTTAGGACCTTTACAATTAGATTTGTGTAATCAGGATCATGTCTCCTATCATTTCCATGCCGATGGATAAGAGTAAATCAGAAAGATCAATTTATGGGGAGGGGAAAAAGATAGCGTATTTCTTGGAGCTCTAATATTTGTATTTTGATGATTGGTAAGAAATTCGTCAAGTTTGTTTTGCAGCATTCACAGCACATAGCCATGCGTCTTAATCAATTATGTAGCCTATATCACAAAACCATTTATAAATAATTACAATATCGAAATGTACTGTCATGCAATGAGTGAAAAGAAATGTCTCCAGTTAAATTATGAATGAAGGAACAAGCCTGGAGGTAGAATAATTGTTGCGCACTTTTCAAATGTTTATAGCCTATTATTTTCTTTTGGGGGGCTGGTGTGGAGGTGATTTAGAGGTGCATAAAGCATACAACTATAACAAAAATAGTGTCAGACATTATTTTTTATGGGGGGGGGGGCATACATTTACGATATGCAGCCTATTCTTATTTAAAAAAAAAAAATAATCCTAAAATACATACACGCAGTAGGCGTGTGCATTGCGTCAGGCTAACTGTCTTCCAGTGAGTGATGCGGTTTGTCCTCCAGCCGGTGTCGAGTTTGTTTGTGTCGTGGCTAAATCACATCCATCCACTGCATGAGAACCAGCTCCATGCAGCCTGTCGTGCCTACCTGCACTCTAGACTCCGTCAGACCGATCCTGAGCGCCAGCTCCTCTCTCATGAAGATGTCTGGGTAGTGCGTCTTGGCGAAACTCCTCTCCAGCTCGTTGAGCTGCGCCGGGGTGAAGCGCGTCCTGTGTCGCTTCTGTTTCTGACTCTGACTCTGACTCTGCTGCCCTCCTCCCGCCTGGTTCCCGCTCTGCTGCTGCTGCTTCTCCTGCTCCTTGTTGTTCACCTGCCCGGGGTTAACGGCTCCTCCGCCGGTGTTGATGTCGTCGCCCGGGAGCATGGTGGCCCCCTCCACGCCGTCCGGGCCCGGACCGAGCTCCGGGCCGGAATGTCCCCCCGGGTCCTGCCCCCCTCCTCCGCCCAGCCGGCACTTCAGAGCCTCCCTGTGCCCCAGCAGCTCCGCCGCCGCATCCTTCATCCCTGCACACACACACACAACACCCCGTGAGATTTTAAAGTACAATACATTAGCCTGTATTTAAGGGGGATAGAAGGAACTGGTTAATGGCAAAGCATTATTTGATGAGATTTTAAAGTAAAAAAAACTTTAATATATTTTACAGGGAAAAGAGGAAACATTATTTGGTCGCACTAGAAAATGATACAGTCTGTCATAAAAGGCTGAGCAAATTCACATGAACATGCGTAAAATCATCCTGTCGAAATGTAAGACATTGCAAATTATCAAGATCGAAGATTGCAGTTCATTGTGAGCAAAAACACACAGCATGCACTTTATAATCTGCCCCTTAAATATATTTAATTCAATTCGATTACACCGATATCTTAGAAAATTGTTAAATCAAATTACGCAGTAATATGATAATAATAATTACTTTTCTAATGAATTAGGCTAGTTTCGTTCCCCTCAATCACATTAAGACAATATAAGAAACAAATTGACAATTTTCTGTGCTTGATTTAAGATTAGAAGTGCCTCCAGCTTACAGTAGAGTTGAAGACCGGAGTTTGGTGACGATAACTCACCGAGGCGAGCATCCAGGAGGTCGGCATGAGATAGCATTGCGCACCGCTCCAGGGCGAAATGCTATTCCAAAAAAAAATCTCTATGACTTTAACCTATTTAAGAAATATATATAGCCTAAATGAAAGCAAATTCGGTTTGTGGTTAAAAGGGAGGTTCGTTGCATTATAATGTAGTTTAGAGAAATGGGGGAGGCGCTTAACAACGGAATGAACCCATGAGCTTCTCCAAACGAGGACCAATCAGAGTTGAAGCCTGAGGTATGTCAGCTCGAGCCCGAGACCCCAGTCACCCCCCCCCCCCCCGCATCCTCCCACACCCACAAGTTCATTCCTCCTCATTCCTCTAATTGGCTTTGATTTCTCCTCCAAATTACATCCAATAAAATAACATGATTTAATATCTGTGTGAAAGCTTCGACCCGTTCGAGAAATGTTGGATCACCACAATATTTGTTTAATTGTGCATGCTGTTTCTGCACTCTCGTACAGCATAGTATAGGTGAGCTTTTTTGGCCATCAGCTTTAGGCAAAAAGTGGAACCACATGGCTATAAACACACTACTTAGGCGCCAGTATTATTAATGCATTATATTGCACAAAGTGAACTACACCGTGTAACACCTTGTTATGTGGATATGAACTTGAGCCTATAATAGATTACTGCACATTATTGTTCTTTCTTTTTTGTTTATGTGACATTTGTAGTTTTCATAATGATGTCGACCTCTTTTCTATGTGCAATAAGTGCCTTTTGGAGGCGAAGTGAGCCTATTAATATCCTAGTCAGCCAAACAGCAAAGTTTAATGTTCAAGGCCATTAGGCTTTTATGTAATTAGTGCCAAATCTATAGGCTTTTATTGCAATTATCAGAGTAAAATCAGTATAAATTAGTGGTAATTTACTAGTGTTTAGGCCCAACTGTCAAGAAGGGAGGGACTTGTTGTAAATGATAGTCTATGTGAGCCAATTAAGTGCATAATTCGGCGGAAAGTGGAAAGAGAACATGAGCTGTGAATGTTTGGCTTTGATAAAGGGACACAGTTAATACCTCAAATGGCATGGAGCGCCATGACGCCTGGATAGATAGCCATACAAGGAGAAGCACATAATAATCATGCTTTGAACTTCGAGCAAGCCAATTTCTTCCATATTATTGATTTTTCATAATCTTACCAAATTAAGGTTATTAATTTCCACTCAAGACAAGAAGACATCCTGAAATCCGGCAAAAAAGCAGGTCGTGTCATTAAATAAACCACTAATTACTGTACAATTAGCACAATATAGCTTATTGTTACCAGCTCCCCAAATATATAAGGACAACAACAACCAAAATCAGACATGCTTTTAAACAGATGTCGTTTTGAGAAAGCGGGTGTATTTATTATGTGGTGAATAGTGGCACAAAGGAGGCGTCCGAGCGTGAACCCGGGGCTCTTTTGGGTCCTTTTCTCCAGCCGTTCAGGCTTCAATTGCCTCTGCTCATCTTTGATTTGTCTGCAAGCTGGTGGCACGACAGACCGGGAGGATGGAGCCTGCTGCAGCACACGCGGGAGTCTCTTTCGGACGCACCGGATCTGTGGAAAAGCCCGAGGAAAGGAGCAAGAGTGCATGCGCACTTGGAAATATTTTCTTGTCCTCATGATATCTTATTTTAAAAGAAGCTGGACGTGGCCTTAAAGGATGCTAAAGGCTGGAAGTGAGCGTGGTCAATTCAAGATTTATAGGCTATTTTGAATATTATATTTTCTGGGGAGCCTTGTGGATTTTACGCACAAAATTATGGGCTAGCCTATACAATAATTTTGTGCGTAAAATAGCCTAAAAAGAGAGAGGGCGATAGCCTATTTGTTGGCTGTTATTGTAGCCTAGTCTATACGGAATCACTCACCAATATTGTTTTTAATTCTCATTGCATTTTATGCGCTATTCTAAACTGCAGCTCTGCGGCGCACTGAAACATATAAGGATAATTTAAAATCATCACATTGTTCGGTCCCCATTGCGCGCGGGATGATGGATTGCGCGCTTCGTTTTACGACTTTTCAATAGCTCAGTGCTTTTATAGCTGTACAAACAAAAGTGAATGACTCCTCTCGTAGCAGCAGGTCATATTTAACCCAAACGAGAGAGGGGATCATGAGATGTCACGCAGGGTGAGCTATGTTACAGAAAAGCTAAATAAATAAATAAAAACAAACACAATATTAACTTTTATTTTTTGTTTTCCTATATTATTATTATAATTATTATTTATTTGTTTATTTATTTATGTAGAAGAAGTGCCTTTTCTATGGTGGATGAAGTGATTTCCCCCCTAATAAATAAATGTCTGATTGCTCCAAGCAGGCAGGGGGAAGACAACAACGCGTGGGAACACATTGGCTCCCTGTAATACAATTTATTTAACTGGTTTAGTTCGTACAACACCTATAGATTGAATCTCTTTATGCCAATACCAGCTGCTGAACTGCAGCTCCGAGATTTCAAGCTTTATTTGGAAGATGGAGGTACAAAACAAAACATTTTATTCAATTCATTTAGAGAGGCTCCCTGCTACATTAAAAAATCATTAGATTCGCAAATGTTCTTCTGTTTATAATACTAGGCATATTATTATTTTATTATGATTATTATTATTGTTATTGTTTTTATTGTTGTTATAGTGCCCTGGATTTGATGATGAAACCAATTTCTTGTTAATTTTTTTTTGTGAGAGATGTCTGTTCCTGAAAGCTGTTATTCTTATTTATTATACTAACTCCCATCATCAATGTCTTGATTAGTTCAACTAGTAATTCAAAGGCATCTTTTCACTAAGCATTAAATTGTCTGAATAGGCCGTGAGTGTGTGTGTGTGTGTGTGTGTGTGTGTGTGTGTGTGTGTGTGTGTGTGTGTGTGTGTGTGTGTGTGTGTGTGTGTGTGTGTGTGTGTGTGTGTGTGCGCGCGTGCGATGAAGGTCTTGGTTTTGCTGAGTTGATAAGGCTGTAATTAGGGTAAACAAGGAGCACAGCACAGTTAGGTTATCTCTCCCCGGCAGATTCCAATAACATGCCCACATCAATCTTACCCATGATATAAATAAAAATAGACAAACAAACAAATTCGCCCCCTGCAAGTTAATGCAGCGCATCTGAGTGGAAAGTAGACATTTTCACGCGCTCTGGAGATGAGGAGTGACTTTTAATAAAACTGCAAGAAAAACAAATGTAATCCTGAACGCTGCCTGGAGCTGGGGGCATTCACATGCGCCTATATGGCTGGTATTTGAACTGACGCCCTTCTCCACCAGTGCGCAGGTCCAGTGTCCATGTCTCTGGCCCATGACGTGCAGCTATAACGGGGGATGATTTTTGTTGATTTTTCCTCCTTTCATCTCAGGTCCGCTCCTATAGTCTGCTGTCTGCATTCACTCAATTAGAGATTTCTAAGGAGGAAAAATAATCGATCTTCCATCTGCACGAGGCCCAGTTTAACAAATGAGATTCTTGTTTCGTGCAGCTGATTTGGTGACAGTCTAGGGGATTAGAAGTAATAAGTTATTGTGCTGGAGAGGGAGAGGCTCGCCCGCCCGCGTCAGATAATAGCTGCTTAGTAACGCGTTACAACAGCAATACGATTTCTAATATCGTCGCCCTTCACAAAGTAGCCTAACGAATGGCCGTCCGTTTATTCAAGCAGATAGGCCTGATAATAGGTAGCTAGCTATACTTGTGTTATGTTGTTTAGCCTGAAATGACAAATTTGACTTCATAAGTTGGCTACTCTCAACAGGCCTATACTTTGATTTTTATGACGTAAAAGGGAAAAAGTAAAATAATTGACCGTTTGGTTTAACTCAGTTATTCTGATATTTGAAGTGAAGAGTGGATGCCTGTCAATTCAAGAGGATATGTCTTAGCCTATAAAGAGGCTAGCTACGCCAAACGGCCCTTCCTATAAAAACAAATACACATTTTAGCTATATTCTTAGGCTATATTTTACATTATGGCCTAGCCCATAGTCCTATTTTTCTCTTTAATGTTTCCATTTTATTTTATGTTCAGGCTAGCTTTACCCTGCAGGATATTTGCTCATATATACTTTTTACTTTCTTAAGCTTATTGTTGTTAAAATACCAAAGACAATAGGCATACTTAACAAAGACGATTCTGATTCAATGATTGTATAATGCCTGCTCAAGTGTGCAGCCTATATAGGCTAATAATACAGTAATAACAGCTTGTGGAGACAAATATGCCTAACAAGTAATCCGTTACTTCGAGTAACGGGAGCGACAGCGGTCACACGCCCAGGTGTAGCGGGCCGCCGCCGCATCTCATGCCTCAATTAGTGCCGCTGCCCTCTGTATGGACTCGATTAGACCGTGATTTATCCGAAAGAAATATAATTATGCTTCCAAATAAAATAATCAGCATTGAAGAGCGATTTCCTTAACGAGATGGAGCGGGCTAGATGTCACGGAGTAGCAGCGCCTCATTAGGGCGGTAATGAGACTTTGGGGTGATCCCGATAATTATCGAAATCTGTAAAATAAGGACCAAGCCAAATGTAACCTTAATTTGTCTGCCCATTGAGTTGATTTAATAGCAGGCTTATAGGAAAACCTCTCTCATCCTTAATCTAAAGGGCTGTTATTTTAGAGTTTGAATTCTAGATCTTACATGGTGCAGTGACAATACTTCAAGACCAACCAATGTCTGCCCATGCTGCTCTTGTCTTTATTGCAGATATCACAACACAATTCAATCCATTGCTGTAGAACATGCACACCAGCATGTGAATACACTGTGCAATTAAGGCCATCATTCAGGTACACAATATTCTACTCACAAGAGTTTGTCATTTTAGAGCCAATATACAGATTAACCAACTCAGATAAAGAAAGGAAAAAACATTAAGCAAAAATGGATGATGTCTCAGAGTGGTGGTTGGAACATTTTTTTTTCTGTTGCCGTTTACAAAGGTGTTCTCATTCCTCAAATACTTCAAATCAATCCACCAGTGGACCCATAATAATTGATCACTGCTGCAGAAAAGACAACAAACTAATTTTAATGGTATTATTCAAGTCTAAATTGTGGCTTGTGGGAAAAAAAACCTCTACCCCCTATACGAGAATGTTTATTTTGATGCTTGTGAGATTGTACACACACAGGAGAAGCATGTTCAAATAAGGTGGCAAGTTATTGTAAAATGTAGGAATAATTACATAAAAAAAGAGGGAGATTTTGCATTATTCTGTTTGCCTCCACGGTTCCAAACAAGGCCTGACAAAAGGAATGGACATTTAAATAGCGATCTCACAGTGGATCATCCTTCAAGCTTCACTGAGTCCAATATGTTTCTAGCTTCTTTGTACTCCTCTGATTCAGCCAAATCCTCTTCTGTTTCCTGAAAGGACACAAACACACACAAGGAAGTGAGACTTTTTGTCAGTTAAAATGTCAATTCCTGAGGAAACTTGTGCACCAAACAAAATGTAGAAATTCAGCCGGCCCGTAAACGCTACTTTTTCATTTTCTTGGTGTAGGGCGGCATAACACGATTTAAACAAAGCCCTTTTAGGTATATAGGAATGGGACGATACGCTTCTCTCCTGATACGATTCCATACACAATATCACAATTCGATACAGCCACAATAAATACAAGTTCAATGACGACAAAGTCTGACAGTGCAGAATTCTGTTCATTTCTGAGCCACACATCTTTCGAGCATTGGCTAGTTAGAATGCAAACAATTTAAAAATGTCATTACAATGTGCAATAAATATAATTTTGATGGAGAGCTTGTGAAATTGTGATGGTCAAGAAGTCCCATTTGTGATTACTATCAGAAAAAATAAAATGTAATGTAATGTAGCTACATCACAATTCCTTTTACTACCTGATTAAATTTTTGTATTGTGATATATAAAATCTCAATATACTGTCCCATCCCGACCATGTGTAACTCACAAATCCAGGCAACCCACTAAATAAATAACGTATAACCCTCAGAGGCATATTTCAGCATTAGCCTCGGCCAGAATGACCATTATTGAGATGTGTATTTAACAGCAAAGGGTTGGACTGAGGGTAGAGGAGCCATGGTAACATGCGAGTGTACAGGGTCACATCCTTTGCTAATGGAGTGCGTGCGAGTTCCTGCGGTAGCCACTGAGGTGACAGCGGTGCTAATGAGCTGTGATGAGTGTGTGCATATGTGCTGTGTGTGTCTAAAAGGAGGAGAGAAGGATGGGTGAGCGATAGGGAAGGGGACATGTAACTAATTCCAGGTTAGCTCCCTGCCTTCCAGTCGCCTGTTGTCTGAGAGACCCTCGCCACAGTGCCAGCTGCCCGACTGTTGCTCTGCATTAATTAGAATGACCCCGAGACATGCATGCGTGTGTTCGCTTCTCTCCACATCCATCAACAGCAGTCTTGAAGGGATTAGCACCCGGATATACAGACAGAGAGAAACTAGGCTTAAAAAAAACTCATACTTTAAACCGTGCACGTTCTGGGTGGATACCCTTTGGGTGTTGTCCATCCTTCAATAGGCTATACCAGAAAACAAATTGTCTGTAGTTCATATTAGGGTTGCCACTTTTCAAATAAGTTGAAGTCAAACAAATCCTTTGTCAGAAATATGCTTACATTTTCTCCAATCTCTCATAGTTCCAAAAATAACTGTAAACTCAGACCAGAAGCGTCAAATGCTGCTTTTCAATGGGAGCTGGCGACGAGAGGCGTCTGACGCCGTAGCAGCAGCGAGTGGCACCACGAGTTGAAGTTGAGCTGAATTTGATGCAAATTAGCTAAAGCAGCAACCAATAGCAGATCTGGATTTGATTTTCTTCCCAAAATGGCTCTGCTGCACATTGCATTGACTGCACCTTCTTCCACTGACAAGTGGTGGTATTTTATTATTTATTCTATATCATTGCTTTCTATTGTGTTTTTCACTGTTTGTCTTATTTACGTACATAATACACGACGTATTACTGTTGTATTACTGTACTTGCACTATGAGGCCATTTACACCTGGCACTAACATGCGTTTTCTGTCATCAGATTGCAATCGGATTGTGCTTGAAACACTTGAAAGTACAGGTGTAAACACCCCCAAGACACACTGAAGACGGATTGTGATCTGATCAGCCAAACCACCTCCGGAGGTGGTCAGGGACGCATTGTGACCACATTGAACACAAGTGTAAATGCAATCTGTCCTCTCAATCCGCATACAGCAACTGTATGCGGATTGAAAGGACATCACCCATTTTGGGTGATCAGATTGTAATCTGATTGCATGTTAACGCCAGGTGTACATGAAATCAGGTTAGTGTGGTCAAGCACTATTCGATCACTATCCGCAATCTGAACGAAGAAAAAGCATGTTAGAGCCTGGTGTAAATGGCCTCTATGTCTTGTAATGGAGCCCCTTATAGCATTAGAATTTCACGTGTGACATGTCACTAAATATCTTGAATCTTTTAAAGGTCTCCCTATGTACTCAAGTTCCTAGCAAATCCCTGGCTGCAGTAGTTGTGCCTTCTACCTTCTACCACATAACGACTTCTTCAATCTCCACTGAGTGACTGAAACGCTAGCTGACCAACATGTACAAGTCATGCTGATTTTAATGGTGAAATCCTTTTCCTGCTCAGTTGCAGAGTTGCGTTTTTCCGTGGAAACTACAAACTTGACATATTGGCCACGACCAAACTTGATGTCTGCAGTGTTGCTTGAATGCCACACCCGCTGGCGAGGGCTGGATGCTGGCAGTGAGCGAACACAGTGCCCAGCAGCACTAATGATGCTTGTGGTCTGAGCGTAAAGTGGTAAGTTATCCTTTATTTATCCCCTTGGGGAAATTCATCCTCTGCATTTGACCCATCCTCTACTAGGAACCTTCCTAGAACTAGGAGCAGTGGGCAGCCACTGTGCAGCGCCCGGGGACCAACTCCAGTTATTTTGCCAGTACCTTGGTCAGGGGCACTGACAGGAGTATTAACCCTAACATACATGTCTTTCTTTTGATGGTGCGAGGAAACCGGAGCACCCGGAGAAAACCCACACGAACACGGGGAGAACATGCAAACTCCACACAGAAAGGACCTGGGACGGAGATCATGAGATCATTCAAAGTTACAATTACTGTAAGAAATACAGTACAAATAAAAATATATGTTGACAAAATATACTGTTTGATTGTGTGGAACAACCTGCGTTGAAGTGATCCGCACTATAATTGCATTTACTACTAAAGTACTGCACACTAGGGGTGCACCGATCACGTTTTTTGCCACCGATCACCGATTGCCGATCACCTATGAGAAATATCTGCCCAACCGATCATTGACCGATCACCGATTACCGATTACCGATCACCGATATATATATATTAATATATATATATTTATTTATTTTGTTTATAGCAGTCTATTATAGAACAGTTTCCATTTTACATATAAAATGCGGCTTATATAACGGTGCGGCTTATCTATGGATTTTTACAGCTAACGTCCACTAGAGGACCTCCTAAATCTATGGATTTTGGTACGAGAGACAGAACGAGAGTAAGACAGACATTACGAGAGCCTGATTGGATGATGTTGCAAAAAATGTGCCTCGCGACCTGATTGGAGCACTGTGCCACTACGCTCTATCAGCCACTACTGTAAAACACCCTCCCTCCTCTCACCCTCCCTCGCTCCGGGGGAAAAAAGTCGGCGATTGAGCCAGAAACACAGTCTGAATTAAATTGAATGTAACGTTCCCAATTCTATGTATTACATTCTAAAAACTTAACGGCAACATTTTGGAAGGCTAAGCCACACAACTAGCTCGTTGTAATCTAACATCATGCTTCAAAAGATGGAGAACTGGCTGTGTTACGACGATGAGGATGCAAAACAGGTAATTTGCATGTTTCGTTCCACCCATGTTTCGTCCGCGCTGCCAAATTCAATGGAATGAAACAAATCTTGTAGCCTATGTTGGACCTAGTGAAGTGTTTTTGATTGATTTGTTCATCGGACTCAAAACGGTCTCCGCTGATAAGACACGGAGATCTCTGTTACAGGCAGGCGCTACGCCTCCTCCTGACCAGTTTTAAACATTAAAACACCTGCGGCTTAGTCCAGTGCGCTTGTAACAATCATTCAATTTAGCTGCTGCGCCTTATAGTACGGAAAGTACGGCTGACGAAAGCAAAGCGTGTGCTTTGCAACACAATGATATAAACGTTAGAGCACAATATGAAAGTTAAACGATGGACATTGAAGACATGAAAATGGGCTGCCTCATGTTTCTCACGTGCAGCATGATCGGCTATGCGATCGGCGACAATAAAGAAATATCTGCAGCAGCAGATCACATATTTGAGGTCAAAATCGGCCGATACAGATTGCGTGTCGATCGATCGGTGCACCCCTACTGCACACAATGGTGAAAAGTATTGGCTGAACCCCAGACTTGCACAGAAAAATACAGTAAGTCGTTTTGGTCACCATGTGTTATATTATCACAAAACAACCTTTAATGTAATCAAGAAGGCCATAAACAGAGTTAACAAGATGGATAGTAAAGACATTAACCGTTCTTCTGTTGCGAGAGTAGAGAGATTTTCAAACTGTTGCTTACCAGAATCTGAACCAGGTCTGCGTGTGCGATCGCTAGGCGGCGACGGCAGTCTGGGACCATCATTTTGGACTCTTGCAACACCTCCAGCTGAAACCACACACACACACACACACACACACACACACACACACACACACACACACACACCACATCAGTGCCTTTATGTTACGCAATCAAACAGAATACATTTGAGAGCAAAACTTTCCACACTGGGATCAAAACATAGATTTGAGAGCAGCAATATATTTTTTAATGCAATTACTTGCAATACATTTGTGATAAAAAAAAAGGTATTAATGCGAATCAAAAACTTTTGTTTGTGAATCCAAAAGTTTTGCTTGTTGTTGAGCTGAATCTCGTGGGCAGGACCTACGCTGAAAGGTGTAAGAGAGTGACAGCGTGGCAACATCCACAGTTAGCAAACAAGAGAGGGAGTTTTGAAGTCCACGGAGAATACAGAAAATCAATGCACAGGTATGTTTACACACAACTTCTATCTTGGTAGTAATAAGAATAATGTTATGTTTAATGATCTGTGATCACTGTGATCAGGCGTAAAGAGGTATTACTACGCCCGGAGTGAAACTGTGTTACAGCACTGTGATCAGGCGTAAAGAGGTATTACTACGCCCGGAGTGAAACTGTTTTACAGCACTGTGATCAGGCGTAAAGAGGTATTACTACGCCCGGAGTGAAACGGTGTTACAGCACTGTGATCAGGCGTATAGAGGTATTACTTTGCCCAGAGTGAAACTGTGTTACAGCACTGTGATCAGGTGTATAGAGGTATTACTACGCCCGGAGTGAAACGATGTTACAGCACTGTGATCAGGCGTAAAGAGGTATTACTACGCCTGGAGTGAAACTGTGATCAGGCGTAAAGAGGTATTACTACGCCCGGAGTGAAACTGTGATCAGGCGTAAAGAGGTATTACTACGCCCGGAGTGAAACTGTGTTACAGCACTGTGATCAGGCATAAAGAGGTATTACTTTGCCCGGAGTGAAACTGTGTTACAGCACTGTGATCAGGCGTAAAGAGGTATTACTACGCCTGGAGTGAAACTGTGTTACAGCACTGTGATCAGGCGTATAGAGGTATTACTACGCCTGGAGTGAAACTGTGTTACAGCACTGTGATCAGGCGTATAGAGGTATTACTACGCCCGGAGTGAAACGGTGTTACAGCACTGTGATCAGGCGTAAAGAGGTATTACTACGCCTGGAGTGAAACTGTGTTACAGCACTGTGATCAGGCGTAAAGAGGTATTACTACGCCTGGAGTGAAACTGTGATCAGGCGTAAAGAGGTATTACTACGCCCGGAGTGAAACTGTGTTACAGCACTGTGATCAGGCGTAAAGAGGTATTACTACGCCTGGAGTGAAACTGTGTTACAGCACTGTGATCAGGCGTAAAGAGGTATTACTACGCCTGGAGTGAAACTGTGATCAGGCGTAAAGAGGTATTACTACGCCTGGAGTTAAACTGTGTTACAGCACTGTGATCAGGCGTAAAGAGGTATTACTACGCCTGGAGTGACACTGTGATCAGGCGTAAAGAGGTATTACTACGCCCGGAGTGAAACGGTGTTACAGCACTGTGATCAGGCGTAAAGAGGTATTACTACGCCTGGAGTGAAACTGTGTTACAGCACTGTGATCAGGCGTAAAGAGGTATTACTACGCCCGGAGTGAAACGGTGTTACAGCACTGTGATCAAGCGTAAAGAGGTATTACTACGCCCGGAGTGAAACGGTGTTACAGCACTGTGATCAGGCGTAAAGAGGTATTACTACGCCTGGAGTGAAACTGTGTTACAGCACTGTGATCAGGCGTAAAGAGGTATTACTATGCCCGGAGTGAAACTGTGTTACAGCACTGTGATCAGGCGTAAAGAGGTATTACTACGCCCGGAGTGAAACGGTGTTACAGCACTGTGATCAGGCGTAAAGAGGTATTACTTTGCCCAGAGTGAAACTGTGTTACAGCACTGTGATCAGGCGTAAAGAGGTATTACTAAGCCCGGAGTGACACTGTGATCAGGCGTAAAGAGGTATTACTACGCCTGGAGTGAAACTGTGATCAGGCGTAAAGAGGTATTACTACGCCCGGAGTGAAACTGTGTTACAGCACTGTGATCAGGCGTAAAGAGGTATTACTACGCCCGGAGTGAAACGGTGTTACAGCACTGTGATCAGGCGTAAAGAGGTATTACTACGCCCGGAGTGAAACGGTGTTACAGCACTGTGATCAGGCGTATAGAGGTATTACTTTGCCCAGAGTGAAACTGTGTTACAGCACTGTGATCAGGTGTATAGAGGTATTACTACGCCCGGAGTGAAACTGTGTTACAGCACTGTGATCAGGCGTAAAGAGGTATTACTATGCCCGGAGTGAAACTGCGTTACAGCAGTGTGATCAGGCGTAAAGAGGTATTACTACGCCCGGAGTGAAACTCTGTTACAGCACTGTGATCAGGCGTAAAGAGGTATTACTACGCCTGGAGTGAAACTCTGTTACAGCACTGTGATCAGGCGTGAAGAGGTATTACTACGCCCGGAGTGAAACTGTGTTACAGCAGTGTGATCAGGCGTAAAGAGGTATTACTACGCCCGGAGTGAAACGGCGTTACAGCCTGGGGGAACTTTCACAGCCACGGCTAACGCAGAATTCATTAAGTCTTTCTGAATTCCCCCCAACTGGCACCCCAAAGAGTCTATAACCCTGTCAGACACACACTGGCTCATGACAGATGCTTCCCTCCAGCTGGGAAGTCAAAACACGGACACAGCTGCACACGTTTACATTACACGGCCCTGCACACCAACAGGCACATGGAGATGAAGTGGTACACGCGGGCGAGAGGCTGCTGGCAGAGCGACAGACACACGGAGGAGAGCAGGCAGACAAGCAGTCGTCCTGGTTTCCATCTCTGTGACAAGGTGAGGCAGACTAAGCAGGACAGAGAGAAGTGGCCGTGCCCTCCCAGTGCGCTGGAATGATCCCATCAGCGCTGGATAAAGATGACACTTACAGCGTATTGATTCCATTCAAATGAAAAGCTCTAATCCATCCTGCCTCAGACCTCTCATCTCAACCATAATCCACCTGCCCCCCTCCCATGTAACACCAGACAAGCCTGCCGCTCAGTGTGAGCCGTCACTCGAACAAACACCGCAAGACGCGTGCAGAATTTTAATGTTCTCAGATAAACAGCATCAAAATGGTGCCGGTTCTGCCATTTCTACTGATGCGCCACCCTGCTTGAAAACAGGGGGGGCTAGAATCTCTCCACAAACAACTAGTTAAGAGCGATATTTAAGACACTGTATCTGGACATGTCAGTGCTGGAGATGACATCGTGAGGAAAAAAAGTGGCGGAGGGCGTAAACACTGTTGAACACGGCCGTGTTCAAATCTGAGCGTTTCCAAAGTCAACATTTCAAACTGTATCCATTTTTGTTATTTAGCCTAACCCAAACCATAACCCTAACCCAGTTGTTTTAGTTGAATACACACAAGCGTAGTATGTTTTAAAATTAACAGACATTCATAAATTAAAACATTTTCAAATTAACATGTAGCAATTAGGGATGGGCATTTCTAGCAAAAACACTATTCGAAATTCGCTGGCCAAAGTCGACTTTTAATCGAAATTTCGAAAAAAAAAAAAAAAAGATTGTGAGTGAAATGTTGCATTGTCTCCCCTGATTCTAAGTCTAAGGCTTTATTAATTAATAGAAAAAGCTTCTGCTGTGGATTTTTAGCTCAAACAAGCATTGCACCACTGAAGTAAAGAACATGTTACATGACATTGACATTTTCGAAAATAAAAAACAGTTTTGACAATCAGGAGTGGTTCATTAAATATTTAGTAGGCTCAGGTCTGAGTGCCAAAGGGGTGCCAAAGTCACCCCCTCTCCCTCTTCATGGGATTTCATCCGCCATTCATTTTTCCATAAACCTTGCTTAAAATGCTTATAAAAATTGTTTTACTTGCTCAAACCAAGCGATTCGACTATACTTAGAATCAGGGGAGACAATGCAACATTTTTTTTTTTCGAATTTCGACTTTCAATAATAAAAGTCGACCTTGATAATAACGATTATTCGAAAATTCGAAATTCGATGCCCATCCCTAGTAGCAATGTTTTAAAATTATCTGACATTTTTTAATTAACACGCACCTATGTTTTCAAATTTACCGACATTTTTAAATGAATGTTGGAAGAGCGACACTCCTGTGGGTTGTGTTACAAGGGTAGGAACAAACTAACTTTGTGGTCGTATGGGTTGGAGGACTTGCTGTGCAGGAGGGTAGAATCTCTCCACAAACAACTAGTTAAGACTGAGCGATATTTAAGACACTGTATCTGGACATGTCAGTGCTGGAGATGACATGGCGAGGAAAAAAGTCTCTATAGAGACATGAATTAGGCCACGCCCATCACGGGGGAAAGCTCTCCGTTCACTTCCCCACACCAGCATTGTGTGGTAGGCTGCGCAGACAACAAATGTAAAAAAGTTGTTTTGTACTCCCGAGCAAAACAAGGAAGCCATTGAGAATTGGTGAGAAGAAAATTGTGGATCTAGCTGTCAGTGAAGTAAGTTGGAGTGTTCATCTTCCGTATATAGGATCTTTGTGTGCAAGACGCGACCATGCACGTGACGTGACATAGGAGAACACCAGGATTGGGGAGGACGGGGGGGGTTTCCCCCCGTTTTGGGCGTGGTTTCTGAATGATGAAGCGCTCCGCAGTGTCTCTATTGCCTTCTCCATTGCACCCGTGTGGGGAGATGATGGAGGTGTGGTGGCAGAGTGAGCAGGCCCGGTTCTACGGGGGTGCAAAAGCACGCATTGCACCCTTATTTTAATTGTCTGCATGCATAAATAATAATAATAATAAATGCTGCAGCTGCACACTTACTGTTTAAACTTGAATTATAATTGTTGTTTTTCTTTGTTCTTTGATGTGAATGTATGGATTTTTGGCACCTATATGTAACCTTTTAAGGTTGAGATAATTGTATTATCATTATATGGTCCAAATATTTCAGTAAAGCACTTGAAACACTTGAAATATTCTTGCTTGGGTGGTATCATTCTACTTGAAATTATTATTTTTAGTAAAATAACCTGTCAAATTTGGCATTTGACCGGGCATCTGCACCCCTTCCTATCTAGGATGCATCCCTAGTCCTGTTGTTCTGGAAGCGGCCCTGAGAGTGAGACAGAATGGGAGAGCAGGATATGGGCCTGAGAGTGAGACAGAATGGGAGAGCAGGATATGGGCCTGAGAGTGAGACAGAATGGGAGAGCAGGATATGGGTCTGAGAGTGAGACAGAATGAGAGAGCAGGATATGGGTCTGAGAGTGAGACAGAATGAGAGAGCAGGATATGGGTCTGAGAGTGAGACAGAATGAGAGAGCAGGATATGGGCCTGAGAGTGAGACAGAATGTGAGAGCAGGATATGGGCCTGAGAGTGAGACAGAATGTGAGAGCAGGATATGGGCCTGAGAGTGAGACAGAATGGGAGAGCAGGATATGGGCCTGAGAGTGAGACAGAATGTGAGAGCAGGATATGGGCCTGAGAGTGAGACAGAATGTGAGAGCAGGATATGGGCCTGAGAGTGAGACAGAATGAGAGAGCAGGATATGGGCCTGAGAGTGAGACAGAATGAGAGAGCAGGATATGGGCCTGAGAGTGAGACAGAATGTGAGAGCAGGATATGGGCCTGAGAGTGAGACAGAATGTGAGAGCAGGATATGGGCCTGAGAGTGAGACAGAATGAGAGAGCAGGATATGGGCCTGAGAGTGAGACAGAATGAGAGAGCAGGATATGGCCCTGAGAGTGAGACAGAATGTGAGAGCAGGATATGGGCCTGAGAGTGAGACAGAATGGGAGAGCAGGATATGGGCCTGAGAGTGAGACAGAATGGGAGAGCAGGATATGGCCCTGAGAGTGAGACAGAATGAGAGAGCAGGATATGGGCCTGAGAGTGAGACAGAATGGGAGAGCAGGATATGGGCCTGAGAGTGAGACAGAATGGGAGAGCAGGATATGGGCCTGAGAGTGAGACAGAATGAGAGAGCAGGATATGGCCCTGAGAGTGAGACAGAATGAGAGAGCAGGATATGGGCCTGAGAGTGAGACAGAATGGGAGAGCAGGATATGGGCCTGAGAGTGAGACAGAATGGGAGAGCAGGATATGGCCCTGAGAGTGAGACAGAATGAGAGAGCAGGATATGGGCCTGAGAGTGAGACAGAATGGGAGAGCAGGATATGGGCCTGAGAGTGAGACAGAATGGGAGAGCAGGATATGGCCCTGAGAGTGAGACAGAATGAGAGAGCAGGATATGGGCCTGAGAGTGAGACAGAATGGGAGAGCAGGATATGGGCCTGAGAGTGAGACAGAATGGGAGAGCAGGATATGGGCCTGAGAGTGAGACAGAATGGGAGAGCAGGATATGGGCCAGTGATCTGCTGGGGGCTCTAAATGATCAGCATGTGTCGGTAATTATCAAACTCCTCCAAAGTTACATGATGTAATTACATCTGCATCAAGCAAATGACTAAATCACTAATGATTCTCCTCTCAAAAGCTCATTCTTAATTATCATTGTGGACTGACCTCATTATATGAATGGGGGGGGGGTACTCAAATCATCAAGATGGTCTGATTCTCTTCATAACTAAGGGAGGGGGCAACACCTCTGTCACTTCCTGGTTGGGATCGACCATATAGCTCTAATCTTGGTTAATATCTCTCAGATGGCTAAGGCAAACATTTTTACACGAAAACACCAAAGAAGACTGAATAAAAAGATACAAATATGGACGTAGCGACCGTCCTTGAGTTTTGCATTGTGACCGTCGCCCATCTTGGTTTTCTTGGAGCCAGAAGTGACCATATTTGGACGTGAAAAGATGCAGCGCCGGCTGTTATTGGTCCGCGATCGGCGAGCTGCGCCGTCACTGGACAGGCGACCTGTCAATCACGGCCCAAATCGTGGTCAGCTTTGTCGTCTATTTGACTTAAAATGGGACCATACTTTAAAAAAAATGAACACCATACTGAATTGAAGAAGACTTGAAACTACTGATTGAGAACTTATTACGGAAGTGTTTACTGAGGTAAATAGATCAAGTGAGAAATTGCGTAATTTCCCCATTGACTTCTATACAACCGGACTTCCTTTTGCAGCCATAGACTGTATAATGGGTGAGTTATAGTGGGAAACACCCAATCGTTTGGTCAGTTTATCACGCATGTCCTTAAGAGCAGGGGCCCTTCCACCAACATACCTGTTTCTTGATCACATACTCATCTCCTGCCTCTGCTTTCAGACGCTCGACCTTCTCCTCCTGCTGCTTTGCCTCCTTGATGTAGCACATCTCCTCTTTGGCCAGCCTGCAGACACAAAGAGAGGCAAAGAAGACGGCTCAAAGTTAAAGGCGCCGACACGTCGCAGCGCTGTGGCGTCAGAGACATGAAACATAAACGCACAGTCGCTCAGGCAGACAATATAGGCCCGACCATAAAAAAGGTGCCTGTGATGGCCACCTTTTACCCACCAGGCCATCCATCCTCATTCCCTTCAACATCTCTCTGACTGAGGGGATGGAGTCAGATCATCTCCCGTAGGAGGGCTAGACACACACCTCAATAACACACACACACCTCAATAACAACACCCCACACACACACACACACACACACACACACACACACACACACACACACACACCTCAATAACAACACACACACACACACACACATCATTCCTCCTCAGTCACTGCTGTAGGGCTAAGCAGAACACTGTGCATATTGTGATCTATAACACACTGATCAGACCATGTCTAGAATATGGGAGTGTACTGCTTGTGGGCTGTACGGCTAAACAACGAGCCACCATGGACAGCCTGGACAGAGTCCAGAAAAGGGCTGTCAAAATAATGATGAGGTTCGAGGACGTCTCTTTGCATCTACCTGATCTGCAGACAGGAAGAGAACAGGCCACTGTGAAGCTGATTCAGGACATGATGCAGCCTAACCACCCGCTCCACCACATCCTCCCTCCTAGCAAGAAAGAAAGGACTGGCCGTGTTCTGCGCAAAGACAATCAGTTGTCTTTGCCAAAAACCAGAACAAATAGACTGAGAAACTCCACCATCTCTTGTGGCATCAGGCTTTTTAATGGGCTGTAGTTAAGCGTTGATTGTATTTTTGACGTTGGGGTTTGTTTTTAATAATGCATAATGTGTATTTCTTATTGTTTTTTTTCAAGTGTACATTCTGCATAATTCAATCATGTATTGTCAGAATTATTAAACTCAAACTTAAACTCAATCTACAGTTTGTTACTCATTTAGTTTGGCTACCTTTGGCTATGCAGATTGTTCCAAAAAGCAGCAGCCATGCAAAGAAACGTTAAATAACTACTCCTTGTGTTGGGCTTTAACATGAATTAACAGTAGATTTGCTTTCATGCTACTTCTTTCACAGAAAAGTGAGGCACGTGCTGTTAGTGTTGTTTGCTCAATTACCTCTACATCCAAATGACAACTGAGTGAGAGCATAGACTAAAAGTTTGACCCTTTCCATTACAGAGCTGCATTGCTACTGTATACATACTGTAGATATGATGGAAATGTAGTAGGTCTCAGAACTTGGAGGCTTTCTGTTTTGAGTTGGCAGTTAATTATTCACTTACACCGTGTTACAATTAATGATTTATTAATCAGTGAAGCAGTGTCTTGGCCTAGTAACATTCTTTAGTCACACAATTAAGTCTATTCCTCGAGACATGAGCATACAAATGTAGGATATATTCAAGGCAGTAATCAGTTGTGTAGATAAAAACGCCATATCATACC
Source organism: Poromitra crassiceps (assembly GCF_964638095.1). Taxonomy (NCBI): domain Eukaryota; kingdom Metazoa; phylum Chordata; class Actinopteri; order Beryciformes; family Melamphaidae; genus Poromitra; species Poromitra crassiceps. The sequence continues at coordinate 23,407,076 of NC_139629.1, read as the reverse complement.
AACTCCAGCAATGATTTTTTATTTATGATCAATCATTATTACATTATTACAAGTATCAGATTATTATTATTATTGGCCTAGCCTAGAGTGAATATTTATCTCCTGGCTCAATATCTGCAACAGATCCTGTAACCGTGTAACGTATCTCCATGTTTAGTCGTTCAGATCCAAACTTTGATGACTGTTGATTTGATATAGCAACTGCACTTTATTCCAATGTTTATCTTACTACCGGTACTTATAATTGGTGAGCTGTGTGTCCGCTCACTCGGATTTTGACGGCGTGGCCACTAGGGGGCGAGGCGTCTATAAGAGGCTATTTCTGTATGCACGAAAAGAAAGAACGAAAGAAGCACACGCGATGTTATCATTGACATGTATATCACACGGCCAGACACACACACACACACACACACACACACACACACACACACACACACACACACACGCTCAAATGTCTTTCTACTGAGAGAAGAAGCTGGCAGAACAGCAGGCAGGAGTGCATAAAGAAAGGAGCAGACTTGCTCATCATAAACACTGAAGAAGAACAGGTAAAGAGAAAAGTGGCCAGGGCTGGTCACTTAGGATTTTCAGAAGGAGCACGTGTGCCCCTAAGTTGAAAAAACTAGGAGCACACAAAGAATTTTAGGGGCATGATAAAAAATGTATTAAATAATGCGTTTCTCCTTAATAAAGGGATATTTGGAGTCATTTTTAAACAAATAACATTTATTTGAATATGAAACGTAGGCTACACTACGTTTTAAAGTGAATTCATGTGCAACTGAGGTATATTTTCAAAACGGCAAGTTACATTCCTCAAATTAAATTCACAAACCTGTAGAACAAGAGTGCAGAGAGAATACAAATAAAATAAAATAAAAAATCCTAGACGTGTGCGGGCTGCAGAGAGAGTGCCGAGAGCGTAATCTAGAGAGGAGAGTACATGTGGCTTCAGTGACTACGTTTACATGCACATAATATTCCGCTTTTTGCCCATATTCGGAAAATGACAATATTCCGACTAAATTAATAATCCACCAATATTTCCATTTACATGCAGCCGTAGCTCGCCCTCCCCGACACGTGAGGGAGGGGGGGGGAGAGAGAGCTAGATGCAGGTAGGCGCACTAGGCGGAGTCGCAGAGTTTTTCTGTTGAGAATAAACAGAGCAGCACTATTCTTACGAGCATCACTTGGTCCATTTCAGGAGCAGCTTGCTGCTGAAAAGTTTGGTGTTGCGCATCCAAGTCTTTCATAAAAAGTAGGCTAGTAGCCTACGTTATTACCTCGCAGGCTCACAAGCATTGTGGACTTCCGTGGGCACTGGGTGGGCACTATGACTACTCTCTCTCTCTTTAAATTAGGGCTGCCACAAACGATTATTTTGATAGTTGACTAGTCACCATATTGCACAATTACTCAATCGCTCTGATTTAGCTATCATCAGCTTCTAAATTTAGCTTCAAGTTGTTTTAAGCATGTGCCAAATAAAAATAAAGACAATTAAGATGATAATTCACTCAAAAATAATATTTTCATGAACTTTAAAGTTTAGAGCATGTAGCAGAATATTTATTTCTGGCATCAATGTACTTGCATGTAATAAATGCAAATTGCAAAACTGCAAAATAGTACACATTGAAATTGAAAACATATGTGCGCAATGAAATAGGCTATGTACTATCCATTGAATGAATAATGCAAAATAAAATTAGGGCACTACTACGTGGAATGGAAATGGAACCAAAAACTATTCACTATGTATGCAACAAAAATAAATTGTTTCAGTCTTCTCAGGCATCAAACACATTTTTAAATGTAGTAAGTAGAGTGCAAACTGCGGAGTAAAATGAGGTTTCCAGTATTCCCGTCAGCAACACATGAGCTTAACGTTGCTATGACAACGTTACAGCAGGCTTTTAACGTTAATATCGTTAGCCAATAGCTAATGTTAGCAGCTAAAACTTAACGTTGCTGTTGCAAGTGAGCTAACAAGCTAATTAGCCTTCATCTGCATTCGCCACAACGTGCTTCCTTTTGAGATGCTCGCGCATCATACTCGTGCTGCCATGATAAGCGAGTTCAGCTTATTTAGCAGATTTTGCACTTCACATTGTGCGTGAAATGCTCCCACACTTTGGACGGATGAGGACCGCTAGACATTTTTTCTGTGGCGCACTGGAGCAAGCTGCAAGCTGCTTGTTTTTCCGTTGACGAGAGATCACATGCTTTTTTTCACCAGTCACCATTGGTTCAAGGCAAGACTGTGTTGCGTTCAAGTGAACTGGGACACAGGCTCTCAACTTTAATGCCGTTCTGATTTTGATTTTTAAGGCTCTGAAAAAAAATACATATATATTGAAGGTCGAATTCTGTACTCGCACACATGCCCCAAAAGGCATTTTACAATTCGCACTGTTCTATTTTTAGTCGCATATGCGAGTAAAACGGGCGCAGTCACCAGCCCTGAAAGTGGCAACACGTTTTTTCACTGAAGTTGCCGTTTGATTGTAAAAATCTCTTTAGAGGTGTTTAATTTGGATTAAAACTCACATTGCACACTGTGTTTGAGTGCTTCACATGTGTATGTTGATGTCATTTGTCTTTTAAACAATTCAACAGAAATTCATCAATTCCTTCAACAAGGTCATTTGGATTGGTTTGAGTGACAGAGATGAGGGAGTCTGGAAATGGGTGGATGGTAAACCTCTGAGCAGCAGGTGAGACATTCATTCTTCAGTCCTATTTAACAGTCAACAGGTTGGCCTGATAATGATAATGCATTGTGGATCTTATTTTGCATCAAGCACAGTTGACTCTTTTCTTTTTTAAACAGTTTCTGGGGCAAAGGCGAGCCCAATGGATATGGATACGGAGGTGTAGAGCAGAACTGTGTTAGCACAAATCGGCCTAAAGAACTATACAGCTGGCATGATGCCAGTTGTAACTCATCACATTACTGGGTCTGTGAAAAAGTGATTGACTTCTAAGTGTGTCATCTCAAATGAAAACATATTGTGACTTTACCTCCACACCAGGATTGTCACCGTCTTTCACAGAGGAGGTGACATCTCCTTTTAAAGGAGAATTTCATTTTTTTTTTACCTGGACCCATCTCCTGGCATTAATTATGATTTGGCCACTCACCCAGCGATCTCCGCGCCGTTTCTGGCCGTCCTAGCGTTGTTTTGAGATCAATAGCGTCCAAGTCAGTCGTAAAATGGAGCTGATTTGGGGCCAAGTGTGAGCCTGTCTTTCCTGCATCTAAATAGCTATTTTTATTCCCGTTTTCGCCGCATATCGCCATAATCTGATCCGTCAACATCCACCATAGTGATATTTCCCCCCAGGCTATTTCCTGGTCTCTCCCAGGGACCAAATTACCTCAAACGTGATCTCGGTCACAAAGTCTCGTGAAGTCCCGCGATACTTTCCTGCCGACTGGTCAACTAGGTCGGACGCTTTGCGGTGGTGGTTTTAGCGTAACCTATGTGGGGTTTGGCATAACCTTCGTTATTTCGAATCCCACATAGGTTACGCCAAACCCCACATAGGTTACACTAAAACCACCACCGCAAAGCGTCCTACCTGTTTAGTTGACCAGTCGGCAGGTTTTAATAAACAGGCTAAAATATTATGCTGTGTGTGGTAGTTGAAACATAGTTTCAAGTTGACGTTTATTTATGTTTGTAGTTGAAACAAAAACATAAATACTGTAGGCTACATGAATGGAAATGTTTGATCATTAATATCTACTTTTAGAAATTATATAGGTAGGTAGGTTATATAGGTTTTCTTGTTTTAATAATAATAATAAAAAGACTTAATGTGTAACTTTTCCTCCGTGGTATCAAAAATGGTATGAGTGAGTGAGTGAACTCAGAGAGTTCATGTCAATTCTGCTAATAAATACATAATACCTGCTTCTTGCCTTTTAGGGGTATTTTTTTCTCTTCAGTTACACAGGTATCGTGATGTATCGTCTTCCAATATATCGATTATCACAGTATCGCTGTATCGTGATAATATCGTTATCGAGGGCCAAGTATCGTGACGATATCGTATCGTGAGCTACTCAGCGATTCCCACCCCTAGCTGTCAGTTGCTTTAAAAGCATCTTTACGCCCTGGCATGTGACCTGGCATGTGGCCTGGCATGTGGCCTGGCATGTGGCCTGGCATGTGGCCTGGCATGTGGCCTGGCATGTGGCCTGGCCTGTGGCCTGGCATGTGACCTTTGTGCCCTAAACAATATTGTGATGCTGAAGGATGGCCGTGCTCCTAAAATGATGATATTCCCACCCTGCCTGTAAGCTTGCTTTACTTGTTGCATTGTGGCTGCATTTCTATGAGATGTCTAGGTCACATAATTATCACACGTCCGTTTCTCTGAGAGGGTGTGCTGATGCCTATATTTATGCTTCTATAAAACCTCATCCTGTTGAACGCAGCAGCTCTTTGTGTCTCTGTGTTGTTCAGTGCTTTCACACTCACTCACAGACACACACAGCATCTGAAGATTGAGACAGAAGATGGAGATGTCTGAGCACGTTTACATCAAACAACGAAGATCCTCTGGAAAGAGAGGAGCGTCTACGAGAGAGGGAAGAGAGAGCCTCAGCTGGAGGGAGCGACGAGATGGAGGAGAGCGGAGTGGACCACTATGAAAGTTTAGATAAGGAGAGCGGAGTGGACGACTATGAAAGTTCAGACAACTATGAGGGTCGTGAACGCAGATCAAATACGGAGAACAGAGCAGATCAGCAACTAGGTGAATAACAACCACAGACGCACACAAACACACACACACACAAAATCAGAAAATAGCCACTGCCAGTCATGTTGTAATGAACAGTAATATTCAGTATCTGTGTAACAGTCCCTCTGGTGCTTGTGTTACTAAAACATGGCTGCTCTGTCTTGTTCTTACAGCTGATGTTATCCAGCCAGTGACCAAGCCCTGCAGGGTGACTGTAGTGTGTCTGCTGCTGATGTGTTTTCTCCTACTAGCTGCTCTTATAGGCGTTGTGGTCCACTGTGAGCCATTCACTTCCTCTATCACACATTAGCCCTCTTCAGCATCCATTTTGTATATTTGTCTCTAGCTACATTTAAACACAGTTTTGATTTCCTGTTTCCTGTGCAGATACAAAGGCTAATGGCAGACTAGAAGAGAGGCTCTCAGGGCTTAGTGAGTGTGTCTGTCCTATTCTACCTGTGTGTGAGTGTGTGTGAGCGCGCGTGTGTGTGTTTGTGTGTGTGTGTGTGTGTGTGTGTGTGTGTGTGTGTGTGTGAGCGCGCGTGTGTGTGTATGTGTGTGTGTATGTATTTGTGAACTTGCATGTACTGTACATGTGTGTGCATATGTATTGTGCTTTTATTTGCTGCTCTTAATCCTCTCGTCTTGCAGAGCGTCTCTGTAAAGGTGGAACATGCAGATCATTCAGCAACAGTTTTTACTACATTTCTACTGAGACAAGAAGCTGGGAGGACAGCAGGCAGGAGTGCATAAAGAGAGGAGCAGACCTGATCATCATAAACACTGAAGAAGAACAGGTAAAGAGAAAAGTGGCAACACGTTTTTCCCCTGAAGTTGCTGTTTGATTGTAAACATCTCTTTAGAGTGTGTTTAATTTGGATTAAGTGTCTCACATTCCACACTTTATTTGAGTGCTTCACACATGTGTGTGTTGTTGTCATTTGTCTTTGAAACAATTGGACAGAAATTCATAAATTCCTTGAACAAGACAATCTGGATTGGTTTGAGTGACAGAGATGAGGAGGGAGTCTGGAAATGGGTGGATGGTAAACCTCTGAGCAGCAGGTAAGACATTCATTCTTCAGTCCTATTTAACAGGGATGGGCATTTCTAGCAAAAACAAAACACTAGTCGAAATTCGCTGGGCCAAAGTCGACTTTTCGTCAAAATTACCCCCCTAAAAATAAGAAGAAAAATGCGAGTCAAATTTCACATGGTCTCCCCTGATTTTAAGTATAGTTGAATCGCTTGGTTGAGAAAGCGTCTGAAGAAGAGCCGACTGGCTCGAAACGTCACGCAATATTTAACACGTTCACTGCCATTGACGAGATATCTCGTCTTACAAAATCCAACGGTTGACTGCCAATGACGAGATATCTCGTCTTAAAAAAAATAAAAAAAATTTGACGGTGGGACGTGGATCAACGCCCCCCACGTCTCCTATAAAAATATTGGAGCCACCGAACGTGTACAACCCATTCCACCGACCCACTAAGTGGCGACAGTGCTCTCCAGACTAGAAAAAGCCAGCCAAAACTGCAGGGGAACGCGCGAGGAAACCATTCTCTCATACTGTAAAATGGATTGGCGAAAACGCTTTCGCTTTCGCGCTGATTGCTGGCGGTGGGGGATTGCAAATTTGCATAATAGATTATGGGTGCAACACACTTTGAAACACGCAGCATAAATAAGACCAGAATCGCAAAAGAAACCCCGTTTCTTGGGGTTTCTCAACCGAAAACCCAGAAACGAACGAGCCTCATTCTCATACTGTAGGCGAAAACGCTTTCACGCTGGTGCACACGGGCGCACAACGGTGGGGGGTTCCAAAAATAGACTGGGTGGAAAACACACTTTGAAACACGCAGCATAAAGCCTAGAATCGCACAAAGCTTCATCAAAGCTCTCAAACCCAAGAAACGAGTGAGCCCCATCCAGGGAGGGAGGCTGCTCACTGCTCAGACAGGCAGTAGAAACTCGCTTGTGACAAACGCTGCTGAAAGCCACCAGACAGGCCCACGGAGGGAGGAGTTTGAAGGAGAGGGCGTTCAGAACTATATTGTTTAGATGTCTGATCTCACTGATGCCAAAAATAAATGGTTAAAGTGACTGTTCTGCCTGTTTGATTGAATTTCACAAAACTGCGATTATCTCAGCTTTCAGTCTCAGACGCTGAAACCATGCTGTACTCAACGGCTAATATCTACATAACTACTAACTCTACAAACTAACTCTTTTAGACAGAGAAAGCACACATTCTATTAGTACTTTTGTGAACTTTGTGTTCACAAAGTCCAAGCAGAAAATAATCCTCGGCTCTTGTAAAATGAGCCAGAATCCTCAAAAAAACCCTCTGGCAGAAGCTACCTACAGTAAAAAAAAAAAACGGCTGGCAGTGAATGTGTTAAAAAGAAAATTTTAAAAAATACACGGGAGCTCCAGTGGTGTGCGGATCCATTATTTCTCTTGAATCGCTTGGTTTGACCAAGTAAAAAAAAAAAGCATTGTATGCAAGGTCTATGGAAAAATGATTGGCGGATGAAATCCCATGGACAGGGAGAGGGGGTGACTTTGGCTTAGCATTAGCATAGCGCTCAGATGGCCCATGGAACAGTAGAATATCTCTTTTCTTCATGCAGTAACAAGCCTTGAAAGCTTTTCCTTGTGGCTGAGTGTTGCTGTAATATAGACAGTTTAAGACATTTCTCATGTTTCTAGTGATACTGGGTGCCGCTCACTGGTGCTGCTACTGTCAGAGCTGTTCTGTTGCAGTGCGCACTGCGCAGCTCTGGTGTGCAGCTCCTACGGCAACGTCACATGGACAAACGTGTCATTCTTAAAGAGAAGAGACGGGGGTTTAAAAAAAAAAAAGATTTTCGACTTTCAATAATAAAAGTCGATCTTGATAATAAAAACGATTATTCGAAAAATTCGTTGCCCATCCCTACTATTTAACAGTAAACAGTCAACAGGTTGGCCTGAAAATGATAATGCATTGTGCATCTTATTTTCCATTAAGTACAGTTGACTGTTTTCTTTTTTTAAACAGGTTCTGGTACACAGACCAGCCCAATGGATATGGATATGGAGGTGGAAAACAGGACTGTGTTGTTAACGCATATTACCATGTACTATACAGCTGGAATGATGTCAGTTGTGACTCATCACATTACTGGGTCTGTGAAAAAGTGATTGACTTCTAACATTGTGTCATCTCAAATGAAAACATAATGTGACTTTACCCCCACACCAAGTTTGTCACTGTCTTTCACAGAGGAGGTGACATCTCCTTTTCAGGGATAGTCTTTTATTGTTTGTAAAGAACTTTGTACCGTAAATTCCGGACTATAAGACGCACCGGTCTATAAGCCGCACCTTCAAAGGTGACTATTTTTTTCTTCTATAAGCCGCACCGGTCTATAAGCCGCGGGTGTTTTGATGTTTAATTACCATATGTAAGGCTTCGTGCACAGAGGGGATTGTCGGGAAAGAGATGGCTGTTTGGGGAAGCTCCCATTTATTAACATTTCAACAAAACAAAAGTCAGGTCACTAATCCCCAGACAAAATCACACATTGTGGTATTTTTTGTTTTTTTTACAGTGCACACAGTGTCCGCGGTGTGGTGAAAAGAGGGCAAGAGAGGAAATTAAAACAGAAGTGGATTTATAGTTAGAAAGAGTGCTAAAGAAGAGAGAATTCCGTTTTTTATTTTTTTATTTTAGTTACTCACAGTACTATTGACCAGTCCAACTCAAAAGATATTCGGCAGTTTCACTTTGAGCTCTTGTTCCGCCGCTGGGCACACAGTGTCCGCGGTGTGGTGAAAAGAGGGCAAGAGAGGAAATTAAAACAGAAGTGGATTTATAGTTAGAAAGAGTGCTAAAGATAGTCCGGTCTGGTTATGACGAGTCTCGCTGGGTACAGTACGCCAAAGCGATATCCATTGACTCGATGATGCTGTTGTATGTTGCGCGTTTCTGTTGCACCAACGCGGAGAGGTCCTGCCGGACGAAAAAGCGCGTACCCTCCCAGGTGAGGGGCTTCTTCCCCGCAGCCTGGAGGATGAGTTGACGGTCGGGCCAGCGGAGTAGGCAGATGAAGATGGCCCTCGGTGGCAGGCCGGGGTCTGGACGTGGCCGAGGCGCCCGGTGTGCCCTGTCCACCTCTGGTGGTTTCTCGCCTTCCTTCAGGTCCAGGATGTAACACAGGATTTTGCCACGAAAGCGTCCATGTCACCAATCTCAGCTCCTCTTTTACATTGATCAGGCGAATGTTATTTCTTTTACTCCTGCTGATTAAGTCATCAACCTGCGTGTGCAGGGTTTCGATTTTGCATTTTATCCATTTTCGGACTCACTGTGTTGTTTTTGTCCTCCAGTGCGCGGATGCGCTTTTCCGCATTATAAACTCTGTTCACGGTTGCCTTAGTTTCTTTAGTGAGTGAGTGGATGGACTTCTGCACGTTTTCAAACTTGTTTTCAAGCTGCTCAAAACCTCTGAGCGATGTCGGACTTAATCGATAGTGTTTCACGGAGTAAAAGTTTAGCCCAAGCGTGTATCTCCAGCCTCCAGCAGGTGAGTCATTTCCTCATTCATGGCGTGATTGCTTCGTCTTTTTCTTTCTGCTTACCTGTGTTGTGTTATGTTATGTTATGTTATGTTGTTAAAAGAGGGCAAGAGAGGAAATTAAAACAGAAGTGGATTTATAGTTAGAAAGAGTGCTAAAAAAGAGAGATTTTTTTTTTTTTTTGGAAAAAATCCATAGATAAGACGCACCGTTATATAAGCCGCAGGGGGCAAAAAAGGCCAAAAAACGGGAAAAAAGCCGCGGCTTATAGTCCGGAATTTACGGTAATCTACTTTTTGTCAGAGCTTCAGAACAACTATTTGTATTTGTGAAGCGTCCAGTAGAAGTGTCGATTTACAAGTTCCTCTTTTCCACCGTCTCAATTCAAGACTTACGTGATTTTTGTTAACAAGATTAGATTGTGCAACATCCTGTCTGAGGAATTTAGATAAACTGAGAGATTAGATTGATTATCTTTCAAATCACCTCAAAATACACTTTCACTGACTGACCTATTGTAGTTTTGCAGGGTTTTAATTTGCTTGTGGAGTGTGTTTTTATTTTTAACATTTCTTAACAATTTGTAACTCTGTATATTTTACAATTATTTTTTATTCTGTATGATAAAGTACATTATTTACATTTAAGAGAACAAGAAGAGAAAAGTGCTATATAATATCAATAAAATTTATTTTGCCAACTTATTCTGTCTGGATTAAGAAATAAAATGTTTTTAGAAACACACTAGATTGCCTTGATGCTGAACAGTCTGATGACATCACATCAGATCTCTAGACCCACCCTCCAACTTAGCCATCACAACTGTCTGATGACATCACTGAGGCCCACCCACTTGGCCAAATGGTTAAGTATAAAATCAATTGTAATCATAAATTGTATTTATGTCAGTGCAGGGGCCATGATTTTTACATCATGTTACTTCCTGCATTTTCGACACCAAATGGCTGCTTGAGGTGGGATGTGAAATAGGCGCATGCTCTTCAAATAAATGCATTTTAAGAATTGCTTCTTTCACAAGTGTGGAAAAATAAAATAGATTTCCAACTTTAGCTTATGATGTCCCAATACATTTTCCAAACTTTCTATGGAGCAGACGGGTTATGAATCTTCTGGTGCACCACTACAGTACATGCCTTTCCAGCTCACGCCTTGTTGCCCTGCTTATCTGACTCCTATATCTGACACACATGCACACACACAGACACACACACACACACGCACACACACACACACGCGCGCGCACACACACACACCTAGTAGCCCTTTTTAGAGATTAATTGATCGTCAATTTAGTCCCTAATTTGGAGCAAGTCAACTGGTAAATGGGCCACTTTTCCTTGATTGTTAGTGAAAATGGGGCTCGAGTACATTGATAAATTTTGATTATTTATCAATTACGGGCCAAATGGAACTAAATCTATTAAATAGATTCCGACCCTGATTGGCATAATGGAGTTTGAAAATATCGCGATTGATAATGATTCCCAACTAATAGTCGTTTTCCGGCTGCGCTCGCTGCTGCTCGTCTGGATGACGAGACATTTTTCATAAAATCAGCTGCGTGTGCGTGAGCGAGCGATCCTTCATGAGTCAGTCACATGACCGGAGAGACCCCTCCCCTCGGTGTTGCTTAGCCGAGGAAACCAACAGCACTCTGTCATCTTTTACATCAATTACCGCTCCTTTTAATGCCTTTCCATCACGCCGCTTTCAAACGGGCACCATATGCAATAGCCAGCCCGCGCCTTCCTCTTTCAAACGGGCACCATATGCAATAGCCAGCCCGCGCCTTCCTCTTTCAAACGGGCACCATATGCAATAGCCAGCCCGCGCCTTCCTCTTTCAAACGGGCACCATATGCAATAGCCAGCCCGCGCCTTCCTCTTTCAAACGGGCACCATATGCAATAGCCAGCCCGCGCCTTCCTCTGGCGCTTGATGCAGAATGAGTGATGTCACCTCCTGTTTGGAGTCAAAGAAGGCGGCGGAGGCAGGAAAAGGATGGAGGGAGGGGAGGGGAGGGGAGGTTGGAATAATTTGAATAAAACTGAAGGACAGTCTAATAACAAAATGTCCATTCTTCCCCCCTCCAGTCGTGATGTTAATTTCTTATTTCTCTCAGACTTGGGGCGCTGCGCGCGGGCGGTGTGAATGAGGGGCGGGGTCGTGGCTGCTTTTAAATAGACCTGCCACCTCCAGCTTAATGGAAAAGGCAGCTCTCTGGAAAATAGAAAAAAAAAGGGAATTAGAGGCAGTTGACACACACGGTGCTCCGCCTCCTCCTCCTCCAGCACTGTATGTTTGAGCGGGCGCCGGGACCGCCATGACAAAGGCAAATTACTGTTGTCATTTTATTAAGGGCATCTGCCTCGCTAGGGCAGCAAGGCACTGACTGGAATGTGCAAAAGCCACTGGAAACACACAGGCCTGGCTAAGAGAGCAGGCAGGCAGGCTTCCTCTATACGCCCATAGAGAAAAGGGAGGCGTACGTCCGGGTAGTATAGCGGTAGGTCAATTCCCTGCCTACCAACACGAGGGTCGCAGGTTCGTATCCACGTGTTACCTCCGGCTTGGTCGGGCATCCATACAGGCACGATTGGCTGTGCCTGAGGGTGGGAAGCCGGATTGGGGGTATGTGTCCTGGTCGCTGCACTAGCGCCTCCTCTGGTCGGTCGAGTCGCCTGGTCGGGGTGGAAAGGAACTGCTGGGAATAGCGTGATCCCTCCCACGTGCTACGTACGTCCTACCGGTGAAGCTCCCCGCTGTCAGGTGAAAAGAAGCGGCCGGCAACTGCGCATGTGAAGCATGGTGCTAGTCTACGGCTCTCCCCAGATCGGGAGGGGGTGGAGCAGCGACCGGGGAAGCCAATAGGGCAGCATGGGGATAAATTGGCCAAATATAATCGGGAAGAAAATGGGGACAAGGTTGTGCTTTTGGGCATCACCAATATATCTATCGTTTTTTATTTTATTTTATTACTTTATAGACAGCATGTTGTGTATATTTGATCATTTTTCTTAACTCAAGTTATTTGTTCCATTTGTGTTTTTCTAGTCATTTATAATTATTAAATTCCCAGTGAAGTTGAACGTTTCAGGGCACTGATGTCATTTTGGACAATACAGTATATTGATAAGCTATAAATAAATATCCTGCCTACATTACATATCTCAAGTCATGTCTAGTCATCATAACCTTTTCAACGGTTTGATATTTGGGGATTATTGCAAAAAAAACAATTGTGTAATATAATGTGTATATACAATATAAGAATATCGGCCAATATATCGATATAGATTTTTTTTTTGCTATACTAATATCGGTATCGGCCTCAACAGTCCTGTTTCGAGCGGGCTCGACCCAAAACATCAAGGGCCATATCTTAGTGCACGTGCAAGGGGTTGTCATTGCTAGTTTTTTCCCCCTTTTAATGACCACTGGGTCACTGAAACACATCCTTTGTACTGACCCAGTGGTAATGAAAAGAAAAAAAGGGAGATTTTGAGTGCTAGAAACTAGCAAAGATCATGCTTGCCCCTGGCCCTTGGTCAAGATATGACTCCAGGTGAGGTAGTAAGGAGCATTAAACAAATAGCAGTAATGAAGGAGACTGTTGCGTCGCCTGTGTTGGGGTCAGAAAGTTGCAGCCCCTCTGTCGATGTGGGGAGAGTTGTAGTAGACTAGCACATGCTTCCTCCAATACATGTGCAGTCACCAGCTGCTTCTTTTCACCTGACAGCGAGGAGATTCACCAGCAGGACACCGCAGCAGCACGTGGGGGGGATCACGCTATTGCCCCAAGTTACGCTCCCCCCCGAACAGGCACCGATCATAGGCTGTAAGGCAGCGACCAGGACTCATAACCCACCGGCTTCCCACCTGCAGAGTGCAGACACGGCCAAAATGTGTCTGTAGGAACGTCTGACCAAGCCGGAGGTACCGCTACCTAGAACTGAACCTCGGTCTCTGCGGTGGTTAAGCGAGTGCTTTTACCTCTAGTCTACACTACACAGACGGCCCCTCCTCTAGTCTACACTACACAGACGGCCCCTCCTCTAGTCTACACTACACAGACGGCCCCTCCTCTAGTCTACACTACACAGACGGCCCCTCCTGCACTGATTTCTGTATTAAGCTGACGGGCAAATCAGAGGGATTTCTCTCATCGACGGCCCAACACTGACCGATAGGGGTGGGGGGAAAAATCGATACACTATAGTATCGCAATATTTTGCCTGACGATATTGTATCTATATTTGGACGCCAAACGATATATATAAAAAAATAAAAAATAAAAATTGCAGGCAATGCCATGCCAGGCCACCGGGCATCTGCCCGAAGCACCCGATGGTGCAGTCCGCGCCTGCAGTGGCGTTTTGAGTTCAGAGAAGCGTAATAATGTATAGCCTACGTGTGGGGCAAAAACAAAACAAAACAAAAAAACACTACATGTTTTACTTCCGGTGAGGTCAAGGAAAAGGTAGGAAAAGGACAGAGTTAGGAGTGACAATATATCGAAATATCGCAATATTCAATATATCGCAATACTAGCATATCACAATATCGTAATACTATCGTATTGTGACTCAAGTATCGTTTTAGTATCGTATCGTGGGCATCTGGTGATTCCCACCCCTACTGACCGATGGCCCGGTCGGTCTGGGGCTTAAGGTAACAATATGAGGACATCTCCGTTTGAATAGGGTTGTACTGCCTGATAAAGTATTGTACGTTTGAATAGGGTTGTACTGCCTGATAAAGGATTGTACGTTTGAATAGGGCTGTACTGCCTGATAAAGTATTGTACGTTTGAATAGGGTTGTACTGCCTGATAAAGTATTGTACGTTTGAATAGGGTTGTACTGCCTGATAAAGTATTGTACGTTTGAATAGGGTTGTACTGCCTGATAAAGGATTGTACGTTTGAATAGGGTTGTACTGCCTGATAAAGTATTGTACGTTTGAATAGGGTTGTACAGCCTGATAAAGTATTGTACGTTTGAATAGGGTTGTACTGCCTGATAAAGGATTGTACGTTTGAATAGGGCTGTACTGCCTGATAAAGTATTGTACGTTTGAATAGGGTTGTACTGCCTGATAAAGTATTGTACGTTTGAATAGGGTTGTACTGCCTGATAAAGGATTGTACGTTTGAATAGGGCTGTACTGCCTGATAAAGTATTGTACGTTTGAATAGGGTTGTACTGCCTGATAAAGTATTGTACGTTTGAATAGGGTTGTACTGCCTGATAAAGGATTGTACGTTTGAATAGGGTTGTACTGCCTGATAAAGGATTGTACACTACTGCACTGCTAGGGGCTTGTTGTTTTCCATAGATTGGGTACTCCATCTGACATCATCCTCTGTGGGAAATCCAGCCACCATCATTACCAGCTCTCATCAGGGAGCCTGTTAGTAATCTGACCCTAATCAAAACACAATCGATAGCGCATTCCACAAAAGCCATTGACAGTAGGGAATTAGAGTTCTGGCTGATAGTAGAGAGACACATTTAGACCATCACGCACAATGCTATACCGACTAGTCCATTATCTCTCCACGCTTCTTAATATCGACAATATTTTCTCTTTCAGGATGGCAACTTTGGCCATTGTACAAATTTAGAGGTAAGCTCACACAATGAATGTCAGCATTATTAATAGGCTGGCTAAAACAGGCTGATGATCTCGAAGCCAATAAAGTATGTTTTGCCCCCTTTATCTCAATCTTATGCATATACACACACACACGCTAAATAATTAGAAAGAGAAAGCAACGTAAGAAGAGAGAGAAGCTGAATGGCTACAGTTAGTGTTGCTGTCCTTTACTCACATAGCCTAATTGACATCCATGCTGAGTTAATTAAGCTCAGGTGTAAAAGGACTCCAACCACAGCAGGAAAACACACAAACAAAGTGCTTACTCTAATCTGAGCACCAATGCTTTGCTACAAAATTAGATATTTTAATTGAGGGCCTAATTAACCAATCGGAATAACTCTCAGCCTTGGTTTGTATTGTCGCAGCTCACTGTCACACAAGGGCAAGTATAGTTCTGAGGCGCGAATGCTGGAAAGGTAAGGTATGTGCTATTCTTATAACAAAATCAGAGTACATTATGTTCATTATGTTAATGAGAACCGTGCGAGTTTTCCTTTTATATCAAGTCAAGAAGCTAAAAAGTTGTAACGTGAGTTAATTTGCCGTGACATTGTACATCCTGCGATGTGACTATAGAGCACATTTGTGATGATGCTGAAATGATACCACAATATCCTGCAGCCCTACTTGTAGTTCAGTAGTTGTAATAATACTAGACTCGCGTTGCCTTTGAGGCTATATCCCAATTTTGGGTTTGTGCTCACCAAACACGTTTCATTCAGGTTTTGGACAAATTCTAATCAAGATCTTTTGAAAAGTCAAAAACCTCAAAATTCAAATCAGGTGCATTCCCATTAACAGCCATTAAGGCAGGGTTTTTGCAGATTTCAAGTTAAAATTTAAACTGATAGTTCTGATTTTTGGAAACCTGGTGGAGTCAACCAGGTCATAATGTAACCATGCTAACAGGCTTCCTGGTCAGTTTTGGGGGGGGGGACGACAGAACAGTTCTAGAGAATTTGCTGCACTGACAGCTTTGTGCCACACTACGCTGTCAGGGCTGGAACAATCTGGCTACTTTATCAGTCTGAGGATCATCAATTTTACCCTGCCCTCGTGAGGTCTGGCCCACATTCCACTATTCCACCCGTCTCACCGGATGCTGGGAAAATGCTCTAACTCATGATAACGTGGACTGGAAAATGAGATCTAGGGTTATACTTTAAAATCAACTTAAAATTGTCATCACAAAAAAGCAGGAAATGTAAAAATGGAAGAATAAATCATGAAAATAAATGAAACTTTCAAATCAATTTCCTCAGGAGGCACTAATTGCAAATCTTTCACTCCATTTCATATTTTGTAATGTTATATTCTTCAAAAGGTGGTTTATCATTCATTCATTGCATATGCTATAATTTTCACTTGCAGTTTTCTAAGCAAAATGTTGTAGTCGGGTAAAGGGGGTACACAAATCAGGGAAAAGGGGTACTGAAGCCAAAAAAAGTTTGAGAAGCACTGGATAGCACATGTCAGAACTCAGTAGTGAGCACCCCAGGCCACCGCTCTCCAAGGTGCTGATCCTGCTGCAGTGCTTTCTCTCTCCCCTGCCCACACTGTAGAAGTAGGAAGTTGGAACTTGTTTTGCTCCTGTACGTTTATTAATAACGCTGCTTTGTCACTTTCTGACGCGCCGACCCCCAAACCCGCAATATTTCTAGTAAGCTGACCCGAACCCGCCAAACCCATGGATGAACCCGACCTGCGGGTTGTGGGCCGGCCTGAGCCTCACTACTGGCTAATGTTTCAGATAGCTTTCATAAAGAAGCTGAAGGAGAAAAGTCTGTCAGCAACCACTCTCCACTTGATGAATGATGCTATGTGATGCAATATGAGTCTAAATGATGGGGGGGGGGGGGGCATGCTTGAACTCCTTTGGAGATTTCAAGAACTTACTTGGAACTACTCAGAGCAGGTGGAGCGCTCAAGCCGTGTATATAAAGTAAACGTGACAGATGGTTCAGACCTCATATGTCATCTGTACATTTGGATCAGAGGTGTCTACTCTTAATATGACACATGTTATGTAGATATGATGATGCCATGTGTCAACCGGATTACCACACCCAGCAAGTGGAAAATGAGTTACAGAAAGCTATCCATTTGCAGCCAAGACAGGAGAAAAATAATCTATAAAGAAGGAAAAGTCATACATCAGAGCCACGCATGGGTGAGACAAACTCTAAAGCAGCACAAATTGTAATTTAGTGGATATGAAGTCTGTACTTTAGTTTTTGAAGCCTGAGTTTCAATTCTATCTCGGAAATGAGAGAAACAATGTATTTGCTTTATTAGGTAATGTTTTGGTAAATCGCTTAGTATAGCTTTAACAAACCAAGGTATGCTCCTCCCTCCTGCTGCACATGCACTAATATGCATTTTATTGGGAGAATAGTAGAAAATAATTAATAAGTGGGGTGGGGTTATGCCAGTAGGACTACTAGTTAAAAGTGGACACATAATGTGGACATGCAAACCCTGAAAATGTTTCTCAGGGTAGGGTAAAACAGCATCAAATATCACCAATATGGCACTTTACAGAAATTACACCAGTACACACAGCTCATTGGCTGTTTTTGTCATTTGGTTAGAATCACGCGTTAGTTAATTACAATCACCTGCTGTTATTGCCCTACAGTACCAAGTTAGCTGTGTGATGATGTAACAGAAAACTTGAATGCCCTATGATGGACTACGATTTACGTTAGTCTAGTCACACCACGATGCCATGAATCATGAACCATAACGCTAGCTACATGTAAAGATACCATGAACGGGAAAAGTTAATGAGATAAAAACAAAACTAACGTTGGTCAAACCAGACAATGTCAGGTAACCAACTGCTCCAGAGACAAGACAGTTTTCAGAGTAACTGACTAACGCTTTATTGCTGGTTACGGTTTATTTATATTTACAGCCACCGGAGTAATTTAAATATGATAGCCCGTCCTGTAAGTAGCCCCTTTCATCAGAAGAACACATGCTATTTTGCCTAATAATGCGGCTAACGTTAATGTGTTATCTTAATGCATTGCCAACTAGCCAAAAGAGCTAACTAGGCTAACTGTAGTGTTCTCAGCAGCGAGTTGCCATGGCATCAGCAAGCTAAGGTTAGCTATCTTCTTGGCAAGTGAACGCATCTTGGCGTGCAACTTCCATGACTAGACTACACTTCTTCTGCTTTGCTTCCATGACTACACAACGTGACAAAACATGTATAAATGCGCCAGTAGCTTGTATTTCGATGCTACCGCTAATTAGCACTGAGGCCTCGCTAAAGCACCGGCTAAGCTAACAGTAGCTTAGCTAGTACGCAGTAGGTTAAGTACGCAGTATTGACATGTTATTTCACCTTTAGATGGACCAAAAACCCGGACTTACCTCCTAACGATGCCAGTTTTAATCTTGAGTTGCCGTACTCTTGGGTCTGCCATGGTTGCAGTTGTTGTTAGCTTACAGTAGTAGCGTTAGGTATCAAAAAGCTCAGTCACCACAGTACGCCAGTTGAAGGATGTGATGGGCGACTCATGGACGAATCATTCTTTCTGAAGTGCTCTGAGTGTTTCGATAGGAGCCAACCAACACGAATTTTTACCACGTGCGCCAGCACCTGGTCAACTCGTCATAATTCACTGAGTCAGTCAGTCAGTCAGTCAGTCAGTCAGTCATAATATCACAGTAAGGACAGTTAAGACACAAGCCAATAAAGCATGATTATAGCATTGCAGTTCATCATTAAGTCCTGCTTGAATCAAAGTTTGCAGAGTAAAAATCCAGAATATGTTTTCGAGACTTGAGTTAGTGTCTCAGCTGTCACGGTGTCTCAAAGTTCTCTGGGCTGATGCTAACATGAAAGTGCAACTGTCCGTAGGTTGAACGCGATGGATGAGTGTCAAGAGGAGAGGACATCTGCAGGTTTTCTAAATGACCTGGATCCATGAGGAAGATGACATGTTGTGACTGACCCAGGTATCGTAAATGTGCCTTTTGTTTTTGGAAAGAAAGAGTCAATGCAACCACACACTCAACATGTCAAATTCATTTGATTTGAATGACAAATGCTTAGTTCCGTATTCTCGTATTCTGACTCGGGGGATCAGACATAACGCGTCATAACGCATCATTATTTATTACCTTGAGACATCCAGTCCAATTGCCTAACACCTTGATTGTTGGATTTAATTGTGCAAATTGGGTCTTTGCTAACAAACTGTAGCTAAATGTATTACCTGGGTCCAGCCCATTTTGACCACTTGTATCCACAATTTTGTCCTTTGAGGGTTGGTCTGAAGATTGGCACGTGGATTAAGTGCTTTGCTTCTTGCTCAACTCTCTTTTCATCACAACAGTGCAGTAAAGTAAAGCAAACACAATAGAGAGGCAAAGTGGAACGTCACTTCCTGCTTCAGCACTGTACCAGAGATTTTCATCCGCCATTTATTTTCCCATAGACATTTCGTAAAATGCTTATAAAATAGTTTTACTTCGTCGAACCAAACGGTTCAGCTAACGCTATAATCGGGAGAGACCATAGAACATTTCACTCAGACCAAAACTTAAAAAAACAACATGGAAAAAATATTTTCTCTAAACCCGCATTTTCTTAAGTTTTGGTCCGAGTGAAATGTCATGCAATCTCCCCTGTTTCTAAATAGATGTGTACCGTTTGCTTTGAACCAGTAAAACTATTTTTATACACATTTTACGAAATGTGTAGGGGAAAATAAATGGCGGATGAAAATCTCTGGTACAGTGCTGAAGCAGGAAGTAGGCGGTCACTTTGCCTCTCTATTCATAGCTTTCAAGGGGCGTTACGTGCTGCCGGGAACGCCCACCTGACGGTCAAAAAAAAACTTGTTCATTTCGCTGCCAGCCGAGTCGACTATTTTCTCACGCTGTGTTTGTTCAGCCGTTTGTACACACATCTTTGCGGCCAACATTTCATCAAAGGTAAGCTCAAGTAACGTTACAATAATGATTAAAATACCCCGTTAACGTTACTTGAGCTTACCTTTGATGAAATGTTGGCCGCAAAAACATGTGTACTTTGATGGTAGAAAAAAAGCCATTTGCCCTCCCCAGCGACTGAACCACGTCTAATCGCACAAATCCACAACCTCCCCCTGTCTGAGTTTTCTTTCTCCGACGGGATTCTGTAAAAGCACAAGCCAGGCGTGTCTCCTCGTCGGTTAGTGCAACCGATAGCACAACATGTATCCGGCATTTTGGCTGAACAAACACAGCGTGAGAAACTAGTCGACTCGGCTGGCAGCGAAATGAACAAGTTTTTTTTTTGACCGTCAGGTGGGCGTTCCCGGCAGCACGTAACGCCCCTTGAAAGCTATGAAAACCGCTCCCGCTGCTCTGATTCTCTGGCCCATCTCGTGCTCCGTCATCCCCTCCCTCGAGAACAAGACTCAGAGATACTGCACTCAGCCTGGGGCTCTGCCCGACTGGGCTCTGTGGCTAGTCCGGCCACCAGGTGCGCACTGACGGGCCCCCTTCCATGCCTGGCTTCAGACGGGGGTCCCGGGGTTTCTCCGGGCAGGGTAGCACCACTCTTTCAGTGATTTTCCATTGCGAGTTTTGAACTATTCTTACCCTGGTCCTGGGACCAATAGGCCGTGGGAGTCCCTAACAAGAGCACACAGCTCTCGCGTTCACAAACAAACCACGCAAATCTCTCCCACCATGATACGGCGATGGTTCCCCGGAGATTTAATGTATAACTAATGTAAAATCCAAAACTATAGCAGCCGTATGGGCAGTACTTTTCTGGACATATATTTGTATAGGCCTCCATCTGTAAATAAGATCTGATAATGCAAGCACCATAACAATACACTTTGCTTATTTGGACACATTTCTGTAACTCCGTCCATCTGAAGGTAATCCACTGTTATAATCATAATATTAAAATAGTCTTTTTCAGCTGAAGTATGGACATACAGCAATATGACCTAACGTTTAATCTTAGATATGAGATCCCAATATTATGAAAATGACAAGTGAAACTGTAGCCATTGACTTTGGATTGAACATCAAATTCCTTACTTTTTCAGATGCCTTCATAATTGAGAGGACAGTTATTATGTCAGGCTACAGTTGACCTCAGAGCTTGTTCAGCGAGTGATGTAGCATCTTCTTGTTCATTGTCATGTTAAAGTAATTAAGCTCTGTTTGCTGGCCAGTCTACACACACACATAGTATTTGTATGTATTTTAGATTTTAACATTTAGTTGCAATGAGCATTAGTCTCCATACGTCGACACATATTGGGTTCTGAGTAACTCTGAGTATGTTTTTCTAAGGGTTCAACCTTAGAATATGGGGCAAGCCTATTTCTTTGTTTTCACAGAGTATATCAGTTGAGCTAAACAATTGATATGGCTTATAAAGCTGTGTTACAAAGACAGCACATTAAATATCATTTGAATCTCTGTGCATCTGATATTGATTTGTGTTATCTATGAAAAATAATTCAATTTCATAGCATTCTCCAAGGTTCCTTGCATTGGAAAAAAAAAGTCAGCAAATATTTTTTATTACAATCCAGACTGTCAATACCATTAAAAGTTTATATTACTCAACCATATTGACGTACATAATGGTATCAACCACAGCTACAATATACTATACAACAACTTTAACACAGAAATATCTATGCCCCTTCATCTCCTTAAATATCTGAGGTAACTTATTATGTCGGCCTAAGTTCAAAACTTTACTGTGATTCTTACAGGCCATTATAATTGCTCGTAAAAATCCTATAATCAAAAGCTATGTAACAATCTGTGCATGAGTAGTTGTTGAGTCAGGGATGGAGGGAAGGAACACCATTTTTCCTCATTTGATAGGGAGTAAATCTTTGTGCAGCAGATACAGTATGTACTGTACTGTGTGACCCATCGTTCCCCATTCTTAATTTGAACTGCTTAACATGCAAAATATAACCTACTACAAATTCTGTCCAACTGAAAAAATTGCATTAAAACCCCAATATATCCAGTGTATCTCCTAATATAATTTGTAAGTCTTCTCAACATTGGGAGAAAGGCTACACATAAGTATTTTATCTGTCCAAATGTAATAAAACGAACGTATTGAAATTATGTTTCTTGTCATCATCAGACTGAGAGGCAGCACGCAAAGTAGTCTGAATGGTGCAAAAATGCCAAATAGTTTGGAAAATGGCAAAAGTTCAGACACCCAAAGTAGAGGCAAGGTATACTTAAAAAAAAAATCCTGTAGGCTACAAAAACTTATTAAAAATATTTGTGTGTAATCAATGTGATATGCTGTCAAACAAATACACACCTCAAACATGACATGTTACCTGAAACAATTAGTCCATATTCATCTTAGCGTCTTAGGGAAATTGCACTTCCAATGATTGACAACTTTGGGAGCTTCATTATTTGTCGGTTTGCTTTTATTCAGGTTTTACTGGCAGGAGCAGTTGTATTGGTAATTGTTGCTGTTGTTGTAGTAGCTATACTAGCAGCGTCATTGTAATTAGGTGGCTAATGCAGATTTTAGTGTAAAAATGAATGTGTTCTTAAAAAAGTCTTAAAAAATACAAATAGAGATTCACAGCAAATATCACAATTTTGCTGCAGCAGGTTATTTTATGCAAATAAAAAAATGATTGGACTAAATTACTAGACTTGTGTTAAGATGCATCTGCATCTGTAACATCAGGTATTTCATCAACATCATTGGTATTTTGTCAAAGGTCTTATCTTTATTACAGCAACAGTGCTGTTTTCAGCACATTTTATTCATGACATAGCTTGTGGAAGGTAAACTGACCCCAGAGCAGCTCCTCTGACACAGCTGGGGGTTAAATGCCTTGCTCAAGGGCACTTCGATGATCATTGTGCAGAAGAGATGTTAACAAGTGGTGAGGGGGGGGAGCACAAGAGCCTCCCCCTAATAAAGTCAAATAATTATAATAAGCCTAAAGAGGTTAACGCGAGAGGGAAGAAACATATTCATTTTCCCCACCACCGGAACGACCCAATGATGTCGCATTTTAAATTTGCCATGCATTAATGCAATTCATTATTTGGAAAGATTACTCCAAAAGGCAAAATATATGAATAGATTTTTTTCCTCTCCACAGCATTTTAGCATACATGAAGGATGGCACAAGCATATGTGCATGTGCTATTTAGGTGAGGTGCAGGATTCCTATTGAAGTGCATGTGGCAGGCCTGTGCTGTGTGTGGAGCCAGCAGCAGCCTGTGCTGTGTGTGGAGGCAGCAGCAGAGAAACCCTGTGCAGCCCACTGGGAGAGGCCTACATGCCACTGCATTGGAATCGTGTGGGGGGGAAACCCGCGCCCTTTCCTTCTAGCTTCATGGCCGTTGATTATTGGTATTTTCCGAGTTTTCCAAACTAATAAGTGGCACTATCAAGCATTTGGAAGCGCTGCGAGACTACAGACGGGCTGCTAGACCTAATTGATATTGAGCGAGGCTCTGGTAGGCGCGGACGGGGCCGCTGCTGCCGGGTAATTTGCAGTTTAATCAGCGTTTGTAATGAGAGCCGCTGATTAGCACGGGGTGGAAATAAAAGAGAGTTACAAGCAACGTCTGTCAGAGTCCGGTGATAATTCACCACTAATTGTAATGATTAGAGCAAACTGCATGACTTTGGAGTTTTCTAACGTGCGCGCGCACGTGTGTGTGTGTGTGTGTGTGTGTGTGTGTGTGTGTGTGTGCATGTGCGTGTGTGTGTTTGTGTGCGCATGCGCGTGTGGATGTGCGTGTGTGTGTGTGTGGGGGGGGGGGGGGGCGTGTGTGCGCGCGTGCATCCATGCTTTTGTGCATGTGTTCAGGAGCGCGTGCTGCACATAGCTCTGTGTGTGTGTGTGTGTGTGTGTGTGTGTCTGTGTGTCTGTGTGTGTGTGTGTGTGTGTGTGTGTGTGTGTGTGTGTGTTTGAGAGAGGGAGGGAATTTCACCCATATTAATAAAAAGCAGACATTGACTCACGGAGCTCGCCAACTGTCACACCTTTTGCAATTTTCTCAAAGGATCCATCAGAAACCGTATGTGTGCGTGCGCGCGCGTGCGTGTGCTTATCCCGGGGCCCATTTCGTGCGGACGAACAAGGCTGAATCACAGAGATTTGATTATCAAACAAAACAGCTAATTTATAAAGGTGTGGGGGGGGGGGGGGGGTGGTTGATGGACTCTGCAGCAGCGAGGGCGGGATGTATTCCTTGAGACGTGCCTCGGCCACTGCCGGAATAGCAAATGTGAAATTAGTGGGAAATGTGTGTCTGAACGCACCCGCTCAATTAGCGAGAGGCGAGAGAGGAAGAGGGGGGACGAGAAAATCAGCTGTACTCTCACATAGCAGATTTGCCTGGAGAGACCCCCTCCCCTCCCCTCTAACAACACCACCAGCCTTCTGTCCTCTATCTCATATGCTGTATGTGATTTCCTCTGAATAGTTATAAAGTATTTCCAACTCTTATCATGCCTACCAAAGAGAAGTGGTATCATCGTCCACCATCTGGTCTTATTTCCTGGACCTGCACAGACCCTCACACAAGCATGCCGACCCGTTTGACCCATATACCTTTAAAATGGAGTATAGAGACACTGCGTAACGCGTCATCATTCAGAAACCACGCCCAAGACGGGGGAAAACAGAAACCCCCCCTCCAATCCTGGCGTTCTCCTATGTCGCATGCATGGTTGCGTGTTGCACAAAAAGATCGTATATACGGAAGATGAACAATCCAACTTACTTCCTTGACAGCTAGATCCACATTTTTCTTCTCCCTAATTCTCAATGCCTTCCTTGTTTTGCACAGGAATACAAAAAAACCTTAACTGGCGATTTTTTACATTTGTTGTCTGCGCAGCTCCACCACACAACAGCTTTTAGCTATGTTTAATTCAAGGAAAATGACGCTGGTGTGTGGAAATGAACGGAGCTTTTCCCCCGTGATGGGCGTGGCCTATTTCATGCAGTGTCTCTATGGATGGAGTATGTGTGTGATGCCACCCATTGGTTTGTGGACTCCCGTTTTGAAGCCTGTATTTTGGCGTTTTGGCCGCTGCCATCTTGGTTTTGATGCAGCTGGCGCGAGACAGCGTGAGGCCGGGGGTTTCCCACAGAGCCGCAGCTCGGCCTGCTATTGGTCTGTGATCGGCGAGCTGCATGATCACTGGACAGGCGACCTGTCAATCATGCCTAAAACATGATCTATTTTACTCTAAACGGGTGAGTTACAGTTGTCATAAAAGGTGAAATTAGCTACTAGACCAAAACCGTTTTTTTTGAACCAGGCTGTAAACATGTTTATTTATGGTGTAAAGTTGGGCATTTTAACATGGGGGAACTATGGGACTGACTCGCTTCTGCAGCCAGCCTCAAGTGGCCATTCGAGGAACTGCAGTATTTATCACTTCGGCATTGGCGTCAATGTGACCAAGAAAGCTTGGCCCCTCGGTTTGATCTTAGTAACCCAATATGGAAAAAACATTTGTTTATTATTGTTGGTTGATTTAGTAGTGAATTATATTGGTGGTATATGTGGTGGAGGAGAGAGTGAAACCTGTAATTAGGAAAGTATTTCTTATAAATTAGAATAATTAAATAATAGTTAAATTAAACCACGGGACGTCCTGCAGGTCCCCGGACCCCACCTTGGAGCACGTCTATTAAAATGCATAGGCCCGCCTGGGCGCTAAAGCAGCATGGATTACCTGTTTGCTATCAGTGATGTGCCACTGTTGTGACCTTCTCCATCTGATCCCCAGTCGCTCCGCCGTACACAGCCGGACAGGCCCGGCAGCAGCAGCCCGATCGATTCTCCAGCGAGAGGTTATCTATACGTGGGTATTTTAATGTCACGGAGTCAGGCCAAATTGATAGTGATAAATATTTGCCGGAAGATTAGGTGAGGAGGAGTGTGTCGAGGGTGCTCCGTCTCAGACCTGTAACCCCGGCAGAGCCTGCTCCTCTCTGTGTCGGATTAGCCCCATCCATCCACTGTCAATGGCTGTCTTGTTGAGAAAATCAGTGAGTAAACACGGTTGACAGAGAGAGAGAGAGAGAGAGGGGGGGGGGGGGATGTTGGGGGTGTAGATGGTGGGCTGATTACTCATACAAATAGACTGCAAACTCCCCAGATGCATTTTCCCTATCCTCTCTCCTCTCCTCTCCTCTCCTCTCCTCTCCTCTCCTCTCCTCTCCTCTCCTCTCCTCTCCTCTCCTCTCCTCTCCTCTCCTCTCCTCTCCTCTCCTCTCATCTCCTCTCCTCCCCTCTTCTCTCCTCTCCTCTCCTCTTCCCTCTCTCATCTCCCCTCCTCTCCCCTCTCCTCCTCTCTCCTCCTCTTCTCTCCTCTCCCCTCTCTCATCTCCCCTCCTCTCCCCTCTCCTCTCCGTCCTCTCTTCTATGTTGACACCCCCGGCTGTCTCCAAGGATCCCCCCTGTCCTGCTGTTCGCACTTTGTCCCCCATCAATCACTCCACCATTGTGTCCTGGATGTTATATAGAGTCACTTAATATCCCCTCCTTCATCTCTATTCACTCCCAAAATGATTCTCCATAAGGGTCCGCCGCTTGTGTGTGTGTGTGTGTGTGTGTGTGTGTGTGTGTGTGTGTGTGTGTGTGTGTGTGTGTGTGTGTGTGTGTGTGTGTGTGTGTGTGTGTGTGTGTGTGCGTGCGTGCGTGCGTGCGTGCGTGCGTGTGTGCATGTGTGTCTGGGGCATGGACGAGGGAAAGAAGAGAGACCGAGTTTTTGAGGGATAAAGACTCTGGCTCCTCTAAGGCAGGGACCGTCTAGAATAGATCACCGATTCTCAAAGGACACTAATTTAGCCCACATTAGAATTCAGTGACTCTGTTGTAGTTTGAGACATAGATGTAAGAGTGAAACGTGACCAAAACAGTCTTCTACATCTTGTGTGAAGTTGTAAATTAAATAATGGTGAAGTTGAACAATTCATCAATTTTGCTGGGGACCTCCTGGAATCCCATCAAGGACCCCTGGTGGTCCCCGGACCCTACGTTGAGAACCACCATTCTAGATGTAGTGGGTTCATCACCTTGCATATTCCTTCATGATTCCCAAATGTAAATTTCATCTAAAATGTCTAAAAGGAAAATAAATGGTCATGCAGAGGCTATTTATGCAGATATGTACTGTTATGTAGGGAGGCACTTTATTTTTATTCACTCCATTGAATGACTTACTGTATGTTGTCCTCGGATTGTTAAAGGGGTTAAAAAAAAAAGTTATAATAAATAGTACATTTTAATAAGAAATAGAATAAAAGGCCAATATTCTCAAACTAATAAAGTGAATAAATTCTATAACTTTGCTTGGAGACTATGTGTGTGTGTGTGTAGCATAATGCAAATAAGAATCATTTTCTGTCTGATTTTTAATGACTTTACAAGGCATTACCACCTTTCCAGCAGGCTGCTATTAATAAATTAATGTGAAAATAAGTTCACGACATCCATCAAGTGCAGTTTCATCTCTCTGCAGCAGCGGCGGTGGTTAAGTGGTTCAGACTCCTCTTGGGGTTAAAATCCACAGGAATAGTCTGTGAGCCTTTTGCCCTCTGCGTCAGATGGAGACATCACATCTCCAGCAGCAGCAGCGCCTGTGTTTTATGAAGGCTCCCTGACAAATAGGGCCTCCCCGCCACGCTTGGTTGGCCGCCTTCATTCTGCACCGGGCTTGTTTACATAGCACCAGGACCATTTCCACGGATTAAACCAATCACTGCCCGGGGGGGGACATCTATAATCCACTAACAGGTCACCAGCAAAGACAGTTATGAATGGCCGTGTCTGCTGTTAGGGGTAGAATAGATGTCCGTGTCCACACATGACCTTCCCTGAATGCAGCACCCGCCCCAGCCCTTGCTGCTATTAGGAGAAAGAAAGATGAATAAAGGAAGATTAGAGACTATTTTAGGGCGGCAACTAACGATTAATTTAATTATCGATTAATCAGATTTTTTTTTTTTTTTCTATTTCAATTTTAACAATATACAAACAAAACAAACGAACAAGCTCAGATGCTGAAAAGGAAAGAAAACTAAAAACAAAAACAAACATATATCGACAATAATGTGGTGGTACCGTCCATATAGGGTGCTGGAGGGATTATATTTTCGGGTTGTTCGTCCGTCCGACCGTCGGTCTGTCAGTCTGATGCTCGTTGACGCGATATCTCAGGAACTCCTTTAGGGAATTTCTTGAAATTTGGCTCACACATCCACTTGGACTCAATGATGAACTGATTCGCTTTTGGTGGTCAAAGATCAAAGTTCATTGTCATAGTGTGACCTCACGTCCGTCCGTTCCATCAAGGAAGGTGGGCGAGTAAAAGTGTAAAAAAGGTAAAAGTGTCCATAGCTCGGGATAGGAAGGTCATAAAGAGTCGGGATTCAAGGGGTGGGTAGGGGGAGTGGCTAGAGGGTGTTGGCAGTGGGAGGGGGCGTGTGGAGGGAAAGGGGCGGGACTAGGGAAAAGGGGCCATAGCTCCGGATAGGAACGTTGTAGAGAGTCAGGGTTCGAGGGGTGGGTAGGGCGATGTGGGTGGTGGGAGGATGCATACAACTGTGAGGCGGTTAAAATGTAATACACACAGCATAGTTTCTTAAAAATTTGGCTCAACAATTCATCAAAAAATAAAAAATAAAATTATTGATTTTCTGTCAATCGACTAATCAATTAATCGACTAATTGTTGCAGCACTAGACTATATTTGTCATTTCATCAAAGATTTTATTAAATTGCTCATGGGCTGCACCTAAAATCAACTCCTCTCCTATATTAGCCTACACCGGTATGTCGGATCCAGTGAGGAATGAACGAGGAGGAGTAAGACTTGGTTATGAGAAGATGCACAGGCCATCACCTTGTATCAGCCTCGATCACAATTAGAAAGGCGTTATGACACCTACAATAATGGCGGGGGGCATCTTTCCCGCAAATAGCCAGGCCGGTCAAGAAGACCAGGAAAATATTGTGTGGATCTCAGACCAATTTGCTTCATCATTCCACATTAGAGCCTTATGAATTGTTCAAATTTGATAACAAGCACTCGATTCACTTTATTATGTCAGTTAAATTAGACTTAGCGAAAAAAGAAAGTTGCAGTGGCATTCAGTGGCTCCTTGAATAAAACGCAATTTGTGTGAGAATTTGTTGTATCTGTCACAAATATTCACAATTAGCGGCAGTAATTATTTGATAGTTTCTGCAATTATGGATTAAACGGTTAAATTTGGAACTGAGCGGGACCATAATTGGCCTAAATGCGATATTTTGCATATTTGCATAATGAGGAAATTGGTAGAAAATTGTGTTCATTCATTTGTGAAAAATCCTATGAATTTTATGAATTTGAAAGGTCTGTTCCTGCAGTCTGTGACTTTGCCTGCTGCTCCCCGAGGAGCTGCTGGAAAGTGGGGCGCAGGCATCTGGCCAAGTGAAGGAGATTTACAAGGGGAAGGAAAAGAAAGGGAAAAGTGCAAAAACGATACAAGGGGTTTTCTAATACTTTCTATTTAGTCATGTAGTGCCAGTTTGAAGTTATGTTAAAATAAATACAAATGATGCTCCAAAATATACACCAAAACACACCTGAGCTGCTGAACTGAAATATTGGCTGCAGTTGTTCAAGTGATTTTTGTACCATACCCATAGATAACTAAATGTAATAATATTCATATTATTTTATTACTGTAGACACGTGACAAACACCATATAGTAAAATTATATTTTTCAGAAAAGCTGCATTTCAAAGGAGTAGATAACCGTCTTATGAGTAGTTTGCATGCTCGATGCATCTACACTGGAGTTCCTTTGGGCATTGGGTGAAGGTTACAGCTACTTTCCTGAATTATAGGGTAGGATGGATGGGTCACACTCACAGTATCACACTTTAACTCACAAATGTTAGTAGTGCCTAACTTCTGAGATCCTATTTCTATTGTGATAAATAGATTATTTATGGTGTGTATAATTTGCCATTGTCATCTTTTTCCACAACTTTTTGCAAACCAAAGTGAATACTTGTTAACGCATTTGGACAATTCTTGGCCAACAAATTAATTATTGGCCATACAAACTCATCAACAAAATAATCTTGGAGCCTTGCAAAAAACAACTAACAGTAGGCTATAGGATATGACGCTCTATGAATGAAAAGCAAACAGAAAGTACTCTACTTCATACACGTGTTAGGCCGTGTACAGCAGGCACCTCTGCTATATGTTCTGTTGTAGCTAGCAGCACTAAACAAGCAGGTAGAGGAGACCTGCTCTTAGCACTGAGCGATCAAAACATCTTAAGCCCTCAGAGTGGTCAGAAGCCTACAGCAGCAGCAGCAGCAGCAGTCTATTTTCATTGTGTGGCTGAAAGGAGAGCTTCCTGGTGGAGAGCCAGTCTTAAGGACTCCAGCTAACGAAAAGAGCTTTGATTCAATAGGACCTACACAGACCTAAAGTGTGTCTCCAGCAAACACGTGTTCAGATCCTGAAAGAGACACTGAACTGCTTTCCCCTCTCACAACTTACTAGAGACCCTTATTATGACCAGCCACGACAGCGGGGCTGCTATTGTCTTCACGTTGTGTGTGTGTGTGTGTGTGTGTGTGTGTGTGTACAGAAGCCAGTAGCCTACTTTGCCAGGTGTTTATATGTCTGTCTGTTAGTCTGTCAAAACCATGCAAGATGCAGACATAAACCTGATGGTTGAGTTTGAAAATGGGTGTGATCCAAGCAGCCCCCCCCCCCCGATTTAGCAAATGCGATAGCGTCAAAACGGCAAGCTGCAGTCACTAAACCTTACAGGTGTGTCTGACGTCAAAATGAAGGCCGAGTTTGAAAATGGGCCACATTGGCTCTCCCACCTTATCCTTATGCCCGTCGCACACATTTGTTTTAAATGGCCGGTGTGAAATGATGGTATTTAGTATTTAGGGCCTACAGATTATTTTGTCTTATTTGGTTAAGTGGCCATTCAGATGACTTTGATTTGTCAGTCTTAGCACAAGTGTTGACACAATATGAAAACATGACAGGAGCTGGAGAACACAAGAGAAAACATAAAGCTATTGTGTTCAGATACAACTCTCAGTAGTATGCTGCAATCCACTGGTTAGCCGCTTTGTGATATGAACATAAAAGAAGAATTAAACCCGCTCAACTTGCATTATTTTCATTTTAATGAGAATCTGGTTGTTTATGTTTTTGTTTTGAAGATCGTCCACATTCATTACAATTTGACAGATCCAATTAAAATGGTAGGCCCATAATGATATGATGGGCTGCCACCAGGGGAGCCACCTCAAAACAAACAGCACTGGTTTAATGTAAAGGTTGAGGGGGGAGAGTGCAGACAGAGCCATGAAGAGGTGTGTGTGTGTGCGTGTGTTCGTGTGTGTGTGTGCGCGTGTGTGTGTGTGTGTGTGTGTGTGTGTGCGTGTGTGAGAGCGAGAACAAAATGAGCACGTGCGCACAGGCACATTTTCCTATATAGCCGCTCTCCTCTCCCATTCCCCAGAAGCTCATAAAGCTCATAGACAATAATGATCCCGCCATAGCCTGTAATGATCCTGCCATTTCATGGGGTATTACACTATAATGATGATAGTCCTCTACATTTGCATCCCATCCAGCCTTTAGCTGCCGAGCTGCACCTCCATCTTACCTGGCACGCACAATTTATAGAGCCCAGGCACGGATAAGCCCTTCTGCAATAATACAAGCCACACTTAACAGCCAGCCACGCAGATTTACTGCAGGAGTGTAAACCCAAAAGGCAAATAGAACTGGTCCTCGTGTGTGTGTGTGCGTGTGTGTGTGTGTGTGTGTGTGTGTGTGTGCGTGTGTGTGTGTGTGCGTGCGTGTGTGTGTGTCTGGCATGCATGTTTGCAATAGGATGTTCAAAGCGATGAAGACATAGACAAAAATGCACCAATGACAGCACATAGAAGATGATTGGGGGGCGGGTCTGAGGCCCTGGGTGGGGAGGTAGGGTGGGGGTGGGAGTGGAGGGGGTGGTGGTGGTGGTGGGGGGTGAAGGGGAGATCTCTGCAGGGCTCGACGGAGCTTCGTAAAAACGTTCGTCCGCCAAAAAAAAAAAAAAAAAAAAAAGGCTACATTACTGTAAATATGTCCTTTGCCCGGAGACATTTTTCACCCTCTATCCTGTACAAACAGAGAGGCGCACGTACAAACGCAATGACAACACACACTCAAAAACACACACACACACAATCACTATTCTGCACAAACAGAGAGGCGTGTACAAACGCAATGACAACACACACTCAAACACACACACACACACACACACACACAATCACTAGGAGGAGGACAAAAAAAACAACAAGCCCGTGCGTATTTTACTGGTGGAGTTAATGTGAATAAAATACCTTGGTGGATGAGTGCAGATGTGTTTGATACAAATAGTCATTTTCCTATTTGCTGCCTCATTGAGCTTGATGAATGATGGGAGTCAGGGAGGCGGCGTGATGAATGGCAGCACCTTGGCTCCATTGCATGCCCTATTGATTCTCCTTCTTTATTACTCCTCCAACCCAGCTGGCTGCTCCTGGCCGCCCTACACTCTCTCTCCACTGGGGGGAGGAGGGAGGAGGGGAGAGGGCTCTTCTTCCTACTGTAAGGCCCCTCCTCCTCCTCTAGGAAGAATGCTTGTGTGTGTGTGTGTGTGTGTGTGTGTGCGTGCGCGCGTGTGAGATGCGCGGTGATATCGGCGCGTCATCGGTATTGGCAGATAAAGGCGTTAAAATGAAACGTCTGCATCGGATTTCTGCAGATATGACCGGCCGATAAAATGACGCTTTAACTATCGTACTGTTTTGATAACTTAACTTGAAGTTGTTTTCTTGTTTTGCCCAGTGAATGTGTACATGTCATGATAGGAGTAGGCATAATAATGTGTTATTTTTTCCAAATGTATGTTTTTGTTGCTTTGAGCACCACAAGCCGAGTGCCATCCAGTTCCATTGTATTGGAGACAAGGCAGACATCTCTAGGGCCGATATGTCCAAAACTCAGGCAACTAACACAAAACGATGTAGATGGATAAATAGCACAACAGGTGAGAGGAAATGTATTTTGGATTTTAGGGTGAGCTGTCCCTTTAAAACCACACAGCTCACCTGCACGAGGTATCTCTCTGCTTTAGAGTACCACACAGCTCACCTGCACAAGGTATCTCTGCTTTAGAGTACCACACAGCTCACCTGCACGAGGTATCTCTGCTTTAGAGTACCACACAGCTCACCTGCACAAGGTATCTCTGCTTTAGAGTACCACACAGCTCACCTGCACAAGGTATCTCTGCTTTAGAGTACCACACAGCTCACCTGCACGAGGTATCTCTCTGCTTTAGAGTACCACACAGCTCACCTGCACGAGGTATCTCTGCTTTAGAGTACCACACAGCTCACCTGCACGAGGTATCTCTCTGCTTTAGAGTACCACACAGCTCACCTGCACGAGGTATCTCTGCTTTAGAGTACCACACAGCTCACCTGCACGAGGTATCTCTCTGCTTTAGAGTACCACACAGCTCACCTGCACGAGGTATATCTGCTTTAGAGTACCACACAGCTCACCTGCACGAGGTATCTTTCTGCTTTAGAGTACCACACAGCTCACCTGCACGAGGTATCTCTCTGCTTTAGAGTACCACACAGCTCACCTGCACGAGGTATCTCTCTGCTTTAGAGTTCCACACAGCTCACCTGCACGAGGTATCTCTCTGCTTTAGAGTACCACACAGCTCACCTGCACGAGGTATCTCTCTGCTTTAGAGTACCACACAGCTCACCTGCACGAGGTATCTCTCTGCTTTAGAGTACCACACAGCTCACCTGCACAAGGTATCTCTGCTTTAGAGTACCACACAGCTCACCTGCACGAGGTATCTCTGCTTTAGAGTACCACACAGCTCACCTGCACAAGGTATCTCTGCTTTAGAGTACCACACAGCTCACCTGCACGAGGTATCTCTCTGCTTTAGAGTACCACACAGCTCACCTGCACGAGGTATCTCTGCTTTAGAGTACCACACAGCTCACCTGCACAAGGTATATCTGCTTTAGAGTACCACACAGCTCACCTGCACGAGGTATCTTTCTGCTTTAGAGTACCACACAGCTCACCTGCACGAGGTATCTCTCTGCTTTAGAGTACCACACAGCTCACCTGCACGAGGTATCTCTCTGCTTTAGAGTTCCACACAGCTCACCTGCACGAGGTATCTCTCTGCTTTAGAGTACCACACAGCTCACCTGCACGAGGTATCTCTCTGCTTTAGAGTACCACACAGCTCACCTGCACGAGGTATCTCTCTGCTTTAGAGTACCACACAGCTCACCTGCACAAGGTCTCTCTCTGCTTTAGAGTACCACACAGCTCACCTGCACGAGGTATCTCTGCTTTAGAGTACCACACAGCTCACCTGCACGAGGTATCTCTCTGCTTTAGACTACCACACAGCTCACCTGCACGAGGTATCTTTCTGCTTTAGACTACCACACAGCTCACCTGCACGAGGTATCTCTCTGCTTTAGAGTACCACACAGCTCACCTGCACGAGGTATCTCTCTGCTTTAGAGTTCCACACAGCTCACCTGCACGAGGTATCTCTGCTTTAGAGTACCACACAGCTCACCTGCACGAGGTATCTCTGCTTTAGAGTACCACACAGCTCACCTGCACGAGGTATCTCTGCTTTAGAGTACCACACAGCTCACCTGCACGAGGTATCTCTCTGCTTTAGAGTACCGCTAGAGCTGCTGCAAGCGAGAGCTAAAACAGATGTCTGTGTCATATTATATACTAGACACCAGTGAGTGACAGCAGCCTGTGCTCTGACAGAACGCTGCGTCTTGCCAGGGGACTGTAACCCCTGGGCGGTCCCACCGGCTCCATCAAAACAAAGGCCTCTCCATCCCTCCTCTGTCTCATCCCACTCCAGATGTGTGCGCCCAGCGGGACACAGCGCCGCATCCTCGTCCCCGGTGTCCCCGAGGGCTCTCTGGACACACAAGTGTCAACAGAATGACACAGAGGAAGATTAGCTAGAGGTCGTGTCAGAAAAGACGTGGAGACAGTAGCTGTTCCCATTCAGTTCCATTTCCAGATAATAACCAATGATTCTCAACCTTTTTCATGGCAAGGACCCCTAATGTAGTCCACATTTGGGTCACGGACCCCCATTTGATGAGATTTTGTCTCTCGGACTCAAATCTGGCAATATTTTCTATTGTTAGATATGATTTTGTCCAGAACTTCACGACTATCTTTATTTTAGGTGGAGACATAACAGTGAAACTGTTATTCATACTGTTATTCATTCTTTTACATTCTTAATTGTTCTTGTAAATGAAATAATGAAGTTTAAACGATTCATCAATTGTAGGGGACCCCCCCTCCCTGGGATGCCCTCAAGGACATACAACCCCCAGACCCCCAGTTGAGAACCAGAGATCTAAGGTAAGCAATTTCCTTAACTACTTGCTGCATGGCATGTCGAACACCACAGTATTCAACAGCCAGTGTGTTTCTGGTATGCATCCTTCAGCCAGGGCAACTATCCAAATCCAATCGCATATGAAAAACAATACTCACTGATATGAAACACAATACTCACTGATATGAAAAACAATACTCATTGATATGAAAAACAATACTCATTGACATGAAAAACAATACTCACTGATATGAAACACAATACTCATTGATATGAAAAACAATACTCATTGATATGAAAAACAATACTCACTGATATGAAACACAATACTCACTGATATGAAACACAATACTCACTGATATGAAAAACAATACTCACTGATATGAAACACAATACTCACTGATATGAAAAACAATACTCATTGATATGAAAAACAATACTCATTGACATGAAAAACAATACTCACTGATATGAAAAACAATACTCATTGATATGAAAAACAATACTCATTGATATGAAAAACAATACTCATATGAAAAACAATACTCATATGAAAAACAATACTCATTGATATGAAAAACAATACTCACTGATATGAAAAACAATACTCACTGATATGAAAAACAATACTCATTGATATGAAAAACAATACTCATTGACATGGAAAAACAATACTCACTGATATGAAAAACAATACTCATTGATATGAAAAACAATACTCATTGATATGAAAAACAATACTCATATGAAAAACAATACTCATATGAAAAACAATACTCATTGATATGAAAAACAATACTAATTGATATGAAAAACAATACTCATTGATATGAAAAACAATACTCATATGAAAAACAATACTCATATGAAAAACAATACTCATTGACATGAAAAACAATACTCATTGACATGAAAAACAATACTCATTGATATGAAAAACAATACTCATATGAAAAACAATACTCATATGAAAAACAATACTCACTGATATGAAAAACAATACTCATTGATATGAAAAACAATACTCATTGATATGAAAAACAATACTCATTGATATGAAAAACAATACTCATATGAAAAACAATACTCATATGAAAAACAATACTCACTGATATGAAAAACAATACTCATTGATATGAAAAACAATACTCATTTATATGAAAAACAATACTCATTGAAAATAAATAATGGGCAATCTCTGCAACTGATGAATTAAATTTCCATTCATTTCCTAAATGGGCTAGGCTAGAGATAGAAACGATCCCAACCAATAATATGCATATTATTACCCTCTGCGGCACACGCTCACGTACACACACACACACACACACACACACACGCGCGCACGCACGCGCACGCACACGCGCGCACGCACACGCGCGCACGCGCACACGCACACACACACACACACACACACACACACACACACACACACACACACACACACACACACACACACACACACACACACACACACACAGCGTCCTGCTCTCAGCATGGCCTGTGTGGAGCTTCCCAGACTAAATTACAGATGTTTCAGTGTATTGGAGTTGTGGGACATAATGAAGCAGTGCGGCACGCTGAGAGGTAATTACCAGGCAGCAGCAGTCCCGCCGCGCC
Organism: Poromitra crassiceps; assembly: GCF_964638095.1. NCBI lineage: Eukaryota > Metazoa > Chordata > Actinopteri > Beryciformes > Melamphaidae > Poromitra > Poromitra crassiceps. The sequence continues at coordinate 23,369,949 of NC_139629.1, read as the reverse complement.
GCAGCACCGCCAGGTGAGCGGGAAGATGAATAGCCAAAGTACAAAACCACTGACCCCTCAAAAGTTTCATTTACCATCCCCCCCCCCCCCCTTCCCTCCTGCTATCTCCCTCCCCCTGGTTTGGGCCCAGCTTGGAAGAGGTAATCATCTAGGGACAGTTTTGGTAGGTTGATGAATGGTGTGTGTGGCTTTGGCTGCTCGCCCCGCACACACCTATTTATCTGCTGTGGCCCCCGGAACCAGCCGAGCGCGAGCTGGAGACGTGGCGAGAGGAGAGCGCGCCGCGGGGCCTTATTGAGTCACCAGGGCTAGCTGAGCAGAGAGACAGACCAGGGGAGGGGAGGAGAGGGGGGCTAGCTGAGTGGAGAGACAGACCAGGGGAGGAGAGGGGGGCTAGCTGAGTGGAGAGACAGACCAGGGGAGGAGAGGGGGGCTAGCTGAGCAGAGAGACAGACCAGGGGAGGAGAGGGGGGCTAGCTGAGCAGAGAGACAGGCCAGGGGAGGAGAGGGGGGCTAGCTGAGTGGAGAGACAGGCCAGGGGAGGAGAGGGGGGCTAGCTGAGTGGAGAGACAGGCCAGCGGAGGAGAGGGGGGCTAGCTGAGCAGAGAGACAGACCAGGGGAGGAGAGGGGGGCTAGCTGAGCAGAGAGACAGACCAGGGGAGGAGAGGGGGGCTAGCTGAGCAGAGAGACAGGCCAGAGGAGGAGAGGGGGGCTAGCTGAGCGGACAGACAGGCCAGGGGAGGAGAGGGGGGCTAGCTGAGCAGACAGACAGGCCAGGGGAGGATAGGTTGGCTAGCTGAGCAGAGAGACAGGCCAGGGGAGGAGAGGGGGGCTAGCTGAGCAGAGAGACAGGCCAGAGGAGGAGAGGGGGGCTAGCTGAGTGGAGAGACAGACCAGGGGAGGAGAGGGGGGCTAGCTGAGCAGAGAGACAGGCCAGGGGAGGAGAGGGGGGCTAGCTGAGCAGAGAGACAGGCCAGGGGAGGAGAGGTGGGCTAGCTGAGTGGAGAGACAGGCCAGCGGAGGAGAGGTGGGCTAGCTGAGTGGAGAGACAGGCCAGGGGAGGAGAGGTGGGCTAGCTGAGTGGAGAGACAGGCCAGGGGAGGAGAGGTGGGCTAGCTGAGCAGAGAGACAGGCCAGGAGAGGAGAGGGGGGCTAGCGGAGCAGAGAGACAGGCCAGGGGAGGAGAGGTGGGCTAGCTGAGCGGAGAGACAGGTCAGGGGAGGAGAGGTGGGCTAGCTGAGCAGACAGACAGGCCAGGGGAGGAGAGGTGGGCTAGCTGAGTGGAGAGACAGGCCAGGGGAGGAGAGGTGGGCTAGCTGAGCGGAGAGACAGGCCAGGGGAGGAGAGGTGGGCTAGCTGAGCAGAGAGACAGGCCAGGAGAGGAGAGGTGGGCTAGCTGAGCGGAGAGACAGGCCAGCGGAGGAGAGGGGGGCTAGCTGAGTGGAGAGACAGGCCAGCGGAGGAGAGGTGGGCTAGCTGAGCAGAGAGACAGGCCAGGGGAGGAGAGGTGGGCTAGCTGAGTGGAGAGACAGGCCAGCGGAGGAGAGGGGGGCTAGCTGAGTGGAGAGACAGGCCAGGGGAGGAGAGGTGGGCTAGCGGAGCAGAGAGACAGGCCAGGGGAGGAGAGGTGGGCTAGCTGAGCAGAGAGACAGACCAGCGGAGGAGAGGGGGGCTAGCTGAGTGGAGAGACAGGCCAGCGGAGGAGAGGGGGGCTAGCTGAGTGGAGAGACAGGCCAGCGGAGGAGAGGGGGGCTAGCTGAGTGGAGAGACAGGCCAGTGGAGGAGAGGGGGGCTAGCGGAGCAGAGAGACAGGCCAGCGGAGGAGAGGGGGGCTAGCTGAGTGGAGAGACAGGCCAGCGGAGGAGAGGGGGGCTAGCGGAGCAGAGAGACAGACCAGGGGAGGAGAGGGGGGCTAGCTGAGCGGAGAGACAGGCCAGGGGAGGATGGACAGATGGAAAGAGGACAGACTGCCCGGTCGGGTCGGGGGGGGGGGGAGACATGGAGCCGATCAATTTTCCCCCTCCAGCCTATCAGTCACGTCCTCTCAGTCTGTCCGTTTCTGCTGATGACAACACTTTCTCTGCCCATCCGCCCATTTCCAGGCCAAGAGCGAGGGAGGAAGTCTGGGGTGTGCATGTGAGTGAGAGGGGGGGGGAGGGTGGGAAGAGAGAGGGAGAGAGAAAGAGAGAGTCAGGAGAGGGAGAAGGAAAGGAGAAAAAGAGAGGTGAGAGAAGAAGAGAGGGAGAGAGAAAGAGTGGATAGAGAGAGGGTGGGAAGAGAGGGAGAGAGAAAAAGAGAGGGGGGGAGAGAGAGACAGGAGAGAGAAGGGAAAGAGGGGAGAGAGAGAAGGAGAGAGGGAGAAAGAAAGAGAGAGAGAGGAGAGAACCAGAAAGGGAGAGGGAGAAAGAGAGGCAGAGAGAGAGAGCACACCTGGGGGTTGTCCAAGGGGAGTAGTGGGTATGGATGGTGGGGGCTGCAGGCTTCTGTCAAAGTTTCTCTTCCCCAGGAGCCTGGGCAGGGACTGAGGGGCTGTGAGGCGAGCGGAGGCCCCTCTCAGGTGAGGCCAGCTCAGCCTCCTCTCTCCCTGGCGAGCCGCTGGAGGTGGCAGCATCCAAAGCCCTGTCAATGCATAATGCATGAGAGGCCTCCTTCCACTGACAGCCCCCTCCACTCCAGCTGCCTGCCCGCTAATCAGAAACGACACATCCCAATGTCCAGACGTACACACGCGCGCGCCACGCACACACACCCAAACACACACACACACGCGCTCACGCACACACACCCAAACACACACGCGCTCACGCAAACACACACACACACAGAAATTTACTAATCAAAAAGTGTATTTCCTAGAGGCTGACTCCCAAGAGAAATCCAGCTGGAAGAAATTGGAATAATTTATTAGCTTACAAGTTTTCGTTGACAGTTAGCCCGAGGCTATTTATCTCAGTAATAGAGAACGTCTCCAATGTGGCAAAATTGACCAAATCAAACAGCTTTGATCAGAAAATGAATCTGGCAAGGCTGTCTGTCTCTGGGTGTCCCGCGGGGCGAGGGGGAAACAAACAAACTGAGAGACAGAGAATGAGAGAGAGAGAGAGATTATTTAACAAGTGGCCACGGGAAGTGAGCGAGGGGATAAAGCTCACATCGCAAGTGAAATCTCTCACTATAAATTATTATTCATCCGACAAAGGGGCTCTAGCGCTATTCAAAACGGGGGGATATTGCAACGTAAATAAACGTGACAAGAGCAAAACGTCAAATGAATTTGTCGAGTTTACTGTCTCTCTTCATTGAGTTTGAGACGGCGAAAAGGCTCCCGCTTTTACACATTACAGCAGCAGAATGGCTAATCCATTTTGTCAGCGACAGAAAACCAGAAATGAACAACAACAACAACAACAAGCATGTGACTGGAGAAGTCACATGAACAGATTTTATACCAATGTATAAACCCTCTCATGACCTTGTATTAGGGGTAGGGGGGTGGGCGGGGGGCGACACAAGTTATGTTGTCATTTTTTACTTCACTTACTGTAGAATGAAGCAGCCTGATCGCCAGAAACGCCATTTTACATTTCTGCAATGCACAGATACCGAGGATGTCACGTTTCTTGATCAACGTTATAAAGCTGTTGAAATAGGGCGGTGGCCAGTAAGGGCGTTGCGGGCGGGGTGGACTGGATGGAGGGCCTAAACCCCTTTCACACGGAACTGCTGTTCACGTCCCAGCGTGGTGAAAGTCGACATTTCAACCCTAAATCATATTTAACATTTTTGTTATTTAAGCCTAGCCCAAACCAAGTTGTTTTATTTACGTTTAACGTTGGAAAGGTGGCGGGTTTTTCAAATTAACCGCCGTTTTGCTTCAAACTGACGTTGAGATTGTACATATCCCTGCTTTGCAAACACGTAACATTTTATTCTGACGACCGGGTAGATTGGGAAAGAAGCACAAGTTATGCTGTCATTTTCCACTTCAGTTTGAACGAAGAACAAACCCGGCTTACAAGGTAGAAAAATGACACGTTCACACTATACTAACAGGCACTTACAAGTAGAGATGTAACGGTATGAAAATTACACATCACGATTATCGTGACCAAAATGATCACAGTTATCAGTATTATCACAGTTTGCTAAAATGTGCTGAAAATATTCAAAAAGTACTAATACACTCACAGAAATCATTTCACCAAGTTTTATATTGAAAACTCAGACCCAAAAAGGATTGATACACTCACTGAAATCATTTATCCAAGGCTGCGCGTCTGCATCTGGGAGACGGTTGCCAAGTTTTGGTTGATGATGGACAGTATTTACCATGTTTTTCAAAGCACTGTAATCATAGTAACACGGTAATCACGGTACCACGGTTTTAATGAGAATGAAAATTTGAAACGGTACGGTTATCGTAAGGAATTTGATCACGGTTATCATTCAAAGCGGTTATCGTTACATCCCTACTTACAAACCGACCGTTCCTATCTTCTCCCTTGTATCTCCTCCTGAAAACAAGACGGGATTTTCAAACCGAATACCCTGACCCCAACCGTGGGCTATTTCCACTCGTCCGCTCTACATGTGTGTCGCTCTCTCTCTCTCTCTGTCTCGTCCGCTCTACATGTGTGTCGCTCTCTCTCTCTCTCTGTCTCGTCCGCTCTACATGTGTGTCGCTCTCTCTCTCTCTCTGTCTCGTCCGCTCTACATGTGTGTCGCTCTCTCTCTCTCTCTGTCTCGTCCGCTCTACATGTGTGTCGCTCTCTCTCTCTCTCTGTCTCGTCCGCTCTACATGTGTGTCGCTCTCTCTCTCTCTCTGTCTCGTCCGCTCTACATGTGTGTCGCTCTCTCTCTCTCTCTGTCTCGTCCGCTCTACATGTGTGTCGCTCTCTCTCTCTCTCTGTCTCGTCCGCTCTACATGTGTGTCGCTCTCTCTCTCTCTCTGTCTCGTCCGCTCTACATGTGTGTCGCTCTCTCTCTCTCTCTGTCTCGTCCGCTCTACATGTGTGTCGCTCTCTCTCTCTCTCTGTCTCGTCCGCTCTACATGTGTGTCGCTCTCTCTCTCTCTCTGTCTCGTCCGCTCTACATGTGTGTCGCTCTCTCTCTCTCTCTGTCTCGTCCGCTCTACATGTGTGTCGCTCTCTCTCTCTCTCTGTCTCGTCCGCTCTACATGTGTGTCGCTCTCTCTCTCTCTCTGTCTCGTCCGCTCTACATGTGTGTCGCTCTCTCTCTCTCTCTGTCTCGTCCGCTCTACATGTGTGTCGCTCTCTCTCTCTCTCTGTCTCGTCCGCTCTACATGTGTGTCGCTCTCTCTCTCTCTCTGTCTCCGTGACAAAGACAGTGAGGCGAGCTGTAAAACACGCGTGTGACATGACCCCCCCCCCCCCCCCCCCCAGGCACGCCTCTCACACTGAGGGACACGTCCATTTGTTGAGGAGACTGACAGACGGTTCAAAGGGTCGTCAGCCTGACACCGCAAAGGCACGGCAAGCGCGCCACAGCCGTCTCAATTAGCAGACGGGCCTTTGAGAGAGAGAGAGAGGGATGCAGGACGATGGATCTCATGATGTTAAATGCACGTCAATCACAGGACAACATGCAGCAGCTCTAGACTCATGGTGACCAACATCTAAGCTGATGGTTGAGGCTTTATCGCAAAAAGATAATAGCACGATGAACTGCATATCTGGGCTTTATAGGGGGAGTTCAACCCCAAATCAAAAGTACATATTTTTTCTCTCTTACCTATAGTACCGTTTATCCATCTAGATCGTTTTGGTGTGAGTTGGTGAGTTTTCGGCCCGAGAGATGTCTGCCTTCTCTCGAATAGAATGGAACTGGATGGCACTTGGCTTGCGGTGCCCAAAGTGCCAAAAGAAAAGAGAAAAACTCAACAGCAACTCGACATAATCCACAGACCATGTTGTCACCAGTTTCACGTAGGAACTATTTTATTTCGACCGAACTACACGGGTGAGCGGGTGAGATTTTACACTGCAGCTAGCGGGTGTAGTTCAAATGTATTCTTTGGGGCTTTGAGCACCACAAGCCGAGTGCCATCCAGTTCCATTGTATTTGAGAGAAGGCAGACACCTCTACGGCCGATATCGCGAAAACCCGGGCAACTCGCACCAAAAGGATCTATTCTAGATGGATAAATACTGGTACAGTAAGGGGAAAATATGTACTGTCCCTTTAAATCTCACTTTATAGATGCAAAAATCATGAATTTCAACAACGAAACTCATTTGGCGGAGCGATAACAAATGTTTTCCGCAAGAGAAAGGCAACATAATAAAGAAATAATGATTGGAGATCCCACTAGAAAATTTCTCCACAGATTGCCATCGCCATTGACCCCCATCCTCCCCTCCCCTGCCTCCACCTGTTCTGCTCTCCACCTCCTCCCGCCCTCTTTCTTCTCTCTCTCTCTCTCTCTCTCTCTCTCTCTCTCTCTCTCTCTCTCTCTCTATCCTCTCCAATCTATCTGCCTAATGAATTTTTACCTGGCACAGACTGTTTTCAACTCCATTTGGACTCGTGCCTACAATTACCTCCTCGGAGTCTCCAAAGTAACTGCGCACAGCCTAATTAGTATGCATTATCAATTAACAAACTTAATAGCTGGCAGATTGATTGGATCCTCTGTAGAAGGGGGGGGGGGCAGAGCTGAAGCGAAACACAAAATGAAAAATCATCTCCCGCCGCACTATTCCTCCTGCACTCAGATACATGCATGTATGTGTGTATGCTTGTTTTATACAGTGCAATGAGCGCAACAATATGATGTATGATGTAATACACTATGTATATATGATGTGTGTATTACCCTATTTTCTTTTACTTTGAAAAAATCCACAAGACAGAAAGAAATAGGAATATAGAAACATGCATAAATATGATATCACTTACTACTGCATATGAAAATAATATATACATACACTTGTAGTCTGCATAGCCTATACAATATAACTTAAAACTCATATAAATACATAAAAATAACATAGGCTTATATTTAACACTGCACATGCATTTTTGCACATACATTTCTTGCACATGGCTCTGCACTTTACACACAGACTTTGCACATGGATTCATCCACTCTTATTTATATTTGAACCTTTTATTATTTCTTATCTATCTAACTAAGTATCTAACTTTTACTACATGTCTTCTGCCTGTGTTTTACTCTTGTCTTTGCTGCTGTTGCTCTTTAGACACCTGAATCTCCCCACAGGGATAATTCAATAAAGGTTTCAATCAATCAATCAATGCACTTATACATTATAGGCCTTAATAAGGCTCCTTATACAGACTACATTATGGTATCACTTGTGGCACTGCTAACCTATCTATTATAAATGTGTCACATATCTCCTGTTACACCAAGAGCAGCAGAATACTACAATAATACTACAGTAATACTACAGTAATAGACTGAAACCAGGTGACTGCTTTGTAAATAAGACGGGGAGAGGAGAAGAAGAGCCGTTGTTTCAGTCATTTAGCATTGAGCGCTTTGTGAAGAAGAAGAAAGGCTGCTGATGGCCGCCTGGCTGCGATGGAGTTGAAAAATGAAAGTGGAGGCTGCTGCCTGCCTCCCCGTGAGGTAAGTGGCAGCCATGGGAGGCATGTTCGGCAAAGGAGACCAATTTGTCAGGGAGATGAAAATGATAGTTAAAGCAAAGCATTCATTTTCTGGACATTGACGTCGCCATTAAATTGTGCTGTCTGACATAAAAGTCGCTGAATGGATGGGAACGTCGACATTTTTCACTCTCCTCTTAATTAATGCCACCTGTTTCCCGAAGCCCTTCCCTTTCAGACAGACGCGTTTCAATAGCGACGCTGGAGTTAGACCGACCTAGTGTCCTCTAGAGAGAGAGACCGACCTAGTGTCCTCTAGAGGGAGAGACCGACCTAGTGTCCTCTAGAGGGAGAGACCGGACCGACCTAGTGTCCTCTAGAGAGAGAGACCGACCTAGTGTCCTCTAGAGAGAGAGACCGACCTAGTGTCCTCTAGAGAGAGAGACCGACCTAGTGTCCTCTAGAGGGAGAGACCGACCTAGTGTCCTCTAGAGAGAGAGAGTTAGACCGACCTAGTGTCCTCTAGAGAGAGAGACCGACCTAGTGTCCTCTAGAGAGAGAGAGTTAGACCGACCTAGTGTCATCTAGAGAGAGAGACCGACCTAGTGTCCTCTAGAGAGAGAGAGTTAGACCGACCTAGTGTCCTCTAGAGAGAGAGACCGACCTAGTGTCCTCTAGAGAGAGAGACCGACCTAGTGTCCTCTAGAGAGAGAGACCGACCTAGTGTCCTCTACAGAGAGAGACCGACCTAGTGTCCTCTAGAGAGAGAGAGTTAGACCGACCTAGTGTCCTCTAGAGAGAGAGACCGACCTAGTGTCCTCTAGAGAGAGAGAGTTAGACCGACCTAGTGTCCTCTAGAGAGAGAGACCGACCTAGTGTCCTCTAGAGAGAGACCGACCTAGTGTCCTCTAGAGAGAGAGACCGACCTAGTGTCCTCTAGAGAGAGAGAGTTAGACCGACCTAGTGTCCTCTAGAGAGAGAGACCGACCTAGTGTCCTCTAGAGAGAGAGACCGACCTAGTGTCCTCTAGAGAGAGAGTGGCGTCAGCGGAGGACCAAGAGGGCACCTCCGTGGTGGTAATGAGGGAGGTGCAAGCACTGCCTTTTCCCTTTCCCCACCCAGATTTATCCTGCCGGCCCTGGGGATTGATACGCACCAAGATATTTCATCCACCATTATGTTTTCCATCTACATTTCGTAAAATGCTTATAAAAATGTGTTTAAACCAAGCGTTTCAATTTGGAATCACGAACGAATCATAGAACATTTCACTCGGACCAAGACTTCAAAAAATTGCGCATTAAAGAAAAATCGCACCCAGGTGTTGAAGTAAGCGGTGCAATTTTGTGCATGTCCGAGCCGTGCATCCGTGCGCGCCCATCCCTACTGTGTAATGCGTGTGTGTGTTTGTGCGTGCATTACCGGCTTGTGCGTGTTTTGCGCCTCTCTCTCCATAGCGTGCCAAAGTCTCGCCAAAGAGGAAATGAATTCGCCGTTCATTTCCAGACGTTTCTGAAACTGTGTGTGTGAGCATCTGTTGTGCGTGGGGCCATGTGTACATGCGTGCATTACCGACTAAACGCTATCCAGCTAGACCAAGTAGCTGGCAACACCCCTTCCTTCCCAAATCTTGGTGCAAACAGAGGTGCACACAAATCCCGCCACACACACCACAAACACACAAAGTCACATATAGAAGCAGCTGCACCGCTTAAGAAACCATTTTAGATGTTTTGTTTTATAAGTTTTGGTCTGATTGAAATGTTCTATGGTCTCTCGTGATTCCAAATAAAGCTGAATCGCTTGGTTTGACCATGCAAATCTCTTTTTAATAAGCATTTTACAAAAGATGGAAAAAAGAATGACTGATGAAATCTCTAGGTGCGTATGCCTAAACCGGAAGTGGGTGTGACTTTGGCTCCCTATTGTAACATCATCAGTGATGTCATAAAAAATAAAAATAGAATAGTTCTTGGACCACACTTAGTGAGTGATGTATTCAGGGAGTGATGGCATCAGTGATGTCACTTGATCAATTGTGATGTCATCAGTGAGTGATGTCATCAGTGATGTCACTTGGGCAATTGTGATGGCATCAGTGATGACGTTATCAGTGTTTGTTGTGATCAGTGTTTGTTGTGCTCAATGATGTCATCAGTGATGTCACTTGACGCAATTGTGATGTCATCGGTGATGTCATCAGTGGGTTTTCATGGTGGTTATAAAAGCGAACACACTCAACAGGATTCAACAGCTCTCGATATGCCGTTCTATGATTGGATTTATAGTCATTTCCGTAGCGTACTGCAGTTTCTAGGACTGAACAAGAAATCCGGCAAGTTAGTATTTCTTGGCCTAGACAATACTGGCAAGACGACGCTACTGCAGATGATCAAAGATGACAAATTGGGACAGCATGCCCCAACTTTACATCCCACTTCGGAAGAGCTGACGATTGGTGGCATGACCTTTACCACCTTTGACCTTGGAGGCCACGCACAAGCGCGCAGACTGTGGAAGAACTACCTCCTCGCCATCAACGGCATCGTCTTCCTTGTGGACTGTGCGAATCACTCCAGATTGGCCGAAGCGAAAGCAGAACTTGATGCACTAATGACAAACGAGACCATTGCAAACGTGCCTATCCTGATCCTGGGCAACAAGATCGACAGACCACAAGCCATCAGCGAGCTGATGCTAATGGAGACATTTGGATTGCATGGACACACAACAGGCAAGGACAACATTGCCATGGAGGAGCTGAACCAAAGACCACTGGAGGTGTTCATGTGCAGCGTGTCGAAGAGGCAGGGCTACGGAAACGGCTTCCGCTGGCTCTCCCAGTACATTGAATAGAACAGCCACGCGCAGCGTAGCCACCAAGATGCGTGATTCATTAGCCAATGAACAGCCAGGAAGGGGTGTCGCGCTACTTTTGAATGTTAAAATAAATGTACAATGTGCAATTTGATTAAACAAATTAAATAAACAAAGATTTTTTTTTACTTTCAAAGTACAACACAAACTGTCCATTTTGCTGCAACTCGACAGTGCTGCTTAATCCAGGACCTTACTTCCTGGAACTCCTTGAGAGTAAGAAAAATGGTCCATTGGAGTGAATGGAGATGTCGCGACTCTTCTATATACACGGCTCTGGGCCGACCGTTTTGCCATGGCTTGTGTTGCAAATTAGCCTATGTAAAGGAGTAATCATCACCAGGCTATCATTTAATATATCTGGGAGGGATTTGGTAATGTTCTCCTGTGTTGCAGCCCCTAACTTTAGGCCTCCTTATACATTACTTACAGTCTACCATTGTGTTATGAGGGAAAAACCCACGCAAATATCTATCAAAGGCGCTAATGCTTGAATAACATTCATAAACGCATTAGCAAAACAAGTTTGACAGAGCAATTTCAGATGCAAATTGGCCAATACGTTCTCAGTCTTAAGCGCGCTGTCCATTTGTGCTGGAAAATAACGTCGCCTTGATTCTCCGCGCGTCGTAATGAATCCCTGCACCTTTTTCCCGAGCGTTTTCACCTGATTCAAATGGCTTAATTAGAGATACTTGCTTATTTACATAAATATCAATAACAAAACATTATGACAATTAGCCGCCCTATTGGCCACAAACTTTATATGCTTGAAAATATACTTTATTTTCATTAGGAGGCATGAAATGCAGTCATTAGTGCATTCATTAGGGCCACTATAAACAATTATCTGGGTTCGTTTTTCAGTTATCCTGTAATGGGTCATTGTCGTGATCGAATAAACACCAATGTAGGACTAATTTTACATAATGCCTCTTAGGACAGTGCAAAGGGCACGGATTCCAGCAGAACTGCCATAGCGGGCAAATGAACAAATAGAATAATGTTTGGACTTTTATGAGTGTTTTTTTCCCCACGTTTCAGTAGAAATGGCTTCTCAGCACACTATATAGCATGTGGCCCAGAAGGGGGGGAAAAAAATCCATTACCTGCTGCAAACACCAGTCGTCCAGATAGTTCATAGCGCGGTAATACAGCGCCAGAAATGTGCTGTAAATGCAGGGAAGCAGCGGAATTGAGGAGTCACATACAATGAGCGTCACGCACATGGGGGGACAGTGGCCTTTGGGGGAGGAGGAGAGGGGAGGGGAGGGGAGAGGGGGGGGGGCGTGGGGGAGGGGGGGGGGGTACAGCCACAGCAACACTTCCTAATACAATATAATAACTATAAAGAAGAGAAACTTATCTGTAACTTCAAAATAACGTGTCATCATTTTTGAAAACATTTTCCACAAATATAGCAGAAACTAAAATATAGGCTATTCAACGAGGGAATGAGCTGTCACACAGCAGAATAGCTCTTTAATTAACATGTCACAATTTCACACAGAAAGAGGACATTAACTATGAGACAAAACAGCTCAGTATAGCTTAGTATGCCCACTGCTTAATTGGGTGGCTGATGTTGGAGCATTTGTTGTCAATGGCTTTCATGAATCTGTTCATATTTGTTGTGTTTGCGTTGGCATGGCAACACATGTTTTTTTTGTAGAATAAAGCCAGTAGAGCACATTTTCAGTTTGAAGTAATTGACTGGCTGTCCTCAAAAACCTATATCTGTCTCCACTGCCGTCAATGACAGGTCCCCGTGGAGAACATTGTGTATAGGCTACAGTTAGGGATGTAAATCGCAGACCAATTAAGCCGGAATACCCCACAGGTCCCTGTCCAGTTTAGGCCTTAAATTGTGTCTAATCGACTGCGAGCACGTTTAAAAGGCCGCGAACGAATGACTTATCACTAGTGCTGATTCGATTTATAGACCTAAATGAACATTTGAGGGTTTAAAATGGCTGAGGAGCCTTTTAGCTGAGCAAATGAAGCTATGGAGACAAAACCTGACTAATAGGTAGGTATTTTGCTATTTTACTATTGCGTTGCTGTAATTTTGAAATATGAATGGCCTACTGGAAATCACAAGGAAAATTCACTATGGAATGTCAAGGAAGAGAGAGAGAGAGAGAGGGAGAGAGAGAGAGGGAGAGAGAGAGAGAGAGGGAGAGAGAGAGAGGGAGGGAGAGAGAGAGAGAGGGAGAGAGAGAGGTAGAGAGAGAGAGCTTGCAAGGGCATGTGTTTCAGTCGCCTGTGCTGTGTGTGAGCATGTCGCAGGCAGCAGCTCTGAGCCTTCTTCATCGTCAGTTTTTCGCACTGATGTATATCTCGTTGTCCACGGGCTTAATTTTGATTTATAGTCCGTCCATAAATTAGAAAAATATGTTTTAGAATTCCATCCCGGGGAAAAAGCGGCCCGTGATGTCAGGGGATTGGGTGATATTTAAGATGTCAGAAATACATATTGGATTAGTGCGCTTTGTTCCCCCCGCAACAGCAGGTGTTTAATCATAGCTGATGGCTGGAGCGAAATGCGTTAGGACAGGCCAGGCCCAAAACACTGGAGCTGCGTTCCCATTGCGATAAATCATACGGCCCAATGTTGTTACATTCACACTCAGCTAGCCACACACACACACACACACACGCGCGCACGCACACGCACACACACACACACACACACACACACACACACACACACACAGAGTATACAGAGAGAGAGAGAGACGCACAAGCATGCACACACACACACACCCTCCGTCCCAAACACTCTCACACGCAGGGGAGATCAGGGGAGATCGGGGTTGGTTGTCACACTGTTTGCTCATCATCTTACAATTAGTCATTCCTACTTTAAATGGAAGCGTAAGGTCTTGGGTTGAAATGGGTATCCCTCTCATTCACATAACTTATTTTAACAGCAAGTTATTAACCACCAACAACACTCTTGACACATTGTGACAACCAACTCCATCACAGGGTTGGTTGTCACAATGTATGGGGTTGGTTGTCCCTTTCGTTATCAATGGGGGAGGGAAAAGCTAGAGACACCAAATAGCTTTAGCTAGCAACTGAAAAGTATGCTAAAATTAAAGCTCTTACCTTCTTTCTCCTTTTAGTGTTTGATTATGAAATGCTTAATCACTTACAAACTTCCTACAAAAACAACAATGAACAATTACTCTGACCCACTAAGAAAATCTTCTCACCTGAATGTTTTGTGAGTCTTACACTAAAATTGCCAGATGGCCAAATGGCCTTGACATCACGCCAAATGTTTGATATGAACATGATAAAATTTGCTATAATAAGCACTGTGACAACCAACTTGTGAGATAACCAACCCCGGTCTCCCCTACAGTATATACAGAGAGACGCACACACACGCCTCTGTCTGTCCCGAACACTCACACACAGATATGTTTACATTACATCCTGTGCTATGTGTTTCTCACTTCCAGGTTAAACCAGGTCAGCAGTGTAATTGAAGCAATAGTCCATTATCTGAGGCTGATAAGAGTAGAACAATCATCATGGGCTCATAATCTTTTGGAACCTAATTCTTTCAGCTGATCAGGATTTCTACAGCAAATGTAGCCTGGGCCCAGACCTCCGAAGCCCCACCCACTCCACAGTTGTGGAATTGGCTGAAATGAGTTTACGAGTTGACAATTCAGTCTGAATATCAGGCTACAACAAATGGTCAACATCATATGTGAGTTCAAATCTGTTCAAATCCAGCCTCAAAACTCACCTTTTCAAGATAGCATACTCTCTGTAATTTCCATGGTGTTTTCTTTGTTTACTGTTTAGTTTCTTTGTTTTTGTTTTATCTTATTTCTCCTGCACTTTTCTTATATTTCATACTGTTGTGCTTGTATCTGTTGTTTTGCATCTGATTTTAACCCTGTAAAGTGTCCTTGAGTGACCTGAAAGGCGCTTTTAAATAAAATGTATTACTATTATTATTATTATATAATTTTGTTTGCAAACATCCGATTTGAACTTTACAGTTATAGGCCCATGATGACACCAGCATGGCACAGTGTACTGTATGTGAAGTCTATCTTCTCTCTGAGCAGAGATGAGAGTGGTGGAGGGCAAGCCCACCTCAACTCAGTGTACCCCTTCTTTTTAAGCTCACATTATTCTTTATGACATAAATATATAGTATAGCCTACATAGGGAATGGGCAATATATCAATATTATATCAATACTGTGATATAATGAGACTATATTGTCTTAGATTTTGTGTATCGTAATACCGTGATATGGTGATAAATCAGTGGTTCCCAACTTTAGGGTCGCGACCCTAAGTGGGGTCGCCTGGAATTCAAATAGGGTCGTCTGAAATTTATTTTATTTATTTTATTTTACACCACACAATGATTATTAGGGTCACTTGCGTTTGTTGTTGTTGTAGTTTAAAGTGATAATCTCTAAGATTTCAGTTTTGTTCTCTTGGGTGACACCAATGGCGATGAGTGGTAATTGCAGGTGAGATCCAAACAGTGTTGCATTATGTGACATTACTAATGTCACATAATGTCACATAATGTCACTATATACTTCGAAGGCTTCCATCAATGGGCCATAGCCTCAATCAACATTGTGTTAACTCACTATCAGATAGATACTTTTATTTTTTATTTAGATGAAAATCTTATAACTTTAAATCAGGATTCTGAGAATAAAGTCAGAATTCTGAGTTTAATGTCAGAATTCTAGAAAAAAAAAGTCAGAATTCTGAGATTAAAGTCAGAATTGCGAGTTACTGTCAGAATTTTGAGAAAGAAGTCAGAATTTTTAGATTTTAGATTTTTAGACAGGGGACTTTAATTCTGAGGGGAAAAAGAAGCATACTGTTACATGTAACATCACTGATGATGTCACTGATCATGTCACTGATGATATTGCCGATGGTGTACCGGAATTGTCTCGGGTCCCTAGATTTTTGTGACGTCAAAGTTGTGTCACAAGCCAAAAAAGGTTGGGAACCTGTGAGTGAAAATGATTGATTGATTGGCAATCAATCAATAGTTTTCACTCACAAACCCCTCGTATAAGTGTTGTTTTTCCTGGTTTTAAAGGCTGTATTACAGTAAAGGGATGAATTTTCTGAACTTACCAGCTGTTGTATTATTTGCCTTAGTCATTATATCCACATTACAACTGATGATTATTGATCAAAAATCCCATTGTGTAAATATTTTGTGAAAGCACCAATATTCATCCCTACAATATTGTCACAATATTGATATAGAGGTATTTGGTCAAAAATATTGTGATATTTGATTTTGTCCAAATCGCCCAGCCGTAAGCCTATGGTAAGTAGCAGCAATTGATAGGAGGATAGGGGTTATTCTGAGGCCTAATTCCCTTTTGTTTGTATAGGTCATATTTTACCAACTTTTTATTTACCAGTCATCATCACTGACTAGAATCCACCCCTTCGCCCCCTCCCATGCTGTCGTCGTTATCACCGTCTTAAAAGTGATTACTTTGCCCAATAGGCACAGGCCCATCCCGCCCCCGCCTGGAAGCTGGCCGCGTTTCCCTCGGATAAGCCCGAATGGATGCGAGGCTTGAGGCCAGCCAGGGGAGGGAGAGGGAGAGGGAGAGGGAGAGGGAGACGTTTAGGAGAGCAAACATTTTCAAGGTCACCCGGTGAAGTGGAACCGGCGAGGGGGAGATGCATGGAGAAAAGAGTGCGTTTTGACACCGCCGCGCCGTTTGATTAAAAGGCAAAGTAATGGGTTTAAACACACGCAGCCAGAATGCCGCCAGCCTCTGTTGGCTTTTCCCCCGCAAATTACTTAACGGTGCAGTGATGGAAATAAGGTTGTAATGTTTTGTAATGGAAAAGAAAGCCTATATATTCTTTTTTCTCTCTCTTTTTCTGGTCTTCTTGTTTTCTGACATACACAAAATAAATTACCCGAGCTAATAACCATTAGGGGTGTCACAATATATTGTCCCACGAAATTTCGCGATAGTAAAACGTCACGATATGTATCGTTGAGATGAAATCTCATATCGTGAAAAAAAAAAAAAAAAAAAAAAAAAAGTTTTTTTTTTTTTTTCTTCAAAAATAGACAAAGAAACGTCTTTGTTTGTTGAAGTTCAATGTGGTGAAAGTAGTTCAGTTGAACAAGTCTCTGAAGAGACACATGAGAAGTTATACAGGAGAGAAACCATTCAATTGAGTTTCTGGCAAAACTGTTTACTTGACAGGAAAAATTGAAGATGCATAAAAAATAGACTAAGAAAAGTCTTGTTGTTTGAGTTTGAAGAAAAACTGAAGATGCATAATGAGAATTTATACTGCTGAGAAACCTTTTAGTTCAAAGTAAATCTAAGTGACGGTGTAACTCATTCTATTTCAAGATAAGCCTTATCTCCAATCTCATGTTTTTTCTAGTTGTTATTGTAATAACAATTTCCCACAACAGCATGTTTTGTATTTGTGCATTTCAAATAAAATACTACTTTTCCAGTCATATATTGTCATTATTCAAGTTTAAAAAAATATTGTTAAAATCGTATCGTATCGTATCGTTATCGTGAACCCAGTATCGTGATACGTATCGTATCGTGAACTGAGTGTATCGTGACACCCCTAATAACCATGGATGAGATTTTTTCTTCAGTGTGGGGAATTGGAGTGCGATTCTTTGCCGTTTCATTTTAGGCCCTTCTTGTTATCATGAATCAAATAACGTGGTTAAAAAGATGAAACATCAGTCTTCTAATCCAACATTAACAGTTGTGACTAGTGAGACAAATAGCTGACGTGGAGTTGAAAGAAGGAGAAGAAAAAGGAGAACAGAAAAAGGTCCAGCTTGCAGTTAAGGCCGACTCTTGTGCTACAGGGAGCCTTTATAGTGGGAGCGAGGCAGCCGTTAGAGCAGAACAGAGGATTGCAAAACACAAACCTCAACTACATTAGCTTCCAGAGAAAAAGTGCTAATCATGCAGACTTACCATGTGGGAATACCCGACTGCAAATCACATTTGTACAATACAGCTCTCTAAATATCGGCTTTTTGTACGTGGAAATTCAATAATCTGTACTCGCCAACCACCACGGAGACCCGGGTTCAATTCCCGGCAGAGGTACTTCCAGCTTGGTCAGGCGTTCCTACTGACACATTTGGCCGTGTCTGCGGGTGGGGGTCGCTGCGCTAGCGCCTCCTCTGGTCGGTCAGGGTGCCTGTTTGGGGGGAGGGGAACTGGGGGGAATAGCATGATCCTCGCTACTCTACGTCCTGCCGGAGAAAACTCCTCGCTGTCAGGTCGATGAAAAGAAGCGGCTGGCGACTGCATATGTTTCGGAGGAAGCATGTGCTGCTCTACAACTCTCCCCAGATTGGGAGAGGGAATGGAGCAACGGCCGGGACAGCAGGGGAATTTGGCCAAGTACAATCTGGGAGAAAAATCAGAAAAAGAAAAAAGGGAAATATAATAATCAAAGCACCTGAATCTTGCACGCTGCGCATCACTGATGATGTCACTCACTGATGACATCACCATTGCTCGAGTGACCATCACTGATCACATGGAGTGCTCGAGTGACATCACTCAGCGCACAATTGCCCAACTTTGCCCAGCATAGGTGATGTGACCATCACTGATGACAGCATCGAGTGCTCGAGTGCCATCACTGATGATGTCATAGACATGATGACGTCACAATTGCTCGAGTGACATCACTGATGATGTTATAGACCTTGTGACATCATCAGTGACATCACAATTGCTCGAGTGACCATCACTGATGACATAATCGAGTGAGCCCAAACATGAGGCACGTCTCCGTTCCAGTCTCCAGAAATGCCATTCCACAGTTTGCAGATCGCTAGCCTGTAGCAGCAGCCAGGCTGGCCGCAGCACCCACTGTGGCTGGCTGTACACAGAGCTCAGCTGAGCCGACTGGGCTAACGTAATATGCCCGTGGCGTGGAGATATGAAATAGTAGATACACGGACAACTTCTCACTAATCCATCCAGCCCTCGTGTTGACCGTCGGAAGCCCACTCCGCATCCCGGAGTCACTCCTCGACTGTCTCCTTTCGGCTTGTGTTGTCTGTCTCTTTGGCTGCTGCTGTCAGACAACGCAACGGAGCGTCCACCCCTCGGAACGACAGCTTTGCAAACATTATACGTTGCTGTCTTGCTGTCCGTGTAGCCCTGGCTGTTAGCGTTTACTGTCTCTCTCTCGCCCTCTCTGATGTCAGCATCAAATCATAGCAGTATTGTAATGTTAATGGTAGTCTCACATACATAGCGACACACGCAAAACATTTCAGTAAAAATAAAGACACACAAGACATATCTTGGCAAGTAAATGTAGGCTATATTTATTACTTTTCACGAATCAATTCAAATTGTTTTGGAAATATCGAATGACCCAATTGTTATTGTGGGATATTATGAACCAAGTACCTAACAACTAATGAAAGAATTGATTACAAAACACGAAGTAATAATGTATCTTAGTAGGAGCCAGCTACAGGCAGAGGGCCCTTATTTAAAGCAGCAATGCCTAAATAGTGCTGATTTGATTTGAAGTATTTGCCTTGTATATTTTTCTTCATTTTGTTTTTTGCAAGTTGTATTTTTCTTTCATTTTTTCTTCAATTGGCCAAATTTTTGTCTGTACTGTATAGTCAAGAAAAAATAGTGATGATATCGGAATAATATCGGTATCGGCAGATATCCAAATTCAGGTATCGGAATCGGATCGGAAGTGAAAAAAGTGGGCCGGTGCATCCCTAGATATAGATACTGTATATAGAACTTGCATAGCCCGACATGTCTCAAGATTTAAATAATGTATTGTAACAAAATGAGGGGTGTTCTTCAATAGTAAATTTACAAATACGTTTACATTAGTTCTATTCTTGTCGTTTGTGGGGCCCTCTGGCTGGAGTGGCCCAACAGTAAGACCGCCCCTGCCTGGGTGTTTTGTGCAGGTCCGTGTATGGCCCATAGACTGTCCACACACACACACACACACACACACACACACACACACACACACACACACACACACACACACACACACACACACACACACACACACACACGCGCTCTCTCTCTCTCTCTCTCTCTTCTGTCCATGATGGCTGCTGTGTTTATCCTGGAACCACCTCTTCAATGAGTCTCTTAATTCCTCTCTAATTCGCCGTGTCAGGGCCGTGTATCCCCGCTGTCCCGCCCAGTGGCCCTTTGTCTGCCCGTTTTTAACTCTCTCCAGCATTACTCAGCTCAATGACACAAGGCAAATTGCATTTAATAAATTAGCTTAATGGATTCGACGATCGGTTAGCGGGCACAGTGTTTCCTCTGGTTAAGCAAAACATTTGTATCCCTCCCCCCCCCCCTACACGCGCGCGCGCTCTCTCTCTCTCTCTCTCTCTCTCTCTCTCTCTCTCTCTCTCTCTCTCTCTCTCTCTCTCTCTCTCTCTCTCTCTCTCTCTCTCTCTCTCTCTCTCTCTCTCTCTCTCTCTCCCTCTCTCCAACACACATTCCTCTGCACGTGTGAGTAATGAGGCCCAAAATGAGAGCCCCTCCGCACGATGTGCACTCATTTTGTTTTGTCGATTCCGAATTCGTCCTTGTCCATAGATGAGTTCATAGACTGACAGCACTGGCTCGAGCTCAGTCCCTGTGATGTCTCCCAGTAAGGCTGCAATCTCGCCCTCAGTCAGTGGTCGCTGATTTGGTAGACGGTTTTCACCAGAGCGCAACCCCACAGCACTTCCTTTTTCTCAGCATTCGGCAAACTGCAGAATATTCACTCGACATCGTTACTTTTGTTTTCGCCGCTCAGCTGTATAGACGGTTTTCACGGAATGGTCAGTCCTGCACTTGAATGTTTTTCTTTCTCTTATGTCCATAGCAAACACTGCAACAGGAAGTGAGCGGGGGTTCAATTTAGAATGTTTTTGTTGTCAAGTTAAAACCGTCAATATAAAACGTCATAGATTGTGCTGTTGCATGGTGGCCAGTAGGGGCGTTCTGGTCGGGGTGGGTGGAGAGCGTAAACACTTGCCTTTCACACCAGAGAGCCGTGTTTACGTCTCAACGTGTTCAAAGTCTACATTTCAACCGTAAGTCGCATTTTAACGTTTTTTGTTATTTAAGCCTAACCCAAACCATAATTCTAACTTTAACCAAGTTTTGTTACTCGCTTAAACATGAAAAAAAAAGCTGTTAAAGTTGTTTTATTTGCGTTTAACGTCAGAAAAGGCAGCGAGGTTTTCAAATTAACCGCCGTTTTGTTTCAAATTTACGCTGAGATTATAGCCTATCCCTGGTTTGCAGACACATAAAATGCCAACATTTTATTCTGGCAACTTAAACGCATGCGTAATGGCAATCATAAAAACACATCGTTCAAGGTCCAATACAACATCATCATCATCATCATCATCATCATCATCGTCATCTCCTGTACATGTGTATTCAGTGATGGGCTCCACAACCATGCTGCAGTGCACGGTTAAATGTCAACGGTGGTGACACACACACACGCGCACGCACACACACACACACACGCGCACAATCCTTTATGGCGTCTCCATGTTTGGTTGCGCAAAACAATCTCACCGGACATTATTGATGTTACAGATGTTATAGTAATCAAATTATCGGCCTGTGAAGGGCCCCTCTGTCAGCGTGCTGTGTGATGAATTATCGTAAAGGTCACAGC
>NC_139629.1:23151248-23343748 GCF_964638095.1 Poromitra crassiceps | reverse complement strand
AGTCTGGTAAGTTCCGAATCAGAATGTACATCACTTTACTGTAATGCAGCCTTTAAAATCAGGAAACACAACACTTATGCCATATCACCATATTACGATATCCAAAATCTAAGACGATATCTAGTCATATCACGCTATCAATATAATATTGATATATTGCCCAGCCCTAATCGGGTCACAGATCAAATATTGGTAGGATGGTATATGTACAGTAACAAACCTATAACATTTACAAAGTGCTCATCTGACCCACAGACAACCAAAACTCAAACACTCGGGACACGCATGCCCGACTAAGCCTATCACACCCTTGGCTCAGTTGTAATCTCAACATAACAAGATTACAACCATTAATACTCTAATCTGATCCCCGGTATTATGACACATCTGTTATTAACCGACGGGGCAAAGGTGGCTGGCCGAGTAAGCCGAGCCCTAAACTCCTTTCAAATGTTAACCAGCCTGTTGGTGAAGCCGGGGAAACTGTTAATTGGCTGATAGAGTCCATTTATCTAATCCCTGGGTCTCCCTGCTGCCCTCAAACCCAGCCCTAATCAGAGTGGATTTGGGTGAAGTGCCGCACATGATCTCTATTCAAATATTTCCATATGACAACTGCTCACAGACCACTCCAATTAAAGGCCAGTCACTTTCTATTTGGACGGCCTGAATGGTTAGCCGCCGCGTGCGTGGGCCAAACAATAGGATCTTTCTCGAGCATTTAACTCCCCAAAAGTGACTCGGCCGCCCCGGGACCCGCCCCTTCAAAAGGCGTCTGGAGGGATTAGCAGAGGGGGGTTTAGTGATTTGGGGGCCCCTAGGCAAAGGCCAGCACGGGGCCCTTTGAAACCCAACCCTTTTCCTTTTTAATCCATCCTTTTGTAGGGCTGCGCGATATGGACGAAATCAAATATCATGATATATTTTTGACCAAATACCTCTATCAATATTGCAACAATATTGTAGCGATGACTATTGGTGCTTTCACAAAATATTTACACAATGAGATTTTTGACAAATAATCATCAGTAATGTGGGGAAAGGCAAATAATAGAACAGCTGGGACAGCCTGGCAACTTCAGAAAAGTTGTACTTTACTGTAATGTATCCTTTAAAACCAAGAAACGAAGGGACTGATGCCATATCATATTATGATATCCAAATCTAAGATATCTAGTATCATAATATCATATGCATATATTATAATATCCATAATATTGCCCAGCCCTACTTTCTACATACTGTATTACCATCAAGTTGGAGCTGAGAAAAAACTATGCATGCAAGGGTACGTTTGGTTGGTTATCTGCAACATTTGTGTTGCCTTTTTTGTTTTGTTTTGGGGGTTACTTCTCTCTCAGCAGCTGATGCAGTGGCAAGGACAATTAGCTAAAGTAGCCAAATAATAACAAAATAGTAGTACTAATTGCACTAGAAGAACTATAGAGGGTTTCACTAGGGAACAGTTTGAAACCTAGCTTATTTCCTGCCAGCTCTTGTATTAGCAAACACTACAACAGGAAATAAGCTACTGTAACTTAGAATGTTTATGTTGCCAAGTTGAGATGCTCTATAGCCTGACCGATAGGGTGGGTGACCATGACTCAAGATTGAAATAATTTATTGTAACAAAAAGAGGGGTGTTCTTCAATAAGTACATTTCTTTTATATTGATTAAAAATAAGTTCTATTTGTGTCCTTTTTGGGGGCCAAGGCAGTCGCCTCCCTTTACCTAATGGTAAAACTGCCTCTGGGGATGAGATGGTGGACCCGGGGAAGGATATTGGTGTGGTGAAAGTGTGTTGTTGTTGTTGTTGTTGTTGTCTTGTCCCCCCCTCTGTCTCTCTCTCTCTCTCTCTCTCTCGACTCAAAGTGTCCGGCTGTGCGTGTGTGCAGCACCGTGGAAAATGAGATGCACATTTAAATGTGAGAGCGAGCTTGTGGACGCTGCCAGGAAAGATGGCCGCCCCGGCCCAAGGGTTAATGAATTGGGCTCCAGTGCTGCGGGAGAAGAAGGGGACCGGTTTGATTCTCTCTACATCTGTGATTTGGAGCAAAATCATTCAGTCCTCCATCCCATCTCCTCCCCTCCACCCTCTCCCCCGTGCACAAGGGAGGATTTTAAATAGCAAATTAGCATTCAGATGAGAGCCCGTGCTTTAGAGGCGCCGTGAAGGCAGAGTTAAAGACGATACAATTGTCAAATGTATAACTCTTGAGGGAAGGATATTAATGAGTACACGCTGACTCATCGTGATGTAATCTGCACTTGTGCTAAAAAAAAAAAAAAAAAAAAAGTTTCCAGTTTTCTAAATTCTCAGCCCACAATTCCCTGTTCATGTCTCTCAACCATGTGTGCTTCTATAAAAACATATTTGGTTCATACATGGTTCTTCACAGCATAGAGGCTCTATTTAGCCATTTGTTTTGCGAAAGGAACCCTCCTGTGGTGCTTGAGGGTAAAGAATAATTTCCTATTGCACAAATATCCATCTCAACAAGACATTTAATCCAATGTGGTGATAGGCCTATTCAAATCTGCAAGTGAGGTGAGATCATTTCATTTGTTTCCAACGCAGGTCGACTTGCCTCAATAGTCAAGTGGTATTTTCTTGATAGCAGCAGAGTGATCTGCCTTATTCTGCCTTGTGTTAAGAGATATATTGTCATATCAAAAAAGTGAAAGTGCATAGGAGACAAGTGGAATTGTCGCACAATTTTGGCAGATTTATCCACATAAAGAGAAAATAAAGTTTTAGGATTTGATATTAACAATCTATGAGATGCCATGCTCTGTGTCTATATTGAAACTAAATTAAGATCTTACTGTATATAAAACAGGAATTAAGTGGCTTGTTAAGATGGCATTTTGGCAAAGCACATAGCACCTTTTCGTTAAGTGCAGCAACAACATGTGATGAACTATGAATTTCCATTCTTCTCACAAAGACGTTTGACAGTCAAGCATCAATTTCATGACCTATTAGCTTCTGTGCAATATGGTAGTAACTGAAATATGATATTCAGTGCTTTAATAAACAAAAGTTTGGCAAGATTTGGGGGCACTCAATCCAACTTATAAGTTATTTAAAAAGTTATTACCGTCTATTTGGCTAATGTACATTTGATTTAGGGCACTCAAAATATGTCTTTAACGTATATGCGGCCAGATGAGAGAGAAGGAAGAAGAAGAGAGTAGTGTGAAAACATATCCAGTATTAGTCATTGCAGGGTTATAATTAAGGGATGCACTGATATGAACATTTTGGCCGATACGATAACCGATACATTACTTAGTTATGGCCGAAAACCGATGCCAATACGATCTGCATAAAAGCAAGTTTCTATGATGATCACATTTTGTCCATACTGCAAAATCACGTTTCGTACATACTGCAAAACGCACACAAACTCTGTGAATTTGTAAAAGTAATGCATTTCTTTATTTCCAAAACATTTGGAAAAGCCCATGAATCATAGATTAACACATTCTTTCCTCTCAATAGGAACATTTTGGCCCATACCGATATTAACATTGCTGCTATTTTGCTCATCGGATCGATACAATATATAAAAAGTGACTAACACCGGTCGATACCGATATGATAGCCGATATATCGTGCATCCCTAGTTATAAATAATAAATAATGTGTTTTGATTGGAGAGAGGTTCACGCAAACATCATTTGTACTTTATAACAATAAACAAATCTGCACCAAATCAGGACATGATAATAAGCATGCAAATCTTGACAGGGGCAGATTTAATTTTGTGAAGTCGAAATGAACAACGCACTCATTCACGGGGCGCACACAATCTCAGAGCACCGCTATGGCTTTTATAATCAACAAGAGGAAGTGTGCACTCTGCTGGTTTATTGTGTGGCTCCTGTGAAAAACAGGTCTTCATTAGGAGCGTCTAGAGAGTAGAGTCGTAGCTTTTGTGTGTGTGAATCACCCTGCTTTATGTGTGTTTTTGCAGCACTAATACGGCCGTATGTCAGATGGAGTCTGTGCTAGCGCCGGCCTTTACGGCCCTTTATGGGGGCAAATTGGTGTGGAATAGGACAGTGAAGCACTTTAACAGCACTCACCTTCCCCTCACCCCTTTTAACTTATTAACTTATATTAACTCATTTTAGCCTGTCAACAGCCGCAGCGGCATCTGTATCGCAAATAAATCACAGTAGTGGCAGTGCCGGCGGGCTGCAGAATGTGTTTACCTCTGCCCGCGCGAATCCACGCGCTCAAGCTTTTTACCTCCACAGTCCCCGTTAATGAAGCCGATCTCCATTTTGACTGTGTGATCACTCTTTAATGCACTTGAGTGGTTTTTAAAGTGCAATCAAACGCTAATTAAGGGCTGGTGGGGTTTTTCTTACTGGCTGGCCATAAATGCTCACTCGCTCGCTCGCTCTCTGTTTTCTATTGTGCATGCTTTCACTGTGGGAGCCAAGAGTAAAAGAAAACATAAGCAGGACGCAATGGTTGATTGCACCTGTGAAAAGGTTCCCGTTTCCTTTAGAGGACAGTGAGGACACACAAATGGAAGAGAAATACGGATTGTGAGCCCTTCCCTTTCAAAACATTTGCGCTGATTATTAGTTGTTTGCCGGCTCTGAGAGTGACAGTGGGAACTGGATTGCTGCATATACAGTATACACCCACAAACACAAACTGTGCTTTGTAAACATGGCTCTTTTTATGATAGTCATTTTAAACAAAGTATTTGAAGAATGATGTCAGATTCAGAATGAAAGAAAACTGCCAAAATACGGTTTTCTGCAAGAACGGATGAGATTCATCCTTGAATCATCATAGACCTAATATCAGGGGAAAATAACAATATTCATGTGCGCTTGATTACAAATTCACAAGTCTCTACGATCATGGAAAAATATCAGCCTGGTCGCCAGAATAAAACGTTGGCATTGTACGTTTTTCTGCAATCCACGGATACGTCGTAGAACGTTTCTCAACCAAAAACACGTTGCATATCATGTTTCAGAATACGTGTATATCAACGTTATACACATCATAGTCTTGTTATTGAAATAGCGCGGTGGCCAGTGAGGGCATTGTGGCCGGGGTGGATGGAGGGTGTAAACACTTCACACCAGAGAGCCGTGTTCGATCCCCATGCAGGGTTTCCAAAGTCAATATTTGAACTGTCACATTTATCATCTGTTATTTAAGCCCAAACCCAAACCATAACTGTAACCATAACCACATTGTTTTACCTGCCTAAACATCACCAAAGTTGTTTTAATTGCGTTTAACATTGGAAAGGCAGTGAGGTTTTCAAATTGACTGCTGATTGTTTCAAATATGTTGAGATTGTATGTATCCGTGGATCGGAGAAACGTGTGTGCGTGCGTGTGTGTGTGTGTGTGCGTGTGTGAGTCCACTCAACCTGGATGGAATGTCTCCCCATCTCCTCTCCTCTGGCCTGCAGATTGATAAATGTGGGACACCAAAAAGGAAAGTGAAAAATCAAATCAGCCAAAGCTGAACGTGTCTGTCGCTGTAATGAGCCGCTTATTGAACATTTCAGAGGGGAAACATGCAGTCATTAGTCTCCGTGCTCCGAAGCAGCGTTTCAAAAGAAACTTCACTCCAGGAAGAAAGGGGGAAAAAAATCTAATTACAATAAAGGAGACACAGGAATAGCCGTGAAGCATCAATTTAAGCCTAATCACCGCAATTACTGTTCCCATGGGTCTGCTTGAGATACACAGCGACTGTTTTGGGGAGAATTTGATTTGGTGTGGATATGATGCTAGAACTCAGATCTTTACGTTGTAAGTCAGGAGGTACAGTAAGCTGGAAGCACACAGATGGGCCATCATTTGGTGTAGCCGGTGGATTACCAGTGTTAGCAACCTCGCGAAAAGGATCATTTACAGGCCCTGCAATCTATTTACCCTTTGAGAATCAGTGCTATCAGAAAGAATGTTATCAGCACAGCACCACAGTCCGCCCGCTGTAATAGCACCACTTTCCTTTTCATTTTACACAGTCAACAGCTTCACATAGCTGAACGTTTCAAAATATGAAAGGGACGCACAATGATATCAGGGATGCACAATATCGGCACGTCATCGGTATCGGCCGATAAAGGCTTTAAAATGAAATATCGTCATCGGCCCGGAAACAAACATTTCTGACGGTATGACAGGCCGATAAAATGGCGCTTTAATTATGCCCAAATATTCAATGCTTGATTAAATGCTTTCAGATTTTTTTGAAGGAAAATGTTACATAAAAAATAGTTACATCACCACACGGCCATCTTGGTAGGAGAATAACAGGTGATTACAAATGACACAAACAGCCAATGAGCTTGTAGCGCCATATTGGCAGGAAAATGCTTGTGACATCATGGGAATACTATGTTTGATGTCCTGACAAAGGCTTGATGCCGAAACGTGTCAAAGTGTGTTTTTAAGGTTGAGTGACCATGCCATGACAATTAGAGTGTCTTGGATTTTTTTTTTTTTTTTTTTCTGTCCAGTGAATGTGTCCATTTTGAAAAGCATTGTATTTATGTCTATCTGCCAGTGGGCCATCATGATAAGAGCAGGCATAATAATATGTTAATTCCATTATAGGAGAGACTTGAAATCAGGTGGGCGGGAAATGTGCGCATATATTAGTATCGGCATCGACAATCAACCAAAAGAGCTGCAACATATCGGCTTATCGGATATTGGAAGAAGAAGAAAAATCCAATATTGTGCATCCCTAAGAAAAGACAATATCTGCATACATGCTGGATCGTAATATGCATATTTGAGGTTAGGGTTACGGTGGCGTAAATGTGCATCACCTTTGTTACAGAGCTGCATGTAGAGTGGATCAAGTCATTCTGCATCATGTTGTTTGCTGCTCTGGAGGGAGAGATGGGAGCAAAAAGAAGTAGCTCTGCAAAGATGGCGACACACATGCAAAGCAAAGAGCTGTTTGATGAATAATGTCCCCACACTGTCTCTCCATTTCCATCAGTGCCATCACATGGGCATCAGTCACAATCACCACGGCCCGTTCTCCGTCTAAACATGGCGCGCGGTGAGAGTACAGCTAATTCAGCTGTGGTTGAAAAGAAGCTGAGATACGGTAAAAAAATGCGTCATCAAACTTCAATTTACAAGTGACGATATGATGAGCGGGACCAAATCCTTATTAAAAAAAAGGAGGAAATCTAGATCTAAACAACACAGAGTGAAATCAAGCCAAAACTCTTGCACCAATCTTTCTCTGTAAAGCACAACACACACATTTAGAGCGCATAACATACTGTACCACACTGCTCTGTGTGTGTGTGTGCTGTGTGTGTGTGCGTGTGTGCTTGTGTTGTGTGTGTGCGTGTGTGTGCGTGTGTGCGCGTGTGCTTGTGTTGTGTGTGTGCGTGTGTGTGTGTGTATGTGTGTGTGTGTGCGTGTGTGTGTGTGTGTGTTATGCACTGGCTGGATATGCCTGCATGTCTGTGGCTACCTGTCAGAGGAACGGGGGAATGGTCAGAGACGTGCTGGCTAATGAGAAGTTGCTCTCAGTGGGAAGGTCAGACAGGCGCTTCCTTAGCAGGGATCCTCTTCTTTCCTTTCTCTCTCTCTCTCTCCTCAAACAGAGACCATGATAAGACCAACTTAACAGGCAAAATCAAGCTGTCACTGCAGAGCAGTGTTGAGGGAGAGTTGAAGGGGAGAGAGAGGCAGCCCCCCCCCATTCTCTCATTCCCTCCCCAGAGCCCATTATAGCAGGTGCCAACCTGGGAGATGGATCTCACACACACACATGCACGCGCACACACACACACGCACACACCCAGCACACACACACACACACACACACACACACACACACACACACACACACACACACACACACACACACACTTCTCTCTGTCTGAGGACCGTCGGTGGCTAAACTCTAAACCGTCTAACCTTATCCCTAATGCCAAATTCTAATCCTGAACTATTCCTAACACTTAACCCTTACCCTAATCTAAACATGAACCTAGTTCTGATTTTAAACCTGAATCTAAGTCCTAAACCTAGACATGAACCTAGTTCTGATCTTAAACCTGAACCAAAGTCCTAAAGGCCTAAACAGACTCGTCCGTCAGAGCCTCGCCCCGCCCTCCCCGTATGACGGCGGGTGGAGCGCCGTCATGCGGGGAGGGGGCGCCGTCGGCTGACGGGGGCTGCTCCAAAATGTGACTCAGAGGCGTCCTTACCGTCCTCATCGCCGTAAAGTCCTCTTCGAAGCATGACGTTAGATTATAATGAACTAGTTGTGTGGCTTAGCCTTCCCAAATGTTGAGGGTCGTTTTTTAGAATTTAATACATAGAATTGGGAACGTTACATTTAATTTAATTCAGACTGCCTTGCACTCAATCGCCGCCATTTTCCCACGGAGCTCCCACAGGAGGAGGGAGGGTGAGAGGAGGGAGGGTGTAGTGATGTGACGTCGTAGCGTGTATGGGCTCGCTGGCGCCGGCAGACGGCGAGACGGCTCCAATTCGAGGCGGACGGACGAGTCTGTTTAGGCCTTAACGCTAATCTAAACCTAGCCATGAACCTAGTTCTGATTTTAAACCTGAACCTAAGTCCTAAACCTAGACATGAACCTAGTTCTGATTTTAAACCTGAACCAACGTCCTAACCCTAATCTCAACCTAGACATGAACCTAGTTCTGATTTTAAACCTGAACCAAAGTCCTAACCCTCAGCCCAGCTGACCTCACTCTGAAGTAGGGCTGGGTATCGGTACTTGATACCTTTTAATATTGACCAAAATAACCCAGTACCAAGTACAGTATGTGTCACTACTTAGTATGTATGTATGGAAACTTTACCCAGCCAGATCATACTGTACCTGTATTCAATCTTTTTTGTACACAGATCTAGAGAAAAATGACTATTTGTATGGTTTTGCTCACAGCCAATCACTGCAAGCGTTCTTCGATTTAATCTGACATGTGATTGGCCCACTACCGCAGCAGCTACGATCCATAAGGTGTGTGGTGGTGACGTCAAGCGGTGTTCAGTGTGCCGAGATGCCACCAAAATGTTCAAAACTATGGCAATACTACACGCCTCTGAAAACAAGACTAGGCAAGCCTAGTTAAGCCAGACCCGTCAGTCAGTCAGGCCCCACCTTTCTTGACCGGCCCGTTCCGGATCCGGTAAAAACATATTGAATCAAGTACTCTATCGCTATCGGTATCACTTTAAGGGTACTGTTATTGGTATCGGTGTCACTTTAAGGGTACTGTTATTGGTATCGGTGTCACTTTAAGGGTACTGTTATTGGTATCGGTGTCACTTTAAGGGTACTGTTATTGGTATCGGTGTCACTTTAAGGGTACTGTTATTGGTATCGGTGTCACTTTAAGGGTACTGTTATTGGTATCGGTGTCACTTTAAGGGTACTGTTATTGGTATCGGTGTCACTTTAAGGGTACTGTTATTGGTATCGGTGTCACTTTAAGGGTACTGTTATTGGTATCGGTGTCACTTTAAGGGTACTGTTATTGGTTCTGGTATCTTCATAGGTGTACATTTTCCTTATAGCTGGCTTCCGGGCTAGCGGACCGGGGACATACAGAGAAAAAGATGGACCACGGCACAGACTGCTATGAGCCGGCTGGCTGAAGACACACAGGAGTGGGACACACGTGGAACTGTTGCTTGCCAATGGCAACTGGCCGTTTGTGTTAAGACATGGGAGACACACAGCAGGAAGTAGTGCGGCGCTGGTGGCAGTGGAGCTGCTACCCGGTGGCTAGCGGGGAGATGCTAACTAACGGCAGCAAGCCACTGGAGATTCTCATAGACTTTGATAACTCTGGAGACAACAAGATATACCGGATCTTCAACAAACATCACCACATTTGGCGAATGGATTCCCCAAATGACGCCAGCTTACTGTACCGTGCCAAGGTGTTCGAGGTCCCGCCATCTTTGAGCCAGGTTTACGCTCAGGATCCCGCAAACAATTGGGCCGTTCTGTAACAATATCTAGCCCTACTCTGAAGGCCTACTGTAACGCTCAAGGATAGAAGTGCAAGAGCGCGCGCGCGCGCGCACGCGCACACACACACACACACACACACACACACACACACACACACACACACACACACACACACACACACACACACACACACACACACACACACACACACACACACACAGGCTTACTGCCTATGCTGAAGTTACCAAGGTGATTTGATGGCAGCAATAAAACAGAAAGCAGCAGCCAGCTAAGCCTGTGTTAATTGCACCTGTAATGTTTACATGAGTGTAATTGAAGTCACACCCTACAGTCATTCACATTCACATGAGAGGGGTTCTTTGTTCAACCATAACGCAGGTTATCATGCATCAATTTAGCACTAAGTAAAAATGAGTTGTTTTCACAACTGGAAAAGGGAAAATGGGGAGAACACGTGACTCAGCCTCTCTGTTTGGTCTTTAGAGAGGATGAAGTGGTAAAGTCACTCCCTCTCACTCATGTCATCATGTATGTTTGATTTGACATGGTTTCTCAGGCTGTGTTGCCAAAACAGACGTGAGGTTTCTCGCACTCACTCAGACGCGCGCACTGCTCTTGATTCAAACGTGTCCACCTCACTGCTCTTTTCCTCTGTTCAGACCTGTGTCCACCTCTCACTGCCCTTTTCCTCTGTTCAGACCTGTGTTTTTTGGGACTGAAGGAGGAATATTTGATGAGGCCAGGGTGTATTTTGGAAAATAATATGTAAATGTTGTAATAGGTTGCAAAGTCCCAAAGGTTATGAATAGGGTTGGGTTACCAAAACCCTAAACTTTTTAAATTTTAGAAAGTTCAGGCACCGGTGCCGTGCTAAAAGTATCGTTTTAGCACCGGTATCTGAAAAATACGAAACTTAGTTATGAAATTCGCTCAACACACAAAATTAAAGAGTAAAAGTTAAATTTCAAGAAAGAACACCAACATTGCAGTTATGTGGTTTAACCTTACAGTAACAGTTACATGGTTTACCCTTACAGTAACATTTACGTGTTTTAACCATACAGTAAGTTACGTGGTTTAACCTTACAGTAACAGTTACAAGGTTTAACCTTACAGTAACAGTTACATGGTTTAACCTTACAGTAACAGTTATGTGGTTTAACCTTAGAGTAACAGTTACATGGTTTACCCTTACAGTAACAGTTATGTGGTTTAACCTTACAGTAACAGTTACGTGGTTTAACCTTACAGTAACAGTTACATGGTTTACCCTTACAGTAACAGTTACGTGGTTTAACCTTACAGTAACAGTTACGTGGTTTAACTTTACAGTAACAGTTACGTGGTTTAACCTTACATTAACAGTTACGTGGTTTAACCTTACAGTAACAGTTACGTGGTTTACCCTTACAGTAACAGTTACGTGGTTTACCCTTACAGTAACAGTTACATGGTTTACCCTTACAGTAACAGTTACATGGTTTACCCTTACAGTAACAGTTACGTGGTTTACCCTTACAGTAACAGTTACGTGGTTTACCCTTACAGTAACAGTTACATGGTTTACCCTTACAGTAACAGTTACGTGGTTTACCCTTACAGTAACAGTTACGTGGTTTACCCTTACAGTAACAGTTACGTGGTTTACCCTTACAGTAACAGTTACATGGTTTACCCTTACAGTAACAGTTACGTGGTTTACCCTTACAGTAACAGTTACATGGTTTACCCTTACAGTAACAGTTACGTGGTTTACCCTTACAGTAACAGTTACGTGGTTTACCCTTACAGTAACAGTTACATGGTTTACCCTTACAGTAACAGTTACATGGTTTACCCTTACAGTAACAGGTGGCTGATGGACATGATCTCCGTTGTACAGATGGAGAGACTCAGGTCCCTGAGAACCAACTCGCTTAAAAGGTTCTCGGCTATCTGAGACCCGTTTTGGCTAGTGACTGAGGTAAGGTTGGGAGTGGTTTTGGCTAGTGACTGAGGTTGGGAGTGGTTTTGGCTAGTGACTGAGGTAAGGTTGGGAGTGGTTTTGGCTAGTGACTGAGGTTGGGAGTGGTTTTGGCTAGTGACTGAGGTTGGGAGTGGTTTTGGCTAGTGGCTAGTGACTGAGGTTGGGAGTGGTTTTGGCAAGTGACTGAGGTTGGGAGTGGTTTTGGCTAGTGACTGAGGTAAGGTTGGGAGTGGTTTTGGCTAGTGACTGAGGTTGGGAGTGGTTTTGGCTAGTGACTGAGGTAAGGTTGGGAGTGGTTTTGGCTAGTGACTGAGGTTGGGAGTGGTTTTGGCTAGTGACTGAGGTTGGGAGTGGTTTTGGCTAGTGGCTAGTGACTGAGGTTGGGAGTGGTTTTGGCTAGTGACTGAGGTTGGGAGTGGTTTTGGCTAGTGACTGAGGTTGGGAGTGGTTTTGGCAAGTGACTGAGGTTGGGAGTGGTTTTGGCTAGTGACTGAGGTTGGGAGTGGTTTTGGCTAGTGACTGAGGTTGGGAGTGGTTTTGGCAAGTGACTGAGGTTGGGAGTGGTTTTGGCTAGTGACTGAGGTAAGGTTGGGAGTGGTTTTGGCTAGTGACTGAGGTTGGGAGTGGTTTTGGCTAGTGACTGAGGTAAGGTTGGGAGTGGTTTTGGCTAGTGACTGAGGTTGGGAGTGGTTTTGGCTAGTGGCTAGTGACTGAGGTTGGGAGTGGTTTTGGCTAGTGACTGAGGTTGGGAGTGGTTTTGGCTAGTGACTGAGGTTGGGAGTGGCGGGTAGTGAGATGGACCCCCCTCTCATGCACCCCTTGTGTGGGACCCCATACATACACATTGTCTCTTACAAATACATAAGCACCTTATGCGGCTGGTAGCACCATGTTGTAATGTTGAATGTTGATGTTTGTATTTCCTTTCTTTTCCTGTGTCTGAGCCTGTTTGTCTTGTTCATTTATTGTCCCTCTTTACTTTATCATTCTCCATTTCAGTGTTTGATGCTTTTATCTGTTGTACAGTATCAAGCACTTTGATCTGCGTTATGATGACAGCAGTGTTTTTTATGTTAACTGTTGCTGTTGTATTGATATGTTTTTGTTTGAACAACATAAAAAAGAAAATACTTTTTTAGATGCATTATTGTACAGTAGTGGAAGACAGAGAAGAATGTGTAAGAGAGAGGTGGGCTGACATGACAAAGGTCCCAGTACAGTATAAGAGCATAATATACTGTATAGTCAGTACGGCCATACTTCTTCAATTTATAAGCACTTTCCTCTCTTCTCTCCATTGATGTGCTGGAAGATGTGACTTAGGGGTGTGTGTGTGTGTGTGTGTGTGTGTGTGCGTGTGTGCGTGTGAGCGTGTGTGTGTGTGTGAAGAGTCCAGATGAGTCTAGCAGATCCTCCCTAAGTGTGGCAGAGTCAGCATCACAGCATTTTACTCTCTAAACGCCACATCAAAATATCACCGGCAGTACAAGAGCCCTACATCAATTATATTCTGTTGGTGAACAGAGACGTCCGCTATGCTGAAACTGTGTGTGTGTGTGTGTGAGCGTGTGTGTGTGTGTGTGTGTGTGTGTGTGTGTGTGTGTGTGTGTGTGTGTGTGTGAGTGAGTGTGCGTGAGTGTGCGTGCTCGCCCGCTGGGAGCTATGGCAGCAATAAACCTAAACAGCCTGTCTCATAATGGCACTAATAGCTGTAGATATGTGTGTGTGTGTGTGTGTGTGTGTGTGTGTGTGTGTGTGTGTGTGTGCAAACACACTGTAGAAAAAAAACTGACTGGCTGCAACCCAATCGCCAGAATAAAATGTTGGCATGGTAGGTTTCTGCCAACCGACTATCTCGACGTCTATTTGAAATGAAAACGTCGGTTAATTTGAAAACCTCGCTGCCTTTCCAACGTTAAAGGCAAATAAAACAACTTTAACAACTTAAGTTAGGCAAGTAAAACGACTTGGTTAAGGTTCGGCTTATGGATATGGTTAGGCTTAAATATCAAAAACGTTAAACTCGACTCACGGTTGAAATGTAGACTTTGAAAGGCAAGTGTTTACACCCTCCATCCAGCCCGCCCACAACAACGTCCTTACTGGCCACCGTACTATTTCAATAGCATCATCTATAATACTGATGGACAGATATCTTTTGGGTTCAGAAATGTTTATATTCTATTCTATCTCATAATGGCACTAACAGATGTAGATGCCAGCAGCTGTGTGTGTTTTCCTACAAACACTGTAGAAATCTTTCCTTGTAAGTAACTATACGTTATGCAAATGTGTTATGAAATCTCCTCCAGTGAGAAGCTGTGGATATATGGTGTGTTGCGAGGTGTGTGTGTGTGTGTGTGTGTGTGTGTATCTGGCAGGCCTGACAAATTGTGTGTGTGTGTGTGTGTGTGTGTGTGTGTGTGTAATGGGAACAGCTGGCTGAGGGAATGAGTACAGAGGGAGAGGTGATGGATGTGAGTGGAGCTCCTGTGACAGATGAGCTAACAGGTGTTCAGCGCCGCCCTCAGAGAGACGCTATTTATGAGCCGGAAAAGACAGCCAGACGCAAAGCACACCACGCCACGACTCAACGCTAACACACACGCTTACATCTACACACCACGCCACGACTCAACGCTAACACACACGCTTACATCTACACACCACGCCACGACTCAACGCTAACACACACGCTTACATCTACACACCACGCCACGACTCAACGCTAACACACACGCTTACATCTACACACCACGCCACGACTCAACGCTAACACACACGCTTACATCTACACACCACGCCACGACTCAACGCTAACACACACGCTTACATCTACACACCACGCCACGACTCAACGCTAACACACACGCTTACATCTACACACCACGCCACGACTCAACGCTAACACACACGCTTACATCTACACACCACGCCACGACTCAACGCTAACACACACGCTTACATCTACACACCACGCCACGACTCAACGCTAACACACACGCTTACATCTACACACCACGCCACGACTCAACGCTAACACACACGCTTACATCTACACACCACGCCACGACTCAACGCTAACACACACGCTTACATCTACACACCACGCCACGACTCAACGCTAACACACACGCTTACATCTACACACCACGCCACGACTCAACGCTAACACACACTGTTTACATCTACACACCACGCCACGACTCAACGCTAACACACACGCTTACATCTACACACCACGCCACGACTCAACGCTAACACACACTGTTTACATCTACACACCACGCCACGACTCAACGCTAACACACACGCTTACATCTACACACCACGCCACGACTCAACGCTAACACACACGCTTATATCTACACACCACGCCTGCGGCCTCGTGGGATAACAGCTTATCAGCGGGATATATGCCACAACACCACGCAGCTCGAGTGCTATATTGCTTTTATAAAACGGTTTCCAAGTATAATAATATAATAATAATAATACTATAAGTCCGACTGGCATGGTATTCTGATAGAGTCAGTTGAAACACTACTGTAAGGCGGGACCGCAAGAACGTGCGGGTGATTTGATTGGATCGTTCTGGAGACTGAAGTTGACATTGGCCAATCCTGGCGCTTGCTGAGAAGCTGAGAGCTTTCTGGAAAGCCGACAGGCAGCTCGAGCGCAGCGCTGCATTCTCAGCGCTTGCTGAGAAGCTGAGTGCTTTCTGCAAAGCCCGACACCAACTAACATTACGGGGTTAAATGCGGGGTTAACAGCCTTTTTTTTTGCAAAGAAGACATTAGCCCGCATTTATTCTTGTACAAAACATAATTTTCTGCATAGTATTAGTAAAGTTATAAGCGAAGATCGATTCACAAGGATCTGACAGCTGTCTCCGCCATTTGTTTTTTTTGAGGTAACCAAAGGCTTTTAGTAAGAGAGTTGCCATGGCAACCAATAACCCATGGCCATGGGTTATTGGAGTGGGTTATTGGATTTATACAATGGCTGTGAACCAATCAGATTGCTTGATTTGAGAGCCATTTTATAATAAAGATTAATATCTTGTTGTCTCAGGCGGCTGTTTACATCACGTGATGGTTGCATCTTGTGGCTTCTTCTCCCCGCAACTCGGTTGTAGTAGTAGAACACGCGCTCATGGGCGGCGCATGGTGGCTTGGAGGTGAAATGCAGCCTATTTCACACAACAATTCACATGGTTGTTTTGGGAAAACTGAAAACATGTTTCTTATTTAGCCTATTTATCTAGTTAACATAAATAATACTAATTCTTACATCGAAAAATTTGTTATTTGGAAAAAATAAAAATAAAAACGTTATATTTGTGGGGGTCCCACAAGTGTTCTGGACTATGGGGTCCCAGACTATCTATGGGGTCCAAGACCCCATAGGTCCCCCCATAACTCGAACCCTGCAAATAGTACAATTGTGGAGAAAAATCGGAAAAATACATGATCAAATACATAAATAAAGAAAATAAACTCTACCAGCATCTTAACTTGGCTTCTCAGGTTCCATACATTAAATCCTGTGCTCAGCTAAAAGATATTACTTTGCTAGATTGTGCTTTTAATAGGCTCTTAACCGTTTATCTGCCCACTCTTCTCAAAAAATATGACAGCAGCTGGAGGGACAGATTCAACCAAATCAAATGTCATGAGTACATGGCATCTGCCTCAGTCCACCAATCAGCAGACTCAGCCAGTGATTCTGTGATGCAGTCATGTTCAGTTGAACGATGAAGTCACAGCATAGATGTTTGAGTGACATCATCACTACCAATTCCCCCCCAAGTCAAAATGCAGACCTGTGTAAGTAGCAAGTTACAATGAAAGAAAAAAACAAAATCGATTAAACTTTAGTTTATTTAATAAATTCAAATTTTATTTTTCAGCAAAAGCGATACAGATAAAAGATCTCTGACTGAAGTCTAGATGTTTGGCATTCTAAAAAACAAACATTTTATTCACTTAGAAAGGCACTTTACAAATGTGACTTTGGGACAGTATGGGTTGGAATGAAATGGGAGACAAAACACCAAATAAAGCAATCATGTGAAACGACACTAGGGGAGGGTGGCAATGATGTTTGGCATTACGAAGCTCCCAGAGGTTCCCGACCTAATGACCATATCTAGACAGGTCGAAATAGCTGGGAGAAATCTCTAAGGATGGTTTCTCTTGGCACTGAAGGACAGCTTGGCGTGGGCACAAATGAAATACAGTGAAACATTTCTTAGCAGAGTATCTCAGTTTGTACAAACATTGGGAAGTGACCTGTAGCTTTAGGTGGTTCAGTGGGGCAGTGACATCCTCCTCCTCCCAAAACGCATGCACTACTATTAGGACATAATAACATGGTGTAAACTGAAGCATTGGTTTTTGAACAGTTTACCGAGCAACACGTTGAGGGCAGTTTCACATTTTGAAATTCAAGACATTCATTTCTATGATGCATCGTGTCTGTGTGTGTCTAAAGGGGATCACCACTCCATTCAAGAATTTGAAGTTATTCCTATAGTGCAGGACAATGCTATCCTTCCTGAAGCCACAGACCCTAAACATAAGATTCAAAGTGACGTTACAATTAAGGTATAAAGTATGAAGCATTGAAGCTGCTTCAAGGAATGAATAAATGTCGTCAATTCTGAAGCAGAAAAATGCACTTTTGTCCTCCGAAAATCCCTCTGGATGCTCTCCCATTTTTTCCACTTCACACCCCCGGGCTTCTTCTGTGATGATGACACAAGTTCAAGACCTGGTTACCTGGTTTCTGGCTATTAGATAGAGGCGCTATGTGTTCACAAATATTGACTGGATTGATGACTGTTGTGATGCTTTTAAATGTCCATTTTACTCTCTTCTTTTCTTGTATTTCCCTGTCAACCATTTTATGTGAAGCACTTTGAATTGCCTCTGTGTATGAAATGTGATATACAAATAAACTTGACTTGGATTGTCCTAGACCTAGACCACAGGAATAAATATGAATTCTTTAACCGAGTGGTGTCCCCCTTTATGGTCTCTTGTAGTGCAGTGCTGTGTGTTGGAGGACTTGCAGTGGGAGAGAGGGGGGGGGGGGGGGGAGGTCTCTATGCCTGGGCCAGGGCTTGTTTGAGGTCTCGGAGCAGCATGGAGGCCATGACGCTCTTGTCTGTGTTGATGGTAAGCAGAGCGCTGGACGACTCCCTCAACTCCAACGACACCAAGACCAGAGCTCCACTGCTCACCGTCCTGCCTGCAAACCTGCAGCGAGACAACAGCACAGGGTGAGCTGCATGGACTCAACCAACACCACAGACATCTTTCATCAAGCGGCTATCGTTTAATGACCGCATCCTAACTAGGGCTGTAACTAACGATTATTTTCATTGTCGATTCATCGGTTGATTATTTTCTGGATTAATCGATTAGTTGTTCCCTCCATAGAAACCAAGAAAATTGGTGAAAGATGTTGATCGCTGTTTCCCAAAGCCCAAGATGACATCCTCAAATGTTTTGTTTGGTCCACGACTCAAAGATATTCAGTTTACTGTCATTGAGGAGTAAAGAAACCAGAAAATATTCACATGTAAGAAGCTGGAATCAGGGAGATTTTACCTGTATTTTTTCTTAGAAGAATTACTCAAAACAGATTAATCAATTATCAAAACAGTTGCCAATTTAATATTTGATAACTAATCGACAAATCGTTGCAGCTCTAGTCTCAACTGTAACTGCTGCAGTCTTTAACAGAGAAATTATACCAGCATAAAGCCGAATCTTTACTAGCTAAGGATTCTGTGTAAAGACAATCATATCAGCTAAAAGGTAGATAGAGTAGCCAGTGGAAACTGGTCATGATTCTATCCTGGCTCTGCTACTATTTATATATATTTTTTATATAATTTTGAGCTGGGTATGCTATGGGTAGGCTATGTTTCCATACAACTGCCAGGGGGACTTTTGACCAGTTTACATCAGCTGGGTTGGAGTAAACAGTACAGCAGAATAAAACTAATAAATGCACTTAGCAATATTCTAACATTACACATACAACTAGAACAGCTTCATACATGGGAGAAAAAACATTTATATTTCTTAGAGGTAATTTTACTGACAACATTACAGAACATGCAAAGGCATCTTTGAACTGTTGTGCAATGAGATTCCATTCATCTGGCCGATCATGAGCCAAACCTGCTATTTATTCATTTATTTGTGTATCCATTACAAATCTTTGCATCATTTCTTCATAAACAAAATACAGTTTCCGTCTCAAGTAAATGATTTTTGCCATTTCAAAGAAATGTCCTCTTTCCAGTCCGCTTTTCTAATTGAATGAGGCATAATTCACAAGAAGATACTTGGGGGTGAACAGCTAATAAAGTTGCAGGGTACATTAAAAGAGAGATGAACAGTCAATGTGGGTGCTGCTAAGCCATAAACCTGCACACTTAACTCACATCCCCCCTCTCAACAACACACACCCCGCTCCCCCACCTGACCCGTAACTCACATCCCCCCTCTCAACAACACACACCCCGCTCCCCCACCTGACCCGTAACTCACATCCCCCCTCTCAACAACACACACCCCGCTCCCCCACCTGACCCGTAACTCACATCCCCCCTCTCAACAACACACACCCCGCTCCCCCACCTGACCCGTAACTCACATCCCCCCTCTCAACAACACACACCCCGCTCCCCCACCTGACCCGTAACTCACATCCCCCCTCTCAACAACACACACCCCGCTCCCCCACCTGACCCGTAAATCCTCAAATTAGAAAATCCTCTTAACACCACAAACCTTGTAATTACCCAATATTAGTGCGAGTGTGAGACAGAAGAGGAGAGCGGTGTGACGGGGAGAGCAGAGCTATAGGCAGACAGTCTATTATCCCAGCTGACTAAAAAGCCATTATGGTGGAGACACGCCCTTTATGCCAATCAAACAGAATCCCGCCTGTTTTTATGGACTGTGTGTGTATGAGGGGTGGGCGCCTAGGGACCCCCACGGGGGGAGGACACCCTGTCCCACCCGCTCCTCCTGGGGCACTGGGAGAATTCTGGGTTCATCGTTTCCTTGGATACCGTCCCTGCAGACTGCGGGGGCAAATGCGGGCGCACATGGTCCCCATTGAGAGCGCTAACAAGAGGCAGACAGGGGCTGTGACCCAGGCCGACCCTCTTTTTAGGGCCACAGAGCTGAGCAGGGGACCCCCCCCCCCCCCTCCCCCTCCTCTCGCCCGCTCCCCCCCTTCTGCATCTCGGAGCCTCACATGGCTAAACTCCCGGCCATCTGCCTCCATTTAGCACGACATCGCCGGAACAAAGACCCCCCATGGCACCCCGCTTAGGCCTGACAAACAGCCCACAAAGACCCTCACTTAGGCCTGACTAAAGCCCGTGAAGAGCCCCCGCAGGTTGGCCTGTCACAGAGCCCCGCTACGCTGCTGCGCGACGGGAGTGACGAGGCACGTCCCCCCACCAATTAGCACACACACATTAAGGAGCGGGGGGTGGTGGAGGGGGCACACACACTGAAGCGCACGCGCTCGCAAAAACCCAGTCCGTCTGGGCGTGCCTCTGGGGAGCTGCTAAATTACCATCAACACAGCAGAGGGAGTTTATCAGGAAGCCGTTAGAGAGAGGAGAGAGAGTCCTCCTCTGGCTTAATTAAAATATGAGCCACTTCAGCAGGAAACGGCAGCCATTGAAGAAGAGGAGTCATCTCGGTTTCCTCCAAGTCCTCTCAAACACGCGTCCCCCTTCACTCCGCTCACACTTTTTTTTTTTATATAATTCAGCGCTGGCGTAATTAATCCAAATGACTAATGGTACAAAATTCAGGATTTGTCAATTAGTCCAACATTCCATTCAAACATAAAAAAAACATGAAGATATTAAACCCGTTTGTGCAGAAAACAATGGCTTCTTCATGCAGACGGTATTCAATATATATACTGTCCCAACACAAGCACATGTACTGTAGGGCTGGGCAATATATTGATATTATATCTATATGGTGATATGAGACTAGATCTCGTCTTAGATTTTGGATATTGTAATACAGTATCGTGATACGGCATACGTGTTGTGTTTCCTGCTTTTAAAGGCTGCATTACAGTAAAGTGATGTCATTTTCTGAACTTGACAGACTGTTCTAGCTGTTCTATTATTTGTCTTTACCCACGTAGTCATTATATCCAAATTATTACTGATGATTATTGATCCAAAATCTCATTGTGTAAATATGTTGTGAAAGCACCAATAGTCATCCCTACAATATCGTTGCCGTATCGATATCTCGAGGTTTTCCTTGAAAGATATCGAGATATTTGTCCACGATATATCCCCGCCCTAAGCACATGTATAAACACATGGAGGCTACACACAGCCCGAGGTGTCTATGCGGTCCCTGTGGCTTTGCTAATGGATTTAGGATCTAAATCTATCATTTGCTCAGCCAGTTAACACTCCACCCTGGGGCTGCTTTCACTCCGTCTCGGGAGACCCGCGCCGCCGCCGGCCTTTGTTCACGCGCGTTAACACGCGTGCGATTAAGACACGAGAGCACGCTTTGATCCTGTTCCTTTGGATATTCTTCATCCTCAAGTTTGTGCGCGAGACCAGATCGACATCAGATCCAGATCTGTAGTCCGAACACAAAACGGGTGCACTCGTAAGAGAGAGGGACTAGGAGGGAAAGTTTAAGGACTAGCCCGGGCCTTCAACGGGTCATTGGTATTCCCCTGCACTCGTCACGTACGCGGGCGGGGGGGCGGGGCTAAAACACTGGATGAATTGCGGCGTATGGAAAGAAAAGCAAAGCGTAACCCCGGGACTTAGAGCGGGGCGGATTGGCATCGATCGGACCGGGCCGCGGCTAAGCATCGCTCTCCAATTATCTGTGATTCTCCTCAGTGCAGAGAGCCTGTGTGTGTGTGCGTGTGTGTGTGCGTGTGTGTGTGTGCGTGTGTGCGTGTGCGTGTGTGTGCCATCTGCCTCCCCTCTGCACCGCACCACGGCAAACACAACGCGCGGCGCGTCACCTTTACAGAGGGACGACACAGGCCACCGACCGCTCCGGCTCAGCAACCCAGAATGCAGCAGGGCTTAACCCGCAGCAGCAGCAGCCCCCCTGCAGGGCTTAACCCGCAGCAGCAGCAGCACACGCCCCCCTGCAGGGCTTAACCCGCAGCAGCAGCAGCCCCCCTGCAGGGCTTAACCCGCAGCAGCAGCAGCACACGCCCCCCTGCAGGGCTTAACCCGCAGCAGCAGCAGCACACGCCCCCCTGCAGGGCTT
This sequence comes from Poromitra crassiceps, assembly GCF_964638095.1. Taxonomy (NCBI): domain Eukaryota; kingdom Metazoa; phylum Chordata; class Actinopteri; order Beryciformes; family Melamphaidae; genus Poromitra; species Poromitra crassiceps. The sequence continues at coordinate 23,321,473 of NC_139629.1, read as the reverse complement.
AACCCGCAGCAGCACACGCCCCCCTGCAGGGCTTAACCCGCAGCAGCAGCAGCACACGCCCCCCTGCAAGGCTTAACCCGCAGCAGCAGCACACGCCCCCCTGCAAGGCTTAACCCGCAGCAGCAGCACACGCCCCCCTGCAGGGCTTAACCCGCAGCAGCAGCAGCACACACCCCCCTGCAGGGCTTAACCCGCAGCAGCAGCAGCAGCACACGCCCCCCCGCGTCTGCATCTGGAGTCAACAGTCGAGCAGCGGAGAAAGTGTCAACGTACGCCGCCGCTGTAGAGATGCACCGCGATATCGCTACGTCATCGGTATCGGCCGATAAAGGCTTTAAAATGAAACGTCGGCATCGGCCCCGAAACGAATATTCTTTCGATATGACAGGCCGATAAAATGACGCTTTAATTATGCCCAAATATGGCATGTTTTACATAACCCAAGTTGTTTTCTTATTTTGCCCAGTGAATGTGTACATTTTTGGAAAGCAAGCTATGTCTGCATCTGCCAGTGTGGGCCGTCACGATGAGAGGAGGCAAAATAATGTGTTCATTCCACTACAGGAGAGACTTGATGTTCTCTGAAATTTGGTAGAAAAAAACACATATATAGAGTTGAAATATATCAGCATATTGGATATCGGCAAAAAAAATCCAATATCCAATCCGTGCATCTCTAGTTTGGCTGCAAGACTAAAAAGCTAAAAAGGCAGCTTGTGTTCACCAAAACCACCCCGGGTCTATTCTAACGTGTGGCAGCTGCAGTTTGGACGCTATTGTTCCAGCCTGATTCCTGGCACAGGTGGACAAGTGGAGAAGTGTCCTTCAGCTGGGTGGTCAGTGAGGCCAGACCAGAGCCCAACGCCACTGAGCAGCCTCAGACCAGGCAGATGGCCAGAGCTATTAGCCCCGATTAGAACCGGGGACCCTCCAGCACATCTCCAGAGCACGGCCATACGGACACACCACGCCGACACACCGGGAGGGCAGCGGGGCAGACCGACGTGGAAGGTAGGGAGAGGACAAATGCAAACTATGAGGAGAGGAGAGACGAGAAGGACAACATGGACAACAGGACTTTCCAACTCAACAAGGACACAAGGCAAATGTATAACCTATGACTGAGTTAAACATGACACCGATATAAACACGACTACATGTTGTCATCTTCATCGTTCTCATTAATAACCCGCATTTCTACAGTTACCACAGCTACCAGTACTTTGCCTCAAATCCATGCGGATCATAGGCTACAGTCAGTGCCGACTAAAGCAATCTAAAACAGACTAAAGCAATCTAAAACAGACTAAAGCAATCTAAAACAGACTAAAGCAATCTAAAACAGACTAAAGTAATCTAAAACAGAGAGGCCATAGCTTTAATAAGTCGGGTTAAACATTTAATGAAGGAGAGCCAATTCAATCTTAAATAGGAACAGGAATTCAACTCCACTACAAAAGGGGAAAATTCCCAGTCTTTAGAGAAACATAATCAAATTATATCAAAGTATAGAGCAAAGAGAAAGCATTGCGTATAAATCAAGGGGTTCAGTGTTTTTTTTTTTTTCAAATTAGGCTCTAACCAGAAGGATTGGCAATGCATGCAAAATTCGATCAAATTTGCTTTCAAACCGACTGCAAAATAGAGCACATTTATTCTATTCCGCCTGTTTAGACATAAACAAGAACAGCCTTTTCTACATTTGCTTTCCTGCTTGATTTATTGCCATCCTCCTTTCCAGCAATCAATTTCTGTGTTTCAGTGGCATCCCCCCCTCCACTCTTCCCAGAACAGGGTTTGGGAAAAGCAGTGCTGCACCCTGCTGGTCAACAAGGGGACTGCAGGAGGCCAGAGCGGCAGGGGAGAAGGGCAGGCTGTTGCTTTGTTATACCTGTGTTAACACGGCAAGACGGCAACTCGGATAATGTAGCATTAAAATCTGCAATATTCCTCAGTGTCATGCAAAAAGCCTCTACTTAGTGCAAAACACATACAACATATGTTGAAAACGGTATACTATTTACCGGAAGCCATTCCAGTCCATTATTTCTGCATCAAATCCAAACTCTCTCTCCTCCAAATAGGGACCGTTTGTGTCCTCTTACCTAGACTAGGAAGCCCTTTCCCTGGGGAGATCAGAGGGAGAGAACAGGGGTCCGGGATGGAGGTCACCTCACACATCACATTTAATGCAGAATGACCTCCACAATAAGCTCTCAGTGGGTGTATCCGATCAGATCGATCACTCTGGCTGCGTCGTGCGTGACTGTGTTCAGAGCACGTGCAGCGCTGTCAATACACAGAGACTACACTGGTGGGTTTATTTTCCCCAAGATTGGGTCGGGATCCAGAGTTGGGACGAGGGGAGATTAACTAACAGATCTAACCGCAGCCAGAGTTAGAAAACCGCAAAATCTAAGCGCCGTGACACCACAATAATGACAAATAAAAATATATATAACCTGTATAGTTATTGCTGGCCAATTGAAGACCTGAAAGGACAGATTTAGAATAGTTCTAGTGAGAAACCAGGACTTTATCTGGGCAAAGAAAACAAACCTTTCCCGACTCCTTTGTAAGGATGTAACGATATACCGTTTTAAGTTATATCGCGATCTCGAGCAAGCACGATTATCGTACTGTAAGCTTTCCCTGTAATACCGTGCACACAATATGTTGCACAATACGCCACTACAAATGACTTCCTAATGGAGGACCCTTGTGAAAACATTCTCATATTAGTTTCAGTTCGATAAAGCAATATTTTTCGCCAAAGCAAAATACTTGTTTGTTTGTTTTTTCGATGGGCCATAGTACGTTTCATTTAAAACATGTATTTATCACCGTGGTGGGAATAAATACTGTGAAATACCGTAATATTTATGTAGATACCGTACCGTCATTTGAAACTTCATATTGATGATCCCTACTTCTTTGCATCCCCTTGTCCACTTCTCAAAGACAAGGCCTTCAGATTTGCCCATGACTAGGGATGTGGGCGGCAGACCACTCTTGCGTCCAAGATGTTAAGCAGCCACCCGCCACTAGCCGGAGTCAGAGCTGCAGCCGCGACAGGCAGCTGTAACCCAGATGTAAACGAGCGCAGAACAAGTATAAAGCTTAATTTATACTAACTGCGGAGTGTCCGGTTTTCGCGGAGCGGAGGCTCTGTGCGGCGAGCACGGCGCTCCGCACAAGCTCTGCGGAGGGACTGCACGGAGCTCCGCGCTCCTCTCAAAAAATGTAACTCCGCACTCACTCCGCAGAGCACGCCGCGAGCTCGTGCAGTCAATTCCAAGGCTATGATTGACTAATGTTTGCTATGGTTTGTATAGGGAAGAAGCCTCCACAAACTGACCAAGTGACCGGCGAAATCAGTGCAAAATGAACGGGTTTGAGCATCGCCATCGCCACATGAGTGAGGGAGCAACATGATCCTTTTCTCAGTTATGAGGGAGCCCATTTTAGAGTGAATAGCCTACAATTTACTACGTCAATAAAAACGATTTGAGATCGAAAAAATTTAATGCAAAGCACAAAAACAAGAAGACAACAAACTTACTTGCTAAAAACAAACTGAAAATAGCCTACAATTGCACTAGGATTGATTATTCGCCGATATAAATCAGGATCACACACGGAAGAACTGATGTGACGTTTGCATTCTCGCTAAAAACACAACGGGAGCCTGGAGGGGGATTCTCTGCTCTCTGCAGACGCTGCACTCCTACCGTATTTACCATAAAAGGATGTGCCTCTGCGGAGAGAACGGTCTTGCCGTGAACACCGCGGACGCCGGACACTCCGCAGTCAGTATAAATTTGCTTTAACTGTACTAGAGGCGTGGAGACGGACAGATGACTTCTCTAAAGAAAACCAGCACTGTTTGGCTGCAGTTTGAACAGGAAGACGATAAGGTTGTTGTGTATAAGCTGTGTCGGACCAAACTGGCATATAAGCGCTCGACCGGGGAAACGATCGGAAGCACATTCAGCTCAAGCATGTGGACGTTCATTTGCAAGCTAACCATTTAGTGAGTTGTTGTCCTGTTTTGTAATGTGCAGCAATGTTCATAATAAACTGTGCAAAGTGTGCACATTTCAGCAGCATTTAAATGAATGATTTTGTTCGCTTCGGCTCTTAAATACTGGCAATATTTTTTTTCCGGACGTTTTAACCTTATAGATTAAACTGTGAAGTGTGAATCAATTTTGACTGTTTTCTGAGTGTTTTCTTACTTATCGACTAGTCCAGAGGTTTTTCAAAGTGGGAGGCGGGCCTCCCCAGCGCCGGGGCTACAAGCAGTTTCAGGGGAGGCCCGGTGAATGAAAGTGTAAAAAATATTAGTTATTGCATTAGTTACCAAAAGGAGATCACATAGAATAGCCTAAATGTGTGCGATTTGGTTTAAAGAGATACAGTAATTGTATGTAATTTTACAGTTCTTCCCACTTTCCCAAAGTCAGAATAAATGCCTCCAGACAGACCTTGTTTTATGTATGTGATGTAGTCTGTAGTGTGTCAAACAGCAACATCAGCCTATCTTGTTTTATGTATGTGAGGTAGTCTGTAGTGTGTCAAACAGCAACATCAGACTATCTTGTTTTATGTATGTGAGGTAGTCTGTAGTGTGTCAAACAGCAACATCAGGCTACCTTGTTTTATGTATGTGAGGTAGTCTGTAGTGTGTCAAACAGCAACATCAGCCTATCTTGTTTTATGTATGTGAGGTAGTCTGTAGTGTGTCAAACAGCAACATCAGGCTACCTTGTTTTATGTATGTGAGGTAGTCTGTAGTGTGTCAAACAGCAACATCAGGCTACCTTGTTTTATGTATGTGAGGTAGTCTGTAGTGTGTCAAACAGCAACATCAGCCTATCTTGTTTTATGTATGTGATGTAGTCTGTAGTGTGTCAAACAGCAACATCAGACTATCTTGTTTTATGTATGTGAGGTAGTCTGTAGTGTGTCAAACAGCAACATCAGGCTACCTTGTTTTATGTATGTGATGTAGTCTGTAGTGTGTCAAACAGCAACATCAGGCTATCTTGTTTTATGTATGTGAGGTAGTCTGTAGTGTGTCAAACAGCAACATCAGGCTACCTTGTTTTATGTATGTGAGGCAGTCTGTAGTGTGTCAAACAGCAACATCAGACTATCTTGTTTTATGTATGTGAGGTAGTCTGTAGTGTGTCAAACAGCAACATCAGGCTACCTTGTTTTATGTATGTGATGTAGTCTGTAGTGTGTCAAACAGCAACATCAGGCTATCTTGTTTTATGTATGTGAGGTAGTCTGTAGCGTGTCAAACAGCAACATCAGGCTATCTTGTTTTATGTATGTGAGGTAGTCTGTAGTGTGTCAAACAGCAACATCAGCCTATCTTGTTTTATGTATGTGATGTAGTCTGTAGTGTGTCAAACAGCAACATCAGGCTACCTTGTTTTATGTATGTGATGTAGTCTGTAGTGTGTCAAACAGCAACATCAGCCTATCTTGTTTTATGTATGTGAGGTAGTCTGTAGTGTGTCAAACAGCAACATCAGCCTATCTTGTTTTATGTATGTGAGGTAGTCTGTAGTGTGTCAAACAGCAACATCAGGCTACCTTGTTTTATGTATGTGATGTAGTCTGTAGTGTGTCAAACAGCAACATCAGGCTACCTTGTTTTATGTATGTGATGTAGTCTGTAGTGTGTCAAACAGCAACATCAGCCTATCTTGTTTTATGTATGTGATGTAGTCTGTAGTGTGTCAAACAGCAACATCAGCCTATCTTGTTTTATGTATGTGATGTAGTCTGTAGTGTGTCAAACAGCAACATCAGCCTATCTTGTTTTATGTATGTGATGTAGTCTGTAGTGTGTCAAACAGCAACATCAGACTATCTTGTTTTATGTATGTGATGTAGTCTGTAGTGTGTCAAACAGCAACATCAGCCTATCTTGTTTTATGTATGTGATGTAGTCTGTAGTGTGTCAAACAGCAACATCAGCCTATCTTGTTTTATGTATGTGAGGTAGTCTGTAGTGTGTCAAACAGCAACATCAGCCTATCTTGTTTTATGTATGTGAGGTAGTCTGTAGTGTGTCAAACAGCAACATCAGGCTACCTTGTTTTATGTATGTGATGTAGTCTGTAGTGTGTCAAACAGCAACATCAGGCTACCTTGTTTTATGTATGTGAGGTAGTCTGTAGTGTGTCAAACAGCAACATCAGCCTATCTTGTTTTATGTATGTGATGTAGTCTGTAGTGTGTCAAACAGCAACATCAGCCTATCTTGTTTTATGTATGTGATGTAGTCTGTAGTGTGTCAAACAGCAACATCAGCCTATCTTGTTTTATGTATGTGAGGTAGTCTGTAGTGTGTCAAACAGCAACATCAGCCTATCTTGTTTTATGTATGTGATGTAGTCTGTAGTGTCTCAAACAGCAACATCAGGCTACCTTGTTTTATGTATGTGATGTAGTCTGTAGTGTGTCAAACAGCAACATCAGCCTATCTTGTTTTATGTATGTGAGGTAGTCTGTAGTGTGTCAAACAGCAACATCAGCCTATCTTGTTTTATGTATGTGATGTAGTCTGTAGTGTGTCAAACAGCAACATCAGCCTATCTTGTTTTATGTATGTGATGTAGTCTGTAGTGTGTCAAACAGCAACATCAGCCTATCTTGTTTTATGTATGTGAGGTAGTCTGTAGTGTGTCAAACAGCAACATCAGCCTATCTTGTTTTATGTATGTGATGTAGTCTGTAGTGTGTCAAACAGCAACATCAGCCTATCTTGTTTTATGTATGTGATGTAGTCTGTAGTGTGTCAAACAGCAACATCAGCCTATCTTGTTTTATGTATGTGAGGTAGTCTGTAGTGTGTCAAACAGCAACATCAGCCTATCTTGTTTTATGTATGTGATGTAGTCTGTAGTGTGTCAAACAGCAACATCAGCCTATCTTGTTTTATGTATGTGAGGTAGTCTGTAGTGTGTCAAACAGCAACATCAGCCTATCTTGTTTTATGTATGTGATGTAGTCTGTAGTGTGTCAAACAGCAACATCAGCCTATCTTGTTTTATGTATGTGAGGTAGTCTGTAGTGTGTCAAACAGCAACATCAGCCTATCTTGTTTTATGTATGTGATGTAGTCTGTAGTGTGTCAAACAGCAACATCAGCCTATCTTGTTTTATGTATGTGAGGTAGTCTGTAGTGTGTCAAACAGCAACATCAGCCTATCTTGTTTTATGTATGTGATGTAGTCTGTAGTGTGTCAAACAGCAACATCAGCCTATCTTGTTTTATGTATGTGATGTAGTCTGTAGTGTGTCAAACAGCAACATCAGCCTATCTTGTTTTATGTATGTGAGGTAGTCTGTAGTGTGTCAAACAGCAACATCAGCCTATCTTGTTTTATGTATGTGATGTAGTCTGTAGTGTGTCAAACAGCAACATCAGCCTATCTTGTTTTATGTATGTGATGTAGTCTGTAGTGTGTCAAACAGCAACATCAGCCTATCTTGTTTTATGTATGTGAGGTAGTCTGTAGTGTGTCAAACAGCAACATCAGCCTATCTTGTTTTATGTATGTGATGTAGTCTGTAGTGTGTCAAACAGCAACATCAGCCTATCTTGTTTTATGTATGTGAGGTAGTCTGTAGTGTGTCAAACAGCAACATCAGCCTATCTTGTTTTATGTATGTGATGTAGTCTGTAGTGTGTCAAACAGCAACATCAGCCTATCTTGTTTTATGTATGTGAGGTAGTCTGTAGTGTGTCAAACAGCAACATCAGCCTATCTTGTTTTATGTATGTGAGGTAGTCTGTAGTGTGTCAAACAGCAACATCAGCCTATCTTGTTTTATGTATGTGAGGTAGTCTGTAGTGTGTCAAACAGCAACATCAGCCTATCTTGTTTTATGTATGTGATGTAGTCTGTAGTGTGTCAAACAGCAACATCAGCCTATCTTGTTTTATGTATGTGAGGTAGTCTGTAGTGTGTCAAACAGCAACATCAGCCTATCTTGTTTTATGTATGTGATGTAGTCTGTAGTGTGTCAAACAGCAACATCAGCCTATCTTGTTTTATGTATGTGAGGTAGTCTGTAGTGTGTCAAACAGCAACATCAGCCTATCTTGTTTTATGTATGTGATGTAGTCTGTAGTGTGTCAAACAGCAACATCAGCCTATCTTGTTTTATGTATGTGATGTAGTCTGTAGTGTGTCAAACAGCAACATCAGGCTACCTTGTTTTATGTATGTGAGGTAGTCTGTAGTGTGTCAAACAGCAACATCAGCCTATCTTGTTTTATGTATGTGAGGTAGTCTGTAGTGTGTCAAACAGCAACATCAGGCTACCTTGTTTTATGTATGTGATGTAGTCTGTAGTGTGTCAAACAGCAACATCAGCCTATCTTGTTTTATGTATGTGAGGTAGTCTGTAGTGTGTCAAACAGCAACATCAGCCTATCTTGTTTTATGTATGTGAGGTAGTCTGTAGTGTGTCAAACAGCAACATCAGCCTATCTTGTTTTATGTATGTGAGGCAGTCTGTAGTGTGTCAAACAGCAACATCAGCCTATCTTGTTTTATGTATGTGAGGTAGTCTGTAGTGTGTCAAACAGCAACATCAGCCTATCTTGTTTTATGTATGTGAGGTAGTCTGTAGTGTGTCAAACAGCAACATCAGGCTACCTTGTTTTATGTATGTGATGTAGTCTGTAGTGTGTCAAACAGCAACATCAGCCTATCTTGTTTTATGTATGTGATGTAGTCTGTAGTGTGTCAAACAGCAACATCAGCCTATCTTGTTTTATGTATGTGATGTAGTCTGTAGTGTGTCAAACAGCAACATCAGCCTATCTTGTTTTATGTATGTGAGGTAGTCGGTAGTGTGTCAAACAGCAACATCAGCCTATCTTGTTTTATGTATGTGATGTAGTCTATAGTGTGTCAAACAGCAACATCAGCCTATCTTGTTTTATGTATGTGAGGTAGTCTGTAGTGTGTCAAACAGCAACATCAGCCTATCTTGTTTTATGTATGTGATGTAGTCTGTAGTGTGTCAAACAGCAACATCAGGCTATCTTGTTTTATGTATGTGAGGTAGTCTGTAGTGTGTCAAACAGCAACATCAGACTATCTTGTTTTATGTATGTGAGGTAGTCTGTAGTGTGTCAAACAGCAACATCAGCCTATCTTGTTTTATGTATGTGAGGTAGTCTGTAGTAACAGCAACATCAGCCTATCTTGTTTTATGTATGTGAGGTAGTCTGTAGTGTGTCAAACAGCAACATCAGACTATCTTGTTTTATGTATGTGATGTAGTCTGTAGTGTGTCAAACAGCAACATCAGCCTATCTTGTTTTATGTATGTGATGTAGTCTGTAGTGTGTCAAACAGCAACATCAGCCTATCTTGTTTTATGTATGTGATGTAGTCTGTAGTGTGTCAAACAGCAACATCAGGCTATCTTGTTTTATGTATGTGAGGTAGTCTGTAGTGTGTCAAACAGCAACATCAGCCTATCTTGTTTTATGTATGTGAGGTAGTCTGTAGTGTGTCAAACAGCAACATCAGACTATCTTGTTTTATGTATGTGATGTAGTCTGTAGTGTGTCAAACAGCAACATCAGCCTATCTTGTTTTATGTATGTGAGGTAGTCTGTAGTGTGTCAAACAGCAACATCAGCCTATCTTGTTTTATGTATGTGAGGTAGTCTGTAGTGTGTCAAACAGCAACATCAGCCTATCTTGTTTTATGTATGTGATGTAGTCTGTAGTGTGTCAAACAGCAACATCAGCCTATCTTGTTTTATGTATGTGATGTAGTCTGTAGTGTGTCAAACAGCAACATCAGCCTATCTTGTTTTATGTATGTGATGTAGTCTGTAGTGTGTCAAACAGCAACATCAGCCTATCTTGTTTTATGTATGTGAGGTAGTCTGTAGTGTGTCAAACAGCAACATCAGCCTATCTTGTTTTATGTATGTGATGTAGTCTGTAGTGTGTCAAACAGCAACATCAGCCTATCTTGTTTTATGTATGTGAGGTAGTCTGTAGTGTGTCAAACAGCAACATCAGCCTATCTTGTTTTATGTATGTGATGTAGTCTGTAGTGTGTCAAACAGCAACATCAGGCTACCTTGTTTTATGTATGTGATGTAGTCTGTAGTGTGTCAAACAGCAACATCAGGCTATCTTGTTTTATGTATGTGAGGTAGTCTGTAGTGTGTCAAACAGCAACATCAGGCTATCTTGTTTTATGTATGTGAGGTAGTCTGTAGTGTGTCAAACAGCAACATCAGGCTACCTTGTTTTATGTATGTGATGTAGTCTGTAGTGTGTCAAACAGCAACATCAGCCTATCTTGTTTTATGTATGTGAGGTAGTCTGTAGTGTGTCAAACAGCAACATCAGGCTACCTTGTTTTATGTATGTGAGGTAGTCTGTAGTGTGTCAAACAGCAACATCAGCCTATCTTGTTTTATGTATGTGAGGTAGTCTGTAGTGTGTCAAACAGCAACATCAGACTATCTTGTTTTATGTATGTGAGGTAGTCTGTAGTGTGTCAAACAGCAACATCAGACTATCTTGTTTTATGTATGTGAGGTAGTCTGTAGTGTGTCAAACAGCAACATCAGACTATCTTGTTTTATGTATGTGAGGTAGTCTGTAGTGTGTCAAACAGCAACATCAGACTATCTTGTTTTATGTATGTGAGGTAGTCTGTAGTGTGTCAAACAGCAACATCAGCCTATCTTGTTTTATGTATGTGAGGTAGTCTGTAGTGTGTCAAACAGCAACATCAGACTATCTTGTTTTATGTATGTGAGGTAGTCTGTAGTGTGTCAAACAGCAACATCAGCCTATCTTGTTTTATGTATGTGAGGTAGTCTGTAGTGTGTCAAACAGCAACATCAGGCTACCTTGTTTTATGTATGTGATGTAGTCTGTAGTGTGTCAAACAGCAACATCAGCCTATCTTGTTTTATGTATGTGATGTAGTCTGTAGTGTGTCAAACAGCAACATCAGACTATCTTGTTTTATGTATGTGAGGTAGTCTGTAGTGTGTCAAACAGCAACATCAGCCTATCTTGTTTTATGTATGTGATGTAGTCTGTAGTGTGTCAAACAGCAACATCAGCCTATCTTGTTTTATGTATGTGAGGTAGTCTGTAGTGTGTCAAACAGCAACATCAGCCTATCTTGTTTTATGTATGTGAGGTAGTCTGTAGTGTGTCAAACAGCAACATCAGGCTATCTTGTTTTATGTATGTGAGGTAGTCTGTAGTGTGTCAAACAGCAACATCAGCCTATCTTGTTTTATGTATGTGATGTAGTCTGTAGTGTGTCAAACAGCAACATCAGGCTACCTTGTTTTATGTATGTGATGTAGTCTGTAGTGTGTCAAACAGCAACATCAGCCTATCTTGTTTTATGTATGTGAGGTAGTCTGTAGTGTGTCAAACAGCAACATCAGGCTATCTTGTTTTATGTATGTGATGTAGTCTGTAGTGTGTCAAACAGCAACATCAGCCTATCTTGTTTTATGTATGTGATGTAGTCTGTAGTGTGTCAAACAGCAACATCAGACTATCTTGTTTTATGTATGTGAGGTAGTCTGTAGTGTGTCAAACAGCAACATCAGCCTATCTTGTTTTATGTATGTGATGTAGTCTGTAGTGTGTCAAACAGCAACATCAGCCTATCTTGTTTTATGTATGTGAGGTAGTCTGTAGTGTGTCAAACAGCAACATCAGCCTATCTTGTTTTATGTATGTGAGGTAGTCTGTAGTGTGTCAAACAGCAACATCAGGCTATCTTGTTTTATGTATGTGAGGTAGTCTGTAGTGTGTCAAACAGCAACATCAGGCTATCTTGTTTTATGTATGTGAGGTAGTCTGTAGTGTGTCAAACAGCAACATCAGGCTATCTTGGCGCAATTGTTGAGGGTCTATGGGATCAATTAACATAATCATGATCCCATAGGCATCCAGGAATTGAACGAGGGGGCACCTTTTTCCAAGATTTGTCGGGGGGGAGGCCCACAGTCTCAGACTTTGAAAACCCCTGGACTCGTCGACTGGTCTATAACAAATTTGAAACTAGTCGACAGGGAAATGAGTGGCTTTGGAACATCCCTAACCGTGACGCTTCAATGAGGACGGAAGAACGGAGGATTTTTCCAATGAGCAATTCCATCACCTCCAGGACACCACAAAGGGGAGCAGCGGCCAGAGTGGGAGACAGTGTCTTGTCTTCATTATAGGACCAGAGGACAACGTCCGGAAGACCGACTTCCTCGTTAGCCGTCACAGACGCGGGAGAGATTGATGGCGCCGAGTCATTTGTGCTATTGGTTATTCCAAATGAAGTATGGGGCTTATTGGAGCCGGGCCTCTCCCACCGGCTAACATTGATTTCCACTCACTCCTCTCAGCTCTCTGTGCCCTTGTGCTATCGTGTCTCCCTTTTGCTTTTTCACGCTCCCTCATTCATACCCCCCCCCCCCCCCCCCCCCCAACCTATTTCAACATATTTTCATCTCTTCCTTCATTCACTCGTGTCCATTAATGGCGGCTCTACCCCCCTAGACTAAATCTATAAAGCAATTATCACCGTCCGACGGTGGACCGATGAGACGCGGAGAGACACGGCGAGGCGACGGAAGGCGGCAAAAGCCAAAAAGATGGACGGACAGAGAGAGAGAGAGAGAGAGAGAGAGAGAGAGAGAGGTAGGGAGAGGACGTACGGAGTGCGTCGCAGAGGGATGGAGTGAAAGACAAAGAGGAAGTGAAGGAGAGACAGCGGTGCAGAAGGAATCCAGAGACAGATGGGGGGGGGGGGGGGGGGGGGGGAGAGTGAGAGAGAGAGAGAGAGAGAGAGAGAGACAGAGCAGGAAACAGAGGGAGAGAGGGAGGTGTAATGAGAGAGAGAGACAGAGCAGGAAACAGAGGGAGAGAGGGAGGTGTAATTATCTATCAGGTGTTCGGGTGTGCGTGACAGAGGAGGAAGCTCATTAGCACACTCTGTGTACACCAATTACACAGCCAGGCGTCTCAGGGCATTCCCCTGGCATGTCTGTCTGAGGCTGCAGGCGGCCGGCCGGGGACACAGCCAGCCGCCTTCACTCTCACACACACACACGTTAGCAAGAAAGTCCACATGAACCACACTCATAAAGGGACATGTGTATGCAAGGAGCACCCGCCACCACCCACCGCGAGTCAGTACAAACTAGGCCTGCACGATATGAGGAAAATCTGCGATGTGCGATAACATCGTTCAATATAGCCACGACGATACGACTTGCGATAAATAAACAGATATTAAAGTATGCATATTAGCTATACAGTTCCTATGTCTTTCTGCTTTAATAATGCTTTTAATTTTCTTTTTCTTTAGCAACAAAACGTTTTCGGCCGTCCGGCCTTCATCAGTGTGCAAGGTTAGGGTTAGGGTCACTTGCACACTGATGAAGGCCGGACGGCCGAAAACGTTTTGTTGCTAAAGAAAAAGAAAATTAAAAAGATATTCCTTGAGTGCGGTCCCCACCTTTTCATTTATTTGTGACATTTCTATATTGGACTACGCACCTGTCTGAGCGCAGTGGTTACCTTTTCTACTTTCATTTGCTTTAATAATGCTAACATAGACCCCAAACATAGCCTATGCCCACTGAATAAAGAAATGAAATACACACTGACTCTAGCTGAAACTACACACTAGCGTGTTTGGGCTTTGGCAAGAGGGGCGGAGCGCGCTGTTTGTTGCAAGGGAAAGGTGTACGCTGGATTTACAACACAAGAGAAAATGATCAGATGCTGAGTGGGAATGCATGACGCATGTCAATAAACACTTTTGTTATTCATAAGATAATAGCGGCAGCCGTGGACGCGCGGTAAAACAAACAAGCAGTCTGGGACATCAACGCGGACAGACTAACGCGGCTAACACAGAGAGCAACAGCCAACACGGATGCTAGCTGTTGAAGAGACCGACCACATAATAAATATGACAGAGACCAAGTAGTAGAACATGCATATTCATATTTATATTATAACATGCATATTCATATTTATATTATAACATGCATATTCATCTGCAGCCAAACTACTGTAAGATCTCACTCTGCATTTATCAACCTTCTAGTTATGAGGCGACATTCATACCTTCCTGCTGCTGCCTGCATAGATATCATGTTTGCAGGGCTGCAGTTGGTCACAAGTTCATTAGCATGCATTAAAGGCCCAATATGTAACTGTTTCAACAGCTTCTAAATGTAACTGTTTCAACAGCTTCTAAATCATTTTGATGGCACACTGACTTATAATGGGGAGGACGGCACCTTTATCGTTCCCACTCCGCGCCCGAAAGCCTGTTCCTGCACCATGTCACTTTGGTGAGCTGGACGGAGCATCCAAAGTTACCTGAATGACATTCCATTTCCTGCTGCAGCTCCTTCTTATCAAAAGCTTTCAGCTGATAAACTAACTGGACACTTTTATTTTGAAGAACATATAGGAAACAAAATGTGTTTATCGCTAGGATTTAGCATCGCTTGATTAGCGGCGCTATTCTTCAATAAAACAAGTCACCACAAAATCATTTGCGGATATTTGGAGCTATCCCCCTATAGCCTAATGCCAAGGTCACACTACACAAACTATAGCCTATAGTCTAATGCCAAGGTCACACTACACAATCTGTAGCCTATAGTCTAATGCCAAGGTCACACTACACAATCTGTAGCCTATAGTCTAATGCCAAGGTCACACTACACAATCTGTAGCCTATAGCCTAATGCCAAGGTCACACTACACAAACTATAGCCTATAGTCTAATGCCAAGGTCACACTACACAATCTGTAGCCTATAGTCTAATGCCAAGGTCACACTACACAATCTGTAGCCTATAGTCTAATGCCAAGGTCACACTACACAATCTGTAGCCTATAGTCTAATGCCAAGGTCACACTACACAATCTGTAGCCTATAGTCTAATGCCAAGGTCACACTACACAATCTGTAGCCTATAGTCTAATGCCAAGGTCACACTACATCACACTACACAAACTGTAGCCTATAGCCTAATGCCAACGTCACACTACACAAACTGTAGCCTATAGTCTAATGCCAAGGTCACACTACACAAACTGTAGCCTATAGTCTAATGCCAAGGTCACACTACACAAACTGTAGCCTATAGTCTAATGCCAAGGTCACACTACATCACACTACACAAACTGTAGCCTATAGTCTAATGCCAAGGTCACACTACACAAACTGTAGCCTATAGTCTAATGCCAAGGTCACACTACACAAACTGTAGCCTATAGTCTAATGCCAAGGTCACACTACATCACACTACACAAACTGTAGCCTATAGTCTAATGCCAAGGTCACACTACACAAACTGTAGCCTATAGTCTAATGCCAAGGTCACACTACACAATCTGTAGCCTATAGTCTAATGCCAAGGTCACACTACATCACACTACACAAACTGTAGCCTATAGTCTAATGCCAAGGTCACACTACACAATCTGTAGCCTATAGTCTAATGCCAAGGTCACACTACATCACACTACACAAACTGTAGCCTATAGCCTAATGCCAACGTCACACTACACAAACTGTAGCCTATAGTCTAATGCCAAGGTCACACTACACAAACTGTAGCCTATAGTCTAATGCCAAGGTCACACTACACAAACTGTAGCCTATAGTCTAATGCCAAGGTCACACTACACAATCTGTAGCCTATAGTCTAATGCCAAGGTCACACTACACAATCTGTAGCCTATAGTCTAATGCCAAGGTCACACTACACAAACTGTAGCCTACAGCCTAATGCCAACGTCACACTACATCACACTGTAGCCTATAGTCTAATGCCAAGGTCACACTACACAATCTGTAGCCTATAGTCTAATGCCAACGTCACACTACACAAACTGTAGCCTATAGTCTAATGCCAAGGTCACACTACACAATCTGTAGCCTATAGTCTAATGCCAAGGTCACACTACACAAACTGTAGCCTACAGCCTAATGCCAACGTCACACTACACAAACTGTAGCCTATAGTCTAATGCCAAGGTCACACTACACAAACTGTAGCCTATAGCCTAATGCCAAGGTCACACTACACAAACTATAGCCTATAGTCTAATGCCAAGGTCACACTACATCACACTACACAATCTGTAGCCTATAGTCTAATGCCAAGGTCACACTACACAATCTGTAGCCTATAGCCTAATGCCAAGGTCACACTACACAAACTATAGCCTATAGTCTAATGCCAAGGTCACACTACACAAACTGTAGCCTATAGTCTAATGCCAAGGTCACACTACACAATCTGTAGCCTATAGCCTAATGCCAAGGTCACACTACACAAACTATAGCCTATAGTCTAATGCCAAGGTCACACTACATCACACTACACAATAGGGCTGTGGCGATTCACTTATCTCCCGATTCGATACTATCACGATTCTTGGGTGCCGATTCGATTTATATTGCGATTCTTAAGTATTGCGATTCTACGATTATTGCGATTCGATATTACGATTTATTGCGATTTTTGTTTATTTTTTTCTTTTCTTTTTCAGTTTGTTTGCTTTTTTACACTAGATTAGAACATGGGAAAAGTTGAATCATACACTAGAGACTGTATATTATATATCATGAGTAGGGCTGGGCGATATAGTTAAAAACAGGGGCGGACTGGGATCATAATTCAGGCCGGGCATTAGATACCAAGCAGGCCAGGCCGATATGGGCCAACGCGCGTGAAATTTGGGCCGTTTGAAGCCAGATTTGGGCCGTTTGAAGTCCAATTTTACAATGAGATGCACCCACTTTAACCCTGAAGTGTAATTATTACTTCAGACTAACTAATAAAGTAATAAAACCACTAGTAAACCAGTAGGCGGCGCCTGGCCTGCTGTTCAGTGAGTGGCCTGACTGCAAGCACCCAAAAAAAAAAAAAAAAATTTTTTTTTTTTTTTTTTTTTGCGATTATCGATTCTGGAATAAAAGATCGATCCAAAAAATCGTGACATTAAAAATCGCGATACTTAGGTGAATCGATTTTTTCCCCCACCCCTACTACACAATCTGTAGCCTATAGTCTAATGCCAAGGTCACACTACACAAACTATAGCCTATAGCCTAATGCCAAGGTCACACTACACAAACTGTAGCCTATAGTCTAATGCCAAGGTCACACTACATCACACTACACAATCTGTAGCCTATAGTCTAATGCCAAGGTCACACTACACAAACTGTAGCCTATAGTCTAATGCCAAGGTCACACTACACAAACTGTAGCCTATAGCCTAATGCCAAGGTCACACTACACAAACTGTAGCCTATAGTCTAATGCCAAGGTCACACTACACAAACTGTAGCCTATAGTCTAATGCCAAGGTCACACTACACAAACTGTAGCCTATAGTCTAATGCCAAGGTCACACTACACAAACTGTAGCCTATAGTCTAATGCCAAGGTCACACTACACAATCTGTAGCCTATAGTCTAATGCCAAGGTCACACTACACAAACTGTAGCCTATAGCCTAATGCCAAAATCACACTACACAAACTGTAGCCTATAGCCTAATGCCAAGGTCACACTACACAAACTATAGCCTATAGTCTAATGCCAAGGTCACACTACACAAACTATAGCCTATAGTCTAATGCCAAGGTCACACTACACAATCTGTAGCCTATAGTCTAATGCCAAGGTCACACTACACAAACTGTAGCCTATAGTCTAATGCCAACGTCACACTACACAAACTGTAGCCTATAGTCTAATGCCAAGGTCACACTACACAAACTGTAGCCTATAGTCTAATGCCAACGTCACACTACACAATCTGTAGCCTATAGTCTAATGCCAAGGTCACACTACACAAACTGTAGCCTATAGTCTAATGCCAAGGTCACACTACACAATCTGTAGCCTATAGCCTAATGCCAAGGTCACACTACACAATCTGTAGCCTATAGTCTAATGCCAACGTCACACTACACAAACTGTAGCCTATAGTCTAATGCCAACGTCACACTACACAAACTGTAGCCTATAGTCTAATGCCAAGGTCACACTACACACACTGTAGCCTATAGTCTAATGCCAAGGTCACACTACACAAACTGTAGCCTATAGTCTAATGCCAAGGTCACACTACACAAACTATAGCCTATAGTCTAATGCCAAGGTCACACTACATCACACTGTAGCCTATAGTCTAATGCCAAGGTCACACTACACAATCTGTAGCCTATAGTCTAATGCCAAGGTCACACTACACAATCTGTAGCCTATAGTCTAATGCCAAGGTCACACTACACAAACTGTAGCCTATAGCCTAATGCCAAGGTCACACTACACAAACTATAGCCTATAGTCTAATGCCAAGGTCACACTACATCACACTACACAATCTGTAGCCTATAGTCTAATGCCAAGGTCACACTACACAATCTGTAGCCTATAGTCTAATGCCAAGGTCACACTACACAAACTGTAGCCTATAGCCTAATGCCAAGGTCACACTACACAAACTATAGCCTATAGTCTAATGCCAATGTCACACTACATCACACTACACAATCTGTAGCCTATAGTCTAATGCCAAGGTCACACTACACAAACTATAGCCTATAGCCTAATGCCAAGGTCACACTACACAAACTGTAGTCTATAGTCTAATGCCAAGGTCACACTACATCACACTACACAATCTGTAGCCTATAGTCTAATGCCAAGGTCACACTACACAATCTGTAGCCTATAGCCTAATGCCAAGGTCACACTACACAATCTGTAGCCTATAGTCTAATGCCAAGGTCACACTACACAAACTGTAGCCTATAGTCTAATGCCAACGTCACACTACACAAACTGTAGCCTATAGTCTAATGCCAAGGTCACACTAGACAAACTGTAGCCTATAGTCTAATGCCAAGGTCACACTACACAATCTGTAGCCTATAGTCTAATGCCAAGGTCACACTACACAAACTGTAGCCTATAGTCTAATGCCAACGTCACACTACACAAACTGTAGCCTATAGTCTAATGCCAAGGTCACACTAGACAAACTGTAGCCTATAGCCTAATGCCAAGGTCACACTACACAATCTGTAGCCTATAGTCTAATGCCAAGGTCACACTACACAAACTGTAGCCTATAGTCTAATGCCAAGGTCACACTACACAATCTGTAGCCTATAGCCTAATGCCAAGGTCACACTACACAATCTGTAGCCTATAGTCTAATGCCAAGGTCACACTACACAATCTGTAGCCTATAGTCTAATGCCAAGGTCACACTACATCACACTGTAGCCTATAGCCTAATGCCAAGGTCACACTACACAATCTGTAGCCTATAGTCTAATGCCAAGGTCACACTACATCACACTGTAGCCTATAGCCTAATGCCAAGGTCACACTACACAATCTGTAGCCTATAGTCTAATGCCAACGTCACACTACACAAACTGTAGCCTATAGTCTAATGCCAAGGTCACACTACACAATCTGTAGCCTATAGCCTAATGCCAAGGTCACACTACACAAACTGTAGCCTATAGTCTAATGCCAAGGTCACACTACACAATCTGTAGCCTATAGTCAAATGCCAAGGTCACACTACACAAACTGTAGCCTACAGCCTAATGCCAACGTCACACTACACAATCTGTAGCCTATAGTCTAATGCCAACGTCACACTACACAAACTGTAGCCTATAGTCTAATGCCAAGGTCACACTACACAATCTGTAGCCTATAGCCTAATGCCAAGGTCACACTACACAAACTGTAGCCTATAGTCTAATGCCAAGGTCACACTACACAATCTGTAGCCTATAGTCTAATGCCAAGGTCACACTACACAAACTGTAGCCTACAGCCTAATGCCAACGTCACACTACACAATCTGTAGCCTATAGTCTAATGCCAACGTCACACTACACAATCTGTAGCCTATAGTCTAATGCCAAGGTCACACTACACAATCTGTAGCCTATAGTCTAATGCCAAGGTCACACTACACAAACTGTAGCCTACAGCCTAATGCCAACGTCACACTACACAATCTGTAGCCTATAGTCTAATGCCAACGTCACACTACACAATCTGTAGCCTATAGTCTAATGCCAAGGTCACACTACACAATCTGTAGCCTATAGTCTAATGCCAAGGTCACACTACACAATCTGTAGCCTATAGTCTAATGCCAAGGTCACACTACACAAACTGTAGCCTACAGCCTAATGCCAACGTAACACTACACAATCTGTAGCCTATAGTCTAATGCCAAGGTCACACTACACAAACTGTAGCCTATAGTCTAATGCCAAGGTCACACTACACAAACTATAGCCTATAGCCTAATGCCAAGGTCACACTACACAAACTGTAGCCTATAGTCTAATGCCAACGTCACACTACACAAACTGTAGCCTATAGTCTAATGCCAAGGTCACACTAGACAAACTGTAGCCTATAGCCTAATGCCAAGGTCACACTACACAATCTGTAGCCTATAGTCTAATGCCAAGGTCACACTACACAAACTGTAGCCTATAGTCTAATGCCAAGGTCACACTACACAATCTGTAGCCTATAGCCTAATGCCAAGGTCACACTACACAATCTGTAGCCTATAGTCTAATGCCAAGGTCACACTACACAATCTGTAGCCTATAGTCTAATGCCAAGGTCACACTACATCACACTGTAGCCTATAGCCTAATGCCAAGGTCACACTACACAATCTGTAGCCTATAGTCTAATGCCAAGGTCACACTACATCACACTGTAGCCTATAGCCTAATGCCAAGGTCACACTACACAATCTGTAGCCTATAGTCTAATGCCAACGTCACACTACACAAACTGTAGCCTATAGTCTAATGCCAAGGTCACACTACACAATCTGTAGCCTATAGCCTAATGCCAAGGTCACACTACACAAACTGTAGCCTATAGTCTAATGCCAAGGTCACACTACACAATCTGTAGCCTATAGTCAAATGCCAAGGTCACACTACACAAACTGTAGCCTACAGCCTAATGCCAACGTCACACTACACAATCTGTAGCCTATAGTCTAATGCCAACGTCACACTACACAAACTGTAGCCTATAGTCTAATGCCAAGGTCACACTACACAATCTGTAGCCTATAGCCTAATGCCAAGGTCACACTACACAAACTGTAGCCTATAGTCTAATGCCAAGGTCACACTACACAATCTGTAGCCTATAGTCTAATGCCAAGGTCACACTACACAAACTGTAGCCTACAGCCTAATGCCAACGTCACACTACACAATCTGTAGCCTATAGTCTAATGCCAACGTCACACTACACAATCTGTAGCCTATAGTCTAATACCAAGGTCACACTACACAATCTGTAGCCTATAGTCTAATGCCAAGGTCACACTACACAAACTGTAGCCTACAGCCTAATGCCAACGTCACACTACACAATCTGTAGCCTATAGTCTAATGCCAACGTCACACTACACAATCTGTAGCCTATAGTCTAATGCCAAGGTCACACTACACAATCTGTAGCCTATAGTCTAATGCCAAGGTCACACTACACAATCTGTAGCCTATAGTCTAATGCCAAGGTCACACTACACAAACTGTAGCCTACAGCCTAATGCCAACGTAACACTACACAATCTGTAGCCTATAGTCTAATGCCAAGGTCACACTACACAAACTGTAGCCTATAGTCTAATGCCAAGGTCACACTACACAAACTATAGCCTATAGCCTAATGCCAAGGTCACACTACACAAACTGTAGCCTATAGTCTAATGCCAAGGTCACACTACACAATCTGTAGCCTATAGTCTAATGCCAACGTCACACTACACAATCTGTAGCCTATAGTCTAATGCCAAGGTCACACTACATCACACTACACAAACTGTAGCCTATAGCCTAATGCCAACGTCACACTACACAAACTGTAGCCTATAGTCTAATGCCAAGGTCACACTACACAATCTGTAGCCTATAGTCTAATGCCAAGGTCACACTACACAATCTGTAGCCTATAGCCTAATGCCAAGGTCACACTACACAAACTGTAGCCTATAGTCTAATGCCAAGGTCACACTACACAATCTGTAGCCTATAGCCTAATGCCAACGTCACACTACACAAACTGTAGCCTATAGTCTAATGCCAAGGTCACACTACACAATCTGTAGCCTATAGTCTAATGCCAAGGTCACACTACACAATCTGTAGCCTATAGTCTAATGCCAAGGTCACACTACACAATCTGTAGCCTATAGTCTAATGCCAAGGTCACACTACACAATCTGTAGCCTATAGTCTAATGCCAACGTCACACTACACAAACTGTAGCCTATAGTCTAATGCCAAGGTCACACTACACAATCTGTAGCCTATAGTCTAATGCCAACGTCACACTACACAAACTGTAGCCTATAGTCTAATGCCAACGTCACACTACACAAACTGTAGCCTATAGTCTAATGCCAACGTCACACTACACAAACTGTAGCCTATAGTCTAATGCCAAGGTCACACTACACAATCTGTAGCCTATAGTCTAATGCCAACGTCACACTACACAAACTGTAGCCTATAGTCTAATGCCAAGGTCACACTACACAATCTGTAGCCTATAGCCTAATGCCAAGGTCACACTACACAATCTGTAGCCTATAGCCTAATGCCAAGGTCACACTACACAATCTGTAGCCTATAGTCTAATGCCAAGGTCACACTACACAATCTGTAGCCTATAGTCTAATGCCAAGGTCACACTACACAAACTGTAGCCTATAGTCTAATGCCAAGGTCACACTACACAATCTGTAGCCTATAGTCTAATGCCAAGGTCACACTACACAAACTGTAGCCTATAGCCTAATGCCAAGGTCACACTACACAATCTGTAGCCTATAGTCTAATGCCAACGTCACACTACACAAACTGTAGCCTATAGTCTAATGCCAAGGTCACACTACACAAACTGTAGCCTATAGCCTAATGCCAAGGTCACACTATACAAACTGTAGCCTATAGTCTAATGCCAAGGTCACACTACACAATCTGTAGCCTATAGTCTAATGCCAAGGTCACACTACACAATCTGTAGCCTATAGTCTAATGCCAAGGTCACACTACACAATCTGTAGCCTATAGTCTAATGCCAAGGTCACACTACACAATCTGTAGCCTATAGTCTAATGCCAAGGTCACACTACACAATCTGTAGCCTATAGTCTAATGCCAAGGGCACACTACACAATCTGTAGCCTATAGTCTAATGCCAAGGTCACACTACACAAACTGTAGCCTATAGTCTAATGCCAAGGTCACACTACATCACACTACACAAACTGTAGCCTATAGTCTAATGCCAAGGTCACACTACACAATCTGTAGCCTATAGCCTAATGCCAAGGTCACACTACACAATCTGTAGCCTATAGTCTAATGCCAAGGTCACACTACACAACCTGTAGCCTATAGTCTAATGCCAAGGTCACACTACACAATCTGTAGCCTATAGTCTAATGCCAAGGTCACACTACACAATCTGTAGCCTATAGTCTAATGCCAAGGTCACACTACACAAACTGTAGCCTATAGTCTAATGCCAAGGTCACACTACACAATCTGTAGCCTATAGTCTAATACCAAGGTCACACTACACAATCTGTAGCCTATAGTCTAATGCCAAGGTCACACTACACAAACTGTAGCCTATAGTCTAATGCCAAGGTCACACTACACAAACTGTAGCCTATAGTCTAATGCCAAGGTCACACTACACAATCTGTAGCCTATAGCCTAATGCCAAGGTCACACTACACAAACTGTAGCCTATAGTCTAATGCCAAGGTCACACTACACAAACTGTAGCCTATAGTCTAATGCCAAGGTCACACTACACAATCTGTAGCCTATAGTCTAATGCCAAGGTCACACTACACAATCTGTAGCCTATAGTCTAATGCCAAGGTCACACTACACAATCTGTAGCCTATAGTCTAATGCCAAGGTCACACTACACAATCTGTAGCCTATAGTCTAATGCCAAGGTCACACTACACAAACTGTAGCCTATAGTCTAATGCCAAGGTCACACTACACAATCTGTAGCCTATAGTCTAATGCCAAGGTCACACTACACAATCTGTAGCCTATAGTCTAATGCCAAGGTCACACTACACAATCTGTAGCCTATAGTCTAATGCCAAGGTCACACTACACAATCTGTAGCCTATAGTCTAATGCCAAGGTCACACTACACAAACTGTAGCCTATAGTCTAATGCCAAGGTCACACTACACAATCTGTAGCCTATAGTCTAATGCCAAGGTCACACTACACAATCTGTAGCCTATAGTCTAATGCCAAGGTCACACTACACAATCTGTAGCCTATAGTCTAATGCCAAGGTCACACTACACAATCTGTAGCCTATAGTCTAATGCCAAGGTCACACTACACAATCTGTAGCCTATAGTCTAATGCCAAGGTCACACTACACAATCTGTAGCCTATAGTCTAATGCCAAGGTCACACTACACAAACTGTAGCCTATAGTCTAATGCCAAGGTCACACTACACAAACTGTAGCCTATAGTCTAATGCCAAGGTCACACTACACAAACTGTAGCCTATAGTCTAATGCCAAGGTCACACTACATCACACTACACAAACTGTAGCCTATAGTCTAATGCCAAGGTCACACTACATCACACTACACAAACTGTAGCCTATAGTCTAATGCCAAGGTCACACTACATCACACTACACAAACTGTAGCCTATAGTCTAATGCCAAGGTCACACTACACAATCTGTAGCCTATAGTCTAATGCCAAGGTCACACTACATCACACTACACAAACTGTAGCATATAGTCTAATGCCAAGGTCACACTACACAATCTGTAGCCTATAGTCTAATGCCAAGGTCACACTACATCACACTACACAAACTGTAGCCTATAGTCTAATGCCAAGGTCACACTACACAAACTGTAGCCTATAGTCTCAGGGCCGTAGCCAGGGTTCCGAAATAGGGGAGGTCCAGCACGGGCGCCGCCGAAAAAAAATTGAGGTTTTTTCCCCCCCTTTTTAAGCCATATTTAGAGTAATATATCATTTTAAATCAACATTAGGATTATACTGTTGTGATGTCATTATTCAGCGTTTGAAGCTCAATTTGGGCCGTTTGAAGCCCAATTTGGGCCGTTTGAAGCCAGATTTGGGCCGTTTGAAGCCCTATTTGGGTCGTTTAAAGCCAGATTTGGGCCGTTTGAAGCCTGATTTGGGCCGTTTGAAGCCCAATTTGGGCCAAGTCCAATTTTACAATGAGATGCACCCACTTTAAACCTTAATAAAGTAATAAAACCACTAGTAAACCAGTAGGCGGCGCCTGGCCTGCTGTTCAGTGAGTGGCCTGGCCTGGCCTGCAAAAAAAAAAAAAAAAAAAAAATTTTTTTTTTTTTTTTTTTTTGGCAGGCTGAAATATTAGGGGAGGTCCGGACCTCCCCGTCCTCATAGCTAGCTACGGCCCTGTATAGTCTAATGCCAAGGTCACACTACACAAACTGTAGCCTATAGTCTAATGCCAAGGTCACACTACACAAACTGTAGCCTATAGCCTAATGCCAAGGTCACACTACATCACACTACACAAACTGTAGCCTATAGTCTAATGCCAAGGTCACACTACACAATCTGTAGCCTATAGTCTAATGCCAAGGTCACACTACATCACACTACACAAACTGTAGCCTATAGTCTAATGCCAAGGTCACACTACACAATCTGTAGCCTATAGTCTAATGCCAAGGTCACACTACATCACACTACACAAACTGTAGCCTATAGTCTAATGCCAAGGTCACACTACACAATCTGTAGCCTATAGTCTAATGCCAAGGTCACACTACATCACACTACACAAACTGTAGCCTATAGTCTAATGCCAAGGTCACACTACACAAACTGTAGCCTATAGTCTAATGCCAAGGTCACACTACACAAACTGTAGCCTATAGTCTAATGCCAAGGTCACACTACACAAACTGTAGCCTATAGTCTAATGCCAAGGTCACACTACACAATCTGTAGCCTATAGTCTAATGCCAAGGTCACACTACATCACACTACACAAACTGTAGCCTATAGTCTAATGCCAAGGTCACACTACACAAACTGTAGCCTATAGTCTAATGCCAAGGTCACACTACACAAACTGTAGCCTATAGTCTAATGCCAAGGTCACACTACACAAACTGTAGCCTATAGTCTAATGCCAAGGTCACACTACACAAACTGTAGCCTATAGTCTAATGCCAAGGTCACACTACACAATCTGTAGCCTATAGTCTAATGCCAAGGTCACACTACACAAACTGTAGCCTATAGTCTAATGCCAAGGTCACACTACACAAACTGTAGCCTATAGTCTAATGCCAAGGTCACACTACACAAACTGTAGCCTATAGTCTAATGCCAAGGTCACACTACACAATCTGTAGCCTATAGTCTAATGCCAAGGTCACACTACACAATCTGTAGCCTATAGTCTAATGCCAAGGTCACACTACACAAACTGTAGCCTATAGTCTAATGCCAAGGTCACACTACACAATCTGTAGCCTATAGTCTAATGCCAAGGTCACACTACACAAACTGTAGCCTATAGTCTAATGCCAAGGTCACACTACACAAACTGTAGCCTATAGTCTAATGCCAAGGTCACACTACATCACACTACACAAACTGTAGCCAGATCCTAGGCCT
Organism: Poromitra crassiceps; assembly: GCF_964638095.1. Taxonomy (NCBI): domain Eukaryota; kingdom Metazoa; phylum Chordata; class Actinopteri; order Beryciformes; family Melamphaidae; genus Poromitra; species Poromitra crassiceps. The sequence continues at coordinate 23,294,618 of NC_139629.1, read as the reverse complement.
CATTAGGGCATCTCAACTGGATTGTACAGTCTGTGCTGACTCAGCAGATTTAGACTATCAGGTGGCACAGATGCTCTTGTAGGGTGAGAATGGGGAAGGACTGAATCTTTTGCCTCCTGATCCAATCGATTCACTTACTGTAGCATGTTTGATTTGTATGACTCAAGTCTGGACAAATCTGGATGGATTCCTGTAATGGCAAAGACACAAATCTGACGACAAAGCCTAGAAACTGCAGGACCAGCTAAAATATAAAATGCATGGAAAAGACGCTCTGATAATAACTGCAGCGCGTAGTCCACTGTGCCATGATGCACACCTTTTCTCCACCAGCCCAAATAAACGGCTTTACCTTCTACTTTGCCTCGTCAGTGCAGTGCAGGTGCACAAAACGCATTGTAATTCAGTAAGAACTCGGGCTGTGAAACTTTTTCTTTTGCTTCAATTTGGGAATTTGTTTTCTGTCTAAATTTGTATTCAAGTAAAAGTTCAACTCTGCGCTGTCTAGATTGCAAATCGGCAGGAAATTAATAAAACAAATATATATATATATATATATTTCTGGCATATTTACACTTTTTAATTGAGACAATTAAAACCTACGGTACTTGTCAAGCTGGATGAGGTTTAATGCTAATTAAATTATCTGAAAAGCTGAATGTCAGTGAACAACTATGACCTCAAATAACCCCACCAAGTCCCACTACCACCCACTTGCCTGAGAGGCAAAGACTATTCGGTTATAAATGGAAAACTTGAAGATGCAGGAAATTAAAACAAAGTTGCACACAAATGTAATGTTATTCAAGTGGGATTTGGCATACATCTCTAGTGACTGGATCTACATTCAGTGATCATCCCCCAATCTCTAATCACTGCAACTCATTTAGCCTAATAAATATTGACTATTCAACTCCTATTCTGTCTTCCCCTTTCTCATTACAGAACTGTGCATGTTTGAAAGCTGCATTAGAAATCCTTGTGGATGCACTCACTCAATGTGCAATGTCCTTACTGCCTAGCGTGCATGCCTTTCTGACAGCTGACAAGGAATTCTGTAAAGACCCGTCAGTTAGTGTGAAACGCTCCCCATTTTCACAGTCAGTTAGAATTTTAAGACACACAAATGATTTCCACAGTAGTGATTACAATTGGATACAATGGTTACAAAAGAATAAATGAAACAAAAACAAAAAAGCAACTCGGCATTTAGCTTTTTAACATGAGGTTGCATGTTAACCAGTAAGCAGCAGCAAGTAGCCTGTCGTGATCGTGATCTACCGGTAGATCTTGGGTCAATAAGTAGCTCGCAAAAGAAGGACTGTGTGCATTTATGACATCACTGATGATGTCATCAGTGGGATTTATGACATCGCTGATGATGTCATCAGTGGGATTTATGACATCACTGATGATGTCATCAGTGGGACAGATAAGCAGACAGAGCCCCAGCTCCCATTTATATACGGATGATGATGCATAAACTAAATCCCACTCATGTATAGCTAATTCAGTATCTACAGTATATAACATTATAACATGATAAAATAATGTTAAATAAATATTATACAGTTAAAATGTGCTAAATATGTACTGGGGAGGGGCAAGGGGAAAAGAAGTACCGGTAGCTCGTCACTAGTTTCATTTTGTGCTCCCCCTGCTGTGGGGTATTCATGACTACTGCATTTTAGTAGTCAACGACTACTCCCAAAAAGTAGTCAACTAGTAGACTAGTCACGGGAGATATATCATATATTTTCACCCAACAAAAATGAACAATTCTCATCAAAAATGTCGCAAAAACAGCCAGGAAAGGGTTAATTAATGTAGGCGGGACCAACCTGAGGGTAAGTGAAATAGCAGACTCCTTGATTGGATCTGAGAGGCTGTTTATAATGAGCCGCTAAACCTGTCATGTCTGAGCTGGAGATAACGACTGTTTGACTGCAGTAACAACATAGACAGGAGTCTTTCTGTCTCTAAATACCTTAAATTCTGTTTGTTTGTTTTTTAATCATGGCATAATGTAGAAAACGATTGTTCAAACAAATCTATGTTCAATTTATTTATTCATAACGCTTATTCCTAAAACTACAGATGAACGCGTAGACGACTACGACTAGTGGTTTTAGACGACTAGTGGTTTTGATAGTCAACTAGTTTGTGAAATTGTGTAATCTGTGTAACGGTTGAACGCAGCCTAATCAAGGAAACGTTTAGAACAGCTGTGAAGCGGAGTGATATACACACAGTGAAGCGCCCGTGATGTTATCATGAAATATGAGCACGGATAGGATCCCTCTTGTTTAATCAAATTGCTCGGCCGGTTCTGAATGTATAATTGGCCTGGAAAGACTAACGTACATTGCTAAGGGCAAAGGGAAAGATTTTGCTCAGCTCTGGGAGCCATACATGCGTTTCATGAGAGATGGAGGCGGAGGTCTTGCCTGAAAGTCTGTTTGAAAAAAAAAAAAAAAAAGTGTGAGCAATATGGAGGAAGTGTTTGATTTGTTTTATCGGTATTTAGTTTGAATTGTTGCAGGTTGATTGTGTGTGTGTGTATGTTGTAAAATGTCTGGTCTTTTAAGTTGTATTGTCACTGTATGTTGTGTATAAAGGAAAAAAATGACAATAAACATATTGGGGGAAAAAAAAAAAATTGCTCGGCCGGAACTAACTGTTGTATAAAGACATTTAACGCACACCTACTCATGGATTATCCTGAATGGCATATGAGTGAGTTTCTGCGCATTTCACCTTAGGAAGTGGTTCTGGCTGCACGGCACCACTCCTACGTTGGCCACAGACAGGACCTGCTTGCCGAGGGCCTTGCTGGAGACGTTTTCTGTTGCCACGGTGATGGTTGCCGAGGTCTCGTTCATGCCCAGCAATTTACCTGATTGGATGGAAAATGTTTACATGTCACCGGGGGACACACATGAACTTATTCAAAATGAAATTGACTCGCCTGGTTTACACCTTGTATAGACCATAATATACTTGCTTGTTTATACTTTTTCTGAATAATCGAGAAAATAATCATTTATATGCTGTGGTGATCTTTGACCTAAAACCAGGCAGTGCGTTAGAAAACCAGGCCAACTGAAATCAGAGGATCATGATGTTGCTCTTTAGGTTCTGATTAGGGATGTTCATCAATTATCGAAAATCGATAATCGATCGTTAAGGATTGGAATCGATCCTGTGGCATTTGGATCGATTTTTTAATTATTAATTTTTTTTTTTTTTTTTTTTTTTTTTTTGACTAGGTTTGGGTGGAATTCGTTCCTCCTCGCCCCACTCCATTGCACAGCCGACTAACGTGAGGTGGAGCTTCATATAGTCTCTAGTTTTCTGGCTGGGCACGGGCCTTTGTGCCAACAAAACTGTTTTAAACATGGGAAATTCACACCGGCATGCGCCGGGGACAGCAGTGTTGGAGAGGAGACACATTGAAATAAAGAGTTCATTGAGGAGAACACGTTGTCTTTCGTATTTTCTGCCATAGGCATTCATTTTGTAAAAAAAAAAAAAATTGAAAAAATTGAAAATTTTCTAAGTATTAATAAAATCGATGATCGATAATTGATCGTTAATATTCACCGATTATCGATTTTGGAAAATTTTCAAAATGAACATCCCTAGTTCTGATCAGAAATAAAACGATGGTAAATGAATAGTAAAACGTGCGTTTCCTTTATTAATGCTAAAGGAGACATACAGTACAAAGACATATTCAATTTAAGACAAGCGGGCAGTTCATGTGCACTTACTGTAGTAATGAGGAAGGATGGAGATAAATATGCACAAGTCAGGTAGACATAAAAGAGGTCTTAAATGCAACCATAATGAAAACCTGTTAATTGAAAGAACTAATTAACTTGAGTCTATGGGTATAAAGAAGTGATTTGCTGGAGAGAAACGGGTAGGTCTAGCAAAACAAAGCGATTCTTCTATCCAAGCCCTTTTTGCCTGATAGCAAGGCGTATTCAGTAGAGCTCAAAATACGGGGAATGAAGATTAATTAAGGCAGAAGCGGTATTTAGCAGGCACTTAGAGCAGACTGATGGCTTGGATAAGAGTATGTCGCAGTTGTGTACATCTACAGGTGGAAGAGTGGGGGGGGGGGGGGGGGGGGCTTAGGAAATGCCCTAGAATAGCTTTTATTTTCTTCAATAACAAAGGTAGCAGATGTTCGTTAGAGGCAGGCTATAATTAGACACAGCAGGACTGTATTCTATCTGCATATTAATCCAAACTATCTCGATTGAATAATGTATCAAAAACACTTCTACTATCTATATGCAAATTCGCTACAATTTAATAGTATTTAAATGTGCAATACCTTTGTCATTGAAACGGACAATATGGTCATGTTATTATGTCTGTATGATCTTGATGGTTGCTTTTTCTGTCACGATTTCGCTACTTTCCATCACCAAATTTGGACCAGACATGTATTTGCTAAAAACAAAGTCTTCCTGAGTGTGGGTCAGTTTATACTTGACTGAAACAAAGTCGCCAGGCAAATAAAAGACAAAGAAGCAATACTTTTATCTGAGATCAGGTGTTCATTACCTCCGCCAAGGAGGTTATATTTTCGGGGCCATTTGTCCAATTTTCATGACACTTGGTGGAAGGGTGTAGCATGGGCCAACGAAGAACCCATTACATTTTGGATCTGATCCAATCCGACTCAAGAAATGTTATGGTATTCTAAATATATTTAGACACAACAGAATAAATGCCACGGATTAGATTCTACAATAAATGAAAAGGTAATATGTTACTAGCGCTCCACTGCTCCATAATAAATAATCTAACTATTATGCATCACGTTTCATCCATTTTGTAAGGTCTCACAGTAAAGGCTGTTACACACCAAGAGCGATGCAAATATACAGCACGAAACTGCAATGTGAATTTTGACATACACGTCAATCACAGCAATAGATGTGTACACGTCTGATGCAAATTTCTGAAAAATCAACCGTGGTCCAAAAAAATAAACACCCGCAACGCTAAGCGGAACTTCGCCGTTGGTATGCATTGACTGATGTAGGTTCTAAAAATATTATTGACGTGCGAATTAATCGCACGGAAAAAAACCCATCTAAGTGACCAGTGACTAAGTTTATGACAACAGGTATAATTTAGATGAGGTCTTATGTGTCTGAAAGAGACGTAATAGAACGATGGGTCAGATATGTCTATTTGGTGCTAATGGCAGTGATTGCACTGTAATCTAACAGGAAATCTATTCAGCAGAATTGGTTGAGTCAGCTCACCTTGCTCCTTGCAGAAGTCCTGCTCCGTGATGGTGAAGGGCATCAGTAGCTCTCCTACTGCGGGCTGGATGGACACGCTGAACTGATCGTCCTTTGTGCTGAGAGGGCAAAACAACACAGGAGCATTTCAACTGAGGAGATTTAAGGGGTTTTACTGTAGAGTAGATCTTCACAACTTTCACATCACATCACAGCTCAACATACAAACAAATCATTTTCTTCAGTGTTAAAAACACACAATGCAGAATGCCATTTTTCAAAGCTTATATTTCACAACTTGTGTGTAGCGCAACCTTAGGATTCCAGTCGTTTTGTATAAGAAATATATCTTAAATCCAGGGAAATAGACCAGCTCAGTGGCCCTGTGGTTTGAGTGTCCGCCCTGAGACTGGGAGGTTGTGAGTTCGATCCCCGGCCGAGTCATACCAAAGACTATAAAAATGGGACCCATTGCCTCCCTGCTTGGCACTCAGCATCAAAGGGTTGGAATTGGGGGGGTTAGATCACCAAATGATTCCCGAGCGCGGCGCTGCTGCTGCTGCTCACCGCTCCCCCAGGGGATGGGTCAAATGCGGAGAACAAATTTCGCACACTCAGGTGTGTGATAATCGGTGGGACTTTACCTTTACCTTTTACATAATGCATTAGTAGTGGGGAAATTAGTATTTCATAATAGCGCACCGGTGTTTTAATATCCAACTCCACAAACGTAGACTATGTGTGCATACAAAAAGGTATGCCACGGTATTGTATTGTTGCTTTCTGAATTTGGCTTTTCAATTTGCCCGACGTCTGCACGATTAAAACTGTGTTGTTCAAAAACACTCCCTCATCTGAGTGACTTCAATAAGAGCTGCGTGCCGCTGCACATTGCACACTTGTGTGTATTTACGTTGGTTGCTGTATTAAATGCTTCTGTTCTGTTTTGCCCCTGCAAACCACACTTGGCGATTGGCATTTTGGGCCGGATTGATTCACCCGGTCCAAAACAGATTTTCTGATCAGGATTATTGATCGGTTGAGCAGTGGTGCCGATGGCATTCAGCGAGTTGATTTGGGCCGGCCTGATTACTGGAGGAATAATTGTTATCCCGGTGAAGCGCGATCAATGGCGGCTGATGTCTCACCTGGGAGCGCCGGCACAGAGAGCAGGAGAATGAACAAAGAAGAGAGGAATGAGAGAGGAAAGCAAACGAAGGTGCAGGAAGAAGATGTAAGAGAAGGAGACACGTAGAGGAGCGATGCTGAGTAATCTGAAGGTGCAGGAAGAAGATGTAAGAGAAGGAGACACGTAGAGGAGCGATGCTGAGTAATCTGAAGGTGCAGGAAGAAGATATAAGAGAAGGAGACACGTAGAGGAGCGATGCTGAGATATCTGAAGGTGCAGGAAGAAGATGTAAGAGAAGGAGACACGTAGAGGAGTGATGCTGAGTAATCTGAAGGTGCAGGAAGAAGATGTAAGAGAAGGAGACACGTAGAGGAGCGATGCTGAGTAATCTGAAGGTGCAGGAAGAAGATGTAAGAGAAGGAGACACGTAGAGGAGTGATGCTGAGTAATCTGAAGGTGCAGGAAGAAGATGTAAGAGAAGGAGACACGTAGAGGAGCGATGCTGAGTAATCTGAAGGTGCAGGAAGAAGATGTAAGAGAAGGAGACACGTAGAGGAGTGATGCTGAGTAATCTGAAGGTGCAGGAAGAAGATGTAAGAGAAGGAGACACGTAGAGGAGTGATGCTGAGTAATCTGAAGGTGCAGGAAGAAGATGTAAGAGAAGGAGACACGTAGAGGAGCGATGCTGAGATATCTGAAGGTGCAGGAAGAAGATGTAAGAGAAGGAGACACGTAGAGGAGCGATGCTGAGGAATCTGAACAAAGTATGACAGCCTGGGTTCCCACACCTTCTTAAACATCTAATTCAAGGACTTTTCACGGACTCTCCAGGCCAAATTCCCTCAAATTCAAGGACCCAACATGGGCGAAGTTTGAGACACGGACCGAGGTTAATTACTGTCGCAACACAGAGATTTTTTATAATGAGAACTAGCAGGCTTTACAGAAGCTCACAGACGACAATTAAAAAGAGAGAGGTGAAGGTGTCAACACTTCTCGCCTGTGCTGTTAAACCTAAGTAATACTAAGTAACAAACACTAAGTAGAAAACAATATCAAAAGAAATTCAATTTCTATTCTTGCACACCCATGTCTATTTAGGTCTATTTTCAAAAACTTTCAAGGCCTTGATCCCCCCTCCCCAAAAAAATAACACAAAATTTCACAATTTCACAAAACTTCAAGGAGCCAAGGGAACCCTGGTATAAGAGCAGAACAAACACTAGGTAGGACCAGAGCAATTTAGAGAGAGAGTGGCGTCAGCGGAGGACCAAAATGCGTGACTCATTAGCCAATGAACAGCCAGGAAGGGGTCTTGTGCTACTTTTGCATGCTAAAATAAAGCTGATAATGTACAATTTGATCAAAACAAAACAAAAAAAACTTTCCAAGTACAACACAAACTGTCCATTTTGCTGCAACTCGACAGTGCTGCTTAATCCAGGACCTTACTTCCTGGAACTCTTGAGAGTAAAAAAAACTGGTCCATTGGAGTGAATGGAGATGTCGCGACTCTTCCATATACACGGCTCTGGGTAGGACAATGTAATAGAGAGGAAGATGTGCCAGTGGAGATCTGAGAGGAGAGAACAAGCTAAAGCCATTGAAGCCTGACTGCATATGAGAGAGGGTGTCAGGGTTGTCTTACCACAACTGGAAGTTGGCCGCTTGCGTGGAGTCGCTGAAGTCAATACCCATGGCAACCGTCACAGAGGCCTCCGGCTCCAGCCGCTCTGAGGAGGGAGGAGAGAAGGAGGGAGGAGAGAAGGAAGAGTGAGTGACAAGGGCAGAGTGCGCCGAGCGGGGAGGGATGGAGGAGGGAGGGAGAGGGGGAGGTGCGGGGGGGGGGGGGGGGGCAACAGAGTGGAACAGACAGGCATCCACACACCGCTTGTGTTTTCTACTTCACAAAGCAAGGCCACCGCGTGTGAGAAATCTATCCTTCAGGCTCAAAAACGAAGGACTAGCATATTTCCAAAACAAGAGGCTTGTCAAAGAGCGCATCAGCGTCAAGAGAGATGGGCTGAGAGAAAGAGACGTGGGGGGGGGGGGGTGTGTGTGTGTGGGGGGTGTTGGAGACATGTGAGCTAGAAAAGAGAGTTAAGTGTAGCCAAAATGCTAGAGGAAGAAGAGACAGCGCCTGGACAGTTGGGGGGGCGGTAAGGATGAGAAGAAGACAGATGGACAGAAACATCCTCCACGCTTCCGCGGGCAGCCGTGCTCCGCTCTCTCTCTCCACGGAGCAGCAGGGCTATTTTACTGTAGAACTCTTTCCACAGACAAGAGAGGAGGAGAGCTCCAGAGGAAACTCTCCCAAAACAAAACAGAGCTATCATAGACTCACTTCCAATCCAGCCGCCACAGCTTCTCTCCTTTTCTTGTTTGGCTGTTTTTTTTAAAAACACGCTCCCCTCCACACTCTCCCTCAACTTTTCGGCCTCAATCTGAACTCAGAACTCATACAATAGCCTCACAGCTAGAAGGTCGTGGGTTCGATTGCCACCTGGGACGCTGTGAGCGCTGAAGGAATGCGTGCCCGTCCGCATGTCCTCGAGTGCCCACCGCCCGGGTGGGGTCGTCAAAAAAAGGGCCTTTCTGTGTGGAGTTTGCATGTTCTCCCCGTGCGTTTCCTTCATATAGGAACCCCTTCACCAAAACATGCAATATCCTGGTCGCTGAAGACGTGGTGCCTCCTCTGGTCGTTCGGGGCGCCTGTTCGGAGGGAGCGGAACTGGTTGGAATAGCGTGATCCTCCCACGTGCTATGTCCTACTGGTGAAGCGTCGCCTGTCAGGTGAAAAGAAGCGGCTGGCTAACTGCCCATGTCTCGGAGGAAGCATGGAGCCAGTTTCGGCTTCAGAACATGCAAACTCCACACAGAGAGGACAACCCCACCTGGGCCATAGGCACTGAGGACATGGGGTGGGGATGGGGACACACCCTCAGCGCCCACAGCATCCCAGGCGGGAATCGAACCAGGACCTTCTTGGTGTGAGGTGACAGCGCTACCACTGCGCCACGTGTGGTTACTGAAATATAATGATCAGGGGCTAAGAAACCACACAGCCTGCTACCACCAGTACTTTCACTATTTGTTCTAAAATAGGGGTGAATATAAATTATTAGTATAAAATACATAATAGCATAATATACAGTAAATTGGGTGAGGCCTACTGCTTTGAGTAGCAGTTATAAGATGCCTCAAAAGCAAAATACAACCACAGATTCCTGAAATCAGTTGTCCTCAATAGTTAATTTCCTTGAAGTTACATTGTTACCATTTAAACAGTGATATACTGTATATATCGCTATGTGCTATCTGTTACAGTACAAGTATACTGCAATAAACATTGAACTTCTGTATATTAATTAATCAAAAAATTTATCAAACAACCTCGTTAAACAGGATAAATAAACAAAATCAATTGCAGTTGTATTTATTGAGTTTGGAATATGCAGTGATTAAGACATAAGACATGCTAGTGTCAGCTGGCAACAGTCAAGTAACAGGCAGCGACCAAGCAGTTGGCAGCAATGCTGTTAAAAGGATATGTGATTATCTTGCTGGAAGTCAACAGTGAATAAATCACAAATAATAATGTACTGTAGAAAAGTTTAATCAACAGCACAAAGTGCAAAAACACACATTAAAGAGCAGTTACTGTATGGCACAATAACACACTATGTGGAGGTATTGTGCGATACTTTCAGATACTCTAACGAGACACCTGGTTGTTGTGTATGATCCCTGACACAAGATACACAGAACAATGCTAAAGAAACTATTGTCTGTGTTCATCCTCTGCAGCCAATCCAAACCAACTCCAGCCACCCCCTCAAGTAGCCAAGCTCGATCGATCCAAATTACCCACTGTTTGGCTGCTTGCTCCTTCAATGCCCAATCAATCCCCTGCAATTGACGGTTTTAACGTGCTCGAGCGCACACCAGCCTTTGTGTGTGTGTGTGTGTGTGTGTGTGTGTGTGAGTGTGAGAGAGAGAGAGAGAGAGAGAGAATCCTTGAGGGAGCAATGGCCGCAGGGGTATAACTCTACGAGTGTAGAGATCATAGAAATGGGTGAGGAGAGATATGGAGATAGTTCTACTGTACGTTGGTTTGTCCTGATCGATACACCTGAACTGGGATCAGCTGAAGTAATATTGGCTGTTTTAGGCTCTGGGGAAATTGAAGACCGGCATTTGTTGGCGTGACAGCAAACAGGCATAGAGGCTTATGATATGGGAAGGATCATTAAAGAAAAACGAACGAGGAACAGCTGCAGAAATTCCAGAAAGCCACCACAGCTATAGAAGGGTCCTAACGAGGAGGAGCAACATCAAACATTGTGCAGATTCAAAAGAATTTGGTTGTTAAAAGTTAGTAGATGAAAATTGACTTGGGCATGATGTCATCAAATCTGCAAAAATACAACGTTGACTGAAACGTCTGCTTTTCTTTGCTTAGGATCATTATCCCAAATAAAGTAACAAATACTTGAGAAGTTAAGAACTGGTAGCAGCACTGAGGCTGACCGGTTAGTTCAATTTAATGACAAGCATCGAAACCTGCCCAGCTTGTTTAGGGGCGGCTGTAGCTCAGGAGGTAGAACGGGTCGTCCACTAATCGCTTTGGATAAAAGAGGTCGGTGGTTCGATTCCCGGCTCCTCCAGTCTGCATGTCAAAGTGTCCTTGGGCAAGACACTGAACCCCAAATTGCCCCTGATGGTGTGCCAGCACCCTGCGTGGTAACCTGCCGCCATCGGTGTGTGAATGGGTGAATGTACGTACTGACTGTAAAGCGCTTTGGATAAAAGCGCTATATAAATGCAGGCCATTTACCATTTAGGGGATTGGTAAAATAGACATAAAAGTTTCAGAATCAGAAGATCTGGATTCCACAGGGCTTTGAACACAACTTATTTTGTTTCCACAGGAAGTGAGTGAAGTTAGCCGGAGGGCTGAAGGTTTTCCACCATTCTGCTCTCGATATTCTCGTCATCGACCAATAGAGACACTGCATGTAATAGGCCACGCCCATCACGGGGAAAGAGCTCCGTTCATTTCCACACACCAGCGTCATTTTCCTTGAATTAAACATAGCTAAAAGCTGTCGTGTGGTGGAGCTGCACAGACAACAAATGTAAAAAATCGCCAGTTAAAGTTTTTTTGTACTCCCGAGGAAAACAAGGAAGCCATTGAGAATTGGCGAGAAGAAAAATGTGGATCTAGCTGTCAAGGAAGCAAGTTGGAGTGTTCATCTTCCGTATATACGATCTTTTTGTGCAACACGCAACCATGCACGTGACATAGTTGAATGCCAGGATTGGAGGGGGGGGGGGTTTCTGTTTTCCCCCGTTTTGGGCGTGGCTTCTGAATGATGACGCGCTCTGCAGTGTCTCTATGGTCCATTTACCGTCGTTTGCTCTCTGGGTTTGGGAAAGCGTTTGGTGCTCATACTCACCGACGGTGTTAAAGCAGTGGACGTTGAGGCCGGCGGGGCTCCGGCGCTCTCCTACGTGGACCTCCTCCAGGCTGTGGTCAGAGCTGTTGGTCAGCGTGACCTGTACTGCCACCATGTTGGGCTGGTACAGACAGGCCTGCCGCGGGAAGCGGTACTGAGCCGACAGGCCCTTCCCGGTCATGTGGTGCAGCAGCTCGTGGCTCTTCACCGGGCCAAACGTTGGGATGCTCACCTAGAGGGGACGAGAGAGACAGAGAGATGTGTGTGTGTGTGTGTGTGTGTGTGAGAGAGAGGAGAGAGTGAGAGAGAGAGACAGAGAGATGTGTGTGTGTGAGAGAGAGGAGAGAGACAGAGAGAGAGAGAGATAGAGAGAGATAGAGAGAGACAAGAGAGATAGAGACAGAGAGAGAGACAGAGAGAGAGATAGATAGATGGTTTGTATAATAAACATCAAGAAGCACTGATTATAGGAGCTCTCCACATGAACACAATATTAATATCCAGGGAGGGACAGGCTTATAAACTACAGTGCTAACGCACCACCCACACAGGTGTATAACAGAGGACAGATAATAGACGAATCTCCGGTCTTCCCATAATTACCACCACCTATATTCATGCAATTCTCAGTAGCCAATCGGCGGCCGGGGTGCAGCACTTTTGAGTGGGAGTGGGGCTGTGGGTTGGCTGATAACTTAGAGACGTCCCTCCCTCTGTGGCCCCTCCCTCTGTGGTTGTTTTTCAAAATGTCCTCAATCAGCCACGTTAGATGAGAATGGGCTGGACGACATGTAGTGAAAGCAGGCGGAATAAAAACAACCCCTAATGAATGGAAACACAAGAGGCTGCGCGGGTCAAAGCTGCCACTTGGAGTCCTATTTAAGGGCCTTTTACCTTTTCAGAGGCAGGAAATTGCATTAGCTTAGCTTGCGGCGAGGGAGACAAAAAGCTGGAAGAGAATTGGAGGCTTTAAGTATTTTGCTCTTTCAGTTATTTCCTCCCCTCAACATCAGCATCTCTTGTTACTTGGATGAACAATGTTCACACTTGGCTTTCAGTTCTCCCCTTGACAGTGGCAATGGTGGTCTCTTGTCCAAATTAAGGACGTGCAGGGCTGGTTGGTGCGGTGGACCCACACAAAGCAGCACAACCCGCATCGACTACATGGATTGTACGGCCAAAAATAAGATTATTCACAGAAATTCAGACACACATCTAGTGCATATCCAGGTCTACGTCTAAGTCAACGTTTAAAAGCGTGACCTGTCAGTCATGTCAGTCATAAGGAGTTTGTTTACTCTTTCATTAAAAGCAAACTCTGTCACTGACTAAAGTAAAGTAAAGTCCCACTGATTGTCACACCTGAGTGTGCGAAATTTGTTCTCCGCATTTGACCCATCCCCTGGGGGAGCGGTGAGCGGCAGGGAGCGGTGAGCGGCAGCGTGCGCCGCGCTCGGGAATCATATGGTGATCTGACCCCCCAATTCCAACCCTTTGATGCTGAGTGCCAAGCAGGGAGGCAATGGGTCCCATTTTTATAGTCTTTGGTATGACTCGGCCGGGGATCGAACTCACAACCTCCCAGTCTCAGGGTGGACACTCAACCACAGGGCCACTGAGCTGGACTGACAGCACTGCCTAAACATCAGGACGAATACGGCCTCTCACCGTACTGTGGGGCACTTGGCACCCCAACACAGACACAACTAATACTCAGACAGATGTATACCATCCTGGTGCAAATGAACATGGAAGGAATCAAAAACAGCGATTTAACACCTAAAAAAAAAAATAATAATACAAAAAAATAGCATGAAAAAAGACATTACACACACACAGACCTGTTTTCCCCGGAGTAGCAGCGAGATTGACAGAGTGGAGGTCAAAGATGCGAGAAATAGCATGCTGCACGATGTGAAGAAATATGTTCGGCAACAACCGACGGCATAAAAAAACAGATCAGTGTCTGAAATCATAAGCGAGGCGTGTGAACCAATTAAGCTAATTGAATCTGATTAGAAATACGATATGGAGAAACACAGCGTGCGAGTGTGCGTGCGGGCACAGTCGCACGGCACACGGTGCGCTGAGAAGTGTCAGTGTGCATCGTGTGGTGATGAGAGCTGTTTCATGCTGCCACACTGTGTGTCTGCCTGGAGAATCACTCTGACGTCCAACAAGTGCTGCGGAGAAGAACAAACTCAATGGCTCTTCTCCAGAGATTGAGAGCGTTCGTTTGGTAGAAGTCAACCGGGCCCACGAGACACGGGTTGATAGTTTAATTGTTGTTAGAATAAGAGATATACTTTGTGAAGCATCTCCCAGGAGGATCAGTCAAATCAGGTGTGCACTGCAGTGGTTCTCAAAGTGAGGTCCGGGGGGACCACCGGGGGGGGGTCCCTGAGAGGCTTCCAGGGCGTCCCCAGCACATTGATGAATTGTTAAAGTTCAAAATTATTTCATTTACAAGAAACTTAGCAGAAGTAGAGACTGTAGAAGAATGAGTGTTTTGATCATAGTTTCACTGTTATCTCTTCACGCACCTCCGCACACCCCCCAATCACCATCAATGGCACAGTGGTGGAAAAGGTGGACAGCTTCAAGTACCTGGGAGTCAACATCCACCAGGACCTGACATGGGCCAGCCACACCGCCACTGTTGTCAAAAAGGCCCAACAGCGACTACACGGACTCAGGCGCCTGAAGAAATTTGGGCTAAGGCCAAAAATCCTCAGGGACTTCTACAGAGGCACCATTGAAAGCCTGCTGACTGGCTGCTTCACCACCTGGTACGGGAACTGTACCACCATGGACCGCAGGGCACTAAGAAGAGTGAGGCACGCGGCCCAGCACGTAACAGGATGTGAGCTACGAGAACTGCAGGAACTGTACAATCAGCGGTGCCTCAGGAGGTCCCTGAAGATCATCAAGGACACATACCACCCCCACAACAGCCTGTTCTCCCTGTTACCCTCAGGGAGGAGATACAGGGTCCCAAAAGCACGAACAAATCGCCTGAGGGACAGTTTCTTCCCACAGGCCACGAGACTCCTTAACACACACAAATAAACAATCACTGCTACTGCTACCATTACATATGATAATTATGCCTATGTTATTTGCACCTGTGCAAACAGAATGTTTAATTATGTTTTAAGGTGTCTATGCTAGAAAAGAAAAGGAAAAGTTTACTGTTATTGCTTGTTGTTTCTCTTGTTTTACTGCATCTATATGCCCTGTTTTTGCACTGTTATACTGTTATTTGCACTATGTTGTAACGGAGTCTACAGCACAAGAATTTCACACGTGATACTTCTACTACGGAGTGACAATAAAAATCTTGAATCTTCACCTGCAAAACAGATATTCATGGAATTCTGGACAAAATCATATCAAACAATGACAAATTATTCTCAGATTTGGTTTCCGAGAGACAAAATCTCATCAAATGGGGGTCCATGGCTCTAATGTGGACTCAATTAAGGGTCTTTGATAAAAAAGGTTGAGAGTCACTGAGGTGACAGAATGAACTCCGGCCGCCGGTCAAAACAAGACGGTAAGCAGCGGGAGAACAACAACCCAATCACCTCGTCCCCGGTGACAGCCTAGCAGTTTCTCTCTCCTGACCGGCCCACCCAAGCGCCTCCGGCGGTGGTGTGGGGGGGGGGGGTCAAACAAACATTTGCCGCCATGCCGGAACGCCCTCGCGCTCGCCCGTCACGCCGCCCCGGCCCGCCCCGCGAATTTATCGGGCCACTTTTGGACGTTGTCAGAGCAGTCGCTGTCGATAAAGCTGGCCGTAATGTTTGCCACCCCTTCACTTCACGCCGGAGATTTACCTCCCTGACAGACACATCCTGCCTCAAGGTCCTGTCTGCTGCCTCGCCTCTGAGCGAGCGGGGAGGGAGGGGGGAGGGAGGGAGGGAGGGAGGGAGGGAGGGAGGGAGGGAGGGGGGAGACAGGACAAGGCTTCAAACAGCTTATTATCACCAATTTGACACAGTGGACAGTAAAAAGCTGACGCCCACAGAGACCCCCCCCCCTCCCTCCCTCCCCCCCCTATGTTCATTGTTGTCCTGTTAAGAAGAAGCACATGTCCACAAGAGCTGAAGTGTAAATAAGAGGATGGCGAGGGATCTAACCTTGACTTCCCTGTCAGTCTCGCTTTCTCTCTCTTTTTTTTTTTTTTTTTTGGTTCCCGTTCTCCAGCCTGGCCGGGGGGGAAGGAGGGGGGAGGAGGGGGGGGGGGGGGGGGGAGGAGGGGGGAGGTGACAATGAGGCAGGAAGTTGATTGAGAGGCTCTATTATGTATCAACTTAAAGGAAGCTCCCGTGATGGATGACACAGAAGACGCCAGTCACCTTCAGAGCACACGGACGCCACACGGACGCCACGCTCCTCCCAGCATCCTCTCTGGCAAATGACCTGAAAATCCCGCTGACATATTCAAAAAGGGCTAAAGCGTGGCGGCGGCGCCGGGCAGCCTTGGTGCCGTGTGCATAAGCAGCAGGGCCAATTTAAAATGGAAGGGGTGCGGGGGGGGGGGTGCAGAGGGGTGGGGGGGGGGGGGGTCGTAGAGATGTATGGGCACGTATTGAAAATCCATTTCTGCTTTTCAGACATTGTCTGCCAGGAACTTCAGGGACAGGGTTTCATTATGCTGTAAAGTGTAAACTAAAGCGGTTTGTGTGTGTGTGTGTGTGTGTGTGTGTGTGTGTGTGGGGAGGGGGGGGGGGGGCTGAGGTAAAGGGACATGTGTTTGACTTTAGGGCCTAATTGTTCCCTTCACTCAGGAGATGACAATTAATTGAGGGGTATCAGAAGGACCTTGAATGCAAATTGAATTAAATAAATGTTACTACAGCCATCTAAAAACTACTTTTATCCAACAAGAGTCTCTCCAGTGCCTATAGACAGAGATTAGTTCATTTATGCCAATTTATCACTAAATTAGGTATTCAAATTTCTTCTATTATAACAATATTAGCAATAACGGACCACTAATATTCAGTAACAACGGTGCCCTTCAGCTTGCTTTCTAAATTTCGTTAACATACAATACTGCCAGCGGGTCCTTTGTGCTACAGGACAGTCTGGACTTTCTATTAAATTGCTTCATATTATATTCCAAAGTACATCTGTATATAAATCAAGAGATATTCTTCAGCCTCGCTCCTCTCATAGATCACTATCAATGTTACGCTATTCAGCTTCATTTGTGAATGACAAGGACAAAACACAAGGTACATAATGCATACAAAGCTAATGGCTACAATACATGCTAGACACAAGCTGTACAATAGCAGAGTGGCTCCATCATGAAGGAATAGATAGAAGATAGCAGAAGATCTCACTATTAAACAGACTGTAGCAAAGAGATTTCCCCCCCCCCCCCCGATATTTTGGAAGTCTAACTCAAACTAACACAACTTTCACAATATGTCATAGTAGACTACAGGCAGACTTCTTTTTAGAGCCATGTTAGCTGTGAAAAGGCTAATCTAGATCCTAGCTAACAATCATTTCTTGCATAGACATCCTCAAAATGTGACTTGAATGTGTGTTATACATACTTCATATAGACACAGACTGATTTCTATAATCAATATTTTCCAAGGCAAAAGCAAATGACTATGAAAAAGGGCTGCTCCCAGTGTTTTGAGTCATACAAAGTGCACACTGATTTTGGTCTTGGTGATCTTGAATTTGAAGTCTGAATTATCTTTTTCACACAACAACTGGCTTGGTCTCAAATTGATTGCGCTCTTGGCGTGAGACCTGACAGCACAGACAACTAAACATGCATTTCCTTATTTTCAGACCATCAACTGTAAACATAGCAGCAAAATGAACCCACTGAAGTCGGATCTGAGAGAAATATTCCATCACCAAATTAAAACCTTCAAGAGCTGCATATGTGTTTACCTATAATGAATACCTATAATTAGCTATAACGTATAGCTAAGTAATCTAGGATTGAAACATGAATTGACCTACAGTACTACGCTCACTAGTCTCGATCTGATGAATAATTAACTAGTTAAGTGGTTTGCTGAGACAGCGTCTGATTTGTTACAGCAGACAATAAAAACCTCAAGAAACCCTGTGTTTATTCAGTAATAATCCGCTCTGTGGAAGGAACAAGCTGACATTTGCAGACACAGAAAGAGCGATCACACATACAACTATCAGGACTCTGAGGGACCAGGGTCCAGCATGACCTCTAGACCAGCTTGACCTCTAGACCAGCTTGACCTCTAGACCAGCTTGGAAAGAAGAGACAAAAGCCATTGACAAAAGAGACTGATCTTTACATGTATTAGTACACTCTGGCAAACTTGCACTGACGTAATAGTTACTCAAATAAATTAATTGGAGAAAGTAGGGCTGGGCGATATGGACCAAAAATCATATCTCTGTATTTTTAGGGTTTTTATCTCAGTATTTTCTACAAAGTGGGATAAGTGTTCAGTTAATAATAATAATAATAATAATAATTGATTGGATTTATATAGCGCCTTTCAAGACACTCAAAGCGCTTCATATATCAGGGGAGGGAATTCGATGTTGTACGGTAAGTCAAAGCCACATGTGAGATGTCACAAGCATTTTTACTAAAACAAGTTAGGATTGGGCGATATGGACAAATTCAAATATCACAACATTTGGTGCCTTCACAAAATATTGACACAATGAGATTGTTGATCAAATAATCATCATTAATATGGATATAATGACTAAGTGGGTAAAGGCTAATAATGGAACAGCTAGAAGAGTCTGGTCAGTTCAGAAAATGACAACCAGTAAAGGACAACACTCATACCATCATAACACGATATTACGAGATCCAAAATCTAAGACCAGATCTAGTCTCATATTATCACAATAACAATATGATATCACCCTAGGAAAAAGTACTGCAACAGCCACACAGCTCAGATGCACTGTGCTGTAACAGACCTACAGCTCAGATACACTGTGCTGTAACAGACCTACAGCTCAGATACACTGTGCTGTAACAGACCTACAGCTCAGATACACTGTGCTGTAACAGACCTACAGCTCAGATACACTGTGCTGTAACAGACCTACAGCTCAGATACACTGTGCTGTAACAGACCTACAGCTCAGATACACTGTGCTGTAACAGACCTACAGCCACACAGCTCAGATACACTGTGTTGTAACAGACCTACAGCTCAGATACACTGTGCTGTAACAGACCTACAGCCACACAGCTCAGATGCACTGTGCTGTAACAGACCTACAGCTCAGATACACTGTGCTGTAACAGACCTACAGCTCAGATGCACTGTGCTGTAACAGACCTACCGCTCAGATACACTGTGCTGTAACAGACCTACAGCTCAGATACACCGTGCTGTTACAGACCTACAGCCACACAGCTCAGATACACTGTGTTGTAACAGACCTACAGCTCAGATGCACTGTGCTGTAACAGACCTACAGCTCAGATGCACTGTGCTGTAACAGACCTACAGCTCAGATGCACTGTGCTGTAACAGACCTACAGCTCAGATACACTGTGCTGTAACAGACCTACAGCTCAGATACACTGTGTTGTAACAGACCTACAGCTCAGATACACTGTGCTGTAACAGACCTACAGCTCAGATACACTGTGCTGTAACAGACCTACAGCTCAGATGCACTGTGCTGTAACAGACCTACAGCTCAGATGCACTGTGTTGTAACAGACCTACAGCCACACAGCTCAGATGCACTGTGCTGTAACAGACCTACAGCTCAGATACACTGTGCTGTAACAGACCTACAGTCACACAGCTCAGATGCACTGTGTTGTAACAGACCTACAGCCACACAGCTCAGATGCACTGTACTGTAACAGACCTACAGCCACACAGCTCAGATGCACTGTGCTGTAACAGACCTACAGCTCAGATGCACTGTGCTGTAACAGACCTACAGCTCAGATGCACTGTGCTGTAACAGACCTACAGCTCAGATGCACTGTGCTGTAACAGACCTACAGCTCAGATGCACTGTGCTGTAACAGACCTACAGCTCAGATGCACTGTACTGTAACAGACCTACAGCTCAGATGCACTGTGCTGTAACAGACCTACAGCTCAGATGCACTGTGCTGTAACAGACCTACAGCTCAGATGCACTGTGCTGTAACAGACCTACAGCTCAGATGCACTGTGCTGTAACAGACCTACAGCTCAGATGCACTGTGCTGTAACAGACCTACAGCTCAGATGCACTGTGCTGTAACAGACCTACAGCTCAGATGCACTGTGCTGTAACAGACCTACAGCTCAGATGCACTGTGCTGTAACAGGCACATCGCACTGACCTGCTATTTCCTTGTGGGCATCTCGTCCTGTTTAAGAGGCAATCTCCCAGTTTGAGTGGCAGCAGGAGGGTGTGGAGGGCAGGGGGCGGGGCTGCTATATTCAAGTGCTTTTGCTGATTCATAATTAGACATGAACCCGGAGAGCGCCCGCTACGGGACGGGGGGGGGGGGGGGGGGGGGGGGGGGGTCAGAGGGGTGAGGAGGGAGACGGGGGAGGAGGAGGGGCGAGCTGGCGCCCGCCTGATGGGCACCAAATGAACAAATTATGATGGCCCCCACTGGGCGTGATGGGGTCAAACGGCCCGCGCCCCGCCGCTGACAGTTCAATTTCCCCCCAACGCGGCCCCATTCGCTGACTGCTAATTATGAATGAAAAGTTATCAGCCACAGCCAACCCCCGGCGTACACACGCACGGACAGCGGGCGGAAAAGGGTTTGGGTGGTGTGTGTGTGTGTGTGTGTGTGTGGGGGGGGTGGATTTAAGAGGCATTTGTGAGAGATCCTAATGTCAAAATGTTATTAGAGAGAGCGGCAGCATGAAGAGGCTGGGGAGAGAGGGGAGGAGGAGGAGGAGGAGGAGGAGGAGGAGGAGGAGGAGGGGGGGGGGCGGGTCAGAGACAGTGACCGGGGTTAATCTAAATGCCTTTGATAACCATGCAGTAATTCTGTAAAAGGGCCCGAGCACTCAGCTGAGACAGACTCACTGCCACTGTGGGCGGATTGCTGAGGAATAGAAATGACACCGGGGGCCAGCGCGTTGTGTGTGTGTGTGTGTGTGTGTGTGTGTGTGCGTGTGTGTGTGTGTGTGTGCGAAGTCTGTTCTGATATGCGAGTGTGTGCGCGCATGTCTCAGAAACTGCGAGGGGAGGGGCGCGCACGCGGGCGGGCGTGTGTGTATAAAGGTGTGTGAGGTTATTTACCCTTGTCTATGAATCCCGATGCCCATCATGTATTTATGCATAGAATTGACTCTAAATCAGGTGTTGTTGATGTGCGAAAAGTTCCCTGTTCTAATCTGCATTTCTATTCTCTATTACTCCTGCCTGGCCTTCACCTGAGGGGGAGAGAGCCACTAACAAGCCCCCCCCCCCCCCCCCCCGCTGCATAAACACCCTGGCCCGAGAGCAGCTGTCAATCACACGGAGTGACAGGCCGGCAGGACCCGATGGGCAGAGGCAGAATATCGAGCGAGTAGAGCCAAGCCGCAGCAGAGAGGCTGCTGGGAAGAGACGTTCTCCGCTGTACCGTGAGCACACACCCAGAAGTGCGTGAAGGTAAACAAAGTCACGTGCAAAGTTCAGACAGATTTTTCACAAATCAAACAAGTAAAGAATGTTGTCCCCCACCAGTGATGGACTGTAGTTCCACCCTCGGGACAGTCGGTGGTGATTCCTGCTTTACCACTGAGTCCCCAGTCATTGTCAATGCCACCCCCTACTGGCACAAAATCAACATTACAGTGTGACGAAAGGCCTCAATATGCTTGTTTAGAGCTGCATCTGATAACAGAATGAAGTAGACTCCCCTCATAGACGCGTGTTCAATGGATCAGCGTGGGGTAAATCCTTCCGTTCTTCCAATGCAGCAGAGTTAGCATTTAGCTGCTAGCCCAGCCCAGGCAAGACAGGATCACGGATTCAACCCCCGCAGTGAACGTATCATCTGAACAGACGTCTATGTACCTGCTTTTGAATCCCCAATCCTGTAGTGTAGAGCCACAGCACTGCCCTTTGGTGAGTCAGCCCATTGAGATATATGGGGGGTTTTACCCCACCATCTAGTCTCGCGCGCCAGCCGTAGTAACATTTTGTGGGCGTTCCCACACAGACGTGGGAACGCCCACAAAATGGCTATCTATTATAGTTCCCCAGAACTGGCTGATATGGGGAGGTACGAGATTATTGGAGGCTGTCCGTCAACCTAGGGGTGCGGAGTAAAAAACATGAAATAGCCCAGGTCCAGTAGATGGGGGTAATCCAACTATTTATGGATGCCAACTGCCGTTAAACTAAACAGAAGAAGAAGGTCTTGCTGCTAGTTTAGCTTACTCTCTTGTGTGTATTCCCCAAACTCTGCCTTTAGTCTCTTCTGCTTAGCTTTAAAAGGGGCAGCTCACCCTAAAATCCACAATACATATTTTTCCTCTCACCTGTAGTGCTATTCATCCATCTAGATCATTTTGTGTGAGTTTTGGAGATATCCACCCTAGAGATTTCTGCCTTCTCTCCAATACAAGAATGGAACTGGACGGCAATCAACTTGTGGTGCTCAAAGCGCCATTTTTTTTTTTTTTTTTTAAGTCTCTTTCCATAAATCATGACACGTCAAGATAATCCACACAGACCTTGTGAGCAGTTTCATGTAGGAACTATATTCTTTCGACCAAACTGCATAGCTAGTTCCTACATGAAACTGCAGCTAGCTAGCTAGCAGCTAGTGGTGCGTCGGACCTTCCACCAACTCAAAGCACCAGTATTTGAAGACCTGTCAAAATGAGAACCGTGTTGACTCAATCTTTCTCCCAAATCACATATCGCTCTTTTAATTTGTGTGAATTTAGCTATTTACACCTGGGTACAAACAGCCACATGGGGCATTTACACCTGGGTACAAACAGCCACATGGGGCATTTACACCTGGGTACAAACAGCCACATGGGGCATTTACACCTGGGTACAAACAGCCACATGGGGCATTTACACCTGGGTACAAACAGCCACATGGGGCATTTACACCTGGGTACAAACAGCCACATGGGGCATTTACACCTGGGTACAAACAGCCACATGGGGCATTTACACCTGGGTACAAACAGCCACATGGGGCATTTACACCTGGGTACAAACAGCCACATGGGGCATTTACACCTGGGTACAAACAGCCACATGGGGCATTTACACCTGGGTACAAACAGCCACATGGGGCATTTACACCTGGGTACAAACAGCAACATGGGGCATTTACACCTGGGTACAAACAGCCACATGGGGCATTTACACCTGGGTACAAACAGCCACATGGGGCATTTACACCTGGGTACAAACAGCAACATGGGGCATTTACACCTGGGTACAAACAGCCACATGGGGCATTTACACCTGGGTACAAACAGCCACATGGGGCATTTACACCTGGGTACAAACAGCCACATGGGGCATTTACACCTGGGTACAAACAGCCACATGGGGCATTTACACCTGGGTACAAACAGCCACATGGGGCATTTACACCTGGGTACAAACAGCCACATGGGGCATTTACACCTGGGTACAAACAGCCACATGGGGCATTTACACCTGGGTACAAACAGCCACATGGGGCATTTACACCTGGGTACAAACAGCCACATGGGGCATTTACACCTGGGTACAAACAGCCACATGGGGCATTTACACCTGGGTACAAACAGCCACATGGGGCATTTACACCTGGGTACAAACAGCCACATGGGGCATTTACACCTGGGTACAAACAGCCACATGGGGCATTTACACCTGGGTACAAACAGCCACATGGGGCATTTACACCTGGGTACAAACAGCCACATGGGGCATTTACACCTGGGTACAAACAGCCACATGGGGCATTTACACCTGGGTACAAACAGCCACATGGGGCATTTACACCTGGGTACAAACAGCCACATGGGGCATTTACACCTGGGTACAAACAGCCACATGGGGCATTTACACCTGGGTACAAACAGCCACATGGGGCATTTACACCTGGGTACAAACAGCCACATGGGGCATTTACACCTGGGTACAAACAGCCACATGGGGCATTTACACCTGGGTACAAACAGCCACATGGGGCATTTACACCTGGGTACAAACAGCCACATGGGGCATTTACACCTGGGTACAAACAGCAACATGGGGCATTTACACCTGGGTACAAACAGCCACATGGGGCATTTACACCTGGGTACAAACAGCCACATGGGGCATTTACACCTGGGTACAAACAGCAACATGGGGCATTTACACCTGGGTACAAACAGCCACATGGGGCATTTACACCTGGGTACAAACAGCCACATGGGGCATTTACACCTGGGTACAAACAGCAACATGGGGCATTTACACCTGGGTACAAACAGCAACATGGGGCATTTACACCTGGGTACAAACAGCCACATGGGGCATTTACACCAGGGTACAAACAGCAACATGGGGCATTTACACCAGGGTGCATCTGCCAAGATTAAAAGCACCAACAACGAAGCACAAAATAAATCCCATTCAAGCACTTCACAAACCTCAATGTTCCCACATTTTCCAGGACG
The DNA here is from genome assembly GCF_964638095.1 of Poromitra crassiceps. Classification (NCBI taxonomy): domain Eukaryota; kingdom Metazoa; phylum Chordata; class Actinopteri; order Beryciformes; family Melamphaidae; genus Poromitra; species Poromitra crassiceps. The sequence goes on along the minus strand of NC_139629.1, from coordinate 23,270,134 downwards.
CCAAGTACATGTATGAAGGTTGAATATAAGAAAGAGGATTCACATAATTAATTTTCTTATTCGGCGTCTTTTTAAAGGTCGAACTTCACGCTATTTTTAGCTGTTTAAAACATGTCTCATAGGTCTTTAAAACAAGGTTATTAATTATTTTGCACACCAAAAAAAACACCTCTGTGGGACTTCTCTATCGACTCTGTCTCTCCCCTCATTAACTATGCACTGTTTTGAGGGCGGGACCTCTGAATCTGATCCAATGATCTGTTAGGATAGATCCATCCTTGCTGCAGCTATTCACCTTATTCTTTGCCCATACAAGGACGCTTCTGCATGACGTCATTTCGTAATCGTCTTTCCGGTTTTAAACACGGAAGTAGAGTACGCCTTCCGCAGTCATTTAGACTTGCCAAAAAGCTGTTTTCAAGCAAAAAAAAAACCCAAACTGTTTTTAAGTTTTCATATTTGTCGGGTGAGAACGTAACATATATATGACCAGTTTATCAGAATAACGCCTATTGGAAATCTTTAACGAGCAGCGAGGACCGGGAGCGCTGACTATGCTGACACCGGTCGGACTAGCTATCTGTCAAACCCTACTGTAGTTAGGCTACTGGCAGTGAGAAAACACTGTCAACGTGCTTTTGTAACGTTAAATGCCAACCGGGTACAGCCATCGGCTCCTCGCAGCAGTAACGTTATGAACATGTAACTGAAGTTGGCCGCAGTGTAGCTTAACTCATTGAGTGCCATGGACGGACATGTTCGTCATTTCAAATAGTAACGTAGAGTGCCAAGGACGGACATGTTCGTCAATTGCGTTTTTTGACGGTGGGGCGTCGATCAAAGCCTTCTGCCTCTCCTGTACAAATATTATAGCTATTGGAGGTCTATAACCTATTTTACAGAACCCTTAGGTGGCGACAGTGCTCTCCAGGTTAACAGAAAGGCAGAGAAAAACAGAGAATAAGTCGTTGAGGAAACGGAAATCGCATCGCATCCGTATGCATCGATATGCATGAAGCGTTTTAACGTTAGATGTGCCTGCAGCAGGCAGCAGCCAATCTGCTCCCACAATTGAGCTCCTCCATGTCCGCTGCGACAGGCTGCCGCCGACAGCCCATTCGCATGATCAGCCGTTATTATTCTCAACTGGAAGCATACAGTAGTAGCCGGTGACAAACACACGCGGAAAAAGCTGGATGTCGCCGACGCGCACCCTTCACAGTGCAGAGCAAACTCAGCAGAGAGCCACCTCCCATAAGGAGGAGTGTGCAGTTGAGGCGGGGCGGGGCGGGGGGGCGGGGGGGGGCACGCAGTACAGCACACAACACTGACCCAGACAGACCCAGGCAGCAGGACAGGGTTGGCAAACGCAAGCCAGAATATCCGATGCCCACCAGCAGCAAATCAAGATCAGCAAGAAGCTGCAACCAGCAGCGCACGCAGGGGCCAGCGCTGCTGGTTGCAGCTAAAAATATTATTCTGCCAAACAAAATTCCCTGGCCTTCACTGTTTTATTGAAGGAAATTATTTTTGAGGTGTGACTACATCAGAAAATTAGCTTCAGAGTCAGTGATGTGTTTGAAATGTTTAATTTCACAAAAGGGCCATTATCTCAGCTTCTAGAAAAAAACTGCTCTTTTTTGTTAAATCAAGCTATCTTCTCCGGCTGATAACTAAAGAACGGAAAATGATATCAATAAACCTGTTTTTGCTGATGATAGAAAAGAGTCTCATCGTTCTTTTTGCGTGTTCATTGTTTACATAGTAATATCACACAATATTCTGTGGGCCTCGAGAAATCACTGAAAAAAGCTCTGAAACTCTGGCACTGGGAGCGTCCGTTCTCCAAAAGTGGCTGGCACTCAATGAGTTAATTCGGATTGTTGCCAAACTTCATTCATACTGACGTTTTATTTTGAAAATGACGATTTTTTACATTTGTTGTCTGCGCAGCCGACCACACAACAGCTTTTAGCTATGTTTAATTCAAGGAAAATGACGCTTTTCCCCCGTGATGGGCGTGGCCTATTTCATGCAGTGTCTCTATGCGACAGACAAGCTTCATCTTCCACATTCAGTTGGCGGCCGGGGGCGGGGCTGTAAGCAGGCAAATTAAACGAGTGTTACTTTGTGATGTCACAACGTCTCACGACTCACGAGAGGCAAAACGGCTCGTTTGGAGGCAAAACAATTTTTCAATATACGGCCGGTGTGGCTTTATCGGAGGAGAATGTGTTCTGATGATGTTTATATAGCACGCCCCATATCTGATCATCAACGAGGCTAGGGAAATCACGTTTGACACGACAGACAATAGAGTTAGAAAAGGAGCTGGTTATGAGAGGAGAAAATAGACACAGCAGCAGCAGCAGCAAATGGCCTGGACATTTTAGCTCCCAGGGGGGAAAGGAGACAAAATACACAGACATACAGAGAGACACACACACACACACACACACACTCACACACTCACACACACACACACAGGAGAGGAAGGAGCCGTCACACTGGGAAAGGTCAAACATCAGATATACACAGCACAGAGACACAAGGGACGCAACAGCTGACAGAGAGAGATGGAAGGTGAGAGAGAGAGAGAGAGAGAGAGAGAGAGAGAGAGAGAGAGAGAGAGAGAGAGAGAGAGAGAGAGAGAGAGAGAGAGGGGGGTGGACTTATGGATGAGACACAGACACGGAGATGTCAAGAGGGAAAACAGACAATGTGGGTGAGAGAGGGAGGCCATCAAAGATCCAGGAAAGAAGAAGAGCGTTCACTCCATCCTGGCTGCTAATAAATATAAGGAGGTAGAAAAGGTCAATGGCCGCCGGCCCCGCGAGCACAAACGTTCCACAGGGGAGCGAGGCTCATTTCTCCACCTCATATGCTGCGCCGGTGCTCCGCCAGTGTCAGAAAGGAACAATAGACTCAACACACAGAGATACAGGTTCTGTCAGTGTCAGAAAGGAACAATAGACTCAACACACAGAGATGCAGGTTCTGTCAGTGTCAGACAGGGGCAACCTCCGGTTCTGAAGGATGAAGCCAATGTGAAGTCCCTTAAACCTGCATTGTTTCAAATGGCCTGCAGGGGGCGTCTCCACTGGCTTCAAAAAGAGGTCTCATTGTATGGAAGACAATACGGGATTGACCGTACTCCTCACATGATTTATGACCTCAGTAAACACTTTCCTAATGAGTTTATGTCTCAATCACTAGTTTCTAGTCTTCTTCAATACAACATGATGTTCATTTAGTAAACTATGGTCTCATTTAGAGTCAAATAGATGATAAAGCAGGCTATGCTTTGGGGCGTGATTGACAGGTCGCCTGTCCAGTGATCGCGCAGCTCGACGATCACGGACCAATAGTAGGCGGTGCTGCAGCGGCTCTTGTGACGGTCACAATGCCAAACTCGAGCCTTCAAATCGGGAGGGCAGAAACCAATGGGTGACATCGCCGTGGCTACGTACGTCCATATTTCTTATACCGTCTAGCGCAGGGGTGTCAGACTCATATTAGGTAGAGGGCCGGATTTGTTCAACTGAGACCTCATGGGGGCCGGATTTTTTTTTTTACTAAAATCAATTCGACTCATTTACCCATTTACTTCACAAAAGAAATACTGCTCTTTCCATTTCTCTTGAAACTGCCTGCATTCCGTGTCAACCTTTCTCTTTTTCGACAGCATCTTGTTCAGGGGCGGACTGGGATCATAATTCAGGCCGGGCATTAGATACCAAGCAGGCCAGGCCGATACGGGCCGACGCGCGTGCCGGCGTCTGAAAAATTTGGGCCGTTTAAAGCTCAATTTGGGCCGTTTGAAGCCAGATTTGGGCCGTTTGAAGCCCGATTTGGGCCGTTTGAAGCCCAATTTGGGCCAAGTCCAATTTTACAATGAGATGCACCCACTTTAACCCTGAATAAAGTACCGGTAATAAAACCACTAGTAAACCAGTAGGCGGCGCCTGGCCTGCTGTTCAGTGAGTGGCCTGACTGCGGGCACAATTTCTTTTTTTTTTTTTTTTTGCAGGCCAGGCCAGGCCACCGGGCATTTGCCCGACGTGCCCGATTATGCAGTCCGCGCCTGATCTTGTTGATTCTTTTGTTTTTTGGTAGGTAGCTGAATGCGCGATTCAATTCCAGCGTGGCATCATGGCGGCTTTGTTTACACCTGATGACCTACTGACATACTTCCTTGTAGTGCAGGTTAATTAACTTATGAATGAACTCTTAGCTTGCTTATTAGCCACACGTAGTTCATGATAATGGGGTGCGAATTTAATAATAATAATAATTAAAACATTTTTTTTTTTTTTTTTTTAACACATTCACTGCCAGCCATTTTTTTTTTTACTGTAGGTAGCTTCTGCCAGAGGGTTTTTTTGAGGATTCTGGCTCATCTTTCAAGACCCGAGGATTCTTTTCTGCTAAGATTTTGTGAACACAAAATATCTCAAAAGAACTACGGTAATAGAATGTGTGCTTTCTCTGTCTAAAATAGTTAGTTTGTAGAGTTAGTAGTTATGTAGGCATTAGCACTTGAATACAGCATGGTTTCAGCGTCTGAAAATTTAAGCTGAGATAAATAGCTTTTTGTGAAATTCGATAGAACAGTCACTTTAACCATTCATTTTTGGCATCAGTAAGACGTCAGACATCTAAACAATAGTTTTGAACAGTAATTTCCTCCATAACAGCAGGAAACCCCCCTCTACTTCAAACTCCTCCCTCCGTGTGTGTTCTTCTTGGCTGCAGCGGGCGTGTCACAAGCTCGTTTCTGCTGCTGCTGCTGCTCCTGTCTGCTGGCAGCCGCTGGGCGAGGATGGGCTCGCTCGTTTCTTGGGGTTTCGGTTGAGAAACCCCAAGAAACGGGGTTTCTTTTGCGATTCTGGTCTTATTTATGCTGCGTGTTTCAAAGTGTGTTGCACCCATAATCTATTATGCAAATTTGCAATCCCCCACCGCCAGCAATCAGCGCGAAAGCGAAAGCGTTTTCGCCAATCCATTTTACAGTATGAGAATGGTTTCATCGCGCGTTCCCCTGCAGTTTTGGCTCAGCTTTTTCTAGTCTGGAGAGCACTGTCGCCACTTAGTGGGTCGGTGGAATGGGTTGTACACGTTCGGTGGCTTCAATATTTATATAAGAGATGTAAAAGGGTTAGATCAACGTCCCACCGTCAAAATTTTTTTTTTTTTTTTTTTTTACGTATCAACACGTCATTGGCAGTCAACCGTTGGATTTTTTTTTACGTATCAACACGTCATTGGCAGTGAACGTGTTAATATTCCAAAACATCTCGCGGGCCGGATGAAACCTGCCCGCGGGCCGTATCTCTGACATCCCTGGTCTAGCGTCTATCTATGGTCTCTCCGATGCACGCACCCACACCCACCCCCACCCCCACTAACCTGCATGGTGGAAGAGATGTTGGAGAGAGAAAGGCCTTCCAGGTCTGAGCGCAGGCTGGTGGAGAGGACGGAATAGTTTGGTGCCGTCATGGGTGCAGGAGAAACTGAGGGATCCAGAGGAGAGACACACTGAAAACACCACACACTGAAAACACCACACACTGAAAACACCACACACTGAAAACACCACACACTGAAAACACCACACACTGAAAACACCACACACTGAAAACACCACACACTGAAAGCAACCACTTAAGAGCGCATTAACCTCACTACAACCAGCCTCACATCCTTTAGCCGGTGAATTGATCAAGCAATCTATCTGAGTGATTGACAGTATGTAGCACAGAGCAGCTGGACAGACTCACAGTCATCGAGGTCCAGCAGAGACACCTCCTTCTTGGACTCGACCTCCACCTGAAGAACAAACACAGAATGGTGACACTGGGCAGTGTGAGAGAGGAGCGGGCACGTGAACACAGCATGGTGACACTCTGCAGCGTGAGAGAGGAGCGGGCACGTGAACACAGCATGGTGACACTCTGCAGCGTGAGAGAGGAGCGGGCACGTGAACACAGCATGGTGACACTCTGCAGCGTGAGAGAGGAGCGGGCACGTGAACACAGCATGGTGACACTCTGCAGCGTGAGAGAGGAGCGGGCACGTCACAGCATGGTGACACTCTGCAGCGTGAGAGAGGAGCGGGCACGTGAACACAGCATGGTGACACTGGGCAGCGTGAGAGAGGAGCGGGCACGTCACAGCATGGTGACACTCTGCAGCGTGAGAGAGGAGCGGGCACGTGAACACAGCATGGTGACACTCTGCAGCGTGAGAGAGGAGCGGGCACGTGAACACAGCATGGTGACACTCTGCAGCGTGAGAGAGGAGCGGGCACGTGAACACAGCATGGTGACACTGGGCAGCGTGAGAGAGGAGCGGGCACGTCACAGCATGGTGACACTCTGCAGTGTGAGAGAGGAGCGGGCACGTGAACACAGCATGGTGACACTCTGCAGCGTGAGAGAGGAGCGGGCACGTGAGCGGGAGGCGAGGGAGTGAGTGAGGGAAGGGGACCCGGGCAGGAAAGTGACAACTCGTAGTGAAATGGTGCGAGCGTGCTATTTGGTGGCTAGCGTGTTTCAATTTCACTGACGGTGTCTCTCACCACATGACACCTTCATCCCCTCCCCCAAAAAGAGATAACTCTGTATACTTCGCCAACATCTCTGGCACGTGCGTCGACCAGTCATGCACACGCTGTCATGTCACAAGCGATACACGCCACCTCCGGCGCGCTTGGCAGGTGTTTGACTCGTGGGGATTACGAAACGCGCTCGAAAAAAAAAAAAAAAAAAAGGCATTTGAACGACGCGAGCGCTTTTATCGCCCGCCTTTCTCCGCACACCCTCCCTAACCAACCACGGCTTCATTCCCGTCACATAAAGAAGCATACAATTCCACTCTGCTTTTCTCCAGGCCGAACAAACGGGGAGGCGAAAACAGGGTGGAGGCGGCGCGAGAAGGAATGAGAGCGAAAACAAAACAATAAAGTTAGTGGCCGTATCTTCTCCGATCCTCTCTGATTGACACCTGGGGGGGGGGGGGGGTTGGTAATAGAGACGGAAACCCTGTTAGTAAATAGAGGTCTGGAAGAGAGAGAGAGAGGTATGGAGAGAGAGAACGAGACAGAGAAAAAGGCAGAAATATGCATAATTCATCAGCCAAAGTGTATGAAATGAGAATTTCATAGTGCAGAAAGGGGAAGGGAGGGCGAGAGAGAGCATGATGAGCAGAACAGGTGAGAGAGAGAGAGAGAGAGAGAGAGAGCGATGGTTGAAATGGGGGGGGGGGGGGGGGGGGGCGAGTGAGAGTGACTGAGATTTGAAAAGGGGAAAGCAAATCCTATTCCACAGTAGAAGATGTGATTTCTAAGCTCTGGGCACACAGGTGTATCCAGGGAATACATGGCGTTAATACTTTACAGAGGTGAACAGAAGAGGGCTGAAAACAGTACAGTTTCTGCCTCATCTGGTCCACGGTAACATCATATTTCACACGGGTAAACATACGCTTAAGACTACATGAACCTATTGCAGAAGGTCCTAGGTGGTTACTTGATTCTGATTGGCTGGGAGCGTTTGAAAAAAAAAAAATGTCTGACAAATGTTTGGCTTTGAAGTAGTTCTATTAAATGTGTAAGATCAATATAAAGCATGTTTCAGCGTTAGTGTGCTCCAGTCTCATGGAGCTCACAGCCTATTCAAACAAACTAGAATAAAGATTCTCCCCAGCAGATGAATCACTTAACGACCACTCTACTCTCGGCTCCCAGACCATTGGAGATCTCCGCCTACCAATCGTCTGGGAACTTCTTGTCAAAGATAGTTTGAACGGCCGCTAGCAAACCCACGCCCCCTTTGTCACTTTTCCGGGAATGACGCTGTCCCCCCATTCTTCTCCGTAATGAAACAAACTGGAGGTACAGCCAATCACTTTGTAACACGGAGAGATCTTTTTAGCACATTGAAAATGGATGTCCCAGTAACGTTACATTATCGATTCCGTCTGATCCGTTTTACAAGCACACGACTTCTGCATGCAGGGCCGCCTTAAGACCCTGGATTGGTTCTGCGATGCAGCTTCTTTTTTTTTTTTTTACTCTCAAATAGTTTCCACCCAGTTTTAAGTATGAAAGCTTAGTCTCTTAAAACAGACTGTATCATCTACATCCGGCGAATGCAGCTATATACAGTCTGTATGTTACACCCCCAGAACATGCACAAGGAAGTTGGGAAAAAAACCTTCAGACTGGAAGGAAGTTCTACGGAATCCGACCAATCACGACACGCGAATGCGGCATATTGGATTCTGATTGGACTAATGAGCGGAAGACCCGCCTTTCTGCCGGCATATTGGATTCTGATTGGACTAATGAGCGGAAGACCCGCCTTTCTGCTTCCCATTCCGGTTGGTGCATGATTCTCCCCCACGAAGTACAGACGGTATGGCGGAGGCATTTGAAAATTGCGGAAGCCAACTCGTCTGTTCTAAGAGACTAATGAAAGCTGGGAGAATGTTCTCAGTCTCTAGTTGAGCGATGCAGATAGAAACTGTGTCTACAGTACCTCAAACCAAAAGCAGTTAAGGGAACAGTATTTATTCAATTTGGGAATATAAAAAAAGGCTATTAGTGTATTGAAGAAGATGGTACTACTTCCTGCTTCATTCTGATGAAGACCTTTTGATCGAAATGTCAAAATAAACTGACCCGCGAGCCAGTTAATCCAGTGTGCGGACTTTATTTATTTTTATTAGTGTGTATTGTCTAGGGCTGTGCAATAAAATCGATACGGCAATATATCGAGATACTTTTTTCTGCAATACTGTATCGATATTTCCCATATCGATTTTTTTGCACAGCCGTCTGTTCAGTGACACAATAAGAATACTTTTTATTTTAGTGCGTTCAGTAACGCACTCAACACTCAGTAGTTTTGACTCAATTTGCCCACTAAGTTATCAATATAAAGTGATGTACACATTATTACACTACCTGGGTGGTACACAGTGTGTTGTATTTTTAGCTCTATTTTTTAAATTTGAGTAAATTATGTAGAGTATTGCAATATATCGCAATATGTAATGTATCGCAATGTTTCGTGATACAATGGTATCGCGACCCATGTATCGTGATATGATACGTATCGTATAGTGAGGTCCTTGCCAATACCCAGCCCTAGTATTGTCATCATTTTTCTTCTACATAAAGTGAAGGCAGTCCTTTTTAACCTTTGGCAAGTGGCCATGGTATAGATGTGATTACGGAAGTATACTAGTAAGAATATAGTACATCATGTATAATGGGCCTGGCCTGCTAATCGATAGCATTTAGTAGCATAACAGCATCTATACCTCACATTACTATAGCATGAACTCACCTTGGGTTTGGACTTCCCACCGCTCTTCTTCTGCTTTGAGTCTGAATCGTCTTCAGACTCCGTCTCCGACTGAGAGGAGCTTTCTGCTGAGGAGCTGCTGGCCTGGACCACAGGACCATTACCGTTTTCATCTGAGTCACTGAAACACACCAGGACACAAGACTGAGTTAGATTCATGTGAGTCACTGAAACACACCGGGACACTAGTCTCGACGCCAGACCCATGAGAGTTCTTACGCGGATACACTACGTTACTGCATGCTGCAGAGCTCTCTCTGGGTCTGGGACACTTTCCCTCAGAGGGCTGGTTATGGGAGGGAACCGTTCACTTGGCCAGTCATATGCCAGTGATGGCTTCAGTCCTCTCCAATCAGTAACGACTTTGCGATCAGACGACACGGGAGGCGCAGCCCATTTGCTCTCTCATCGGTGCTATGACCTGTCACTCATTCAATTTCAACCCGCCTTCAAAACCAGCAGTGGCTGTTAACTGGCACAGACTCACTTATGTAGTATGCGGAGAGCAGCGATTCAACAGAATATTTGAATCTGGGGAGAGACTACCGGGACACAAGACTGAGTTAGACATGGATGATGGGATCAATACAAGTGCTAGAGATGATATCTGAAAAGCACAACACTGACCAGTTACTGGCTTTGGCTTTAGAGTGAAACCTTCCAACATGGAACTAAGGGGAGTCTGAATCTTTAATCAAACACATCCTGCTTTTAATATATCATAAACAGCATTCAAACAGGTATAGTTTGAGGGCTAGCAAACAGGCTAGGAACCACAAGACAACACAAACTTTGATTTTTTTTTTTTTTTGCCCACAAACCTCAACTTGCCCCAGTCAGAAGAACAACGAAGATCAACATGCTTTTGTTTGTGAAGTTAATTCAATGTTGCATTTGCTCAAAAGATCTTCTCCATCTCCCCCCCCCCCCCCCCCCCCTCTCTCTCTCTCTGACTTGCTCTGTCTCTCTTCAATTTGTCCCTATAATGAGTGTTTACTCCGCCTGCCTGCCATTTTCAGCGGGGTTAAATTAACGAGGAGAATTGTGACGGTAACTGGCTTTCTAACTTGGGCGATGATGAAAAGCCAGTATTAATTTGGCCTACAGATTTCATTTGCTGCGAACAGGAAAAGGCGATATAAATCACTGTGGGCCTGATTAGGCTCTGCCTGAAATGACTGGGCCATAATGAGGGCATTATGCTGTGTTTGTTGTGGAAGCACTGGGGTGAGCTGCTTCTAATTACTCTGTGTGCGTGTGCATGCGTGCGTGTGTGTGTGTGCGTGTGTGTGTGTGCATGTGTGTGCGTGTGTGTGCGAGTGAACACGGGTTCGCTGCTCTAATTATACTCTCTAATGGAGGGAGCAGGGTCAGCCGCCGGCCTGTCACACACACAGAGCAAAATCAGGTACATTCTGTGTGAGCTGCTCGTGAGCAAACGAAGTCGAGTGTATAAGAAACTAAATTTGCCAGTGTGTAAGAGAGTGTGTGTGTGTGTGCGTATGAGCATATTCAGTATAGTAATGACTCAAATCTCATTCATTGGTAACACCAGGCTGCTAAATGACCAATCAAAAGTCATTATCCATTAGCCATGTAAATGTGGGTTACGCTACTGGAGGAAAATTCCCCTTGATTAGCTCGTTAATGGAACTCGCACTAACGATATTCTAACAGCTCTGCCAGCCTGTGTGTGTGTGAGTGGTGACAGAGGCGAGGATATTCTAACAGCTCTACCAGCCTGTGTGTGTGTGTGAGTGGTGACAGAGGGGAAGATATTCTAACAGCTCTACCAGCCTGTGTGTGTGTGAGTGGTGACAGAGGGGAGGATATTCTAACAGCTCTACCAGCCTGTGTGTGTGTGTGAGTGGTGACAGAGGGGAAGATATTCTAACAGCTCTACCAGCCTGTGTGTGTGTGAGTGGTGACAGAGGGGAGGATATTCTAACAGCTCTACCAGCCTGTGTGTGTGTGAGTGGTGACAGAGGGGAAGATATTCTAACAGCTCTACCAGCCTGTGTGTGTGTGAGTGGTGACAGAGGGGAGGATATTCTAACAGCTCTACCAGCCTGTGTGTGTGTGTGAGTGGTGACAGAGGGGAAGATATTCTAACAGCTCTACCAGCCTGTGTGTGTGTGAGTGGTGACAGAGGGGAGGATATTCTAACAGCTCTACCAGCCTGTGTGTGTGTGAGTGGTGACAGAGGGGAGGATATTCTAACAGCTCTACCAGCCTGTGTGTGTGTGAGTGGTGACAGAGGGGAGGATATTCTAACAGCTCTACCAGCCTGTGTGTGTGAGTGGTGACAGAGGGGAGGATATTCTAACAGCTCTACCAGCCTGTGTGTGTGTGAGTGGTGACAGAGGGGAGGATATTCTAACAGCTCTACCAGCCTGTGTGTGTGAGTGGTGACAGAGGGGGAGATATTCTAACAGCTCTACCAGCCTGTGTGTGTGAGTGGTGACAGAGGGGAGGATATTCTAACAGCTCTACCAGCCTGTGTGTGTGAGTGGTGACAGAGGGGAGGATATTCTAACAGCTCTACCAGCCTGTGTGTGTGAGTGGTGACAGAGGGGAGGATATTCTAACAGCTCTACCAGCCTGTGTGTGTGTGAGTGGTGACAGAGGACAGAGGGGAAGATATTCTAACAGCTCTACCAGCCTGTGTGTGTGAGTGGTGACAGAGGGGAAGATATTCTAACAGCTCTACCAGCCTGTGTGTGTGAGTGGTGACAGAGGGGAAGATATTCTAACAGCTCTACCAGCCTGTGTGTGTGAGTGGTGACAGAGGGGAGGATATTCTAACAGCTCTACCAGCCTGTGTGTGTGAGTGGTGACAGAGGGGAGGATATTCTAACAGCTCTACCAGCCTGTGTGTGTGTGTGTGAGTGGTGACAGAGGACAGAGGGGAAGATATTCTAACAGCTCTACCAGCCTGTGTGTGTGTGAGTGGTGACAGAGGGGAGGATATTCTAACAGCTCTACCAGCCTGTGTGTGTGTGAGTGGTGACAGAGGGGAAGATATTCTAACAGCTCTACCAGCCTGTGTGTGTGTGAGTGGTGACAGAGGGGAGGATATTCTAACAGCTCTACCAGCCTGTGTGTGTGTGAGTGGTGACAGAGGGGAAGATATTCTAACAGCTCTACCAGCCTGTGTGTGTGTGAGTGGTGACAGAGGGGAGGATATTCTAACAGCTCTACCAGCCTGTGTGTGTGTGAGTGGTGACAGAGGGGAGGATATTCTAACAGCTCTACCAGCCTGTGTGTGTGAGTGGTGACAGAGGGGAAGATATTCTAACAGCTCTACCAGCCTGTGTGTGTGAGTGGTGACAGAGGGGAGGATATTCTAACAGCTCTACCAGCCTGTGTGTGTGAGTGGTGACAGAGGGGAGGATATTCTAACAGCTCTACCAGCCTGTGTGTGTGTGAGTGGTGACAGAGGGGAAGATATTCTAACAGCTCTACCAGCCTGTGTGTGTGTGAGTGGTGACAGAGGGGAGGATATTCTAACAGCTCTACCAGCCTGTGTGTGTGTGAGTGGTGACAGAGGGGAAGATATTCTAACAGCTCTACCAGCCTGTGTGTGTGTGAGTGGTGACAGAGGGGAGGATATTCTAACAGCTCTACCAGCCTGTGTGTGTGTGTGAGTGGTGACAGAGGGGGAGATATTCTAACAGCTCTACCAGCCTGTGTGTGTGTGAGTGGTGACAGAGGGGAGGATATTCTAACAGCTCTACCAGCCTGTGTGTGTGTGAGTGGTGACAGAGGGGAGGATATTCTAACAGCTCTACCAGCCTGTGTGTGTGTGAGTGGTGACAGAGGGGAGGATATTCTAACAGCTCTACCAGCCTGTGTGTGTGAGTGGTGACAGAGGGGAAGATATTCTAACAGCTCTACCAGCCTGTGTGTGAGTGGTGACAGAGGGGGAGGATATTCTAACAGCTCTACCAGCCTGTGTGTGTGAGTGGTGACAGAGGGGAAGATATTCTAACAGCTCTACCAGCATGTGTGTGTGTGTGTGAGTGGTGACAGAGGGGAAGATATTCTAACAGCTCTACCAGCCTGTGTGTGTGAGTGGTGACAGAGGGGAAGATATTCTAACAGCTCTACCAGCCTGTGTGTGTGAGTGGTGACAGAGGGGAGGATATTCTAACAGCTCTACCAGCCTGTGTGTGTGTGAGTGGTGACAGAGGGAAAGATGAGTGTGTGTATATACAGTACAATAGAGGGGTAGGCTATGTTGTCACCTCTGCAAATGATGTTGCAAGGAGGAGTTTTCACCCTATATCAGTTTGTCAGCAATATATCTCAAAAAGTCAACAAATGGATTTAGATGACATTTGGTGGACTGATGCCCTTGTTCCAAGGATCAGCTGATTAGATTTTGGTGTAAGGCTGGACAATATATCGAGATGCTATCAACTAGCCGCCTGTCTAGCCGCGTATCGACGTCGCCGGTCGCCCAATTATATTAGTGAGAGATCGTGATATGAGACTAGATATCGTCTTAGGTTTTGCATATGGTAATATGGTGATATGCCTAAGTGTTGTTTTTTCTTGGTTTTAAGCATTACATTGAAGTGATGTCATTTTCAGAATTTACCAGACTGTTCTAAGCTGTTCTATTATTTGCCTTCGCCCACTTCGTCATTATATCCACATTACTGATCATTATTTATCCAAAGCCTCACAGGGTAAATATTTTTTGAAAGCAGCAATAGTCACCCCTACAATATTGTCACAATATGGATATTGAGGGATTTAGGCTATTGTGATTTTATTGGTCAAAAACAATGTGATTTCAATGAGATCGCCCAGCCCTATTTTGGTGGTGATCCGGATGTGAGATTTGCGGGTCTTTAACCATAACTAGGCTCCAGCAGGTAAGACATTAACAGATGTGTGGGGGACGGGCAAAAAGAAAGATGAAAGTGAACAGAGGGAGGCTGCATGTCTGTTGCAGGCTTCTCACACAGAATATGAACATGGCTAGAGAGGTGAACAGATGCAGGTAGAGATGATTGATGCAGCAAAGGACCGGCCACGTTTGCCGACTGTGACGAGCACAAACACACACCTGTCTAATTAGCAGAGCCTGCCTGAAAGAGAGAGAAGCAGGTGACACATGGACACGTCCAAGAAAACCACGCTGTTAAGACTCAGAAAAACACAGGGGGGATTTCACTGTACCTGTCAATAGTGGCCGGCTTGGCCTTCTTGTGCTGTGCCTTCTTGGTCTTTTTGGTCTTTTTGTCTGATTCAGAGTCAATGGAGCTCTTCCCAGAGTCACTGGAGCTCTTGTCGGACTGCTCGCTGCTCTTCGCGTTACTCTCGGCGTCGCTGCTCGACTCTGCAGAGCCAAATACACCCTCAGAAACATATCCAGCCTGAATAACAATGTTAAATACTGTTTTTTCCCCATTAGACCCTTTCCACAGCAGCCGTTTTGTGTCTCAAGGCAGGGTAAACAGAGGTGTAAGCAATGACATTAATGAGGGCCCTGACAGTGGAACAATGGAAATTGAAAAACCATCATTAATGTTATTGTTTCATCTGTGCTTACCCTGCCTTGAGACACAAAATGGCTGATGTGAAAAGGGTCAATTGTACTTGACTAATTACCCCTGCCGTCGCAAGCATTGCTCCACCCCCTCTGCCGATCTGGGAAGAGTTGTAGACGAGCACATACTTCCTACATGTGCATTAGCCAGTCGCCCCCCCCCCCCCCCCCCCTCCCCCTCCACCTGACTAGTTTCACCGCAGGACGTAGCGCGTGGGAGGATCACGCTATTCCCCCCAGTTCCCCTCCGCTCCGAACAGGCACCCTGACCGACCAAAGGAGGCGCAGTAGTGCAGCGACCAGGACACATAACCTTAATCCGGCTTCCCACCCACAGACACGGCCAATTGTGCCTGTACGGACGGCCGACCAAGCCGGGGGTTCAAACCTGCGACCCTCGTGTTGGTCTGAACAAATACAAGCTGCAATATCACTAAGGGAAACTTCTCCACTGGTATGCACGGTTGTACTGACTAGATATAGATTTGAAAATATTCACGTGCTAATTAATTGCAGAGACGCCCCCGGTATGCAAGGACCATTTACTCGGACAGATGCAAACAAACAGAAGAAGAAAAAAAAACCACACAAACCTTCACTGCTGCTGCTGTCTTCACTGCTGCTGCTGCTGCTCCCAGAGCCTTCCTCTTCCTGGTCCTCCTCTCCAGAGTCAGAGTAGAACTTGTCGTCTGATTTGGTTGGCTTGCCCTTGCCCTTCCCCTTGACCTTCCCTACTGATGGTGCCCACTCCTTCACCTGAACAGGTGCACAGTAAAGCAAACAGAATGACAGCAAATAGACAGTAAAGCAAACAGAATGACAGCAAATAGACAGTAAAGCAAACAGCATGACAGCAAATAGACAGTAAAGCAAACAGCATGACAGCAAATAGACAGTAAAGCAAATAGCATGACAGCAAATAGACAGTAAAGCAAACAGAATGACAGCAAATAGACAGTGAAGCAAACAGCATGACAGCAAATAGACAGTAAAGCAAACAGCATGACAGCAAATAGACAGTGAAGCAAACAGAATGACAGCAAATAGACAGTAAAGCAAACAGCATGACAGCAAATAGACAGTAAAGCAAACAGCATGACAGCAAATAGACAGTAAAGCAAACAGCATGACAGCAAATAGACAGTAAAGCAAACAGCATGACAGCAAATAGACAGTAAAGCAAACAGAATGACAGCAAATAGACAGTGAAGCAAACAGAATGACAGCAAATAGACAGTAAAGCAAACAGAATGACAGCAAATAGACAGTAAAGCAAACAGCATGACAGCAAATAGACAGTAAAGCAAACAGCATGACAGCAAATAGACAGTAAAGCAAACAGCATGACAGCAAATAGATGCAAGGAGCTTTGCTAGATTTCCCTCATCATCCCAAAGCCACGGTTGCGTTCTCCTCAAAGATATACTTGCAGACCATTTCTGATTGTCCACCCTATGAGATATATTGGTTGTAATAATAATTAGAACATATAATGTCAATGATGTGCCACACGTTAAATGACTCCATTCAGGAGAAATGGTGTGCTCTACAAATTTAATTAACCTGGCCTCCAAGATTATACTGTCATTTCAATCAAATAAGAAAATAGCTTTTGATCACCGGGGCATCATCAGCCTTATTTCAATCAATACCAAGTTTCTTCAACTGTAGTATAAGGTCTAAACGAAGGAAACATCAATATAAGTCTTCTAACAGTCAGGGTCTAATTACAGGCAGTTCAGTTCCTGGTGTGGATTTGGTCCATCGATCCCTTCGAGGTTAACACTACAAGCAAAATATCCCCAGAGGTCACTTTGATCGCATGATATATCTCCAGTATGTATCATGATATATCTCCAGTAGTGTATATATATATATATATTATATGATATATCTCCAGTATGTATCATGATATATCTCCAGTAGTGTATATATATATATATATTATATATATATCTCCAGTAGTGGCATCTTATATCCCCAGAGGTCACTTTGATGGCATGATATATCTCCAGTAGTGGCATCTTACAGAATGAGAAGGACCTAATCTGCATGGCTGAGTTGTTCATCCAGTGGTTTAGAACAAGGAGAATGATGGAAGCCAAACACCAGGTAAGAGTGTTCGGGGGAGATCAGACTTCACGGGAGATGATAAAATAGCGCAAAACTCCATGATTACCAGTGCCATTGATGAAGCATTGATTTGTCGGGCTTCTCATGGGGAACCTTCCTGATAGTCTTTACAGCCATGGTGCATTTTGTGGTTTTGGGGGATTTGTGGTAACAAATCCCCCAAAACCACAAACCACAAACCACAAACCACAAACCACAAACCACAAACCACAAACCACAAACCACAAACCACAAACCACAAACCACAAAACCACAAAACCAAACAAAACTACACCTTCTTTAATATTGATGGCAGTGAAAATATAATTTGCTATGCCACGCCAATATTCCAACATTTTCAATGCTAAATTTGACTCAAATATGCCATCAGCCAGAAGCCATGTTCCTCTCTAACACGACATGCTTTGTAGTGGGAGTACACTCACTTGCCTTGACAGACAACTCCTTCAGCCAATCAGTGTTAGATCCAGTCAAATCCAAATCCCAGAAACTCTGCTAGTGCATACTGTTGTTTTTGATTAATTGTTGTTAGTTGTTGTTGAGTCTATTTCTGCAATAACTGCACTTATGGCTGCGTTTACTCTACTAACGTTAACTTTACCGCTCGTTGCTTCGGGAGACGCCTTTACCGTTTTGCCAGCGGCGTACCCGATTGGCCCGGCTACGACGCAGTCCCCGATTGGTGCGGTTACATCATGAACTACGACGCAGTCCCTGATTGGTGGGGTTACATCATTAACTATGATGCAGTCCCTGATTGGTGGGGTTACATCATTAACTACGATGCAGTCCCTGATTGGTGCGGTTACATCATTAACTATGATGCAGTCCCTGATTGGTGGGGTTACATCATTAACTACGATGCAGTCCCTGATTGGTGCGGTTACATCATTAACTATGATGCAGTCCCTGATTGGTGCGGTTACATCATTAACTATGATGCAGTCCCTGATTGGTGCGGTTACATCATTAACTATGATCTGATTGGTGCGGTTACATCATTAACTATGATCTGATTGGTGCGGTTACATCATTAACTATGATGCAGTCCCTGATTGGTGCGGTTACATCATTAACTATGATGCAGTCCCTGATTGGTGCGGTTACATCATTAACTATGATGCAGTCCCTGATTGGTGCGGTTACATCATTAACTATGATCTGATTGGTGCGGTTACATCATTAACTATGATCTGATTGGTGCGGTTACATCATTAACTATGATGCAGTCCCTGATTGGTGCGGTTACATCATTAACTACGATGCAGTCCCTGATTGGTGCGGTTACATCATTAACTATGATGCAGTCCCTGATTGGTGCGGTTACATCATTAACTACGATGCAGTCCCTGATTGGTGCGGTTACATCATTAACTATGATGCAGTCCCTGATTGGTGCGGTTACATCATTAACTATGATCTGATTGGTGCGGTTACATCATTAACTATGATCTGATTGGTGCGGTTACATCATGAACTATGATCTGATTGGTGCGGTTACATCATGAACTATGATCTGATTGGTGCGGTTACATCATTAACTATGATCTGATTGGTGCGGTTACATCATTAACTATGATCTGATTGGTGCGGTTACATCATTAACTACGATGCAGTCCCTGATTGGTGCGGTTACATCATTAACTACGATGCAGTCCCTGATTGGTGCGGTTACATCATTAACTATGATGCAGTCCCTGATTGGTGCGGTTACATCATTAACTATGATCTGATTGGTGCGGTTACATCATTAACTATGATCTGATTGGTGCGGTTACATCATTAACTATGATGCAGTCCCTGATTGGTGCGGTTACATCATTAACTACGATGCAGTCCCTGATTGGTGCGGTTACATCATTAACTATGATGCAGTCCCTGATTGGTGCGGTTACATCATTAACTACGATGCAGTCCCTGATTGGTGCGGTTACATCATTAACTATGATGCAGTCCCTGATTGGTGCGGTTACATCATTAACTATGATCTGATTGGTGCGGTTACATCATTAACTATGATCTGATTGGTGCGGTTACATCATGAACTATGATCTGATTGGTGCGGTTACATCATGAACTATGATCTGATTGGTGCGGTTACATCATTAACTATGATCTGATTGGTGCGGTTACATCATTAACTACGATGCAGTCCCTGATTGGTGCGGTTACATCATTAACTACGATGCAGTCCCTGATTGGTGCGGTTACATCATTAACTATGATGCAGTCCCTGAAATCAATGTGTGTAGCTGGAAGTCCAGACTGATCCGTGGAGCGAGACAGAATGTGAGGTCACATGATCATGATGGTTTTTCCCAGGCTATGCTGTATGTTGCCATCAACAGCACTGAACTTGATCTAGAATGGATCGCTCGACCGCAAACATGTACGGAGATGCAACTCAGACGAGTGCACAGAAACCAGACGCACTGACTACCAGAATACCTCATTTTATTTTGACCATACTGTCGTATCAGGAAATGAGCCACCTGCCTCAACATCAACACAACGGCGAGCCACAGCTATTGTCTTATTAATGTTTTGTCATAAGACAAACGTCATAAGACAAACTATCGGTGTGACGAGGAGAGAGCAGAGGCTTTTATACCTGACAGTAACATCACAGTGGATATGGCACACATGAACCACACCTAGGTGAATGAGTGAGAAGTAAGGAAGGTTAGGGTGTGCTCCATACCGGCTCAATGACCTCCACGTTCCTCACAGATTGGTCAGGAGCAACAGCTGGCCAGTCAGAGAGCTCCAGGTATCCACTCGCTTTAATATTGAGACTGTGGGAGAGGGTGCCGAGTTGGAAACGCTCTCGATCTGAGAGTAGAGAGAGGAAAAAGTACGATTCAGTCAAAACAAAAAGTACGGATGAACGATATTGGATTTGTTTTCTGATATGCGATAAACCGATACTTTCCAACTCTTTTGACTGATTGCGCATTTTTTCCACCCAATTTCAGGGAACATGAAGTCTCTCCTGTAGTGGATTTAACGCATTATGATGCCTACTCTTATCATGGCGGCCCACTGGCAGCTGCAGACATACTGTAAATACAATGCTTTTCACAATGTACACATTCACTGGGTACAATAAGAAAACGACTTAAGCATCGGGCATTTGGGCAATTGTTTGTTTTGGGCCGATGTCGATATTTCATTTTAAAGCCTTTATCGATGACGTACCGATATCATTGTGCATCCCTAAGAAAAATCACTGGATTGAGGAAGATGGGAATGAATATCGAATTAATATTCATTTCAAGGAACTGATATCGATTAATCAATCCCAATATCATTCTTTTAATATAATACCTTTTCCCATGGATGCTTGAAGCTTTAACCCCGTTAGACTCGAGTGGTTTGGTTCTTAGTACAATCTCATAAACATGAATATTTCTTATAATGCACCAGGTTAGAGGGTTCCTTGTACAATTTACAACATTAGTTCTTTCCGAATCTCTTTGAGATCCAAGCAAAAATTGGTATTGTAGCTGAAATATTGATTTTGAAATCATATCTTAACAAATCAGAAATCAAATCGGGACCCTAATGTGTATCGGAATCGTATCGGGAAATCAGTGGCGATACCCAGCCAGAGGGGTGAAAAATGTCGGCTTGGCAGCATCAGCAAAGTTTGTTTTATTAGTAGATGAATAAAACAAAAGATAAGAGCGACAATAAGGGAATTGTAATGAGCTGTGGAGAAATGGGGAGAGAGGGGGGGCCCCTCAAGGTCGCCTCGGTCTTCTCTTAATGAGTGAGCCAATGGGTAAATGTCACTGTATAAACACAGACATCTTTAATATGGAGGTGCGCGCACGCCTCTCCCTCCCTAGTGGTCAATACAGGAAGGTAATCAGTCTGTGCCTTGGGAGGTATGCTCTAAAAAACTGTGCTTTTCTAACAAAAAGAGAGGGGGGGGAGGAAGGACTTAAATTGCGAATATTAAGAATGACAGGAGTGGTTAACGCTTTCCATAAACATCCAGTAGGTGCAAACCGCCGCAGAATTTTAATGTTTTCGGTTTCTGTTCCTTTTGTCAGGGAAGAGGGAGAGGGAGGGGGGCGAGAGAGAAAGAGAGGGCAGAGAGAGAGAGAGAGAGGAGACAGCTAAATTAGATTTTCTTCTCTCTCTCTCAGTGTCTGAAAAAGGTTAGCATTAGCTCAGCAATTTACCCATCTCATTAGTCCTAGGTAAAGGGGTGTGACCTCACTGCCCTTCAGAGAGACAGACACACTAGAATAATAAAAAACACTATTGCCTGGAACAACCTTGCATACTACTGGACTTAACACCGCTACATATGAAACAGAGGTCCAGTTCATATGGATTCAGAGGATTCCCTCCCCTTCTCTGTTTTGGCAAGTATTCAATCTACAATTCCATGAAAGTGCATGAAATTGTCAGACTAAACTGACACCTCAAAAACCTACAATCTGCTACAGAAAAATTAATATTAATGTGTGTTTATTAACTAACCCCTTGCCTCCTATCATTTTACAAAAGGGGCGGCTGTAGCTCAGGAGGTAGAGCGGGTCGTCCACTAATCGCTTTGGATGAAAGAGGTCGGTGGTTCGATTCCCGGCTCCTCCAGTCTGCATGTCGGAGTGTCCTTGGGCAAGACACTGACTGAACCCCAAATTGCTCCCGTTGGTGTGCCAGCACCCTGCGTGGTAACCTGCCGCCATCGGTGTGTGAATGGGTGAATGTACCTACTGACTGTAAAGCGCTTTGGATAAAAGCGCTATATAAATGCAGGCCATTTACCATTTTACCATTTACAAAAGTGGCCCCTGGGCAAAGCAAGTTGAGTATCCCTGATGTACTGTATGTATGTTATGTTATGTATGTATGTATGTATGTATGTATGTATGTATGTAATGTATGAATGTAATGTATGTATGTATTGTATGTATGTATGAATGTATGTATGTACTGTATGTATGTAATGTATGTATGTAATGTATGAATGTAATGTATGTATGTTATGTAATGTATGTATGTATGTACTGTATTTATGTACTGTATGTATGTAATGTATGAATGTATTGTATGTATGTATGTATGAATGTATGTATGTATGAATGTATGTATGTACTGTATGTATGTACTGTATGTATGTAATGTATGAATGTATTGTATGTATGTATGAATGTAATGTATGTATGTAATGTATGTATGTATGTACTGTATGTATGTACTGTATGTATGTAATGTATGAATGTAATGTATGTATGTATTGTATGTATGTATGAATGTATGTATGTATGTATGAATGTATGTATGTATGTATGTACTGTATGTATGTACCTTTGAAGGCAGACTCGAGGACCGGAGCTGGTTTGGGGGCCAACAGGATGCGTCGGGCGTACTTGCTGAGGGCGCCGCTCTTCTCGTTGGGAACAATCAGCTGTCTTATGAAGCGTGTTCGGTCTCTGATGTCGTAGTTCGGGTCGTATTTGCCGAGGTTCAGGATGTACTGCGTTAACAGCTTGGTCTGAGGGACAGAGAGGAGTCAATATATAAGCATTGTACGCCCTTCTTCTTTTTCTACTCCGGCAGGTTTGTAGCCTGGTAAAGACAATCTTGATAACATGACCTCACATTCTGTATATAGAATGCCATGTATATAGAAGAGTCGTGACAGTGGAGTGACATTCACTCCAAGGGGCCAGTTTTTTACTCTCAAGAGTTCCAGGAAGTAAGGTTTCTGGATTCAGCAGCACTGTCGAGTTGCAGCAAAATGGACCGTTTGTGATGTGTACTGTGAAAGGGTCAGACGTTTAAAGAATCAAATTGTATATTATCAGCTTCATTTGAGCATTCAAACGTCTCGCGAGAGCCCCCTTCCTGGCTAGTCATTGGCTCATGAGTCACGCATTTTGGACCTCCGCTGGCACCACTCTCTTACTAGATTGCTCTGGTAACATAACAGAATGTGAGGTCACGTGACCGGCTGGTTTACCAGGCTAGTGATCCATACTCCCGCCCATGGAAATGGCTGTGGGTCTCTAGACTCCAGACTGATCCGTGAGGTCATGTGATCAGGATGCTTGTGACCAGGCTTGCAGGTTTGGACCTGAATTCAAGCTGGATGAGTGACAAACCATCCCTCTGCCTTCTTTGTGATGGCCAAAGATAGAGCTATATTATTTAGGGAGGCCTACAAACAAGAGTTAGTAGTACTAGTGTGTGGAAGGCAGCGTTATGACTCTAATGGAGGGGTGGGCAATTATTTGTCATGGGGGGCCACATGAGAAACCAAGATTGTTGCCGGGGGGCCGAACAAATATTGTCATGCCATAACCCAGGAACTTTGATGATAGAGGGGACCACAAAAAAATGTCCTCGCTACCAAAGGGCCAGATTTTGCTGAGGGTTGGGGGCCGAACGGCGCCGGCGCAAAAACATTTGGGGCATTTGAAGTCAGGTTTAGAGGAATAACTAATTTTAAATGAACAGTTGTGATGTCATCATTCAGTCTTAACACGTTGAGTGCCAGAGCCGAGATATCTCGTCTTACATAAACATTTTTTTTTTTTGACGGTGGGACATCAATCAACCCCTTTTACATCTTCGAGATCACTATTGGAGCAAGAGAATGTGTATAATCTATTTTACCGACCACTAAGTGGCGACAGTGCTCTCCTGACTAGAGGAAGACAAGCATTTTTTTAACTTGTCACGCCATTCTCACCCCAGCCATTCTCATGAAAATGGATGGGGGAAAACGCTTTCGTTTTCGCGCTGATTGCTGGCGATGCGGGATTGCAAATTTACATAATAGATTACAGGTGGAACACACTTTGAAACACGCAGCATAAATATGACCAGAATCGCAAAAGCTTCTCTCAACCAAAACTCCAAGAAGCGAGCGAGTCCATCCCGACTTCCTCAAACAGCGGCCGCGCAGCCACAGGCACAGGACAGCAGCAAAGCACTGAGACTGGTGACAAGCTTGTGACGGCCGCTGCAGCCAAGAAGAACGCCCACGGAGGGAGGAGTTGAAGCAACTCTCCCTCTCGCTCTCGCTCTCTCCCTCTCTCTCTCTCTCTCTAGAGAGAGAGAGAGAGAGAGAGGAGAGAGAGAGAGAGAGAGAGAGAGAGAGAGAGCGCACAGAGTGGGAGACAAGGGCACCCATAATCACAGGCACGTGAGGTGGTTCTAAAAATCCATTTATCTCCAAACTCTCTGAAAATCTCTGAAACCATGCTGTACTCAACGGCTAATATCTACATAACTACTAACTCTGCAAACTAACTCTTTTAGACAGAGAAAGCACACATTCTATTAGTTATTTTTAGATGATTGGTGTTCACGAATTCTTAACAGAAAATAATCCTCGGCTCTTGTAAAATGAGCCAGAATCCTCAAAAAAAAACCTGGCACAACTTACCTACAGGATTGAAAAAATGGCTGGCACTCAATGTGTTAAACACCAATATTTGATCCTTTTCTCACTCCTATATCACCTTTTTTGACCACCTGCCAATATGGCTGCTAGATTTTAAAGTTACCAGCCAATTAGAATTTCCACTAGCCAAAATGTTTTTCTTGAAATAAACCAGAATATGAGTTATATGGGTTAATTTAAGCATAAGTATCAGTTAAGTGGCCCGGGATTCTCAAAGCATGTGTTGAGGGTCATACGAACAAAAATGCACTCTTGAAGCAAAAAAAATCCAAAACAAACAAGTTAAATTATTTTTTACTTCAATGTAGAACAGTCATTTCTTTCACATGAGATTACTTTTAGCCTTTTAGTCATAAAGATTATTGAAAGATATTCCATATTCCAGACTGAAATGTTATAACAGAAGTGGAGTATTGGCCAGAATGACATGAACATTTGGACACTTATTCAGCGGGTATCTTGCATGTTGCGTTCAGGTGCACTGGGCCGCATGTGGCCCGAGGGCCGCCAGTTGCCCAGGTCTGCTCTAATGCATCACCTACATGCCTCTACCTCCCTCCGTCTCCATCCAGGCCTGACACATTACTGGAGCGAGAGGCTGTGATGACGTTCCTCGTTTAGGAGCGAGCGTCTGGCCTCATGAAGCAGCCGGCTCAGTGGCCAGAATCACCCCCCATCTAACTGAATGGACCTGTAGACTCCAAGCAGGGCGAGGAGGAGATGTGCCATGACATGAAGGCCATCTCATTCACAGCTGTACACTTCAACAGGGCATTTAGCTCAGAGCTGGAGGAGGAGGAGGAGGAGGAGGGCTCCATTACTGCCGGACAAAGTTGTGTAAATCAAGTCTCATGGCCTGAGCTGTGGAAGAAGAAAAGCTCAAAGAATGATTTATGGGCTTCGTTTGGTGACAAGAATCTGCTTATCACTTTTCTAATACTCAGCGTGTACATGGTAATGAATCTGCTTATCACTTTTCTAATACTCAGCGTGTACATGGTAATGAATCTGCTTATCACTTTCCTAATACTCAGCGTGTACATGGTAATAAATCTGCTTATCACTTTTCTAATACTCAGCGTGTACATGGTAATGAATCTGCTTATCACTTTCCTAATACTCAGCGTGTACATGGTAATGAATCTGCTTATCACTTTCCTAATACTCAGCGTGTACATGGTAATGAATCTGCTTATCACTTTCCTAATACTCAGCGTGTACATGGTAATGAATCTGCTTATCACTTTCCTAATACTCAGCATGTACATGGTAATGAATCTGCTTATCACTTTTCTAATACTCAGCGTGTACATGGTAATGAATCTGCTTATCACTTTCCTAATACTCAGCGTGTACATGGTAATTAATCTGTTTATCACTTTTCTAATACTCAGCATGTACATGGTAATGAATCTGCTTATCACTTTCCTAATACTCAGCGTGTACATGGTAATGAATCTGTTTATCACTTTCCTAATACTCAGCGTGTACATGGTAATGAATCTGTTTATCACTTTTCTAATACTCAGCGTGTACATGGTAATGAATCTGCTTATCACTTTCCTAATACTCAGCGTGTACATGGTAATGAATCTGTTTATCACTTTTCTAATACTCAGCGTGTACATGGTAATGAATCTGTTTATCACTTTTCTAATACTCAGCGTGTACATGGTAATGAATCTGCTTATCACTTTTCTAATACTCAGCATGTACATGGTAATGAATCTGCTTATCACTTTTCTAATACTCAGCGTGTACATGGTAATGAATCTGCTTATCACTTTCCTAATACTCAGCGTGTACATGGTAATGAATCTGCTTATCACTTTCCTAATACTCAGCGTGTACATGGTAATGAATCTGCTTATCACTTTTCTAATACTCAGCGTGTACATGGTAATGAATCTGCTTATCACTTTTCTAATACTCAGCGTGTACATGGTAATGAATCTGCTTATCACTTTCCTAATACTCAGCGTGTACATGGTAATGAATCTGCTTATCACTTTTCTAATACTCAGCGTGTACATGGTAATGAATCTGTTTATCACTTTTCTAATACTCAGCGTGTACATGGTAATGAATCTGCTTATCACTTTCCTAATACTCAGCGTGTACATGGTAATGAATCTGCTTATCACTTTTCTAATACTCAGCGTGTACATGGTAATGAATCTGCTTATCACTTTCCTAATACTCAGCGTGTACATGGTAATGATGATCACTTTCCTAATACTCAGCGTGTACATGGTAATGATGATCACTTTCCTAATACTCAGCGTGTACATGGTAATGATGATCACTTTCCTAATACTCAGCGTGTACATGGTAATGATGATCACTTTCCTAATACTCAGCGTGTACATGGTAATGATGATCACTTTCCTAATACTCAGCGTGTACATGGTAATGAATCTGCTTATCACTTTCCTAATACTCAGCGTGTACATGGTAATGAATCTGCTTATCACTTTCCTAATACTCAGCGTGTACATGGTAATGAATCTGCTTATCACTTTTCTAATACTCAGCGTGTACATGGGAATGAATCTGCTTATCACTTTTCTAATACTCAGCGTGTACATGGGAATGAATCTGCTTATCACTTTTCTAATACTCAGCGTGTACATGGTAATGAATCTGCTTATCACTTTTCTAATACTCAGCGTGTACATGGTAATGAATCTGCTTATCACTTTTCTAATACTCAGCGTGTACATGGGAATGAATCTGCTTATCACTTTTCTAATACTCAGCGTGTACATGGTAATGAATCTGTTTATCACTTTTCTAATACTCAGCGTGTACATGGGAATGAATCTGCTTATCACTTTTCTAATACTCAGCGTGTACATGGTAATGAATCTGCTTATCACTTTTCTAATACTCAGCGTGTACATGGTAATGAATCTGCTTATCACTTTTCTAATACTCAGCGTGTACATGGGAATGAATCTGCTTATCACTTTTCTAATACTCAGCGTGTACATGGGAATGAATCTGCTTATCACTTTTCTAATACTCAGCGTGTACATGGTAATGAATCTGCTTATCACTTTTCTAATACTCAGCGTGTACATGGTAATGAATCTGCTTATCACTTTCCTAATACTCAGCGTGTACATGGTAATGAATCTGCTTATCACTTTTCTAATACTCAGCGTGTACATGGTAATGAATCTGCTTATCACTTTTCTAATACTCAGCGTGTACATGGGAATGAATCTGCTTATCACTTTTCTAATACTCAGCGTGTACATGGTAATGAATCTGCTTATCACTTTCCTAATACTCAGCGTGTACATGGTAATGATGATCACTTTCCTAATACTCAGCGTGTACATGGTAATGATGATCACTTTCCTAATACTCAGCGTGTACATGGTAATGATGATCACTTTCCTAATACTCAGCGTGTACATGGTAATGAATCTGCTTATCACTTTCCTAATACTCAGCGTGTACATGGTAATGAATCTGCTTATCACTTTCCTAATACTCAGCGTGTACATGGTAATGAATCTGCTTATCACTTTTCTAATACTCAGCGTGTACATGGGAATGAATCTGCTTATCACTTTTCTAATACTCAGCGTGTACATGGGAATGAATCTGCTTATCACTTTTCTAATACTCAGCGTGTACATGGTAATGAATCTGCTTATCACTTTTCTAATACTCAGCGTGTACATGGTAATGAATCTGCTTATCACTTTTCTAATACTCAGCGTGTACATGGGAATGAATCTGCTTATCACTTTTCTAATACTCAGCGTGTACATGGTAATGAATCTGTTTATCACTTTTCTAATACTCAGCGTGTACATGGGAATGAATCTGCTTATCACTTTTCTAATACTCAGCGTGTACATGGTAATGAATCTGCTTATCACTTTTCTAATACTCAGCGTGTACATGGTAATGAATCTGCTTATCACTTTTCTAATACTCAGCGTGTACATGGGAATGAATCTGCTTATCACTTTTCTAATACTCAGCGTGTACATGGGAATGAATCTGCTTATCACTTTTCTAATACTCAGCGTGTACATGGTAATGAATCTGCTTATCACTTTTCTAATACTCAGCGTGTACATGGTAATGAATCTGCTTATCACTTTCCTAATACTCAGCGTGTACATGGGAATGAATCTGCTTATCACTTTTCTAATACTCAGCGTGTACATGGTAATGAATCTGCTTATCACTTTTCTAATACTCAGCGTGTACATGGGAATGAATCTGCTTATCACTTTTCTAATACTCAGCGTGTACATGGTAATGAATCTGTTTATCACTTTTCTAATACTCAGCGTGTACATGGGAATGAATCTGCTTATCACTTTTCTAATACTCAGCGTGTACATGGTAATGAATCTGCTTATCACTTTTCTAATACTCAGCGTGTACATGGTAATGAATCTGCTTATCACTTTTCTAATACTCAGCGTGTACATGGGAATGAATCTGCTTATCACTTTTCTAATACTCAGCGTGTACATGGGAATGAATCTGCTTATCACTTTTCTAATACTCAGCGTGTACATGGTAATGAATCTGCTTATCACTTTTCTAATACTCAGCGTGTACATGGTAATGAATCTGCTTATCACTTTCCTAATACTCAGCGTGTACATGGTAATGAATCTGCTTATCACTTTCCTAATACTCAGCGTGTACATGGTAATGATGATCACTTTCCTAATACTCAGCGTGTACATGGTAATGATGATCACTTTCCTAATACTCAGCGTGTACATGGTAATGAATCTGCTTATCACTTTTCTAATACTCAGCGTGTACATGGTAATGATGATCACTTTCCTAATACTCAGCGTGTACATGGTAATGATGATCACTTTCCTAATACTCAGCGTGTACATGGTAATGAGAGTGTGTCAGAAATGCGTACTACTACTACTAATCTGGCCCCATATTCGCACCCAATCGGGCTTGCTGCTGGCTTTTGGGTACCTGCTTGGAGTTGGTCAGGTAGAGTTTGGCTGCCAGGTTGACGATCTGCAGCTTGACGATGTCCTCCTCTGCCGTGAAGCTCTTGGCCATCTTGCGGAGAACATCGGGCGCGATCTTTGGCACCCGCTCACAGTACTCCCCTATCAGCCACAGGATGCTGGCTCGGGCCATGGGAACCTGGCAGTTTGGTTTGACAAATCAGAGAGAAAACCCAACAGTTACTTGGAAGACTATTGCGCAGGTGTCGCATTTAACATTCTCCAGCCCGTCAGGTTAGCAGCAGCCCTGATCTCCACGTCGATCAAATACAAACGGCTGGCAGATTAGGTTAGATGGCAGAGGGCGGCTCGTACGGTGATGTTGTCGAAGAGCTTGGCCATGTGCTTGATGATGTCGCTGTGCTGCGTGGGCTGGGTCTGCAGCAGCTTCTTGATCACGACCACACTCTCGGCCACCACAGTCTCTGTGCAGACGAGACAACCACGAGTTATTAAAAGAGACACGGACAACACTGAGCAGTTACAGCACTTCAGTGTGTCATGGAGAAACTGACAAACTTTATGGCAAAAGGTCATTGTTATATTTGTGTTCAGTAAGGGTCATTTAGGGTGCGATGTTTTACAGTGGATGACAAATCCCATATTACCATCTCTGTTGGAAAGCAGCAGCACGAGGCCGTTGAGACAGGTGTCGGTCACCTCAGAGATGTTGGTGGCACACCTGCCAATGGCCTGAATGGTGGCTGCGGCAAACGCCTTGTCCTGGCTCTTCACGTAGGTCTGAAAAAACAGAGGCGACCAAGTTAAAAATGAGCATTCATAATAATTAATTGGATTTATATAGCGCCTTTCTAGATACTCAAGGAAGGGGGGGGGGTCTCAACTCATCCACCTCCACGTGTAGTACCCATCTGGGGTGTGATGCATGGCAGCCAGTTTGCAACAGAATGCTCACCACACATCAGCTCTCATGGTGGAGAGTCGAGGACTGAATGTGCCTGTTGGAGCCCTTCTATCTTATTTGTATTTTTGGCTGTAATTGAGAGTCACCAGCCGATGACGTGTTATACGTGCGACAGCGGTGAGAGACATTAATTGAACCAGGTGTGCGACACAGCAAACAGACGCCAGAGAGAAACAGTTTCCAACCGCACCGCACCGCGCATTGCACGCTCTTTAAGTTGATTATCGATACATTTATTTTTGATACTTTAATCCATATTGAACCTTTTGAACCTACGTTACGTTATTTTGATTTGAACTTAACGAGGCCGCTGTACACGTACACACTCTATAGCCTACATCAAACAAACATTCATCTCTTCATCTGCACGAGAGCGAGAGCTGCAATCAAGTACCGACTCAAGGTAAGAAGACAGCCAGTACTGTGCGCGACTGCGTGTTGGAAGTCTATGGCGTCTGACGGCTTAAAATTGGAAGAAAGCCAGGACAGTGCCAATTAAGTAACGAGGATGATTGCAGTAGGTTGCCATGAAGGAAGGAGACCTGTGTGGGAATTTAGCCAGGGCACCGGGGTTACACCCCTACTCTTGCCAAATGTGACGATGGGATCTTTAATGACCACAGAGAGTCAGGACTTCGGTTTAACGTCTCCTCCGAAGGACAGTGCTCACTCACAGGACAGAGTCCCTGTCTCTGCCTAGGGCATTGGGGAGATTATTCACGAGCGCAGAGGGAAGAGAAGCTCCTACTGGTCCTCAAACACCACTTCCAGCACCAGCCTCCCAGCTAGCTTCCACGGGGAAAGCCAGTAATGTAATGCAGAAGCCACTGGTGCTGACATCTACAGTATGTCTAAAGAACAAGGACTATGAATAGAAGGACATTTTTAGAGGTCTCCATGAGGTGCAGTATCTACAGTGTGCAGTATCTAATAAGCGGGTGCTACCCCTTCACTGTGAGTGGTTCGTTCCTTTGATTAGTGAGTGGTTCAAGTTAACAAATCATGAAATCATTGAGAAACAGACAAACCTGAAATTCCCTCAGGATGGTGGAGATGTTGGCTTCATTTGCCAGGTTGGTCAGGATCTCCAGCTGAAAAATACAATAAAAGAAAGAAATAAATAAAAAGAAAAAACAAACATATGGGAGGGGGTCTTTCATTGTGCAACAGTTGGGTTGCACTATTGTATCATACACAAAGGAAACTGGCTGTTACCTTGAGTGTTTTGATATGGGTGGGATCTGTCGATCTCACATAGAAGCTCTTCATGTAGGGTTCAAACATTCCCTGGGTGGAGATGATTCATGATGTTATAGACAGTCTGCATCAAATAGGTCAACATGTTCCACATAATGTAGAGTATGGAGACAAACTGTCCACAGGCAGACTCTTACCTTCCTCTGAATGGACATAGTGGCTATATTCTGGAGGACAATGTACTGCACCTCTCTGGGCAAAAGACAAAGAAAAGATGACACACCAGTGTTTCCCATACATAAAGGAATTTGTGGCGGGCCGCCACAATAATATTTTGACCGCCACAATAAGATGTTGACCAAAAAAATTTTTTTTTTTTTTTTTTTTTACAGTGCACCTGAACGCAACATGCAAGATATCCGCTGAATAAGTGTCCAATAAATGTTCATGTCATTCTGGCCAATACTTCTGTTATAGCATTTCAGTCTGGAATATGGAATATCTTTCAATAATCTATGATTTAGCTGCTAAATTGTCAAATACCGCCATCTGCTCGCTACCCAGGCACTTATGTATGTACCGGTACTTAACCCAACTAACTTAACCTAACTAACTATCCGGTGTGCACAACACTGTCAGCCTAAACTCCGGCTGACACCCCAAAAACCTACAATCCGCTACAGAAAAATGTATATTGTTTGTTTATTAACTGGCCCCTCGCCTTCTATCATTTCACGAAAGTGGCAAAGCAAGTTGAGTATCCCTGACCTATAGGGAGAAATTTAGTTTGTCATTGTAAACCCACAGCACAGTAATGATGACATGTTCTTCATAGATCTAGCCTTTTAATTTTGCTCTTAAGCTTTCTCAAAGTACACCAAATTCATGCATTTTACTTTCAAATGTTTAAAAAAATCTTGCGGGGGGGCACGCCCCCGCACCCCCCTAGGGGGTCTGCGGTCCCCCACCACAAATTCTCAAAATCCTGTGGGAAACACTGCACACAGAGATATGGCCAACTCAACATCGAAAGACGATGGCAACCATCAAAGCATTCATGGTAGTCGACTAGGAAAGAGACAAAAAGCCACATGTCGTATAGTTTGTGCTTCACCTGTGGCTTCTTAGCAGTCGAACCAGTGACTTGGTGACGATGCCGACTTCATGCGTAGGGGCCAGATGCCAGTAGAGCTGAGCAACAGACATCACCACCTGAAAACAGATCAACACAGCAGGATGACAACACTTAAAACATCCAGTCACACATCAAAGCAATTCCAACATCCAAATGCATTTTAAAACATTTTAAAATATTTTATTTATATACATGTATATATATATATATATATATATATATATATATATATTTTTTTTTAAGCGTAATCTTTGGCTGGTGTGTTATTGGTTGTTTTATTCTTTAACCATCTTTTCTTTAAGTGCTTCCCAAATTTTCTATTTATATATTCTACTATTACTTATTTTTATGCTTTTTTTTTATATAATGGAAAACTCTGAAAACTATTGTTTTAGAAATTGAGTTATTTAAAATATCTACTATATTTACTACCTGTCTGCCTAAGCTTAAAAATAATCCCTCACATGCATTTTGTAGGACTCTACAAAGGCACTCATGAGTCTAAAGGTAATTTGTCAGCGCTGCTTTAAAAGGCAAGGGGACATTTGTCCACAGCTGTGTCTTTAAAAGGCAGAGGGACATTTGTCCACAGCGGTGTCAGAAGGAGACGGCTCAGGCGTGGATGAAGATGGAGGATGTCGGAGAGTTTTCTCTGGTAAAGACACAGCGCGTCACATTTTCATCAACACTTTCATTCAGGAGCATTTCTCCTCCTGCTGCTACAGCCACACAGACCTTGAGAGTCGTGGGTGATGGAGATCTGAACTCACTCTCTTCATCTTTTTTTTTCCAATCTTGCGGCTGCACTACGTGTGTGTGTGTCCTCCTGTAGTGTGTCCATGTATGCGTGCTTGTGGATGAAAGTGTATCACCAAATTAGGGCTGGGGCGATACGGGTTGGAATCAAGATGGTGATCAGGAATGCAAACTCATGGAGAGTGAAAAAGGTGACAGATAGCAGGGGGCAGACACAAACCCACTAAAGCCATTCACTTAAGTGCCCTATTTGGGCATCAAAAAGGTGACTGTCATTTAAAGGGGACTAGTTTTGCATCCTTGCATGATAAGCATAAGGACTTTTCTCGATATCACAATATGTTTTCTTTCATGTACGCAAAATCGTGTCAAATACTGTCATCAAATGAATGTTCATCTCATTGAACCGAATGGTAGTGATAGGTGTAATGTAAAACAAAATAGAAATTTTCAAATAATATTACTAACATACCTAATTTTATCTTTTTTTTTAAATAAAACGTGCATCAATTAAGACAGCAGAAATGTGCGTCACGATATTAAAATATCCTCATATAATCACGATAATATGATTGCACTGAAAGATGATAAACGGTAATATTGAATTATCGCCCAGCCTTACATCGGCAGTGGGCAGTAGGAGCATCAGTTGCCAGCTTGATCATGGCTGTTCACATACTCTGTGTGTGTGTGTGTGTGTGTGTGTGTGTGTGTGTGTGTGTGTGTGTGTGTGTGTGTGTGTGTGTGTGTGTGTGTGTGTGTGTGTGTGTGTGTGTGTGTGTGTGTGTGTGTGTGTGTGTGCGTGCGTGCGCGCGTGCGTGTTCAGTGTGTGACCAGCTCACAGCAGTGTTCCTGCTCTGCAGCAGAGGCTTGGTGTTTCGGAGCAGCAGTCTGTGGTCTGGGTCCATGACGTAGGGCTTGGCCTCCGCCTGCTCTTTCTTCTCCTCGTCAGAGTCGTAGAAGGTCTTGTCGTTGTTCTCGTCAAACATGACACCCTGAAACACAAACAACGTAATGCACAACAATGAATGCATTGAACTGTCACAGGTGCAGCGTCTGACGTGCCACCATGTTTATCATATTATAGTTGTCAAGTAAAAAAAAAAATGTCTTTAATTGAGTTGAAGGATTATGGTCTCCTATGGGTTAAGTCCTGTTATGACAGACATAACATAATATATGCACTATACACTTAGTATGAATGACATTGCATTCTGCCTGTCAGAGGATTGCTTCTAATGTGATAACACTGAAATAAGCTAAGCTAAACTGTGTCACCGGGTATCTTCACGTTATTAGAGAAAAGTGAACCCATTATTCATAGACACTGATGAAGGCCAGGAGGCCAAAAATTATTATTTTTTCCTTTCCTGCAATGGGAATAAAGTGGTAAATAAAGTTAATATTTCTGTCGAACGTAACAGTTGTGGGGGGCGGGGTAACAGAGCTCTAGGCATGACATGTGGGTGGCCTTTTGGGTGAGGTCCTTAGGGTGGTGTCCGCCTCACCTCCTGCCAGGGGCTGGTGAACTGGGTCCTGGCATAGCGCGTCAGCATGGAGATGATTACCACCTGGCCCCACTCCTCCACATCCACCAGCAGGTTGCACAGCTTACGGTAGTTCTTGTGGATCAGGTCGATACGATCGGGACACACCTCCTCAAAGGCCATCACCACACTGCCGGCCACCAGCTACACACGCGTTATGAAGAGGAGGAGAGGAACAGTCAGAAAGTCACATTGATGTTCTATATTTCTCTGTTCATGACAATGTTTACCTAAATGAAAGATAAGGACATACAATATGTGACAGGGATTGGTGTTTGGGGTAACAAGTAGACCAAAGTCATTTTTCAGTTTTTTTTTTTATAGATTATGAAAGTGCAGATTGTAAGCTTTCAGATGATGTGTCATACATTGGAATCTGAAAATAGAAGATTATGCTTATTTGAATGTTCGTACTCCTAAAAGCAACATTCAGAGAAAATCACCCTGAAACTTGGTGAACAAGCTTGGTTTGCCCCTGAACATGCTTTTAGTTTGCGAACAAATTATAAGCATTTAGTGATCCTAAAACTGTTGATTGTAATATTGAGTGTGTTCTTCAACGAAAGAAAGAAAGAAAGAAAGACGTTTATCTTGATTTGTGCGATTTCACGGTTGCATACTTGTTACTCCTTTCAACAGACTGTGTCACATATATGAGCGACCGTACAGTGAAAAACTAAACAAATGATGTACCTTTATACAAAGCCATAATATACGCGCACATTAACGGACATCACACTGTTCTGAAAAATGAAACTCACTATTATTGCACTTGATTAAGTAAATTACAGCAACATTGATTACAATAAACAAGATCCAGGCTCTAAATAGTCTAGGCAAAATTAGATGGATAATTGCAGATAAAGTTTCTAACAACTCATTTCACACAGTCTTGGGAAAGACAATCCATCAATAAGAGACATGATCGAACACTGCCTTCTTATATGATATTCTTCTTATATATTTTCCCCCTACTTGATATTTAAGACGTTTAAAATGACATATGGGCGGGGTGGGGGGAGGTGTAGGATAGTGTCCGTGGGATAATGCCCATGGACAAAGTCCTCATTTGTGGCTGTTGCATGTTCCCTCCCACCGGCCTGCTGCCTCACTCACTGACTGACTGGCTGACATGGCGGTGTATTAATATGCAAACAGCATTCACTTGGGGGGGGGGGGGCACGGAGGGTGAAGAAGAAAGGAAAGGCAGTAGAATCTGGACTCCCCAATTAAAGCAGACTGCCCCCGGTGGCCTCTGTGGGAACCCTGTGTGTTTGCCCATCAGCACTGTCATGAGCCTGCATTGATTGTGTGCATGTGATTGCGTGTATCTACCCTGTCTGTGCGAGGCTGCCTGTCTGTAGAATTATGGAACTTAAATCTAAGGGTTGATTAGCCTCTGACATTCACAGAGACTGTGTACCGATGAATGGAAGGAAATAATTTTGATGATCAAGAAACAAGCACATGTTCTGGATGCGTGCAAGTTATATATTTCTTGAATTATCTGCATAAAATTAATATCTACTAGGGATGGGCATCGAATTTCGAATTTTCGAATAATCGTTGTTATTATCAAGGTCGACTTTTATTATTGAAATTCGAAATTCGAAAAAAAAAAAAAAAAAAAAAAAAAAAAATTTGAGTGAAATGTTGCATTGTCTCCCCTGATTCTAAGTATAGTCAAATCGCTTGGTTTGAGCAAGTAAAACAATTTTTATAAGCATTTTAAGCAAGGTTTATGGAAAAATGAATGGCGGATGAAATCCCATGAAGAGGGAGAGGGGGTGACTTTGGCACCCCTTTGGCACTCAGACCTGAGCCTACTAAATATTTAATGAACCACTCATGATTGTCAAAACTGTTTTTTATTTTCGAAAATGTCAATGTCATGTAACATGTTCTTTACTTCAGTGGTGCAATGCTTGTTTGAGCTAAAAATCCACAGCAGAAGCTTTTTATATTAATTAATAAAGCCGTAGACTTAGAATCAGGGGAGACAATGCAACATTTCACTCACAAAAAAAAAAAAAAAAAAAAAAAAAAAATACATTTTTATTTTTATTTTCGAATTTCTAATTAAATTCGAATTTGGCCAGCGAATTTCGAATAGTGTTTTTGCTAGAAATGCCCATCCCTAATATCTACATGCAAATAATGACAGCGGTTAGACACTGTACATAAAGAGAAAAAGTAATGCTGAGTTTCTCGGCTTCAGCAGCCCTTCAACGAGGACTATAGGGAGGTGTATAAGATAGTATTCTGTTACATCACCACACAGCCATCTAGGTAGGAAAATAACAGCTGATTGTAATCAATTAACAGGTGATTAGATCTTGTAAAGTGCCATATTGGTAGGAAATGCATGTGACATCATGGGATACTATGATATACACATGGGCCAGTTGGGGTAGTTGGTAGAGCTAACTTGATGCTACCAGACCCATAATGACTATTAGCACAGTGTACTTAATATGTTTCAGTCTATTGACAGCCATAGCCAAATATCTAAATCGAGACATGGCTAACATCATGACAGCTGATAAAAAAAACAACTAAAATCGATATTTAGATTTGGTTTTCTGACTATCTAAATTGATGGTGCTTAGATGTGCACCGTGCTCCTGTGTCGTTTCACACGTCAATTTCAGTGATGAGATACATGTCAGGAGGAGAAGTCAATACTAATATGACAGTGCTATATAGCTGATTGTAATAAGGATTCTTTGATGACATGGCTCTAGCTAATATCACTATACTATAAATACATGGATACATCTTTTTAAGTAAAAAACCTTGGTTAACTTATGCTTTTAAGAACACCACCCACCACACA
Organism: Poromitra crassiceps; assembly: GCF_964638095.1. Classification (NCBI taxonomy): domain Eukaryota; kingdom Metazoa; phylum Chordata; class Actinopteri; order Beryciformes; family Melamphaidae; genus Poromitra; species Poromitra crassiceps. The sequence continues at coordinate 23,232,230 of NC_139629.1, read as the reverse complement.
CACAATATACGTAGATACAGGAATTCAGCTTTTCCTAGATTTATATACATACATACATAATCAAAGATGTTTATGAAGACATTATTAAACATTTGATTGTCTTTGAGTGGCTACATTTAATCTTACCGATTAAAAATAAATATATTATTTTTTTTACAGGGAGTTCAGCACTAACTTAAGTCAACGCATCCCAAATGGCCTACTGGGTCCTGGACAGCTGGCCTGCACTGAGCATTGTGTTTATGTGAGCCACTGTATCCTTCAAAACAAAATGAATGAAAATTGAACCCGGGGCCTTTAAATCGTGTTAATGGCTTACGTCTGCGAAAGCAAGTTCATTTCATTTGTTTTTAAAGAGTTATGTGCAAGGCGGCCCTCAAAACAAACAGCTGCTCCATGCATAGCGGTACAAACATATTCGACTGTAGACAAATGTCCCTGAAGTAGTCCTCTAGGATGCACGGTCTACTTTCAAAGGGTGTTGCTGTGCATTTGTCCATGGGTTTGCGTCACTCGCCTGCTGTTTTCCCCCTCAGCCTCTGCTGTCTCTAAGGCTATTACACTCGGCGCCGTTTCTGAACGTCTACTTCCTGTCTCTAAGGCTATTAGACCCGGCGCCGGTTCTGAACGTGCGCACTTCCTGCCGCCTGGCGGCTTTGTGCGTTCTCCCCCCAACTTCCCCCATTAGACACAGCTCCAAGGTAAACTACATGCACCATCAACAAAACTGACACCCCAATCTATGGAGTTCATACACCTTCCCCCCCACCCCCGCCTCGTCCACCCCCGACCGTATTATCTACCCCGCGTGACAAGCCGGTAATGGAAAAATCACACTAAGCAAATGGTTCTTCTAATAACAATAAATTTCCTATGAAATTATGAAGGGCCCAAACCGTTTCCTTGCATCTATTTTGCGATGAATTCTAATTAGGGGCGCCAGAGAGGCAGAGAGTGCTGGGTCATCACGCCAGAGACAACGCGCGCCTTTTTGATTGATGGCCCAGCGCCGGGTCGGCCTCTCCTCTCCTCTCCTCTCCTCTCCTCTCCTCTCCTCTCCTCTCCTCTCCTCTCCTCTTCGCTCCCTCTCTCTCTCTCTCCCTCCTGCTCTCTTCCTCCTCCCTCCGTTTTCTCTTAAATTAATGGGCACCTCACCTAGCCCCCTAATCATAGTGCCCCCGCCCCCCTGCCCCGCCTCTCTCTTCTCTTCTCATTTCAATTTTGCAGGAGGGCCGGATGGGAGAGATCGATCATTTATCTTGTAATGGCTGGATAATAGATCCATCACGGACAAACAGCTGCACAAACTCCTACGTTGTCTCTGTCATCAGCCCTGCTCCTCTCCTCTTTAGAGCCTCCTGCCTACATGTTGTCTCTGTCATCAGCCCTGCTCCTCTCCTCTTTAGAGCCTCCTGCCTACATGTCTCTGTCATCAGCCCTGCTCCTCTCCTCTTTAGAGCCTCCTGCCTACATGTTGTCTCTGTCATCAGCCCTGCTCCTCTCCTCTTTAGAGCCTCCTGCCTATATATTGTCTCTGTCATCAGCCCTGCTCCTCTCCTCTTTAGAGCCTCCTGCCTACATGTTGTCTCTGTCATCAGCCCTGCTCCTCTCCTCTTTAGAGCCTCCTGCCTACATGTTGTCTCTGTCATCAGCCCTGCCCCTCTCCTCTTTAGAGCCTCCTGCCTACATGTTGTCTCTGTCATCAGCCCTGCTCCTCTCCTCTTTAGAGCCTCCTGCCTACATGTCTCTGTCATCAGCCCTGCTCCTCTCCTCTTTAGAGCCTCCTGCCTACATGTTGTCTCTGTCATCAGCCCTGCTCCTCTCCTCTTTAGAGCCTCCTGCCTATATATTGTCTCTGTCATCAGCCCTGCTCCTCTCCTCTTTAGAGCCTCCTGCCTACATGTTGTCTCTGTCATCAGCCCTGCTCCTCTCCTCTTTAGAGCCTCCTGCCTACATGTTGTCTCTGTCATCAGCCCTGCCCCTCTCCTCTTTAGAGCCTCCTGCCTACATGTCTCTGTCATCAGCCCTGCTCCTCTCCTCTTTAGAGCCTCCTGCCTACATGTCTCTGTCATCAGCCCTGCTCCTCTCCTCTTTAGAGCCTCCTGCCTACATGTTGTCTCTGTCATCAGCCCTGCCCCTCTCCTTTAGAGCCTCCTGCCTACATGTCTCTGTCATCAGCCCTGCTCCTCTCCTCTTTAGAGCCTCCTGCCTACATGTCTCTGTCATCAGCCCTGCTCCTCTCCTCTTTAGAGCCTCCTGCCTACATGTCTCTGTCATCAGCCCTGCTCCTCTCCTCTTTAGAGCCTCCTGCCTACATGTCTCTGTCATCAGCCCTGCCCCTCTCCTCTTTAGAGCCTCCTGCCTAACATGCAGGCCTCCGCCCGCGTGTCACAGCCGTTTAACCAAATGGGCACATGTGTAAGAGGTAAATGGGAGGCCTGGGACAATGGCCACAGACTGGAACAATAACCCAACGTTTCCTTCTTCCACGTCGTCCAGTGTTAGTGACATTAGCTAACTGCGCAGCAATTACCTGGTAGAATAAATTGATTTGGAGATGAATTGATTTATGAACCTCCGATGTGGCGAAATGGTGTGTTAGCAACCCAGAGATGGGTTGACGCTGGTTACCTGGAAAGAGGACACAAAACACATTTGATCATATGACTAGTTCATTTGCATTTCACCTCAGACAAGACACGACAACACTGCTTTCAAGTCTGAAATTTACCTAGATTTGCTAGAAAGATAAATAACATTTCACCTTTACGCCAACTAGGGTGCTGCTAGATGACATCACTAGGTTGACTGTACTGTACAGTACAGTACAGTACAGTACTGTATTTAAGTGTTGGTAGTAAGGATTTTAAATTCTAACAGGCTCACAGCATAATGTTGTTGTGTTTCTGACTTGGTTTGTGGTTGTTTTGATTCATAAAAATGTTCAGAATCCTTACTACCAACACTCCACCACTGTACTGTCAACCTAGTGATGACATCTAGCAGCGCGCTAGTTGGCGAAAAGCTGAAATGTTGTTCATCTTTTTAGCAAATCTAGGTAAATTAAACTGTCAAACTTGAAAGCAGTGTCCCGTCTTGTCTGAGGTGAAATGCAAATTAACCAGAGTCACATGATCAAATGTTTCATGTCCTCTTTAGGACTGAAAAGAGACAAAAAGGTACGGCTGCCATGGCGACCCAACAGTCATGATGAGCAAAAGACACCATAAATATACACAATTGTTCATAACCGAAGGATTTTTTTTCTTCTTGCGACACAAATAAAAGCCATTAACCTGCACACACCCATTTCAGAATATAACTGCATGCAGATTTCATTATTGGAATACATTTGCTATTTCATTAATATTCCACTATTCCAAACATTTCATTCTCCCCAATCAACCTCCACCGTGTGATTTGCATAAAGAGGGTTCCACCGTACTGGTCGTATTATTAACTCAAGCCCCACACATCCCCCTACCTCACTAACAGACTGCAATAGTATTGTGCCTAAGCTGCAGTTCGAGGTCTGAAGCGCATTACATCAACAGAACACAATCAAGTGCTAAGAGCGTCGCTTGACCTCATGAGCATTCCATAGCATTAGCATCGCTATCTGGCAATAGAGTTAAAAAAAAAGAAAAAGACAAGAAGCAGCACCGTTGTTGTGCCTGGTGGGTATTCTCTGGATAGTAGCATCCTGGCATCATAAAAATGCATTGCCTGATAGCATTAACTATCCACTATGTTCCGATTTTTCACCATTTATCACCAACTGATAGTGCTTGTAGGTCTGTGTGATGACAATGCCCTCTCTCTCTCTCTCTCTGTCCCCAGCCTCAGAATGTGGGCTTCAACAGAGAGAAGTCATCTGTCTTCGTTAGCGTCTGTGGCTAAATATGCTATGCATCTGGTACTGGGCTTTCCCAACCCCCCTTTGGCCTGAGCGCGCGTTCGTTTTGTTTGTATAATGATACGTATACGCTGTGAATACATAATTACAACACACTGTGCATGACTTGTATGTTATGAAGACCTGGATGGAAATGTTCTCTGTATTCTATAGCCTACACGTCTACACGTGTGAAATTGGCATTTAAACAGCCTTTATTGTATTTACTGTGACCTCCTCAAATTAATGCGGTGCCTATTGACTATTCTAATGGGGAGGCTGCGTTTGCATCTGTGACTGGCTTTTAAACACGGGAATTTGAGAATCCAACTAATTCACGGGGTCCATTCTGGAAAAGAAGAGAAGAAGTTGGCCTTTGAGGAAAATTAAGCTGACACTAGCATCAGTGCCCAACTGCCTTCCAAATGGACACTTAACAAGGAGCATCTGAAGATGTGTGGATTTAAGTGGGTGTTAACAAACCATGGCATCGCTGAATGAGCTGAGGGAGGCAGAGCTGAGAGAGAATGGCTTGAGTGGGGCGCCCTCCGGTGGCCCGCATACTCACAGACGGGGGGGACTAAGGCAAAGTATAGTCGTCACCAGGCGGTTTGTACTTACTGTGCTTTTGTCTTTCAATAGTTTCTCAATCACTTCAATCAGCTGTTCTTTCTGGTCCGGATCCAGGCTGAGGACAAAGAGGGAGCTTTGAAACTAAACAGTAATTATTCACAGAACATGAAAACATGATGTGCTCAGAATTCATAGCCGTCTGCTTACAGTGGCTCAGATTAACTGTCTGTACAAGTACGGTTTCATTCTAGATCCATGTTGGTAAAAGAATGATCACTTGATGGTAATATGTTGAATCAAACACACAACTGATTATACTACCAGCTTCAGTGTTACTTACTTTGTGAGTAGGTTTGGTTTTAATGTCTTCAATACTAATCCATACTGTAGTGATTTAGTTTTCAAGAAACTCAAAACTCTTACCCTTTGTCCGTGCCTGTCTAAGGGCATCTGTCCATATAGCGTTTTAGTTTTGTTGTTTTTTTTGTATGTAAAAGAACTGCCTGGAGTTATTTTTGTGGGGAGAAATGAAATGGATGATAACATCACCTGCTGCTAGCTCACTAACCAGCTGGTTAGCACTTCTAGCAGACAATACAGTGTGGTGGAAGAAGAAAAGGCTCACCAGATATTTCCAATACACGACGTTCAGTATCCACACTGCCTTTAAGATGGCTGCTACAGTCAATGTAAATTCACTGATTACCATGTCCTATTTCTCCAATGCCGGTTTCACTTTCTCCATATTTCTTGTTGCTAGGGGAAACCGTCAGTGTCTCAGTCATCGTGATTGGTCGGGTGGAAAATGCGGTTCCCGTCACCTGGTGCTTTTCGGAGAGAGAAAAAAACACCGCCTGCACTGCTTTTCTGGAGCGGCCGCCTTTAGTGCACATTGCGCCCGCTCCCCTTACTTTTTAATGAGGAAAGGAGCGCTGGCACTCAGACGAAAACGCTATGTGGACACACGCCCTAAGCCCTTGTTCTAAGCCATGTTCAAGCCATGCAGTTTCATTTGGGCATCCTTGTTAACGGGCGAGACCGTTCACACCAGCCGCACGCCACGCCGTGCTCAAGCCATGCTGAAGTCGCGCTGAAGCGATCGTTCAGGATTCTGTTCCATTTTCCAAGCGTGAAGCTGCCAGGCATGAAGTCAATGCAAGCTGTGGGCGGGGGGGCGAGGCGCGCTGAGGAAAAGAGTGTGCTTCTTGTGTGAGCGGTTTAGCGTGACACTCAGCTTCTGTTAGGCGCCGCTTCAGCTCTGCTTCTGTTGTTAAGCGCCTGGGATGTATCAAAGATGGCGATGAAGAAGAGTATCGGGATGTGGTGGCCAACTTTGTCACATGGTGTGAGCAGAACCACCTGCAGCTCAACGTGTCAAAGACAAAGGAGCTGGTGGTGGACCTGAGGAGGGTCAAGGCTCCGGTGACCCCTGTTTCAATCCACGGGGTCAGTGTCGACATAGTGGAGGATTACCTTGAAGTACCTTGGAGTGTACATTGACAATAAACTAGACTGGGCTATGAACTCTGAGGCACTCTACAAGAAGGGGCAAAGCCGCCTCTACTTCCTGAGACGGCTGAGGTCCTTCAACGTCTGCCGGACCGTGCTGAGGATGTTCTATGAGTCGGTAGTGGCTAGTGCCTTCCTATTGTGTGCTGGGGCAGCAGGCTGAAGGCAGTGGACGCCAACAGACTCAACACAACACACTGATCCGTAAGGCCAGGGACATTGTGGGGCTGGATCTGGGCTCTCTGACTGCGGTGTCAGAGAAGAGAACGTTGTCCAGGCTACGCTCCATCATGAGCAATGACTCGCACCCACTCCACGGCGTGCTAGTCAAACACAGGAGCACGTTCAGTGAGAGGCTGATCCCACCTAGATGCAACACGGAGAGGCACAGGAAATCATTCCTGCCTGTGGCCATTGGACTCTTTAACGCCTCTCTTAAAAGAGCACCTCGGAGACGAGACTGAGCCAGCCGATAGGTTAACTGTGCCTTGCTGAGCCACGTGTAATGTAAGCTGACTTAATATAAGTCCAGTGTGCAATAACTGCAATTGTCACATAATGTACATCACGTACTCTACTTATTTTGCTTACTTTATACGTACTCTACTTTATTTTTGCTTTATTTTTGCTTACTTATCGCATTCTACTACTGTTTATTTTATGCTATGTTGTGTTCTGAGTGCGAGCTACTGTAACCTGTCCCAATTTCCCCCCGGGGATCATTAAAGTCTTTCTGATTCTGAAGAGCCAAGTAAGTGCAGAGCTAACAGCATTACCTAACATGACCTGCAGTCCCAGTTAAGAGCTACCAGCTTTGCCCAGTGTTTGTGCCCCGTGTGTGCCAAGCCTACTGTATCACATGTGCTATAGCACAGTGCTGTACCTGTAGAGCTTCTGGATAGCGTGAGCTGACGTCTTCCTGACGTAGGGGGACAGGTCGGCTGCAGCCTCCTTGATGGCCAACATCATGATGGGGACGATGATGGGGACGCGGATACTGGACAGAACCCTCAGCGCACTGGCCCGGATAAGCTGGTTCGGGTCCTGCCAGGAAGAGAGAAGATGATTTTGTTACTATGAAACAAAGAGATGAGGTCCTCCACATGTCATATCTCATAACAAATATATAGCATGTGGAAGAATGATGTATATGAATTAGCAGCAAGGCTATTAAGAGTTCTGCATTTATATATTTGTTTGCCTTTTTGTTTTAAATTTCAGTTTAGTTTTCATTAGTTTTCAAAGCGGGTTTGCTAGTTCAGTTTAGTTTTTTGAAAACGCTTAGTTTGAGTTTAGTTTTGATTAGTTTCCGTGTTAGTTTCAGTCTCTCAAAAACGTCAAAAATGTATTCACTTACGACAGATGAACAACCATCCACAAAAGACAACTATAAAAGATGTGTGTCAGTCAGTGTGTTGTGTCAATAACCAGAACTATTCAACTGGATATATAACCAAAGACGAAAACCAAAGACATTTTCTCTATTGTTTTAGTTTATTTTAGTTACATACAGTACACGACACGACACAGTTTCAGTTAGTTACCGTTTTCTTTTGCAAAGCCTAGCTTTTGTTTTTATTTCAGTTAACGGAAATGTTTTTTTCACACCTAGTTTTCGTTATTATTTTGTTATTTTTTAGTTACTTTCTCCCTGGGGATAACATACTACTACAACACTGATGTCATACATAATATTACAGTATGGTTCTTGTTAGTGTCGGCATTAACAATAGCAGCAGCATTGCCTACATCTGACCAATGAAAGAGAAGGCAAGAAAAGAAAGCAGTCTGTAGAGGTGTGGATTAGAAGAGTCATGCAAAGCACGTGCGTGTGTGTGTGTGTGTGTGTGTGTGTGTGTGTGTGTGTGTGTGTGCGCACGCACACACACACAGACAGAGTTAAGAGCGCATCAGTGACTACGTTTACATGGACTGCAATAATCCGACTATTGAGATTATTCTAAATAAAACAATATTGAGGGTTACATTGAGTTGCTTATAGAATATTGCATTCATATTATCTCGTTCACATGCTACCGAGTAGAGTCCGATTAATGGCTGAAGACGCACGGCCACATGACGTCCCTACGTGGGAGTTTCCCTCCTGAATTTAACCTGAAGACCTTTCTGTCATGTTGGGTGTGTTTGGGACAAGATGTTGGGACTTCTTTTTACCGCTAGCAGTCATCTTTTCTTCTCTACACAAGTTGTGGAAAACTCGCTGGAGGCAAGAGCTTCATGTGTCATCGAGCAGTTTGAATTCTGCGAAAACTCCGATAGGATGTCATAGTGCGATTAAGGATGAAACGATAACCGATTAAATGATAAACCGTGATAGAATTCCTGATGGTAACCGTACCATTTCAAATTTTTATTAACCGTGTTACCATGATTACAGCGCTTTGAAAAACACGGTAAATACTGTCCATCACCAATCAAAGATAGCAACAGTCTCCCAGACGCAGGTGAAATGATTTCAGTTGAGTGTATCAGTGCTTTTTGAAAATTTTCAGCACATTTTAACAATACCGTGATAATACTGATAACCATGAGAATTTTGGTCACTATAATACCGTTTCATCTCTAAGTGCAATTAAGGTGTCTACAATGCAATTTAATAATGCGACTAAGATCAGAATACTCCACGTCTTAATTTGACTATACTCCGACTACCTTATTCCGGGTAAGGTCATCAGAAAATGCTGTTTAAATGGCAGTCAGAGTATTGTCTTAATCATAGTAAACATAGTCAGTGTTGTTCCAATCCACCGTCTCTTGGTGACTCAATACACCGACAACACACAAGCATATGGATGCTTGCATGCATCCACATGTAAAACATTACAGTCTCTAGTGTGATTGATTGATTGATTGATTGATTGATTGATTGAATTTATTATGGATAAAAAGACAACAAATCCAAGCGATGACAAGCAAAAGTGCAGACACTTATTTCCAGCCTGGTCCCTGGTCTTAAACACAGGACATACAGTTACACATGACATAGAATGAACAGCAGATCAATCAAGAATATAGAAAAACATAACATAACACAAGAGAATACAAGCAATAAAAGTTCAGAAAACAAATGAGAGAAACAAGAGAATACAAGCAATAAAAGTTCAGAAACAAATTAGACAAAAGGCTCCGCCCACTACTCTAGCTTACTGAGTAGGATTTTTTTCAGAAGGTTACGATACGATACGATACAATATACTTTATTGTCAGTTCACACTGAAATTTGTCTTGCAAGACAGCGGCAGTCCCATGCACAAACACATGACAAAGAGAACAAAACCAAAAATACAAAGATACATACACACATACAGCACACAGAGATCACTGGTCACTGCTCCACTGACCCTCGGCCATGTTCTTGATTAAGCCTCAGGATCGACTGATGTATAAAGGACTTTCTTAGTCTGACCTTCTTGAAAGTTGGAATTAGGTATCTCCTGCCAGAGGGCAGGAGTTCATATTCTTCATGTAACACATGATTAGTGTTTGAGGCAATATTTCTGGCTAACCTCAATACACTGTTGACATATGTAGACTCAAATAGACTATGCAGTGGTTTACCTACATTTTTTGAACAAATATTCATCTGTCTAAGTAGTTGTGATTTTAAGGTAACAGACAGGCATCCATACCAGGTGGTACTGCAGTACTGTAAAACACTCATAATCACTGAGGTAAAAAATAATAGAAGAATCTGTTTACTAGCACCAAAAGATCTTAATCGGCGAAGAACTAGTTCTTAAAACCGCTTAAAGAATTCGCAGTCTTAATTTCGTTCGGGATCTTGTTCCATTCCTCTCCCCAGTGTAGAGGAATGTACTTCTCCCGATCTTGCTTTTTAGGTTAGGAAGTTTCAAGTCCGCCACACTAGCTCTCGTGTTCCGGCCATGGCCGTCCCGAATAAACTGAAAATACTTATTAAAGTAATTTGGGCATACAGTATTTTATAGACCATGATGAGTTTTAACTGTTGAACTCTAGATTCAACGGGGAGCCAATTCAACCGTTTAAAATGAATTGGGCCAATGTGCGTTCTAGGGCTGAGGTTAAGAATAACCCTCATTAGTTTGTTTTGAGCTTAGTAACAGTAAAGAGACTATAGGGGAGGAGATGTTACCTTGAGGGCCCTCTGGAAGGTGCTGATGGACAGCAAAGCCAGGTCCTGCTGCTCCTCTGCATACCTCACCAGGTACACATACACCAGCTTCTTCAGCTGCCAAGGACAAATCAAACAGCAACACATGTCAACACACGTGGAGAAGAACTAATGCAGCAAACTGGGAAAACAATGTGGAAGGAAACAGGTGTGTTCTAAAATATTGCGCAGGTCTATTATGAACAGATGACTTGGTTTACAACCAATAAATGAGCAAAGTGAGACTACACAAGAAACACAATTAACCATAATGTATGACACAGTAAGAGCCCTCTTTCAGAGAGATTATTCAGAGGGACATTTCAGTTTGTTTTTTCAAGGGGTGGAGAGACAGCTGGTATTGAAAGTGTTCCTGTCTCAGATCACTGTGTTGTTTCAGGCAGAGAATGAGCGCATGTATTTATGTATTTTTTGTGGTGTTCAGAAATTGCCATTGAGTCAACACATCCCCCCCACCCCCACCCCCCGCGTCTTGACTTCCACTTCTCCTGTTCTTTCTCACGGGACGGCCTGAGCTAATATTTGTCCTTGCTTCTGACGGACGAGCTACACCGGGGGGGCCAAAGGTCGCTCCTCTGCTGATTCACTTCAGCTCTTCGGAGAGGGAGACTGTGAGATTATGACTAATGGAAACTGCCAAAAATAGATTGGGTATGAAAACGGTGGGGTTTCGTTAAGGAAAAATATCTCTAATTTCATTTAAGGATTGATTTAAGGTTGAGGTCAGGGGATAAGGTGACATTTTAGGCCAAATTGCCCAGAGCGTCGTCCGGTAGTCAGCACCACGCTTTCTAGTGCGGAGGGTATTGACCTGCGGGCATGAGCAGCACCACACAGTTCTCAATCATGGCTCTGGTCATTACGGGTGGAATTAATGGCATTACTCACTATAAGAGGGGACACAACCCATCTGCCCTCCACCATTTGGGTTCTATGAGCGTAAAGCACGCGGCTGATTTCATCTGGACGGGTTAAGTGGGGGATTGAGGGCTCTACCAATGAAACATGCTCAGCATCATTTTACAAATATTCAGCGTGTCTTTTTTTATCATCCTTATCCTCACTTTTTTGTATAAACACACACAGAAATGATAACTCGAAAGCATACGCAAAAACATTTAAATCTGTGAATAAAACAAAACGACCGTCTCTCCACACCCCCTCGGGAAGGCGCTGCATGGTCCAAACCAGTCGCCATTTTCATTGCCCAAGATATGCCCTCATTTTAACTTGACCTTCCTCAGCAGCACCAGAGTGTCATGTACTGTATGGCTCTCTTATCGACTGATTTCACTATTAACTGTGGTTTAAAACCTCATGGTTTTGTAACCTGTAAAAGGCTCAGATACACAGAGTGTTTCTGTTCTCACTCTCAAAAAAGGGACATTATGGAACTATGGATGTTACAGTAAAGGGACATTATGGTACTGTGGAAGTTAAAGGGATGTGACATCAAAATCTATAATCGTTGCATCCCTACTAGGAAGCTGCACAATTAATCGAATCGATATCGAAATCACAATATGGCCAAGTGCAATATCCAAATGGCAGGAGCAGCTGCAATTTGAATGGTAAAATGTGCCACAACATACACTTAACTTAGATCGAGGTGGTACAGAGATGTGCCGGCGAAATAGACTCTGGGACAGCCGGGCCTTTTTTTTGTGGCTTCCTGTACAGCGCTAATCTTCCGCCCGGGACTTCCGCCTCAACGCAGTGCCGCACTGTTGTTGTACTGCCGAATATAAGAGTTCCGGTCCCGAACGCTAGTGAATATATAAGAATTTGGACGTTAAGCCTTCAAAATAAAATCAACGTAATGTATGTTTTTAAAAGGCACCTCACCCGGGCGGAAGATCCGCGCTGTACAGGAAGCCTTAAAAAAGAAAGGTCCGGCTGTCCCAGAGTCTATCCATGCTGAAATAGACTCTGGGTTCCAGAATTGGTTTGGTACAGACCCCAGCAAGAAATCACATCATCATTTTTATATTAATATTTTTTCAGCAAAAATGAAATGCAAAAACGAGCATTCCCAATAAAATCACATTGCATATCGCTATTGCAATATCTGTCAATATAATCGCAAATATGACTTTTTTTTTGCATGTTGTGCAGCCCTAATCCCTACTCTCTTCCTGTTTAAACGTATGAATGCGTTGTGCACACTCTTGACTATAGAGTGAATGCAGAAAGACGCGGAACATACACACAACACTGGCTTAAGAAAATAAAGCGCGCTGATATGAAATCACGCAACACTCAATAAAGCGCGTGCTCCTGTGCTGCCTTCTAATTCGAGCGGCTGGATGGCAGCTCGCGGCGGCGGCGGCCTGCACCTTGGTAGGATAGCGACGGGAAGAGAGGGGATGATGGGAAACGGGAGGAAGGGAGCGGAGAGAGGCCAAGAAGGAGGGAGAGAGAGAGAGAGAGAGAGAGAGAGAGAGAGAGAGAGAGACCTCACGCTACCTTAGCAGCTGGTGTGTGTGGGGTGGGAGAGCCAGGACGTGACTGTGGGCTGTCTTCTGCCAATTACACCCGCCCACCTGCTCCCCCTACCCTGCCACGTCGAGCCGCACGCCCTGCACACAGAGCGCCCAGCTTCAAGACCCGCCCCACCCTCCCCCCCCGCTCGCACGCTGCCCCGCGCACTGCCTGATTACTTTTCTGCCGCTAATCAATATTCACAGGCTTTGGGTATGGGAAGCCCATCCGAGCTGTTGCTTAGTACTGTGGGGTCATTCACTGGAACAGTCCGTGAGCGGGTCCATCAACACTGCGCCGCACACACACAATTATTTGGTGAAATTAGGCATTAGGCGCAGAGCCGCTCTTTACGCGTGTTCAGGATTTACAGTCATAAAAAACTAAGTCATGCTACTATTGATCGCTGAGTGGGAAATAACACTGCATAAGATACAATCCAAGGGGACCTGAAGATACTTATTTCAAAGGTGATCCCTGGTGGGAAACAAAGAAGGCCATTTGAATTTTGAAAGCAAATCAAAGCCAAAATAAACCAAGAATATTTAACAAAGCCTTAAAGGTCCCAATTCGTGCAGCTGTAACCTCTTAAAAACGTGTGTCTCTGGTCCATAAAACATGATTCTGGATTAATTTGTCGAAAATATAGCAACCCCGTTTGTCGTGACGGAGTTGTCCCTTCCTCGTCCCAAGAATGGCCTGTTGCTATAATATATTCAGAACTAACAGTTCCCATTGGCCGCTGAGGGAGAGCCCGCCCCAGGCTCCCAGCGGCCAATCAGATTAGCGTCTGTGGACCAGCACGCTAGGTTGTGTCTACAACTAACGCTAAAGACAGATTTTGTACTGGTCTACTACATTCCTTATGGAGAGGTTCTCTCTGTAGCCTCATCCAGAGAGCCCACTTGAAGTGTCACACTTATATTAGTGGAGAATTCAATCAAAAGGCAAATCAACTAATCGATCACAATCACGACTTTTATACACCTTCAACGTCGAGTAAGAGGAGAGTCGCAAACGATAGCGACTGCAGTGTTAAATCCGAAGCCGTAGTAATGATGCGTTTCTGTGATATATTTTGCTACTGAAGTCATACCTCGATGTTCTTACTCGCAACATTCTTCACAACGGCGGGAAACAACTCGGACGCGTTCTTCCCTTTGGCAATGAGCTGAAAACAAACAAAACAGAAATTCACCAATCTCAACACTTGACATTCAATTCAGCAAAGTGAGAAATTGCTTGTTGCATAACATGTGAACATTTCACACGCAAAGGGTTATTAATAAAAACCTAAGAAATACCAGGTTTTGCATGTTTGACTCGTATGTGAGGTACATCCACTAACCCCAACAATCCTTTTCATGGCCTCCAGTTTGAGCGACTCCTTGTTGCTCTCCAGCATGGCTTTAAGGTCATCATTCCTGAGGACAGAAAACACACCACACTGTTGGGTCTGTGGGAGAGACCAGGGGCCACATTACAGAAACTCCCTATCTTATGTCTTAACACATTCACTGCCAGCCGTTTTTTCAATACTGTAGAGCCCTTTTCCCACATGCGTACCGGAAAATTACCTGTAAGTCAATATCGGACATTTCCCTTCACACTTCGGCTCGCGCATGTGGGAATCTATCAGCGAAATTGCCTGTATGTGGGGTGGGGGGGGGGGGGGGGCGGCACTGCAGAGCGAGTGGGGGAGTGACGTGTCGGCAAAACTCTGAATGGTGAAATAAGTTTGCTTGTTTATCCGTTCACCTGCATCGCGTTGAAGCACTTTTTACAGACTGGCTTCATTTGATGTGTCCGGGCTTGCCTTCGCTGTCGGCAACGTAAGCAAAATACTTCCACTTTCGCTTCATGCATTTGCCCTGTCGGGCTGTGACTGAAGGAGGAGGACGGACTGTGGCCAGAGAGCGAGCAGAGAGGAGAGGGGGAAATCAGCACAGCACACCCACACATGAAGCTGACATAGGCTACTGCTCTTATTATCACAAGATCATTTCGCCAGTTTGCTTTAATGTGCGCGAATGATTAGATTATGCCCGCTGGAACATTAAGCAACGTGTGTACACCTCGCCCATGAGAGTGTCGCGGAAAATGACTGCACCCGTTTCTCACTAGTATCCGCTAAAGAGCATACCGCTCTTCTGACAGGCTGGAAAGTGGTGAAATCTCCGCGACGACGGGGTCGCGCTTATACCGGCACGGCGCCTTTCTCACATGCAGGCATTAGACCACGTACCGGTCATTTTGCGGTACAAAGCGCATGTGGGAAAAGGGCTTAGGTAGGTTCTGCCAAGTTTTTTTTTTGAGGATTCTGGCTCATCTTTCAAGAGCCGAGGATTCTTTTCTGCTAAGATTTTGTGAACACAAATGATCTCAAAAGAACTAATAGAATGTGTGCTTTCTCTGTCTAAAAGAGTTAGTTTGTAGAGTTAGTAGTTATGTAGGCATTAGCAGTAGAATACAGCATGGTTTCAGCATCTGAAAATTTATTCTGAGATAAATGGCTTTTTGTGAAATTCGATAGAACAGTCACTTTAACCATTTATTTTTGGCGTAAGACGTCAGACATCTAAACAATAGTTTTGAACAGTAATTTCCTCCATAGCAGCAGGAAACCCCCCTCTCCTTCAAACTCCTCCCTCCATGGGTGTGTCTCTGGTGGCTTTGCAGCGTTTGTCACAAGCGAGGCTCTGCCTGTCTGTGCTGCCTGGCTGCTGGCGGCTGCTCTTTGGGCGAGTCTGCATGAGTCGTTTCGGTTGTGAGCTCAGCTGCAACGAAGCTGCGTGCGATTGTGGGCTTTCTGCCGTGTTTCAAAGTGTGTTGCACGCATAATCTATTATGCAAATTTGCAATCCCCCACCGCCAGCTCCCAGCGCGATAATGCGCGAAAGCGAAAGCGTTTTCGCCAATCCATTTTACAGTATGAGAATGGTTTCCTCGCGCGTTCCCCTGCAGTTTTGGCTCGGCTTTTTCTAGTCTGGAGAGCACTGTCGCCACTTAGTGGGTCGGTGGAATGGGTTGTACACGTTCGGTGGCTCCAATATTTTTATAGGAGACGTGGGGGGCGTTGATCCACGTCCCACCGTCAATTTTTTTTTTTTTTTTTTTTGACGACTCAACTCGTCATTGGCAGTCAACCGTTGGATTTTTTTGGACGACTCAACTCGTCATTGGCAGTGAACGTGTTAAGTTAGGATAGGACTATTTTAAGATAGGATTTTTTCTGATTTCGTATTACAGAAGCAAATCCTAACTAACTTTAGGAATCCTATCTTATCTTGCTAAATCCTATCTTATGTCTTGTTAGGAAATCCTAAATACTCATCCAGCATCGGTTATCAACTTTTCTGTCTGTTACCCTAGCAACCACTAGCAACAGACACCTCCTCCTTTCTCAACTCGCAGGGGAAGTAGGAGCGCTAGTAGCCTGCTATTAGCTAGTAGGCTAACGATGTGTGTTGTTGTTGTCGAACATTTTTGAGATTGTGGGGCAATGGACCAAAAACGAAGGGCATTTAACTTCAAGGCAGATGAGTTGGAGGTCTTAGTGACCGCAATAGAAAAGGTTAAAGACGTGCTTTTCGGAAAGTTTTCAGCCACCCTCACGCGGGAGGTGAAAGAGAGGGAATGGGCTAAAATAGCAGAAACCGGCAGAGCCCCGTGTCGCCTAGTCGGTCTCTCCAACACAGGTCTCAGCTCCTCGGCTAGCTGCAGTATCATGTCCCGGGGCAGTCTGTATCGATTAACGAGCGTTCTGTCATCAAAACGCAAAACGTCATTCGGGTCCCACATGAGTCTTTCGGCAAATAAATTGCGCCTGTTGACATTTTGTTGGTTTTGCAAATGTAATAACAGCGCAGCCATAACGTAGGTAGGTAGGCTATACATTATAACGAGATGCAAGATGGCTGTTGTTCCAGTTGAAAATAGCGTAAATTAGTTAGGACAGCATAGCTGGCATCTTAAAGTTAGGAGAGCTTTTTTAAGATTTGGGAGAGTTGGGACGCTTCTGTAATACGCTTTTCCCATTTTATATTAGGATGAGAATATTGACTTAGGAACTGTTGTTCTGTAATGGGTGTTTTCCTAAATCAAGTCCTAACTCTAATTACCATGGTTACCAATCATTTAGGATAGGATTTGGAATTTAGGAAGTTTCTGTAATGTGGCCCCTGGGCAATATATCCATATTTGATCAATATGATGATTATATCCATATTTCATCAATATCATGATATATCCATATTTCATCAATATCATGAGATGAGATGAGATATCGGCATAGATTTTGGATATCGTAATATCATGTGATATGGTCTAAGTGTTGTCTTTTCCTGGTTTTAAAGGCTGCATTAAAGTCATGTTGTAATTTTCTGAATTTACCAGACTGTTCTATTATTTGCCTTTACCCACTTAGTCCTTATATCCACATTACTGATCAAAAATCTCATTGTGTAAATATTTTGTGAAAGCGCCAACAGTCATCTATACAATATTGTCACACGATTTGATAAAGGTATTGGTCAAGTACAGTCTTGTTTGTTTGAATAAAAAGTGCTTATGACGTCTCACACTGAACATTTATTTTAGCCCACTTAGAAAATACGGAGATGTATCTCGTGTATCCTCGTTCAGCCTAAAATGACTCAGATACGATCTATTTATTTTTTCCATATCATCCAGCCCTGCTTAGGGGTCAATGTTAGAGTATGGCAGTATGGCAGTGATGACTTTGACTAATCACTCAGTGTGACGAATTCTAGCTTGACCACAGGTACTGCACGCCATGGCCTCTGAGTCTACCATGTGACCACAGGTACTACACAGCACAGCCTCTGAGTCTACCATGTGACCACATGTACTACACAGCACAGCCTCTGAGTCTACCATGTGACCACAGGTACTACACAGCACAGCCTCTGAGTCTACCATGTGACCACAGGTACTACACAGCACAGCCTCTGAGTCTACCATGTGACCACAGGTACTGCAGGGTGTCTGATTCTACCATGTCTGAACAATAGACAGTATTATGTTTTGTGCAAGCTCCAGCTGGTCATGCAGATCGCATCAGCCATCACAAATCACACATTATACATGCAAGGGCCACAAAGTTAGTAGCCTCCAACACCCAAATGGCAAAGAAATAACAGTAGCCTCACAACAATTTCCACTAAAATGACTATGTCAGTTGACTCTGAATGCTAAGGCAGTGTGAAGATGGAAAATGAATTTGAGGATATGAATGGTGCTGTATGTTTGATCAGCCAATGGAGATATCTACGGTACCTTGTTATGGAAATGATTGTAAGGCAGTGGGACAGACACACTGAGTGAGAGAGAGAATTGCACGGTTAATAGTGAGTGTGAGAAATATGAGAGTGGAGGGGGGAAACAGTTCGGCTAAAGTCAGTAACAACAAGCACAATTCATGTCAAATAAACGGCAACAACAATCAAAAGGATTTATTTGTATCTAAAGACGTGGCATAGCAAACCTTTAGAGAATAGCTATGTCATTTAAAGTTTAGTTTACACCATATACATGTTTGGTGGTTATTTTAAGCAACAGTGATATCTTACGTTTCCCCCAGGTTTGACATAACAGTCCTCCTTGCTATGGTTTTCTAATGACATTACAATGTCCACAGAGCATCCAGCTGGCAGAGCATACAAGGAAACATCAGGTTTAAAAATAGAACTTATAAGATGACTGCAGTGAGAAACACAGTTTGCACGACTCGGTAGCGTCAGCAGGATAGTGGACTACAGTACCCGGTGCCGTGTGACCCCTCGGGGCTAGCTAGTGTGGTAGGGTTAGCAGCATAGTGGACTACAGTACCCGGTGCCGTGTGTGCCCTCGGGGCTAGCTAGTGTGGTAGCGTCAGCAGCATAGTGGACTACAGTACCCGGTGCCGTGTGACCCCTCAGGGCTAGCTAGTGTGGTAGGGTTAGCAGCATAGTGGACTACAGTACCCGGTGCCGTGTGTGCCCTCGGGGCTAGCTAGTGTGGTAGCGTCAGCAGCATAGTGGACTACAGTACCCGGTGCAGTGTGACCCCTCGGGGCTAGCTAGTGTGGTAGCGTCAGCAGCATAGTGGACTACAGTACCCGGTGCCGTGTGTGCCCTCGGGGCTAGCTAGTGTGGTAGCGTCAGCAGCATAGTGGACTACAGTACCCGGTGCTGTGTGACCCCTCGGGGCTAGCTAGTGTGGTAGCGTCAGCAGCATAGTGGACTACAGTACCCGGTGCCGTGTGTGCCCTCGGGGCTAGCTAGTGTGGTAGCATCAGCAGCATAGTGGACTACAGTACCAGGTGCCGTGTGACCCCTCGGGGCTAGCTAGTGTGGTAGCGTCAGCAGCATAGTGGACTACAGTACCCGGTGCCGTGTGACCCCTCGGGGCTAGCTAGTGTGGTAGCGTCAGCAGCATAGTGGACTACAGTACCTGGTGCAGTGTGACCCCTCGGGGCTAGCTAGTGTGGTAGCGTCAGCAGGATAGTGGACTACAGTACCCGGTGCCGTGTGACCCCTCGGGGCTAGCTAGTGTGGTAGCGTCAGCAGCATAGTGGACTACAGTACCCGGTGCAGTGTGACCCCTCGGGGCTAGCTAGTGTGGTAGCGTCAGCAGCATAGTGGACTACAGTACCCGGTGCAGTGTGACCCCTCGGGGCTAGCTAGTGTGGTAGCGTCAGCAGGATAGTGGACTACAGTACCCGGTGCCGTGTGACCCCTCGGGGCTAGCTAGTGTGGTAGCGTCAGCAGCATAGAGGACTACAGTACCCGGTGCCGTGTGACCCCTCGGGGCTAGCTAGTGTGGTAGCGTTAGCAGCATAGTGGACTACAGTACCCGGTGCCATGTGACCCCTCGGGGCTAGCTAGTGTGGTAGCGTCAGCAGCATAGTGGACTACAGTACCCGGTGCCGTGTGACCCCTCGGGGCTAGCTAGTGTGGTAGCGTCAGCAGCATAGTGGACTACAGTACCCGGTGCCGTGTGTGCCCTCGGGGCTAGCTAGTGTGGTAGCGTCAGCAGCATAGTGGACTACAGTACCCGGTGCCGTGTGTGCCCTCGGGGCTAGCTAGTGTGGTAGCGTCAACAGCATAGTGGACTACAGTACCCGGTGCCGTGTGACCCCTCGGGGCTAGCTAGTGTGGTAGCGTCAGCAGCATAGAGGACTACAGTACCCGGTGCCGTGTGTGCCCTCGGGGCTAGCATCGGCGTTGGCGTGTGTGAGGGCCTGCTCCTCCTGACTCAGCTCGCTCTTCAGGGTGAGCTGGAGGTTCTCTGCAGACACCAGCGCCGTCTTCACCGCTCCAAACGCCTCCGAGCGCAGAGACGAAAAGCCCCCTTCCATGCCCGGGCCTCCCCTCCTCCTGCTCTACGGAGCCGGTCCACCCACTCACCCGGCAGTGTGTTACCGGAGCTCTTCGTTAAACATCAACAAACTCTAACCTGTGCCTGTGCCGTGTGTATATCCAGTGACTGACGAGGGAGATATAAGAGTTGTTGTGGTGATGATGACGTTCCTCCGGGCTGTGTGCTCTCTCTCCTCTTGGCTTTATTGACAGACTGAAAATGACACTTGTCTCGTCTTCTCGTGAGCTCAACTTCTCTCTCTTTTTTCCCCACAGGTTCAGAATCAGGACTACCAGAAAACGAGGAAAGCAGGAAAGCAGGAAGAGAAAGGCTCCGCTGACATTGCTCCTGTCACACACAACAAGTCCCTTCTTCCTCTTTTCTTAGGCGATATAGTCACAAGATGCCCCGTACGCTCGCTAATGGCTAGTCATCCTTAACGCTTGAGGCTTGCCCCGAGAGAAGACCGCACTCCCCTCCAGTCGGCTGTAGTCCACGCTCTCTCTGAAAGACATGTGCTGCTGGCCCAGTTGTAGTCCTCCTAATCTCGCTGGTGTCCACTGGCTCTCTGAAAGCAGGCTTCTCACCTGCCTCGTGGCTGCCTGGAGGCTATGTGCTACTCTCTGCCTCTGTGTGCCTGACTGTGGTCACTTCCCGTCTATGGGAAACGGCCGGGCCTTATCTTCTACGCCCGTGAGTAAACACTGAGGCACTTTTCATCACCTCCACAATACAACCGTCCACTGGAGGTCCACGCCATCCAGAGCACACAAGGCTGCCAACTTCAGCCCGATAAGGCCCGCGGGCGCCCAGCCCTGCCAGGCTACGTGTGAGCAGCCAGAGGAACAAACGACATGGCCCAAAGGAATAGCTTTAAATAAGTGGTTCAGTCAGGAGGGTTCTGGGTCAGTCAGGAGGATTCTGGTTCAGTCAGGAGGGTTCTGGGTCAGTCAGGAGGGTTCTGGTCAGTCAGGAGGGTTCTGGGTCAGTCAGGAGGGTTCTGGGTTCAGTCGGGAGGGTTCTGGTTCAGTCAGGAGGGTTCTGGTTCAGTCAGGAGGGTTCTGGTTCAGTCAGAAGGGTTCTGGTTCAGTCAGGAGGGTTCTGGTTCAGTCAGAAGGGTTCTGGTTCAGTCAGGAGGGTTCTGGTTCAGTCAGGAGGATTCTGGGTCAGTCAGGAGGGTTCTGGTTCAGTCAGGAGGGTCCTGGTTCAGTCAGGAGGGTCCTGGTTCAGTCAGGAGGGTTCTGGTTCAGTCAGGAGGGTTCTGGTTCAGTCAGAAGGGTTCTGGTTCAGTCAGGAGGGTTCTGGTTCAGTCAGGAGGGTTCTGGTTCAGTCAGGAGGATTCTGGTTCAGTCAGGAGGGTTCTGGTTCAGTCAGGAGGATTCTGGTTCAGTCAGGAGGGTTCTGGTTCAGTCAGGAGGGTCCTGGTTCAGTCAGGAGGATTCTGGTTCAGTCAGGAGGGTCCTGGTTCAGTCAGGAGGATTCTGGTTCAGTCAGGAGGGTTCTGGTTCAGTCAGGAGGGTCCTGGTTCAGTCAGGAGGATTCTGGTTCAGTCAGGAGGGTTCTGGAATCTGGACCGGCTCAAATTTGCCCTCCTGCACCACTTGTTCCCCAAATGAGGTGGATGAATCCAGACACGGTTTCACACAGTGATGATAGAATGCCTGTCTGCCTTCTTGTGCCTAAAATGTGTCGTTGTTTCATTGTCGTTTGTTGTATACTGGTTAAAGTAGGTTTGTAACATGACGTGGGTAATAATGGAGGATTTCCATTTGTACAGGCAACAAAGTAGCCAACACACACGATTCATCGATTAGTCGATCGACCCAAAATTAATTGACAACTATTTTGATCATCGCTTAATCGTTTTGAGTACAATTTTAAGTGAAAAGGTCTAAATTCTCTGATTCCAGCTTCTTAAATCATGTCAATAATTTCTGGTTTCTTTACTCCTGTTATGACAGTAAACTGATATTATCTTTGAGTTGTGGACAAAACAAGACATTTGAGGGCATCATCTTGGACTTTGGGAAAACACTGATCGTCGTTTGCTACCATTTTATAGACCAAACATCTAATCGATTAATCGCGAAAATAATCGACAGATTAATCGATTATGAAAATAATCGTTAGTGGCAGCCCTACTTTTTAGATGAAATTAGACATTGAGAATACATCAATTATTACTCAGTAAGAATATTTTCTATTTACTTGACATAATGGAAAACATTAAAAAACATAGTGGGAACATACAACATACTTTAAATTTACTTTAACACTGTTTTATTATAGAGCAAACCCCTTTTAGTGCTTTTGGTTCAGACCTGCCGTCTTCTAGTGTGGATGTGGATACTAGGCCAACATAAACCTGGCTAAAGGAAAATAGAAAAATAAGTGAAAAAGGCAACATCATAGTTCTAATATCTTTACTTCTCGTCTCCAATCATCATTTCATACAACAAATCCATAAAAGATCAAGCGATACCACTCAGCTCAAATGAAATATCTCTTTGGTCACAGATAATTGATTTGCCCCGAGGAGGGTTTCAGTCACATGTTTGTGGCGTGTAGTCCTCAGACAGCGAGAGGAGGGTTTCAGTCACATGCTTGTGGCGTGTAGTCCTCAGACAGCGAGAGGAGGGTTTCAGTCACATGCTTGTGGCGTGTAGTCCTCAGACAGACTAAAGGACTACACAACACATGACAGGAATGTGGCTTGGCCCTTGTCATGTGACAACTATTAAGACCAGCTCAAACGACAACAGAGCAACTTGTTTCATTTGAGCAAAACTGGCTGAGCCAGCGTGCCCTCTGAAGTATGGAACGTTACACCTACATTTGATCTAGTAATAATATGCAAGATACATGCAAAACACATTCAATCAAAAGTGCTTGATCATTCTACAAAGCAATACAAGTCTCTTGATGATGACTGGCAGTGGCTGATAGAAATGGCTATTATTCACAATAGAAATAAGTAGGGGTGTCACGATACACTCAGTTCACGATACGATACGTATCACGATACTGGGTTCACGATAACGATACGATACGATACGATTTTAACAATATTTTTTTAAACTTGAATAATGACAATATATGACTGGAAAAGTAGTATTTTATTTGAAATGCACAAATACAAAACATGCTGTTGTGGGAAATTGTTATTACAATAACAACTAGAAAAAACATGAGATTGGAGATAAGGCTTATCTTGAAATAGAATGAGTTACACCGTCACTTAGATTTACTTTGAACTAAAAGGTTTTCAGCAGTATAAATTCTCATTATGCATCTTCAGTTTTTCTTCAAACTCAAACAACAAGACTTTTCTTAGTCTATTTTTTATGCATCTTCAGTTTTTCCTGTCAAGTAAACAGTTTTGCCAGAAACTCAATTGAATGGTTTCTCTCCTGTATAACTTCTCATGTGTCTCTTCAGAGACTTGTTCAACTGAACTACTTTCCACACATTGAACTTCAACAAACAAAGACGTTTCTTTGTCTACTTTTGGAAAAAAAAAAAAAAAAAAAAAAAAAAAAAAAAAAATTTTCACGATATGAGATTTCATCTCAACGATACATATCGTGACGTTTTACTATCGCGAAATTTCGTGGGACGATATATTGTGACACCCCTAGAAATAAGTGACTGAAGAACTGATACAACCTAAAACAAATACATTTCAGCAGTTTAAAGTGCTCACGAACCAAATGTTGGGTAAAAGTGATTGAAAGCATGGTCTGTCACGTGCTATGCGATATCAGGGACACGCCCACTAATTAGATATTAAGAGAGCACACAGGCCTGCCCTGCCCATTGTGAATTGTGTCAGACAGACGGAGACTTATAATGAGCTAACAGAAGCATCATTTGATTCCTGCTCTTCCAGCTTAGTAGGCCTAGAGGCAATATGAGCCAGCCTTCAGTAGACTGTCATGTGAGACAGCTTAGAGGTTCACTTAAGCACACTAAGCAACATCAGCCTGGCTGAATGTATAGACCTGCAACCTACACAGAGTCAGACACACAGGCCAATGGTAAATGGTAAATGGCCTGCATTTATATAGCGCTTTTATCCAAAGCGCTTTACAATCAGTAGGTAGTCTACATTCACCCATTCATACACCAATGGCGGCAGGCTGCCACGCAGGGTGCCTACACACCATCGGGAGCAAGGAGGGTAAAGTGTCTTGCCCAAGGACACAACGACAGCAGCTGGGAGGGAGCGGGGATCGAACCGCCAACCCTTACGTCATTGGCCGACCCGCTCTACCTCCTGAGCTAAAGCCACCCCTAGCAGCCCATGCCGGCTGCTACCAATGCCGGCTGCTGCCGGCTGCTACCAACAAGATACTGCGGTATAACCTCACACATACATATTTGCTCAAGTTCAGGAAACGGAAACTTTGGTACTGGATTTAACAAGTCCACACTGAGTCCTGAAGAATCCATTAGTTACTATAGGCCTACACCTCATTACCTATAAGTTTGAAGACTGACTGAGAAGCTCAGATCAGAATCCACTATTTAGTAGGCCTACACCTCATTACCTATGTTAAGTTTGAAGACTGACTGAGAAGCTCAGATCAGAATCCATTAGTTACTAGGCCTAAACCTCTTTAAGTTTGAAGACTGACTGAAAAGCTTAGATCAGAATCCATTAGTTACTAGGCCTAAACCTCTTTAAGTTTGAAGACTGACTGAGAAGCTCAGATCAGAATCCATTAGTTACTAGGCCTAAACCTCTTTAAGTTTGAAGACTGACTGAGAAGCTCAGATCAGAATCCATTAGTTACTAGGCCTAAACCTCTTTAAGTTTGAAGACTGACTGAGAAGCTTAGATCAGAATCCATTAGTTACTAGGCCTAAACCTCTTTAAGTTTGAAGACTGACTGAGAAGCTTAGATCAGAATCCATTAGTTACTAGGCCTAAACCTCTTTAAGTTTGAAGACTGACTGAGAAGCTTAGATCAGAATCCATTAGTTACTAGGCCTAAACCTCTTTAAGTTTGAAGACTGACTGAGAAGCTCAGATCAGAATCCATTATTTAGTAGGCCTAAACCTCTTTAAGTTTGAAGACTGACTGAGAAGCTCAGATCAGAATCCATTATTTAGTAGGCCTACACCTCATTACCTATGTTAAGTTTGAAGACTGACTTAGAAGCTCAGATCAGAATCCCTTAGTTACTAGGCCTAAACCTCTTTAAGTTTGAAGACTGACTTAGAAGCTCAGATCAGAATCCATTAGTTACTAGGCCTAACCCTCTTTAAGTTTGAAGACTGACTGAGAAGCTCAGATCAGAATCCATTAGTTACTAGGCCTAACCCTCTTTAAGTTTGAAGACTGACTTAGAAGCTCAGATCAGAATCCATTAGTTACTAGGCCTAACCCTCTTTAAGTTTGAAGACTGACTTAGAAGCTCAGATCAGAATCCATTAGTTACTAGGCCTAACCCTCTTTAAGTTTGAAGACTGACTTAGAAGCTCAGATCAGAATCCATTAGTTACTAGGCCTAACCCTCATTACCTATGTTAAGTTTGCAGTGTTGTTAGCACACATTCAGAGAGCAGCTGATCTGTTAAAACATTGATTGAGTCTCAGTGACACTCGAATGCAAGGGGATGGATGAAGTGGTATTTGGCTGCCCTCTAGTGGCAGACTACTGAGATTAAAAACACTACAACAACACAAGAAAGACTACCCACTAGCCAGGAGTCCAAACATATGTTGATGGGTCTTTTTTCAGCTTTATAATATAAGGGTTGGTTAATGATGGACAGAGGAGTAGTAGACTCAGACTGTATAGTACGCAACATACAAATAGAGACCCATCTGTACAGAATTCCTCCTCTGTGCCGTTTCAGCAGGAAAACACAGAGAGCCTGGGACAACCATGAAGCCTGTTTATGATATAATGTCAACAGAACAGGACAAGAAGATCAAGAAATAGTGCCCGGGAAGGCATACAGAATTTTGATGGCCGTTAATGTCCAATAAGTCTGAAGTGTTGAAAAATCCTAGTCAATCAAATCCCTGCATATGGAAATTAAATTAGAGATCACTTTGCTTTGAATTAAAACTATCCCCACCTGGGCATTTTGATCAATGAAATATTGCATAGTGCGCACGGCCGCACGCTCCTCTCTAGCGTCCCTCGCTCACTGGTGTTCGCCCACTAAACTGGCAGAGCTCAAGCTTATTTAGACCTAGCAGCGCACCTGGTTGGTTTGCCCTCGAGGCTCACAGACGCACCACCCGCTCATCTGGCATGCGCAGTTGTGCAATTGATTGTGCTATTGATTATATCAGAATCAGGATCAGAAAGACTTTAATGATCCCCGGGGGGGAATTGGGACATTTGGGATATTAGTAAGATAAGACATGGAGAATGACTTGGCCGGGGAAAACAGGTGTTTCATAGCAGAGGTTCTCAAATGTTTTTCAGCCAAGGACCCCTTACAAGATAGAACAATCCCTTTTATTTTGCACCAGTTTCTGCTGCTTTTGTAAGCCTTAAAATGGAACCTAGAAAATCTGTAGGTTAAATTAGGCAGCATTTTTGATTTATTATTAAAACAAAAAAACACCTAATCGCACTGCCAACAACACGTTTTTAACCCAAGAGCCTGTTGTACTTCTGATAAAACATGGCTTTTTTATTTTTTTTACAATCCAGCATTATAGCTGCTATAAAAGGAGTAGATAATAAAGCCAGTAAAAACAAGTAGTGTTTTGCAGGCCTCACCATTGATTTTTCAAACACAGGAATCTGATAGCTGGGTGGCCACTGGTTTGTCCAGCTGTAGATAGGGTCCTAATGCACACAGTTTGATAGGCTCACTTCATGTTGGTCAAATGTCTGGAATGGCGTGTGTGTGTGTGTGTGTGTGTGTGCGTGCGTGCGTGCGCGAGCCCTTATGACATCAGTTTTGACATCATCACTGATTGAAGGAGCCCAGTCTACTACTGTAAGCTACTGAGGTGTCTAACCGCGGATGACCTGGGTGACGCGCTCGCTACAGCTGATGTTACATGCATACGAGATTTGTTGTGTAGGAAATTGAGCAAAGCAGTCCTTTAGGTGAAAACGTGGATTTATTAGCTCCAGTGCATCAAGGTAAATACGGTCCATTTTGTGATCCAAAAACAGAAAAGAAAAGCACACCAAACAAATGTCGCGCCATTGCTAAGCGGTCAAAAACCCTTTGCCCTTCCGGGCCAAACACCTAGCGAGCCAAGGTGAAGGAAGCACCTATGTAGAAAACCTGGTAACATGGCACAGCGACACCACATGGACAAGTAAAGATATGACAGCACAAAATCAACCACAAATATGACCAGAACACATTTGGCACTTACACTAAATGTATGGCCTAAATTAAACCAAAAATAACTTGGCCAATGAGGGGCGGATCGGGTTGCTTGTTTCAGACGCGTGTTGTTCATTCAATGTCCAATGCATCAGGATATATTGGGATACCTCACCGGCAATCCATTTATTGTCATTAATCCACCGTTAACACAGAATAACAGCATAGTCCAATGTCACTATATGATGCTACCATTCATCATCAACCACGCTGCACACTTGAACGGTGGAACACAAAAGTAAACCGTAAGAACAAAGTAACACAGGACACGTTTGAAAACGGTGTTGCTTCCCGAATCACGCACACCTGAATGTGATCCCCGACACACCTATAATTATAGAGCACTTTCCCCCCGACTCCACCTACCACGTAGTGGCTCAATAAAGGGGCAGTACGCCAAATACAGATAATTCATATAAACACACACATATCAATGAGGGTTCAATTAACGTCAGATGATTAAGAGAAAATGGTGCGTTTTGGCTC
Organism: Poromitra crassiceps; assembly: GCF_964638095.1. NCBI lineage: Eukaryota > Metazoa > Chordata > Actinopteri > Beryciformes > Melamphaidae > Poromitra > Poromitra crassiceps. Next base: position 23,204,378 of record NC_139629.1, on the reverse strand, counting down.
CTACACTGATGACATCACATCATTAGCTAATTAAAAAAATCTGGCTCCGTTAGGTCACCTGCACGGGTGCCCTTTACACACCCTGAAGGTTTCAGCCCGATCACACGTGCAACGGCATAGCTGTGGCCGGATACAGAAATTGAAACAAACCCGAGCCCACATACTCAATTTTATATAGGAAATTAAATACTAGCGGACCCGTGGGGACCCCCCTGTGAGTTAGGCCCCCCTGGTCTGGAACATGACATCATCACTGATAACATCATCACTGAACTTATGACATCACTGATGACATCACATCATTAGGTAATCAGGGCAATCACCTAATTAAAAGATCCGGCTGTGTCAGGTCACCCGCAGGGGTGCTCTTTACAACCCCTGAAAGTTTCAGCCCGATCGCAGGTAAAACAGCACAGCCGCGGCCGCCGGCCGGACAAAATTCTGCTCACACACATGCACGCACACGGACACTTCTCAAATTATAATAAGAAAATAGATTGATTTTTTCTTCAATAACTTGGGTCCAAAGGTATATGGCAATATTTGTTTTGATAATATACTTCTTTACTGTCACCTAGGATCAGGCTACTATAAAATTACAATCTGCTTTTAACATTGCATACATTTTTGTCAATTGAGGTTTACAAATCTAGGACTTTCTCTAATCCTAGGATTTTTTTAAATCAAAACATGATCACATATAAAGCAAATTCAAGTAAAATGCTATTGCCTACCTATTAATCAAGTATCACCCTCTCACTACCTACGCCTACTGAAAACATGCTGAGGTTCATGCTGGCATTTTAGAAATACATTTAGTTTTTCTTTGGAGTCTACAAATGTCTGGTCTGGTTGCTGCCACGTTCTTGGTCTGCACTTTATTATGGAGGTCTGTGTATGAAGTGTAACCACATGTGGGATGGAGTTGGACCGTCATCACTGATGACGTCATCACAGATGACATCATTGCTCAAGTCAGCATTAGGTAATTAGGGCAATTACCGAATTAAAAAAAATCCGGCTCCTCCTACATACTGACAACTTGTCAAGCCCATGGTACACCAATCAAACATTCTACAACAAGCACACAGATGTTTTGTTTGGTGTGCCATGGCGGTCTGTCCTTGTTTGTAGATGTTTGGTCAGATTCGACATGTTCAATCCTTTAGCCGATGGCACGTGCCATGGGCTTTTTACAGTAGCTGATGCGAAAACAGCTAACATCATAGCAATTCGTCAAAATCACTGCCTGGTTTGATGCTGCCAGGCTAGGGGCTTAACGTTACTGGCATCTTGTGCTTGAAGCCAGCTAATGTTAGTTAGCTGCCTGGCGTTTTAGACAACAAACCTGGTCAAAAGGGAACGATCGCTGATCTCAGACGGAACACGGCGCGGCTTGCTTACTTTTTAAAGTCCGTGCTGAACAGCCCGAACCCGGCTGCGGTGCTGCTGGTCGTCGGGGTGCTCTCTTGCCCCGCTTCCACAGCAGCCTCTGCTCCTCCTTGGTCGTTGTAGGACAAAGTGTTCGTCGACATGCTCAGCATTTGAAGAGGCGCAAGACAAATAAATTGATTACCGTAAATAATTGTTCCTCTTCCGAGTTATAAACTGCGCCACGACTTAAAACATGTATTATTATTGTAACTTATTCTACAGAGTTTTACTGCAGTGCCAAACTTCACCGAGATTTCACCACCCAACTTTTTCACACGCAGTAGCGGAAGTGTGAGTTGGACAAGTTGGTGTCACATGACAGGGCCACAGAGGCACATGCGCCATAGATCTAGAGTTAGTAGAACAGATCGCTGTGCTGAATGATGGTCTCCGTTTTTTTTTATTGTAGATCTATGACGAGGCGCCTGATCATTTTGTTGCCAAGGTAACGATACCGTTAAACTGGGTTGAGTTCAGCCGCGACAACATGTAGCAAACAGTTTATTTAGGAAAACGGTTGTGTAAGGCAAGCGTACAGCGTTGTTGTTGCACATGTTCGTCGACATGCTCAGCATTTAAAAAGGCGCAAGACAAATTGTTCTTCTTCCGAGATATAAAGTGCTCCACAACTTATTCCAGTTTTACTGCAGTGCCAAACATAACCGAGATTCCAACTAACTTTACTCGCAGTGACTCAGCGGAAGTGTGTGTGTGTGTGTGTGTGTGTGTGTGTGTGTGTGTGTGTGTGTGTGTGTGTGTGTGTGTGTGTGTGTGTGTGTGTGTGTGTGTGTGCGGAAGTGTGTGTGTGTGTGTGTGTGTGTGTGTGTGTGTGTGTGTGTGTGTGTGTGTGTGTGTGTGTGTGTGTGTGTGTGTGTGTGTGTGTGCGTGTGCGTGTGTGCGTGTGTGTGTGTGTGTGTGTGTGTGTGTGTGTGTTTGTCTCCATGCCATATGTGCGTGTGTGTGTGAGAGATAAATTCTCCTATATCTATAACTGTACGCACATTTTTGTTTTTGTTTTTGTTTTCATTGTACACTTGCTTTGGCAATGTATACGTATGTTTCTCATGCCAATAAAGCCCCTTTGAATTGAATTGAGAAAGAGAGAGATATATCTCAAAAGCAACGGCGGACGTGACGCTCCCATACTTCCGCATTGGTGGTGGTGACCTATCTCCCATCGTATTACATCTCTGACACACTAGCACACTTGACTTCACCTCCGTCCGTGCCATCTTTTGCGTCTGCTACAAAGCAAGACTTGTTTCGAAGAATCTCCAAATTTGGTTCTTCTTTTTTATCAGTTGTTTTTAACGAGACAACTAACGTTAAAGACATTCCGACAGTAGAATGTCAGGTTTCGACAGCAACCCGTTCTCGGATCCCAATCCTTTTCAGGTAACATTACCACATTAGCGTTAGCTCTTGCATTACCTAACTATAAAGTGACTGTCTGACGTTAGCTAGGTTAACTGTGTTAGCCAAGACAAATGTTCCACTGGCTTTCCTGTGTTAGATAGCGGAGATAAAGCCTGATGTTATTGACTAAATTACTAACGTTAGTTGACGTTACAGTGCTATAGCAGCTGGCTAACATGTCGTCATTGACTTGTTGGTGCTGCTGCTGCAGCAGCGTTGCCAGGTACGATAATTTCGCCCTCTGTACGATGTACGATCGATAATGCCAAAATTCCCATAATGTACAATCATTTTATCATTTTGTGACACTTCGTTGTAATCAATATACTAATATGGATCATCACCTCCCTGAGAGAGATCAATACAATCCTGAAAGCTCAGCACCAAAACAACGTCACCGTGCGGGAAATAGTCTTTGGAAGCAATCTGGACCAGATCTACATTGTGATGAACTATGTAGAACATGACCTGCAGAGTTTGATGGAGACAGCCCTTCCTGCCAGGCGAAGTGAAGACTCTGATGATTCAGCTACTGAGAGACGTCCGCCACCTCCATAACAACTGGATCCTCCACCGTGACCTGAAGACGTCCAATCTGCTGCTCAGCCACAAAGGCATCCTCAAGATTGGCGACTTTGGTTTGGCCCGGGAGTATGGTTCTCCTCTAAAGCCTTATGGTGGTGACCCTGTGGTACCGTTCTCCAGAGCTGCTGCTGGGAGCCAAGGAGGAGTACTCCACAGCTGTGGACATCTGGTCAGTGGGCTACATATCTGGCGAGCTCCTCACCCAGAAGCCTCTTTTCCCTGGAAAATCTGAAATTGACCAAATTAACAAGATTTTCAAGGACCTGGGCTCTCCCAGTGAGAAGATTTGGCCTGGCTACGATGAGCTCCCCACTGTGAAGATTACTTTCACCACAGAGTATCCGTACAGCAGCCTACACAAACGTTTTGGAGTGCTGCTCTCAGACCAGTGCTTTGACCTCATGAACAAGTTCCTAACCTACTACCCCAGCAAGAGGATGCTCTCAGACCAGTGCTTTGACCTCATGAACAAGTTCCTAACCTACTACCCCAGCAAGAGGATCTTGTCAGATGAGGCAGTGAAGCAGGAGTACTTCTGCGAGATGCTGCTGCCCATCGAGCCCGCCATGTTCCCCACCTGGCCGGCCAAGAGCGAGCGGCAGAGGGTGAAGAGAGGCGCCAGCCCTCGTCCCCCCCCCCCCCGAGGGAGGCCCTGGGCTACAGTCAGCTGGGGGGCGATGACCTGAAAGAGACCGACTTCCACCTGACGACCAGCAACCAGGTCAGTCCAGGCTTCAGCCTCAAATTCTGAGCCGCAAAGTGAAAGACACAACACAAGACGGCCTAACTGAGAGCGAGAGAGCAAAGAATCATGGGATTTGTAGTTCTCTTGGAACTGGACTCATTTTAGGACTGTCCCGTGGCGTCACTGAGGAAAATTGCAACCGGTGACAAATGGTCAGGACTGTTTGTCACACAACAAGGTTGGTGGCTTGACCGTGTTTGGGTTTCCGGGATTTTCCTCCCTCTATTACATTGCTTCTTCTCCACTGTAGCCGTATATTTCAAAGCCATTTCACAATTTCCATCATTTGAACTCTCCGGGGAGAGGAGCAACTGCAAGTCCTCGTGTCTGTTTGTAGTTTAGTTCTCATTTTGTTCAAATTTTCCTTTTTCTGCTCTATGAGAAATGGTTGGTATTTCCTGACTGCTGGAGCTACTGTATAATAATGTAGGCAGCATGGGCTGTGTTTTCCATCCAGCATAATGTAACAATCATTATTTTAGGCCTGTCAGCTTACCTACCGACAGAGAGACCATGTTTTTGCTAGAAATAAAGTTTGAAACTTAAAAAATAAGAAGTTATTAATCGTGTTGCTTCACTTGTCGTGACATGTCGTTGCCTGGCTGGAGTGACACATGACATGTTAACGATGAGCCTTAAAATGTAATGAGAATAACGTTATACAGTGGGTCGATGTTAGCTTGCTCTCTATGTTAACCATAGCCTCAGAAATCTGAGATTATTAACCTGAGTGATGATGACACAGCTACAGCTAGTGTTATCTCTACAATTATGTTAGACTGCAGCAGGTTCCGGTAAGGCTGGGCGATATAGCCCAAAAATGTATTGATATAAAATAAAATCGATAATTATTGATCATTTTTAATTACCGGTACCTATTTTTAAGACCACAAGATTTTTTTTTACATTTAACCACTTTATTTTGAACCAGCTTATTTATCAAGGCACACAGGTAATAATTTTAATGTTAACACAACAAAAATGCACAAATTGAGTGTTGCAGCTGTGTAATAAATATGCTCGGGTGGGAACTTTAGGGTTTGGAGGTTTGATTTGGCTCCATTATAAAGGGACATCTCGAAATATATATATTTTTTATTTAATTGATTAATTGTCTATCGCGATATATATTGCTATTGATTTATCACCCAGCCCTAGGTGGGTGGATGGTGTTTTTGGTTTTGCCTTTTGGTTACTTTCTTACTCCACCTTATTTCGATCTTGTCAATTTTAACTTGCCACTTGCCTTTCCCATTAGGGGTGGGAATCCCCAGATGCCCCACGATACGAGTCAGTCAAGATACTTAAGTCACGATACAATAGTATTGCGATATTGCGATATGCTAGTATTGCGATATATTGAGTATTGCGATATTACGATATATTGTGATTACCCTTTTTCAACTGCAAATGATGTCCCCAAAGGAACAAACTTTGTCAACATCTGTTTTATCTAATGAGATAAAGTTTCCCTGGGACAGCCGGACCTTCCTGTACAGCGCCAATCTTCCGCCTGGGACTTCCGCCTCCGCGCAGTGCCGCTCTGTTGTTGTACTGGTGAATATAAGAGTTCCGGTCCCGAACGGTAGTGAATATATATATATATATATATAATATATATATATATATAGTGAACGCTTGTGAATATATCAGAATTTGGACGTTTAACCTTCAAAATTAAAGTGACACAATGTATGTTTTTAAAAGGCACCGCTGCACGGAAGTGGAGGTCCCGGGCAGAAGACCCGTGCTGTACAGAAAGCCTTAAAAAAAAAAGGTTCTGGCTCTCCCAGAGTCTATTTCTGTGCTGAAATAGACTCTGGGTTCCCAGATTGGTCATGGATATAGACTGCTGCTCGTGTTGTTGTTGCTGTTGCTGCTGTTGTTATGAACATTGGATTCCTCTGCCTCACTAATACACCATACAACAGTAGATTTGATCCGGTAAGCGTGAATGTTCGATGCGCCTAATCGATCTTTTACACCAACCAGCTGAGATGATTAGAAAGTAACTTGGAGGGTCTTCAGAGATTGCTTAATCATTATTAGTAGCCAAATAGTACTGTACAACGATCCCAGTTTTTAAAGTCACCATCTCACTGCTTTTAAAATCATCAGGCCATATTGAGACTCAGGAAATACTTACCGTAGTTTAGTCATTTTAGCCATTTCAGATTAATTGCAAATCACCAATTTGTATATTATGCTTGTACAGTTGCAAATTATTTTTTTCATTATGCCCTTGGCTTTACTTGGGCCTATCTGTCCGCAGACAGTCTGTGTTGACAGTATAAAGCTACAGAGAAAACGTGCTCTTTAGCCTAGTGAGCTAGTAAGGAGTGCTTGCCTTTTTTTTTATCAGCAAAGATGGATAGCATTTCTCTCTCTCGCTCGCTCAGACAGACACAGACACACATACACAGAGCTTAGAATGGCAGTATCTGTGTTCTGTTGACAAGGAAAAACAAATTAAAGACAGAGATCATTCTTTGTCAAAACTCTGTAGACTTGTGTTGTGTTGTGAGAAAGGGTTAGGCCGTCTACATTCAAAACCTGTGCAGGTTTGCTAGCAGTCTCCTGCTGACAGCAGGTGAGCTGACGTACATTAGTAAAAAGGAGAGGGCCATTATAGCCTAAGGATTTATTGAATTGTTGAGGTTACATTTGATCAGAGGGACTTCTTCTAAAACCATTCCCACATCTTTCACCGTGGACGGAAGTGCAGTTGTAGGCCAAACAAACACCAGAGTCGGGGTGTGTTTGGACCATACAGCGTGACGCATGATGCAGAGTCAATTATTCATGGAGCCCCGTTAACATTCAGCAGCGCCATTCGTCCTCGCCCGCCCGCCGTCCGGCCATTTTTTCCGTTGGCCCGAGGCCAAAACGGAGCTCCTCTGAGCTATCTTCAATAGTTCACGATATCATATGGTGGTGTCATGGCGACGGGTGGTGTGCTAGGATAGGATCCCCACCGGCTACTTGCCTGCTAGATCCCATCTCTCCCAGTCATGCATCAGGCGGCGCATTCTGTTTCGGGCCCATTTCCCCAGGATGTGTGTAGCCAATTACAGGGATCAGGCTGCCATATCTTGAGTTAATACAAAGGCCTACCAGGCAGTGTCAGTGGAGATATTATATACAGTCTAGTCTAGTGTCAGTAGCCTAATCTTTAGAAGATAGTATATATACATTCTGGTCTCAGTAGCCTAATCATTATAAGTCGCAGAGTATCATCGCCAGTAGAAAGTACCGACTCCAACTGGTTTCCATGCTGCTCACCTGATACCTGCATTGTGTTACACAGCCCGGGTTCACCTTGAAATACAGTAGAGTAGGCAAATGTTGCGGTCGTGAATAATAATGTTAGCTAGCTTGCAGGATCATGAAATGATGTCGCCCACGAATGCAGAGCAATGGCCATTTTATCGAAGTTCACTTGTGCACAGTTAGCCGACAGGAGATTCGTTGCCACGATGACATTTGTTTTTTGATTGCCGTTTTTCACACAGCCGTGCAACAGATACGAGATTGTAGGCTTAATAATTCATTTGTACTGTCTGTCTTACCCTCTAGCATTTTTATAGAGAAGTGGAAAGTGTAGCATTTAGTAAGTCTGAATGTGCCGGGCTGTGCAGTAGGGCGATATTAAAGATTAAACGCAACATAGGCTGAAATATTTATGACCCTGGTCTGGTGACAAATAGCAGTGTGTGTGTGCGTGCGTGCGTGCGTGCGTGGTGGAGAAAGAGATACTCCCAGAAACAGTCAGGGACACAGCAATAGGACTGCAAGGGAGCTGGACTTGGATAGAACGTTTGGAATACATAGAGATTCGATAGAACGTTTGGAATACTTCGTGATTGGATAGAACGTTTGGAATACTTCGTGATTGGATAGAACGTTTGGAATACACAGAGATTGGATATTAATCCTGAGAGTAGGATCTTGAATGAAACTTGAGCGAAACTGCTGATGGTAAGCTGAACAACACCTATATAAAATGTTGCTATTAGGACTGTTACATGCACAGAAAGGCAGGAGATGGTCAACAACACGCACTCAAAAATCTAAATGTGTCCTATTAATATGACTAGGGCAGCTAGTGTACACTACACACACCATAGGCAAACATAGGTTAGCTGCACTCCAGTGTTATAGCCAGCCACTCACCGGTCAAAGATAGTAGGCAGGCAGTGAGATGGTTCATTCACTAGCATGTGTGTGAGGGTGTTTAACTGTGGTTGTCTTGACAACGATGCAAATCTACAATGTGCTTAAAATAGATGGAAAAGCACTAGAGTAGCTTTTATCCATAGCACAGCATGCCAGCAGAGTACCAAAAAAAAAAAAATCTTATTTCTGTCTTTTGTCATAGCTGCTGCCAGAGGAGTTCACCACCCTTCAGACCTGGCTATTCATAGACTTCTTGCTGTGAAAATTATTGCAATCGTCTTGTCTTTGCCAGTATTGAGTTATTCTAAGCCTGTTGCGTGTTGTGCTGTTTGGCAGGATAATGCAGCAAGTGTTCTTCACACAGACCAGATCATTGCTACTAATATGATGCTTTGCCAGGATCCTTTTGAAAGCCATATGAAGAGTAATGTACGCACTGTCCTTATTTCAAACATTTTGCACTTGTTTTTTCTCAGGATCCATCAGTGAGACAAGTAGCACACGCTGCCCCTTCAGGGTTGGAGGAGTACAATCCCTTTGCAGATGGCAAAGCGGTGAGTACCGTTTCTGATGCAATGTCTCTTGATAATTACGGGTTATCCAGAATGAGCGAACTGACTATTCAGTTCGCAGCATCGCATGACATGACATAGGGGTGGCCTTTTTTCTTAGGCATTTGTATGCTTTATTGATACGGTGTGAGAGAGACAGGACAGGAATGTATGGGAGGGAGAGAGCGGAAGACAATTGCAGCGAATGACCGCGGGCCCGGATTCGAACCCGGGTCACTGCAGCCTGCACTGAGCCTCATATGGTACGCGCTCTACACGTTGAGCCACCGAGACGCCCCAGGGGCCGGTTGCACCAACTGGTCTTAACTAGTATGCCTGGTCATAACTCCTACGTCGGTCTTAGTTAAGACCATGGATTTACGCCTGTTGCACCAACACGGCTTACGTCTGGTCTTAACTATGCTGGTCGTAGCAATGCGCGTCCATGTGAATTGCCAGGGAATGCACCCTGATTGGATGATGTTGCAAAAAATGTGCCTCGCGACTTGCTTGGAGCACTGTGCCACTACGCTCTCTCAGCCACTACTGTAAAACACCCTCCCTCCTCCCACCCTCCCTCGCTCCGGGGGGAAAATGGCAGCGGTTGAGCCAGAAAGACAGTCTGAATGAAATTGAATGTAACGTTCCCAATTCTATGTATTACATTCTAAAAAATGAACGGCAACATTTTGGAAGGCTAAGCCACACAACTAGTTAGTTATAATCTAACGTTGTGCTTTCAAAGACGGCGAACTGGCGGTGTTACGACGATGACGGTCAAAAAGGTCTCCGCGGAGATCTCTGTTACAGGCAGGCTCTACCCCTCCTCCTGACCAGGCGTAGGAGTTACGCCTGGTCGTAGTGAAAATAAGGCTTAAGCCGTCTTGGTGCAACCGGCGTAGCTGTTAGGTCGTAAAGTTACGACCAACTTAGCTTAAGACCAGTGTAAGACCAGTTGGTGCAACCGGCCCCAGGGATGGACATTTTTAAGAAAAGAAAAATCTCTGTCGATTTGCACTCATGTTACCGATCAAATATCAACGTTCATTTAGGCCCAAACATCCTAAATCTGTTGTGTAGATTTGTCAGTGTCACACAGAGATGGGGACTTGGACTTGAGCCAGCATGGTCAGACTCATAAAGCATGTTGAGACTCATAAAGCATGGTCAGACTCATAAAGCATGGTCAGACTCATAAAGCATGTTGAGACTCATAAAGCATGGTCAGACTCATAAAGCATGGTCAGACTCATAAAGCATGGTCAGACTCATAAAGCATGGTCAGACTCATAAAGCATGGTCAGACTCATAAAGCATGTTGAGACTCATAAAGCATGGTCAGACTCATAAAGCATGTTGAGACTCATAAAGCATGGTCAGACTCATAAAGCATGTTGAGACTCATAAAGCATGGTCAGACTCATAAAGCATGTTGAGACTCATAAAGCATGGTCAGACTCATAAAGCATGTTGAGACATGGTCAGACTCATAAAGCATGGTCAGACTCATAAAGCATGTTGAGACATGGTCAGACTCATAAAGCATGGTCAGACTCATAAAGCATGTTGAGACATGGTCAGACTCATAAAGCATGTTGAGACATGGTCAGACTCATAAAGCATGTTGAGACATGGTCAGACTCATAAAGCATGTTGAGACTCATAAAGCATGTTGAGACATGGTCAGACTCATAAAGCATGTTGAGACATGGTCAGACTCATAAAGCATGTTGAGACATGGTCAGACTCATAAAGCATGTTGAGACATGGTCAGACTCATAAAGCATGTTGAGACTCATAAAGCATGTTGAGACATGGTCAGACTCATAAAGCATGTTGAGACATGGTCAGACTCATAAAGCATGTTGAGACATGGTCAGACTCATAAAGCATGTTGAGACATGGTCAGACTCATAAAGCATGTTGAGACATGGTCAGACTCATAAAGCATGTTGAGACTCATAAAGCATGTTGAGACATGGTCAGACTCATAAAGCATGTTGAGACATGGTCAGACTCATAAAGCATGTTGAGACATGGTCAGACTCATAAAGCATGTTGAGACATGGTCAGACTCATAAAGCATGTTGAGACTCATAAAGCATGTTGAGACATGGTCAGACTCATAAAGCATGTTGAGACATGGTCAGACTCATAAAGCATGTTGAGACATGGTCAGACTCATAAAGCATGTTGAGACATGGTCAGACTCATAAAGCATGTTGAGACATGGTCAGACTCATAAAGCATGTTGAGACTCATAAAGCATGTTGAGACATGGTCAGACTCATAAAGCATGTTGAGACATGGTCAGACTCATAAAGCATGTTGAGACATGGTCAGACTCATAAAGCATGTTGAGACATGGTCAGACTCATAAAGCATGTTGAGACATGGTCAGACTCATAAAGCATGTTGAGACATGGTCAGACTCATAAAGCATGTTGAGACATTCTTGCCTGTTAATGGAATAATAACACGATGTGTGGTTATTAATCAGACGTTTTCCTCATAGACAACGCCGGCTGCCGCAGCCTTGGGTGCCATGCCCGCCATCATGAAGCACACGGAGGAGCCTCCAGCCTACTCCCAGCTCCAGACGCAGGTAATCATGAAACACATAGAGGAGCCTCCAGCCATTTTCGCATTTTTCCACCAGTGAGAGAGACAACCACACGTACAGTGAGAGAGACAACCACATGTACAGTGAGAGAGACAACCACACGTACAGTGAGAGAGACAACCACATGTACAGTGAGAGAGACAACCACACGTACAGTGAGAGAGACAACCACATGTACAGTGAGAGAGACAACCACACGTACAGTGAGAGAGACAACCACATGTACAGTGAGAGAGACAACCACACGTACAGTGAGAGAGACAACCACATGTACAGTGAGAGAGACAACCACATGTACAGTGAGAGAGACAACCACATGTACAGTGAGAGAGACAACCACACGTACAGTGAGAGAGACAACCACATGTACAGTGAGAGAGACAACCACATGTACAGTGAGAGAGACAACCACACGTACAGTGAGAGAGACAACCACATGTACAGTGAGAGAGACAACCACATGTACAGTGAGAGAGACAACCACACGTACAGTGAGAGAGACAACCACACGTACAGTGAGAGAGACAACCACACGTACAGTGAGAGAGACAACCACACGTACAGTGAGAGAGACAACCACATGTACAGTGAGAGAGACAACCACATGTACAGTGAGAGAGACAACCACATGTACAGTGAGAGAGACAACCACACGTACAGTGAGAGAGACAACCGCACGTACAGTGATGGAGACAACCGCACATACAGTGAGAGAGACAACCACATGTACAGTGAGAGAGACAACCACACGTACAGTGAGAGAGACAACCACACGTACAGTGAGAGAGACAACCACATGTACGGTGAGAGAGACAACCACACGTACAGTGAGAGAGACAACCACACGTACAGTGAGAGAGACAACCACACGTACAGTGAGAGAGACAACCACACGTACAGTGAGAGAGACAACCGCACGTACAGTGATGGAGACAACCGCACATACAGTGAGAGAGACAACCACACGTACAGTGATGGAGACAACCGCACATACAGTGATGGAGACAACCGCACATACAGTGAGAGAGACAACCACACGTACAGTGAGAGACAACCACACGTACAGTGAGAGAGACAACCACATGTACGGTGAGAGAGACAACCACACGTACAGTGATGGAGACAACCGCACATACAGTGATGGAGACAACCGCACATACAGTGAGAGAGACAACCACACGTACAGTGAGAGAGACAACCACACGTACAGTGAGAGAGACAACCACACGTACAGTGAGAGAGATTTTGGTGGTCAAAGTTCAAGGTCACTGTGACCTCACGAACGCCATTTTCAAGCTCGTTAACGCGATATCTCAGTAACGCCCTGACGGAATTTCTTCACATTTGGCTCAAACGTCAAAGTCTGGACAGACATGGATGTCGACTGCTCACTTGTTGGCGGAGGCATATATCCGCGGTGCGGTCGTTCTAGTTATCAGAGATGAAACCTGTTTTGTGTGTGTGTGTGTGTGTGTGTGTGTGTGTGTGTGTGTGTGTGTGAAGGAGCCGACAGAAGTAGCCAGCGATCTGCTGAGGAGGCAGGAGGAGCTGGAGAGGAAGGCTGCGGAGTTGGACCGCCGGGAGCGGGAGATGCAGTCACTCAGTGCCTCGGGAGGTCAGCGAGCGCCAGTCACCAAAATACACACGGCGACACCACGGCCGCAAATCATTACTCTCACAACGGCGGGCCAAATATTTGTCCTAAATCCACAGCGATGTTAAAGCTCTAGTGCATAACCTTGACATATATGAACGTCCGTTACACATTCAAGACCTCCGCAAACGAGTGCCCCACAATGCTGATTAAGCCTATCGGCGCCCCATCTCTGTACTCCACAGTAGGACCAATCTGTTGTCTGTGGCAACTTTCCCGCACTGGCCTGGAGCATGCGCACCAGAGACTTCCGCCCGGCCATGCCGCTAGCTTCGGGGTACCTTCCCCCTGCTAACTTGAATGTGGATCAAATAATTCAATCGTGCGGCTCTTCTAGGCTTTCTAAATGTTATCGGAATGAATGTATCAAATTCTGAAGTGAAACGAGTCATTTCGCGGGTGCAGTGATGCTCAAAACAATTTATCCGCTGTTTTACAGTCAAAATAGTAGCGACAAAGTCGTTCTTCAGACTGTGTGTGTGTTCATGAGCTTTTTTTTTTTATTATTATTATTTCTAATCCCCCCCACTAGGCGCCATTTTCTACTTCATTTGGAAGAGAAAATTATCCTGAAATGAAGATTTGATTGACAGCTGCATGTCGTGATATGATTGGTTGAAATGGGGTAGAAATTTGATAGTACTAGGTGATGTCAGCAAACTGTAGATTACCTGTTATCAATGAAATCTTGAAAAATGAACTTTTTATGTGAAAAAGTGTGAAAACCGAAAGGAATTAGATTTTTGTGATTTTTTTTGGCATACATCATTAAATAGGTGCACTGCATATGCAGGTATTTGAACTAAAAGAAAAGAAAAGTCATTTTTGGGTTCAGCTCGACATTTAACAGAATTGAGTGTCATTTTATTTACCGGTAATCATAAGCTTGACTTGCGTCCTGTCTCAGGCAGGAAAAACAACTGGCCTCCCCTCCCAGAGAAGTTCCCCGTGGGACCCTGTTTCTACCACGACATCACAGTGGATATTCCTGTGGAGTTCCAGAAGACGGTCAAGATCATGTACTACCTCTGGATGTGTGAGTGCTTCTCTCATGCTGACCACTAACATTGAATTAAGTGTGTTGCCTTATGAGGGTGCTGATGATGCTAATACAGGGGCAGTGAAGTAACCCCAGATGCAGTGAGAAGACGAAAGGCAAATCTACCCAAAATGATCAAATTGATGTATGACAAACTTAAAGGGACACTTCAGCGAAAAACATTGCCGATTTATTTTGCACATGATCTCACACATATCTGAAACTAAGCTGTAAACTGTTTTGCAGACTCAACTTAAGTTGGTGCCAGTGATGTCATCAGAAGACTTGATTATTACAACCCAATCATTCAGTGCCTTCTGGTGACATGACTGGCATCAACGTATCTCAAATCATCTCTCAATAACTCAAACTAAATGAATGCCTGCAAAACTTACAGTTTTTGGATATGTGTGAGATCATGTGCAAAATAAATCTGCGTTGTTTTTCGGTGAAGTGTCCCTTTAAAGTTGCAAGTGCAGAAACACAAAAATCAAAGAAAAATAGCTAGAGGAGTAAATGTTAACTATTGTGATGTTGATTATTTTTGCCCCTTTACCTTCATTTTCTTTCTTTCTTTTTGCACTTTTACATCGTCACTGTTACATCACGTAGGAGTGTATTTACACCAGAGGATTTCTTACTCCCACAAGCACATTATGTAATTGATGAGTGTTCGTCTTTGGTCTATAAACTATATAGCCAGCATTACTACTTCTAGATTATGTTTAATGCAATAAATGGCTTGACCCCCAGTTTATATTACAGATTCCCGATGTTTATTATTCTTTTATTTTATTTGACAATGCTTTTTAAACCTTTGTAAGAAAAGGTCATATACAAATCTAGTGGCTCTTATTGCAATTATGAAGAGGAACTAGCCGACGTGCTCCCCTGGGCTTCTCAAAGCACGGCGCTCTTGTCTGCAGACCAGAGCTAACTCCATTAAGAAAAGTGTATCTGAATCTGGATCCTGAATCTGAAACTGAATCCTAATAACTGTAAATCAGCCTTCTCACACGTCTCCATGTGACTGTGCTGTAAAACCAAAGGGCTCTCGTGAGGGCGGACAAAATGTGTGTTTTATGGAGGTACTCGATTAACGGACTTTCCTACTCGGATATGAGAGCAGTTGTTTTATCCCCCTTCTTCTGCCTGTACAGCTCAGTCTTAACGGTGGTCAAAGCGGGCAGTAGGACAAATGAATGGGTTTTCAGTGGAATTGTGTAACCACATGACCAGGACACATGGTTGAAGTCACGTGGTCACATGATGTGACTGGGTCAGATGATTGGCTATTTGTTTAACTGATCTGCCAGCAGATCGTTCCCAACATGTTTTTGGAGCACACCGTCTGTCCCTCTCCCCCCCCGCTCTTCAGCTGTGGTATGTGGAGCAGCAGGGAGATGCCATATTTCGCTCAGTGGTGTAAACCCGAGGCCCCTCAGCTATACAGGCCCTCTGTTACTGTACATGTGTCTATACACTATACCACACATGGGCAAAATACGGCCGCAATGGAATTGCATTTTTTTTTATTTTTATGGTGCACCTGAAGGCAACATGCAAGATACCCGCTGAATAAAGCTGTGTTCACACCATCATATTTTCTCTCGCTCGATTCAACCCTTTGGAATCGCTCTGTCGCTCTGTTTAAATCGCTCGTCAACAGGCACAATAATTGACGGACATCTGGGGGCTATATGGGGCAATGTCATGATATTTGTCCACTACGAGCCACCGTAGTTGTTTACAAGCTAAGCCTATCATCGTGCTCCTAATGCGAGCTCTATACCGGTAGTACTACAGACTTCACTTCATGTCAGCTCGCAGCCTGACAAATCAGCTGTCAATGCGGTTTGTTGCCACACAATAAACCAGCGGTTTGTTCCAAGCCAGTGTGATCCTTGACTCGCTCTCACACGGCAGCCAATCAGCGTTGAACAGCGAGCGACTGATGCCAGCGTAATTTTGCTCGAGTTGGGATATTTCATCTCGGGCGACGAGCGAATTTTCTCCCTATTGCTCTGTCTCTGTCGCTCGGACGCCCAGCGATTTTTCTCCCGGGCGAATATACGCTCGTTTGCATTGACTTTGTATGTAAACTCGATGCCAGCGAAAAAGTTTAATAGGTCGGTGTGAACGCAGCTTAAGTGTCCAAATGTTCATGTCATTCTGGCCAATACTCCACTTCTGTTATAACATTTCAGTCTGGAATATGGAATAGGCTATCTTTCAATAATCTTTATGACTAAAGGGCTAAAAGTAATCTCATGTGTAAGAAATTACTGTTCTACATTGTAGAAAGTAGAAGTAGACATTTAAATAATTAACTCATTGGTTTTGGATTTATTTAGCTTCAAGAGTGCATTTTTGTTCGTGTGACCCTCAACACAGGCTTTGAGAATCCCGGGCCACTTACTGATACTTATGCTTAAATTAACCCACTCATATTATGGTTTATTTCAAGAAAAAAAAATGGTGGAAATAGTGGAAATTCTAATTGGCTGGTAACTTTAAAATCTAGCAGCCATATTGGCAGGTGGTCAAAAAAGTTAATTTCAAGCCCTGCAGGGAGAGCAGGTGGTGACATAGGAGCGAGTGAGAAAAGGATCAAATATTGGTGGTTAAGACTGAATAATGACATCACAACTGTTATTTTAAAATGAGTTATTACTCTAAACCTGGCTTCAAATGCCCCAAATTTTTCGCGCTGGCGCCGTTCAGCCCTCAGCAAAATCTGGTAGCGAGGACATGTTTTTGTGGCCCTCTCTATCATCAAAGTTGCCCATCCATGGGTTACGGCATGACAATATTTGTTCGGCCCCCGGCAACAATCTGCGTTTCTCATGTGGCCCCCCATGAAAAATAGTTGCCCACCCCTGCACTATACGGTGCCCATGCATGTATTATTATAACCCAGAGGAGGAATGGTTCTGGTGAATTATTCATTTGTGTGAGGTAGGGATGTCAATTTTCGGTTAATTTCACTTTCGATTAACCGACGCTAATAATCGATTAACCTATCGGTTAATTCATAATTTTTTAATATAAAAAAAAAATTGTCTATTTACTCAATGAGTAAATGCTGAGGGTGCTTGTTTTTGATGTGGTATAACATTGTGGTAGTACTACTAGAATACTGAAGAGCAGCATCGCACAATTTGCAAACTACTTCACCACCATCTTTCTGGACAAAAAAGTCCCAAACCGGGCTTTTTTTAAGACGTTTCGCCATGCTGCTTTCTTTGTTTCTTCCTGATTTCGTCCCCTCGCTGTCAGAGGAGGGGAGGGGCTGTCTGTCAGTGTCTGTGCCGGCGCGCGTGTGTGTGCGCGCCCCGGATACGCTGCATGTTTGGGGAGAAATGCGTTTAATTAGAAGTAGGCTATAACATGCTGAGTGATATAGAGTGGACCTGCTTTTCCCCCCGCTGTTGCCTGTCGGATACACGAGAGGAGAGCGTGACAAATTCATAATTTTTTAATATTTTTTTTTTTTTTTTTTTTTTTTTTACATTAACTGATAGACCGACAGCAATAACCGAACAACGACGTTAGCGACGGTTAATCGATTAACGGTTAACCGTTGACATCCCTAGTGTGAGGGTGTGCGCATGTTCCCCCATCTCACTATCTGGGCCGCGTTGCGTGTTGAAATATTGAGTGGCAGCGTTTCCTCCTTCCACTCATCAGACCCACTTGGCAAGACACGGGACACTGGTGTGCCGGCCAGGATCCTCAGCACACAGCCCCGTCCACAAACAAACAGCCAGCCCCGCCCACTTTCCACGCTCTGACTTATACAGCGGCTTGCCAAGGGTACCACGCTGCCCCACTTTCACTAGCACTCCCGCACAGCCGTTTAAAGAGGAACTGCACCCAGTCTTGGCTGAAGAGAACGCCTCGCTGTCAGGTGTAAAGAAGCAGCTGGTTGACTGCACGTGTATCGGAGAAAGTGTATGCTAGTGTAGTGTGTCTACAACTCTCCCCGAATCTGTAGAGGGGGTGAGGGCAACGACCGGATTCAACCTGTAGAGGGCAGTTTGCTATGCATCAAAATAATAACATAATGTAAATTAAAATATTTTGCACTAAAATGTCAGGATTTGAACCTGAATCCATCAACAAAGCTACTAAATTCCCATATACAGTGCATTGGGTTTTCAGCTGAAAAAAATTGGTTTTGGTGTGCAGACAGTTACTGTTTAAACTGGTTCCGCTGTCTGTGGCCAGGTCACACCGGGGCGCTGGCCGTGAACCTGGTGGGCTGCCTGGCCTGGTTCTGCGTGGACTCGTCGCGAGGCGTGGACTTCGGCTTGGCCATGCTGTGGGTCATGCTCTTCACGCCGTGCTCGTTCGTCTGTTGGTACCGGCCGCTTTATGGAGCCTTCAGGTGAACCACACACACACACACACACACACACACACAGATGTTGAGTTTGGCCCGTTGCTCAGCCATGTATAGACACTGTGGTAGTCATGCCCTCTCCTTCTCCTCTTTCTGCAGGAGTGACAGCTCATTCAGGTTCTTTGTCTTCTTCTTCGTGTACATCTGTCAGTTTGGCGTCTATGTTCTCCAGTCTATTGGCATCTGTGGTTGGGGGGCCAGGTGAGTCTACTAACTACATTACAAGAAACTCTCAGCTACTGGACATTAGGGCTGGGCGATATAATCGATACGGCAGTATATCGCGATATTTATCGATATTTGGACGCCAAGTATCAATATTAAATAAAAATAAAAAATTGCAGGCCATGCCATGCCAGGCCTCTGCATCTGGTGATTCCCCCCCCTAATCGATACTGTATCGATATTTCCCATATCGATGTTTTTGCACAGCCGTGGGGTCAGTGACACAAGTGATACTTTTTATGTCAGTGCGTTCAGTAACACACTCAACACTCAGTAGTTTTGACTAAATTTGTCCACTAAGTTATCAGTATAAAGTGATGTACATATTATTTACACTACCTGGGTGGTACACAGTGTGTTGTATCTTTAGCTCTATTATTTAATTTTGAGTATATTTGCCAATACCCAGCCCTACTGGACATGTCAGAAGGGACACAGCAAACAAGTATTTTCGGCCGCAGCAATGTAGAAAATCGAGTGCCATAGAGTCTTAAATATAGTTTGAGAGGTCTTCAAAAAGTAGATTCCACTACTATTCTTGTGAGAAATGTCCCTGCTTCCACAGATGTGTATTTTTGTGCATATTTGTGTTTGTTTGGGGTTTTCTTTGTAACCTTCAGGCTAATTTGGGGTTGAAAATGGTCATACAGTTTATTTGAACTGGCATTAAAAAGATCTTAAATTTTTTAATGTAACTTACAGAAACCCATAATCACCTCGTTAGTCAATCAATCAAGCTTTACCTGATTGAGTATCGTCTTATCAAACCAAACGATAAGATCCAGTAGATGTATCATTATATCCCCTAGTTATCATTCTCAAGGATCTTTGATAATGCCGTCATCGACTCGTGTGTTATTTTTAATTTATGGTGTGATGTCTTGACTTTCTCTTTCTCCTCCTCAGCGGGTGGATCTCTGCTTTGACCGCCCTGAATAAGAGCATCCCAGTGGGCATTATAATGATCCTCATCGCTGCTCTCTTTACCTCACTGGCTGTCATGTCGCTCATCATGTTCAAGAGGGTAGGTACGCCACAAACTTGACCTCACTGGCTGTCATGTCGCTCATCATGTTCAAGAGGGTAGGTACGCCACAAACTTTACCTCACTGGCTGTCATGTCGCTCATCATGTTCAAGAGGGTAGGTACGCCACAAACTTGACCTCACTGGCTGTCATGTCGCTCATCATGTTCAAGAGGGTAGGTACGCCACAAACTTGACCTCACTGGCTGTCATGTCGCTCATCATGTTCAAAAGGGTAGGTACTAGGGGTGGGGGAAAAAATCGATTCACCTAAGTATCGCGATTTTTAATGTCACGATTTTTTGGATCGATCTTTTATTCCAGAATCGATAATCCCCAAAAAAAAAAAAAAAAAAAAAAAAAATTGTGCTTGCAGTCAGGCCACTCACTGAACAGCAGGCCAGGCGCCGCCTACTGGTTTACTAGTGGTTTTATTACTTTATTAGTTAGTCTGAAGTAATAATTACACTTCAGGGTTAAAGTGGGTGCATCTCATTGTAAAATTGGACTTCAAACGGCCCAAATCTGGCTTCAAACGGCCCAAATTTCACGTGCGTTGGCCCATATCGGTCTGGCCTGCTTGGTATCTAATGCCCGGCCTGAATTATGATCCCAGTCCGCCCCTGTTTTTAACTATATCGCCCAGCCCTACTCATGATATATAATATACAGTCTCTAGTGTATGATTCAACTTTTCCCATGTTCTAATCTAGTGTAAAAAAGCAAACAAACTGAAAAAAGAAAAGAAAAAAATAAACAAAAATCGCAATAAATCGTAATATCGAATCGCAATAATCGTAGAATCGCAATACTTAAGAATCGCAATATAAATCGAATCGGCACCCAAGAATTGTGATAGTATCGAATCGGGAGATAAGTGAATCGCCACAGCCCTAGTAGGTACGCCACAAACAGCTAAGAACGAACCTTGGGGTGATCCTTGACAACCAGCTGTCTTGCTCAGCCAACATAGCTGCTACAGCACGCTCCTGTAGGTTCGCTCTCTACAACATCCGCAAAATCCGTCCCTTTCTCACAAGAGAAGCGACTCAACTCCTGGTCCAGTCTCTTGTCATCTCCCGCCTGGACTACTGCAACGTGCTCCTGGCCGGCCTACCTGCCACCGACATCCGACCGCTTCAGCTCATTCAGAACGCTGCAGCCCGTCTGGTTTTCAACCAACCCAAATTCTCTCACGTCACTCCCCTCTTCCAGGAGCTCCACTGGCTTCCCATCTCGGCCCGCATCAAATTCAAGTCACTGGTACTGGCCTACAGGGCTGCACACCAAACAGCTCCCCTGTACCTGCAATCTATGGTCAGGTTCCAAACCTCTCAGCGCTCCCTTCGCTCCTCCACCAGTGCAGGTCGCCTCGCCCCTCCTTCGCTACGGGGGCTCAAAAGTCGCTCATCCCGATCTCGACTCTTCTCGTCCCTGGCACCTCAATGGTGGAACGAGCTTCCACCTTCGGTCAGGACGGCTGAATCACTGCCGATTTTTCGGAAAAGACTAAAGACTCACCTTTTCAGGCTCCATCTGGGCCCTTCTTGATCTAACTTCGTTCTCTCTCTCTTTCTTTAACACATTGACTGCCAGCCCTTTTTTCAATGCTGTAGGTAGGTTCTGCCAGGTTTTTTTTTGAGGATTCTGGCTCATTTTACAAGAGCCGAGGATTCTTTTCTGTTAAGACTTTGTGAACACCAATCATCTAAAAAGAACTAATAGAATGTGTGCTTTCTCTGTCTAAAAGAGTTAGTTTGTAGAGTTAGTAGTTATGTAGATATTAGCCGTTGAGTACAGCATGGTTTCAGAGATTTTCAGAGAGTTTTGAGATAAATGGATTTTTAGAACCACCTCACGTGCCTGTGATTATGGGTGCCCTTGGGCAAGTCTGTATACTGTATTGTGTTTGTGTGCGTGTGCGTGTGTGTGTGTGTGTGTGTCCTTCAAACTCCTCCCTCCGTAGGTGTGGCTTTGCAGTGTTTTGTCACAGGCGAGTTTCTGTTGCCTCACAGATCCCAAAGAAAGAGAAGGGAATCGCAGGAGCAGGGAAGAGGAGAGGAGAGGCGAGGGGGGGGGGGTTAGACACGGGAGAGAAATTCCTTCGCGATCCCCTTCTTCCAATCTTGAGGCGTACTCGCTCCCGCTGCTGCTGCTCGTATGTGCTGCTGCTGCTGGCGGCTCTCGGGCAGTCTGGATTACTGTAAAACGGGCTCGTTCGTTTCTTGAGGTGTCGGCTGAGAGCTTTGAAGAAGCTTTTGCGATTCTGGTCTTATTTATGCTCAAAGGTACCCGAGTGTGTGTGTGTGCGCGCGCGTGTGTGTGTGTGTGTGTGTGTGTGTGTGTGTGTGTGTGTGTGTGTGTGAAATCGAAAGCGTTTTCGCCCAGCTATTTCCTTGAGAATGGCTTTCTCCCGCGGACCCGCGGCTGTTTTTGCTCGGATTTCTCTCTGTCTGGAGAGCAGTCGCCACTTAGCTGGTCGGTAAAATAGATTATACACATTCTCTTTCTCCAATATTGGTATAGGAGACGTAAAAGGGGTTGATCGATGTCCCACCGTCAAATTTTTTTTTTTTTTATGTAAGCCGAGATATCTCGTCTTTGGCACTCAACGTGTTAAAAAAAAAAAAAAAAAAACCTAAACTTGTACCACTGTTCCTTCAGAAGTTGTAGTTGTCATAGACTGTACTCCATAGTTGATTGCTCTATTGCTGACAAAAATGTGTTATTGTAAGTCGCTTTGGATAAAAGCGTCTGCCAAATGACGTAATGTAATGTAATGTACGCCACAAACTTGGAAAGAAATACAGAGAGCCTCTGTATGCATGGCTGTAACTAACGATTATTTTCATTATCCATTAAAGGTCCTTACACATCAAGAGCGATGCGAATATACGGCACGAAATTGCGATGCGAATTTTGACCCACCTGTCAATCACAGCCACAGATATGCACACGTCGGAAGCGAATTTCTGAAAAATCGACCGTGGTTCGAAAAAATAAACACCGCAATAACGCTCAGCGAAACTTCGCCGTTGCTATGCACGGTTGCATTGACTGATATAGGTTCGGAAAATATTATTGACGTGCAAATTAATCGCACACAAAAAAACGCTCCCGATGTGTAAGGACCTTTAGCTGTCGATAATTTTTTTGACTAATTGTGAAAAATGTCGATCACGTTTTCCCCAAAGCCCAATACATCCTCAAATGTCTTCTTTTGTACTGACCACAACCCAAAGATAATCATTTTACTGTCATAGAAAGACTAAATAAACTGTAGTCTAAAGTAAACGAGCAATAGGATGATAAAAATAGTTGGTGATTAATTTCCATTCGATCCATTATCGTTGCAGCTCTATTTGTACATGTATGTCTGGTTACTCCGTTAATCTCTTCACCCTATTCCCCTTTTATCTTCCCAATGCTCCTCTTCCGCTGCCTCTTGATCTGGGTCAGGTCCATGGGATGTACCGTACCACCGGTGCCAGCTTTGAGAAGGCCCAGCAGGAGTTTGCCACGGGCGTCATGTCCAACAACACGGTCCGGACAGCCACCGCTAACGCAGCCTCCAGTGCCGCCCAGGCAGCCTTCAAGGAGCAGATCTGATTGGTCCAGAGAGCCCGCTCATCTCCGCCGCCGTCCAGCCCGCCGCCCATCCTCCGCCCACAGCGCCGACACCCAGCTTCCACCGAGCCAACTGCCCTGTTTGAACACACGGAGAGGCCCCCCAGCCTTCTGACCACATCCCAATGTTGTTTGTGAAAGCACCTTTTCCCCCACCCAGTCCCAAGTGACCAGTGGTCCTCATCCCCCACCCAGTCCCAAGTGACCAGTGGTCCTCATCCCCCACCCAGTCCCAAGTGACCAGTGGTCCTCATCCCCCACCCAGTCCCAAGTGACCAGTGGTCCTCATCTCCCACCCAGTCCCAAGTGACCAGTGGTCCTCATCCCCCACCCAGTCCCAAGTGACCAGTGACCAGTGGTCCTCATCCCCCACCCAGTCCCAAGTGACCAGTGATCTCAGCAGGACATTGTGGAGCATTCAAACAGGGCCTTGGCTCTGTCCGGCCCAGAGGCCTCTGCTCTCCGCCCCCCCAGCGCAGCGACGTTATGCACTCTCGTGACTCTGGGACTGGGCCCCTCCCACCTACACTCCACCACTCAACCAGCATGGCCCCTCCCACCTACACTCCACCACTCAACCAGCATGGCCCCTCCCACCTACACTCCACCACTCAACCAGCATGGCCCCTCCCCTACACTCCACCACTCAACCAGCATGGCCCCTCCCACCTACACTCCACCACTCAACCAGCATGGCCCCTCCCACCTACACTCCACCACTCAACCAGCATGGCTCCTCCCACCTACACTCCACCACTCAACCAGCATGGCTCCTCCCACCTACACTCCACCACTCAACCAGCATGGCCCCTCTCACCTACACTCCACCACTCAACCAGCATGGCTCCTCCCACCTACACTCCACCACTCAACCAGCATGGCTCCTCCCACCTACACTCCACCACTCAACCAGCATGGCTCCTCCCACCTACACTCCACCACTCAACCCGCATGGCTCCTCCCACCTACACTCCACCACTCAACCAGCATGGCCCCTCCCACCTACACTCCACCACTCAACCAGCATGGCCCCTCTCACCTACACTCCACCACTCAACCAGCATGGCTCCTCCCACCTACACTCCACCACTCAACCAGCATGGCTCCTCCCACCTACACTCCACCACTCAACCAGCATGGCTCCTCCCACCTACACTCCACCACTCAACCAGCATGGCTCAACTTGATTTTCTCTGTGTGCGTGTTTTTGTGTGTGTGTGGCCAACTAAATGAATGTTGGTGTGTCTCTGTGGATGTTGCTGTCTGTCTGTAGACAGACAGATACTAATCACATGTAGCTGAACCAAGTCCAACCCTCTGACCTTCCCCAGCCCTCACTGCTCACTAAGTTCCTCTCTGTTTAGTTCAGTGCGCCCGAAGCAAATTTGCTCCTCCTTTGTATCCATGTCCTTTGATTTCACTACGTTTGGTTTAATAATTGTTGTTTTTGGAGCGTCTGGGTAGTGTAGAGGTAAAAGCACTCGCCTCAGACCCAGGTTCAGTTCCCGGCAGCGGTCCTTTTTCGGCTTTGTCAGACATTCCTACAGACACAATTGGCCGTGTCTGCTGGTTGGAAGCCGGTGTATGAGTCCCGGTCACTGCACTTAGTGCCGCCTCTGGTCGGTCGAGGTGCCTGTTCGCGGGGGAGGGGAACTGGGGGGATAGCGTGATCCTCCCACATGCTTCGTCCTGCCGGTGAAACTCCTCGCTGGCGACTGCACATGTATCAGAGGGAACATGTGCTAGTCTACGGCTCTCCCCAGATCGGCAGAGGGGGTCGAGCAATCACCGGGACAGCAGGGGGAATTGACCAATTACAATTGGGGAGAAAATGGGAGGAAAAAACTTAATAAAAAAAAAAAAATAATAATAATAATAGTTTTAATAATTAAGCTCAATTATTGCACAATGGAAGTCACCTAGTGCTCTCGTTAGGGATGCATATGTCAATGTACATTCAGCAGCATTCTCACCTTGACTGAACTGTTATCCCTACTGTAACTTTGTAGAGGAGCTTGTTAAATGGCCCCTCTTGACGCTGCCCCCTGGTGGAGCTACTTGGTATTGTTGAAGATGAATGCTGTGCATTCCAGTACACACGGCCTTGCCTTTCGATCTCTCACGTGACAGTCTATTTATCTTCCTTTGCTTTCCTCAGAATTGACTTTCACAAAGTGTGTAGTCTTACTTCCTTAATAGCTTTCAAGTATTTGTTGCTTGAAGTATTTTTGCCTTGAATGATCTACATGTCCATCATTGTGAAATGATACTAAGCTGCACCTTACTCTAGTCGTCGTCATCATGTTTCTGTATGCACACTGCAGCAACTGCTGCGTGTCGTTATTTATAATGGTCTCATGCCTTCCTGCTCATTGGAGAAGATGCTAAATCTATAAGGTTCATTTCTCAATCATTTGCTCAAAAGAAATTAATTTATTCTTATTCAGAGACGCTGATCGCATGATGGGTCCTCTATTCTGTACATAGAGCTGCATGTCTATACAATGTTTGAAGAGAAAGAAAGCGCAAGTTGTCTCCAGCCTTTCTTGGGTAATGGAGATTTACCTCAGTTTTACTCAGGATACTCTTCACTTGCATGACAAGGGGGGGAAATGGCAGCAGATCTCTCCTTTGAGGAAAAAAAGTGTCTGTTTTTTTAAATATATGCTGTGCATCAAACCCTCGCAATAAAAAATCACTTAAAAGATGACAACACTGGCCAGTAATATCGGTGTGCTGATTGCTGATAATTGCTTGTATATTCATAAATTGACCATTATTGGGGATTGACTATCACTGAACTCCAGCGAGAGCACAAACCAATGCTTCACTCCTGGAGATGGGGGTTGTCTCCGTCTGTGTTACCCTCTTTCGTTTCCATTGGTGTGCAGTCACCAAAAACAAATCTTGAAATTCATTCTACCTGCATTGCTAGCAATGTCTTTTTGAACAATTTGAAGTCATTCGGTTTCTATGTTCGGACTCGATGTCCATGTCCATGTTCACTGTATTGCGCTTTCATGTTCAAGTCAGATACATACGCCTATGTATGCATGTGTGTTGTGTGAGTGTAAATCGAGGGAAATGGGCCTTTCAGTGTAT
The DNA here is from genome assembly GCF_964638095.1 of Poromitra crassiceps. NCBI lineage: Eukaryota > Metazoa > Chordata > Actinopteri > Beryciformes > Melamphaidae > Poromitra > Poromitra crassiceps. The sequence goes on along the minus strand of NC_139629.1, from coordinate 23,177,771 downwards.
TTACTGCTCTTAAATCTGTGCAAGGTGAAGTTCGGCTTTGGGATCCTTCTGACTTATTGAAGACAATTCTTGTTGAGGCTTTGCTTCAAGATACCTGTGTTTGCCGTTTCTCTTTTTCCTTTTTCATACTGACTTTATTTAGACCAATAGTACCTTAACCAGTATGTACTGTATGCGTGAGTTAACCAGTATGTACTGTACGTGTGTGTGTGTGTGTACGCGTGAGTGTGCCTATGCACCAATCTGCATAGGTTATTCCTGCGGTTTTGAAAATGAATCTGAATCGACACGCCAACATTTTTGAAAGATTCACCAATTTGCCATATTCCCAATGACGAGAAGATAGTTGCCCTTCTTCCTCTTCTCTGTGCGTGCAGTAGAAAGTGACGCGCCCTCCTGCTAGTTAGCTTAGCACAATGACTGCTAGTCGGCGGGACTCCCGTTAAGTCACCAAATATACACATTCCAACAGCGCCACAACGCTCTTATAATATACATGTTGTGTGACTCGTGTTCACCATCATCACCGGCTATTTATTTGCTTTGAAAATTACAAAGTCTCGTAATTTTACATTATTTTATAATGTGGTGAATGCACAAGTCACAACGTCTACTACATAAGAGCATTTTGGCGCTGTTGGAATGTGTATTTGGTGACTTAACAGGGGTAGGCTAGCTAGTCCCACGGACTAATAATAATAATAATAAACTTTATTTATATAGCACTTTTCAAAACACAGTTACAAAGTGCTTACCAGTGACTACCAGTCCACTTTCTACTGCACACACAGGAAAGAGAAGGGCATTGTGTCTTAGGGAATATGGCAAATATGCCAATCTCCAAAGATTTTGTCGTACATACCTTTAATGTAAAGGCAGTAGACTCCAATATGAGCTGTGTTGTATATGGATTGTGGCTTTATGCTGTGCGTTATCATCGGTAACATGATGTGTGCTAGAAACACTGGAAAATGATGTGAAATACATGACATTTTCTTGTACTCATCTGTGACAATTTTTTTTTTTTAATTGTTTAAAAAACACTGAGGGATATTTGTATATTTTGTAAAATGTACAGATGGTCGGCTATTGCTCTGAATTTCCTTGTCCTTTACAGATGCACTCTGGTTTCTCCTTCATTCGCATGTTGAGTCATTTGAGTTTTGTATATTTATTGTATTAACACTGAATAAAAATTCTAAAGTCTTCTTCCTTATGTGTTGCTTTTTCTTTACATATAGACTTAAGTCATGCTTGTATTTATTAACTTTTTACTTGAGGCATGCCATTCAGACAATCTACACAGAAAAGCTATGGTCTTTCTCTTTTCTTTTTTTACCAGTCAAACCACAGAAATTCCTGCACTGAGTGTGTTAAGGCAGTGGTTCTCGATGTGGGGTTCTAGGGGGTCCCCAGCAAACGGATTAATTAAATGTATAGTGTTCATGTCCAACTATATAACTATTTAAAAAAATCTCAGATTTGGGCTAAAGAAACAAAATCTCATCAAATGGGGGTTCTGTGGCGCATCCGTAGATTAAATGATGGGTCCTTGATAAGGAAATGGTTGTTAAGGGGCAGATGCATTCTTAGGCAGACTTGCACTAGCAGCTTACAACCAGAAGAGGGCAGCAGGAATCAAGGAACATTAGATCATTTTTACGACCTAGTTCACTTTCCAGCTAATGGACATAATCATTTTACATTTACATGTATTGGGAGACTGAATGGCTTGATGGCCGGTGTCATGCCGAGTTTTGCACCCCCGCCGAGAATTGCATCCCCACCTTCCGGGACCATATTGTAATGATTTATACGGAAACTACTTAACTGTTTAAAAATTATATAATTGACTAGGTAGACGTGATATCCAAGCCAGGGGGTCTGTCCTGGCTCATGGAGACCGACTTTGATGCATTAAATCCGCGTGGAGGTGACTTCCATGCTTGGGGCTCTCTTCTGGCTCATGGAAGCCGACTTTGGTGCTTAAAATCCGGGTACAGAGGACCTCGAGACCTGGGGATCTTTCCTAGCTTTATGGAGAGGGGTGCAAAATGGGGAGATGGACGCCAGATTTAGTGAAAGGAACAGCCACCTGGTTGAGGCAATGTGTGCCCTTGACCCAGACAGTCCTCAATTTTTGGATGCACAGAAGGTGAAACCACTGCTGGAGCTCACCAACACAGTTTTAGTGGAATCTGAATTTGAGGTAGCTCTACAGTTCTTACAGTCTGAAATGGCCCGCTCTCCTGAGGACAAATGGACACCTACTGCCATCCTGCAGCGCTACTCTGGGCCTCTCACTGCCATGCCAAGCGTGCTGACAGCACTGAAACATGCAGTGACTTTCGGGGCATCCTCAGCGACATGTGAGAACACATTTTCAACTCTAACCAACGTCTTTAGTCAGCACAGACGAAGCATGCTACACCAGAGAAAAGCTCAACTAATCCAACTGGCGTTTGAAGCGGACCTTACAAAACGTTTTCGGGAACAGGACTGGAAGGATCGTTTGCTCAGGAAGTTTAACAACAAAACCAAGAGAAGGCTGCAACTCTACTGAGGAACAGTAAAGGTAATTTAACAGGTTTATTTTTCTGTTGCTTTGCATCTCAGAGTATCTCTCCATCCGATTTCAACACAAGTCTGAGACGTGCGGCGCTGTCCCTGGTGCTGAAATCGGATGGAGAGATAAACAGATGAGTTTCATGCAGGGCCAATGCCGCGCTGTCCGTCGTGCTGAAATGGCGCGGAAGTCAAGATAGATACACACACACAATACTTTGGTTCAGCCTGCTTTGCGTGTGTGTGAATTTAATTTTTCTATTCTTTCTTCTCTATTCTTCTCAATCCACAGACCACGGAGAAGTAGCCTAAATGTTATAGTGGCAATCGTCGGGGAGAGAGAGTGAGAGAGAGAGAGAGAAAGAAATCAGCTGCACACAGCATGCCATGAGCAGAAAGACGCGGAGACAATGCATCTGATCACTTTATTTCTTTAATTTAATGAACCTGGCACTGACTGGCTATTATCTTGTTGTTTATTCTATGACTGTTCATAGACATATTAGGCCTATATATGTTCAGAGAGTGCTCCAGACAGGTCCCGCGGGCCGCGGCGCTGCTCCGCAGTTCACTTTATGCCTTAATCTGCTCGGAGACAATGCATCTGATCACTTTATTTCTTTAATTTAATGAACCTGGCACTGACTGGCTATTATCTTGTATTTGTTGTTTATTCTATGACTGTTCATAGACATATTAGGCCTATATATGTTCAGAGAGTGCTCCAGACAGGCCTCGCGGCGCTGCTCCGCAGTTCACTTTATGCCTTAATCTGCTCGGAGACAATGCATCTGATCACTTTATTTCTTTAATTTAATGAACCTGGCACTGACTGGCTATTATCTTGTATATTTGTAGTTTATTTTATGACTGTTCATAGACATATTAGGCCTATATATGTTCAGAGAGTGCTCCAGACAGGTCCCGCGCGCTGCTCCGCATTTCACGTTATGACTTAATCTGCTGCTGTGAACTTGAAGTGTGAAATAAATGTTTTATTTGATTTTGAATAGTAGTCTTTCTCTTGTGTTGTTATTGCGCTTTTCAGAGGTTATTATGGTTAAAAAGTGCAGAAATAGGCATAGCGGCGCCTGCGGCGGGCTGCGGTATGTGTAGCCTATATAAAAATATCAGCCCCCTCCCCAGTTATAACAGCCCCCTGAGTCATTTCATCCTGGCGCCGGGCCTGCCTCTCACACCTGGGCCCTCTGACCCGCCCGCATGACAACCCCCCCCCCCCCCCCCCCCCATCGTGGAAAAAAAGCGAATTAGGCTACCACTTAATTCGCTTGCAATACCATCTCAAAATAACAATAATAATCATCAAATGAGACATAATGAGCTAAGCCCGGGCGCCAGGATGAAATCAAATGACTCAGGGATTGATTTGAAATAAATAAATAAACTGCGCGCACACAGTCACACACACACACACACACATCAGCGGCAGGATTGTGATCAGTGAAGCTGCTGGAGATCTGGTTTAGAAGGCTGTCGATTACGCTGCAGTGGACCGCTCTGTACCGTGCGCAAACGTCTCCAGCTCCACGGATGCGCGGAGGGCCAACCAAAGCCTCGGTCTCTCCATAGACCTCAAACTTATCTTTTTCCTTTTCGATTGATCTGTGAAGCTCATCCAATCTGGCGAGGCAAAACTGCATATCGAAATGTTTGTTTTGGAGAATATCAAAGACAACATCCGAGTAAGAGAAGATGGCTTTGAAGGTTTTCAACCAAAAGCAGAACTCGAAGCTGTCAAGGAGGTTGATCCATCAGCGCGGCTGACAGTGTCATCATCAAACTGTACATGGTTTTCCACGATGTGCTCGAACACCTAGAAGAGTTATGCAAACAACTTAATAAGACCTCCAATAAAAACTGAATTTATTTAGTAGGCTACCTTTTTATTTTCTTTAATATTAATAGGCTGCCGCGGCTAGCCTACTATTCGTTCTTTAGCCTAGATCTTTTTATACAATTTAATTTATCACAACAACAACAACAACAAGCATTATTATTTCCAAACTTTCCTGAACAATAATTTTGTGCTCAAGCAAGGAATTAAACACCAAATAGCCTAGATGCCGTTCCTTAAGCAAGCCTGCCTATAGGCTGTTAGGCCTTTCGGGCGGCCTTACCGCTGGCTAGGCGGATGCGAATTTATTCAGTGATTGAATGAAGCAAATATAATCCGTGGCTATTAATTGCATTTGTACTATTATTATTATTATTATTATTATTATTATTATTATTAACAATCATTATTATTTCGAAACTTTCCTGATCAATTATTTATCAATCAAGGAATAAAACAACACCCAATAGATGCAGTTCCTAAATCCTAAACAGCCTATAGGCCGAAGCAAATAAAATCCGGGGCTATTAATTGAAGTTTTATTATTATTGTCATTATTATTATTATTATTATAATTATTCATAACAAAAATTTAAATAATAATACTACAATTATTATTACAGTATTCCCACCTCTTTCAGTTCCCGTGTCTGCTCTGCCACTATCCGTGGCTATCCGTGGTGCTGATCTTTGTGTGTCAGAAATGATTAAACTGTGGGTGATCGATTTTCCCAGCATCGATTGATTTGATTTCAGCACCATGGTGGCGGACAGCTCCCGTTAATGGAGTGAATCGGCCGATCTGGCTATCCGTGGTGCTGATCTTTGTGTGTCAGAAATGTAATCGTTTTATAAGGCTATGTTTTTGATGTGGTTTGTTGACTTTATGTCATGTTATAAACATTATTATTCTAAAAAATAGTATTTTTCTCCTCTTACATGTGTTAATGCTTGTAAGCCCCACTGTTGCGGGCATGTAGGCTATGTTGGCGAACCTACAGGTGCAGCTCATAAAATTAGAATATCGTGGAAATAACATGGACAAGTTATTTCTTTAGGCAGTAATTAAAGCAAAATTATTCCCGACCAAGTATTGAGTGCAGGCATGAACATAACTTTTCAGAAGATCGACATTTCTATTTTGAAAATAGTTTTTTGTGTGTGATATTTAATTTGTTGAAATACTGTCTTGGGGGGTTTTATTAGCCTAATAATATAAATATATAGTATATATATTTTTTAATACAGTATATAGGCTGTAGTGTAACATTCAGGTCAAACAGATTTAAACCAAAACAAAACAAAACAATGTCACAAGCCATTACAACAGAAAATAATTAGCCTAGTATGATGATGATGATGATTATTATTAGCCTATTATTATCATTATTATTATCATCAGCATATTATTGTTGTTGTTGTTGTTGTTGTTGTTGTTACTAGGCTAGCCTACTACAATTATTAATATTTGGCTATTATAGGCCTATAGCCTACTTCATTATGAGACTATAAAACAAGAAAACCAACACCATTTTACGACTTGAAACATTTATTTGTGAGGAGAGTAGCCTACATTTCTGACGTTCAGAAAATAACTGTCTGGTGAGCGTCAGAGTTTTGGAGCGGACGCGCGGAGCAGACGGGGAGAGGAGGGAGGAGAGCGTCTGCTGTCCGCGGTTCAGAGACAGAGACTGATAACTTTTGGTTACTGTGTGGATGTAAGTTGAAGTATTTAAGTTAATTTGTGTTGCACTCATTAAAACGTGTATAGTTTATATTAGGCTAGTTCATTTAGTGATTTGGGTATAAGCCGATCGTCACCGAAGGCATTTCGGGGGAAACATCGGAGCCGGGAACATAGTGGGGAACATAGAGGGGAACATAGAACCCTCTTAGTGAAAAGCGGGGAACATAGAACCCTCTTAGTGAAAAGCGGGGAACATAGAACCTGGGGAACATAGAACCCTCTTAGTGAAAAGCGGGGAACATAGAACCTGGGGAACAAAGAACCCTCTTAGTGAAAAACGGGGAATATAGAACCCGGGGAACATAGAACCCGGGGAACATAGACATGATCCCAAATTCATCCTCCGTGCTGCAAATCACTGGAATGTTCCATATAGTAAAACGGAGGTATGGTGTGGTGGAGTTAATGTAATCACTGAAGTCGTTGAGTTCTGAGGTGGTACAAGTGTTATGCCGTTGTCTGTCTGTCTGTCTGTCTGCCTGCCTGCCTGTCTGTCTGTCTGCCTGTCTGTCTGCCTGTCTGTCTGTCTGGCCGGGGAAGATTATCGTCCTTTATTGATGATGGCGACTACTGCAGCATTATCGCATTTGACTGCTATCCTTTTACGCACCCAGAAGCTCCCCCATATGTGACAAGCAGCCACTATCGGGTACATTTCATATAATGCGGAGGACTGATCCATGCCGGCAAACTGCTGCGGCCAAGTGCCAGCGAACCAGTGGCCTTGGTAGACCCCCCCCCCCAAATCAGGGTGTGTAACTCCTTAGTGACATCACTGATGACATCACAATTGCTTGAGTGACATCACTGATGACATCACAATTGCTCGAGTGACATCCCTGGTGACATCACAATTCCTCTTCCTCGAGTGACATCACTAGTGACATCACAACTGCCCCTTCTCCAATCAGCTAAGGACATCTGTCTCTTCTGATCTGCTGAGCCAATCACCTAAGCGGTGGTGGTGGTATAAAGCCTTGCTATACATCATTTTCACATCTTCGAAGTCCAGTCAACTCTGGTCGGCTTCCGACCAAAGTGCTTGATGAAGATTAAGATGAAGTCCATCTATTTACTATTTCTCACGTTGTGCGTCTCGGAGCAAGGTAAGAGATTCGGATTTGGAGTCATAATTTGCTTATATATATGTTTGTAAACAGGCTGTTTAGTTGTGTTGTCAGAACCGTCAAGGGAAGTGTGCGCCAAGACGGTGGGCCAAGACCGTTTTTCCTGTTGTTGATTCCTCATTGACAGTTGACACAATATTTGATGTATGGGCCCTATCGTTGCAATCGGCGTAGAAACTGCGTTTAAGGCCTAGCGCTAGGCCGCCTAGCGCAGTTATTCAATGAAGTCTAAAACTGTTTGTTGGCAGCTCTGCTTTGGTGATGGCTATCTGCTCTCAACAGGGTGTTCCTACTAAGTGGTTTGCGGTAAATGGTGCTGGATAGGCCTCCATGTTCGTTATTATAGATGGTGAGATCAAAGAAATTAATCTTCTCACTGGAATGTTCCACGTAGTAAAACGGGGCCTATCGTTGCAATCGGCGTAGAAACTGCGTTTAAAAGGCCTAGCGCTGCCTAGCGCAGTTACGTAGGCAGGACGAACCCCTCGCTCTAAGCACGCTCCAATCACAATGGGAGATTTTTTGATTCTGGCCTCATTGCAATCTACATACTTTTGGGTCATGTTGGAATATAAACACTGCTTGTATCGATAAATATGCACCATTACTACTATAAAATGAAAAAATAGTTTTGAAAAAGCCCGAAATAATAGGCTAAATCGAGCTAAAAAAAAAAACCCTGCCTTTTCCTCATTTAACACGAGAGCAGAGCAGAGCAGATTGGCTGCAGCTGGGCTGCTCCCCCTCCCTTTATTGTAAAACTAAATTATAGCTGCTGCGCAGCAATGGGTCGTGGCCAGGCAAGTCTCAAGTCTTTTAGCTATAGTCCAAGTCGCGTCTCAAGTCTTTAGTCACAAGTCCAAGTCAAGTCTCTTATGGATGAGTTTTCTGTCATCTGCTGCATGCAATCCAATCTGCTTAGATTAGAACACTGCCGTTCATGACAGGGCTGGGGCAGAAGGCAGCAGGTTGAACACGCCGTTGTCTGCCTGCCTGTCTGTCTGCCTGCCTGCCTGCCTGCCTGCCTGCCTGTCTGTCTGTCTGTCTGTCTGTCTGCCTGCCTGCCCAGAGATGGGCAGTATTTGAAATACATGTATTTAAAATACGTATTTCAAATACATTTGTGTATTTTGTAATTTGTATTTGGCTGGACCGAGAAAAATAAGATGTAATTTGTATCAAAATACTTTCAGACCTTGTATTTTGTGTATTTTAAATACATAAGATGTAATTTGTATCAAAATACTTTCAGACCTTGTATTTTGTGTATTTTAAATACATAAAATACTTTTTTCTCTAATTTTATGTCATTTTATTCTCAAATTGACAGATTCTTACCATTGACACAGGTTTAAACTGTGGAGAAACAAAATTTGACTTGTCACTTCTACTCTACCTCTGATTGGCTTACCCTCAGAACAAACTCAACCACAAATCAGAGGCAGAGTAGGGTGGGTCTTGAGTCAGACTTCACATCACTTCTTCATCTAAACTAGTATGAAGCCTTGTATTGGTAGAAATTCCCCCAGAGATAAATTACTAATATAAATTGATGATTAGATATTGCATGCACTGGCCTATCTGCAAATTAAACGGTTTACTGCATATTCAAACCAGTGTATCATATTAGAAAGACACAACTAATTATCTTCTTAATTAAAATTGGCAAAGTGGGTGGCAGTGTGTGTGGTGGCAGTGTGCGTCACGATTGTGATGTCATCAGTGATGTCATCAGTGATGTCACTTGAGCAATTGTGATGTCATCAGTGATGTCACTCGATCAAGTGTGATGTCATCAGTGATGTCACTCGAGCAACTGATTGCCCAACTGTGATGTCACTCAGGCAGTTGTGATGTCATCAGTGATGTCACTCGAGCAACTGATGTAGTATGAGCGCACAGTTGCACGATCGCACCAAGGTGGGTGGGCGGTGTCTGTCTGTCAGTCAGTCATGATTTTGGGAGGCCATGGAGCCGGCGATTTCCATAACTGCAGCCATGGCACATCATCTCCAGGGATACTGTTATGATGTCAGATATCTAGGGCTAACATGGTCAAAGTTCCAAAACTTGAGGTTAACATGTAGAAATGCTGCCTGTAAGTCAAAAGCCCTCACAGAAGGTGATTAACAGCTGCAAGTGAGGGAGAAATTAGCTGTGCTGAAAAACAGCTAAAACTGAAAGAACTGTAGTGTGTTAGAGGGTACACAAAGGAGAATACTGTCACAGAGGGCTAAAGAGACGATTTACCATCTAGGAAACCAGAACATTTCACATTTGAGAACCTGGAATCAGAGAATTAGGACATTTTCCTTACAGAAATGGCTCAAAATGATGAATAGATGATCAAAATAGGCAATTAATGTAATATTTGGCAATGAATTGATGGATTGACTAATTGTTGCAGCTCTTTATCAGTTTTTATAAAAATGTATTTTTATGTATTTTCAAAATACAAAATATGTATTTGTATCTCAAATACATTTTTCAGACCAGTATTTTGTATTTGTATTGTGATACATTTTTTGAGCAAGTATTTGTAATTTGTATCAAAATACTTTATGATGTATTTTCGCCCATCTCTGTGCCTGCCTGTCTGCCTGCCTGCCTGCCTGTCTGTCTGCCTGCCTGCCTGTCTGTCTGTCTGCCTGTCTGCCTGTCTGCCTGTCTGTCTGTCTGCCTGCCTGCCTGTCTGTCTGCCTGTCTGCCTGCCTGTCTGCCTGCCTGTCTGTCTGTCTGTCTGTCTGTCTGTCTGTCTGCCTGTCTGTCTGTCTGTCTGCCTGTCTGTCTGTCTGTCTGTCTGTCTGTCTGTCTGTCTGCCTGTCTGTCTGCCTGCCTGTCTGCCTTCCAAAAATCTAAAATTGCCCATGGAATTGGGAAGACGTTCTGTATGTTAAAATTACTCAAAGCGTGTCCTCACACCAGTACGATCACCCGGGCACTCCGCCTGCCCCCCCCCCCTCCCCCCAGACACTGAACCCCAAATTGCTCCCATTGGTGTGCCAGCACCCTGCGTGGTAGCCTGCCGCCATCGGTGTGTGAATGGGTGAATGTACCTACTGACTGTGAAGCGCTTTGGATAAAAGCGCTATATAAATGCAGGCCATTTTACAAAGGTCCAGTGGGAAGTGTCTTTGAGCAAAACGTTGAATCCTTCCAAGCTCCAGGGGTGCAATGCTGTGTAGCCGACCCTGACCTCTGACCTCATATTCAATGTACTATACATTTCATTTTTACATAACTGTTGTGTGTTTTTCAGCCTATAGCCAGTGTGAACAAGGCTGGAGGTCGTTCAACGGCTCATGTTACTTCTTTTCGAAAGAAATGAAGACATGGGTGGAGGCTCATGCAGACTGTTTGGCAAATGGCAGCGACCTGATCAGCATTCAGGACATTCCTGAGAGGGTGAGACGACGACAACAACAACAACAACAACAACAACAACAACAACAACAACAACAACAACAACAACAACAATAAAACATTCTGGTAACATGTGCCTGTTATCTTCCAGAACCTGCACTAATTTCTTTTCTACTCTTATCTTTCCAGCAATGGGTGATAACTCAAACTCCTATTGGATTGGCCTTTTGGATTGGCCTGAATGATCGGGCTACAGCAGGTATCTGGGAGTGGACTGATGGGACCCCTTATGATAAGGACTCAGCGTATGTAAAACTGTTACTATTCAAATATTGGAAAGGCATTACAAAGAGGAACCTGAATAATAATCTGCCTAAACTTTAGTTAAGCTACATTGCAGAATTGACCTCCTCTCCTCTCCTCTCCTCTCCTCTCCTCTCCTCTCCTCTCCTCTCCTCTCCTCTCCTCTCCTCTCCTCTCCTCTCCTCTCCTCTCCTCTCCTCTCCTCCATCTTTCAGATACTGGGACTGGAACCAGCCTGACAATCCGAATGAGCATTGTGTGCAGTCTAGGGGCTGGGCAACAGGACGCTGGCATGATTACCACTGCACACTGCAAAAGCGTGAATATATCTGCAAACGTCCCAACCGTACGTCCACCAGCCAGTGCCATGCTGTTTTACCCTTTAATCTTATGCTCCTCAAATAACACTTTAATTATAAAACATTTGTTTTGGAAAATCATTATTCTAATTTATTTATTTATGTATTTGTGTATTTATGTTTATGGGAAATTCCCATTTTTTTAAAGGCACCGCTATTCCGAATGGGAACATCCCCTCCATTTCGAAACCCCCACACTCCGAAATTGATTTTCAAGTCCATATTTCTCCGAGTTTCCTGCATCAAACACTGCAGCCAGCTCTCCAGCCGCAATCGCACAATTCGGGAAATAAGCTGCAGCCAATTACAAAAGCTTGAAATGAACGTTCAACTCATTGTTTTTTATTGAACATATGGGTAACACTTTACAATACTATAACACAAAAAATAGGTAGTTATTGAGGAACTAGTCAGGAACTAACCATTAGTTCATGAATAGTTAATGATTAGTTCCTGAATAGTTAATAGGTAGTTCCTTAATGATAGTTACTTAGGAACTGACCATTAGTTACCATGTTAACGAACCAGTAAGTAATGATTACTTCCTTAAAAATATATATATATATATATTTTTTTCACTAGTTCATGAGTAATTAATGGGTAGTTCCTTAATGATCCTTAATGGTAGTTCCTTAAAGATCCCTAATGGTAGTTACTTAAGAACTGACCATTAGTTACCATGTTAACGAACCAGTAAGTAATGATGACGTCCTTAACTTTTTTTCTGCTAGTTCATGAGTAGTTAATGGGTAGTTACTTACAGTTTTTCACAATTGCTTAAACACATTTCCTGATAGACTACCTCACTTTCTCAAAAGCCTAAAAACAAATCTCAAAATTCACACACAAAATGCAAAATCCTACACTTCTCTTGCAAAAGCACACTTTGCCCTCAAAACAGTGTTAACTCTTCACTAAATTGTATTTTCTTTTCAAATGACAAACACATACATCATATGAGTAGACATTTCTAAGCACCCATTGAACACTGGTGTGCAGAATGGAAAACACTGTAGTATGAATGGAAAACACTATATGAATGCTTTATCAGTAGAATTATGCCTTTGCATGTTCAGTGTTACACTTTCACCTGTTGGATGTAAAGTATTACCATATAATGTTTTTACGTATACTCAAATAGAAAACAACATACAATAATTTAACAACAAATAATATTTTATTTGTACTCAAAATGTGCAGTCTACTGTAAATCACAGCAAACAGGATGAAAATGGGATGAAATGATAGAGATAACAGAAAATAGGCAATAAACAAAACAACTAAGCTGCATCCTGCGTTCGGTCCCTGGCTGGCGACAGGACCTCATCACCTCTCTCTTCGATGTTGCCACCATTCATTGTTCTCCAAAAAAACCTGCTGTAGCCCGATCATTCAGGCCATTCCAAAAGGACTTAGAGCCAGTTTGAGTGTTCACCCATTGCTGGAAAGATAAGAGTAGAAAAGAAACAATATCTGTCATTGGGCCAAATTTCAGGTCTCTGGCATTTACCAACTCATGGGAATTTGCGTTGAGGCAGATGGAAAACGACAACGATAATAATAATAATAAACCAGCACAAAAACAATAGGGTTTCAGCCCCTTCAGGGCTTGAACCCCTAAATATAGCCGCAAGCGGCGATGGGCGGGGTTCAAGCCTTGCGCAGATGACAAAGCTTCTGATTCTGACTAGGACATCCTCCTTGATATATCTGACAAGTTTTGCGATCATTGGACAAACAGGTGTGGAGTTACAGCCTTTTTTATGTTAAGCCACGCCCATTTCTGGCGTTTATGGCGCCCCCTTTTGGTCGAATTGCACAAAATTTGACACACATGGTCTAGGATGGTCTCCGAAGACCTCCTGCAAGTTTCGTGAAGATTCCTTAATCGGTCATGAAGTTATGACAATTTAGCTTTGAGGCCACGCCCTCTCACAACTTTAACGATCAATATCTCCGAAACTAAAGTAGATTTCAAAAATTCCAAATTCAGGATTGTAGAGCTTGCTCCATAGATGCTTCCTGGCGATTTTGGTGCAAATCGGTCCAACGGTCTAGGAGGAGATGTCAAAAATGTGTTTTCCAAACTTTTCCAAATATCTCAAAAATTTTCCAGACGGACATTAAGGGTCCTTATGCCAAACTTGTAGAGCAGGTTCACCTGAACATCTGGGAAAAAAAAGTTTGAAAATCGGACCAACGGCGTGGAAGTTATGGCGTTTAACGTAAAACCGTCGATTATAGCGCCACCTTCAGGCCGATTCAAAAAATCCTTTTTGAGCACCTACCAGCCAACAATATCTGTCATTGGGCCAAATTTCAGGTCTCTACCATTTACCAACAGCTACCACCATGTCCGGCCCGAGCAGCACCAGCAGCCAAGCTACCACCACGTCCGGCCCAGGCAGCAGCCCAGCTACTACCACGTCCGGCCCGAGCAGCAGCAGCAGCCAAGCTACCACCACGTCCGGCCCAGGCAGCAGCAGCAGCACAGCTACCACCACGTCCAGCCCAGGTAGCAAACTGAGGAAACTCAAGACTGTGCCACAGGGTAACGTCAGACCGGCGAGTATGAAACATCCCTCGAATGTACACAAACCCACTGTCTCGACAGCAACTCGGAAACAAAAACAACATCTAAATATAGCCGCAAGCGGCGATGGGCGGGGTTCAAGCCTTGCGCAGATGACAAAGCTTCTGATTCTGACTAGGACATCCTCCTTGATATATCTGACAAGTTTTGCGATCATTGGACAAACAGGTGTGGAGTTACAGCCTTTTTTATGTTAAGCCACGCCCATTTCTGGCGTTTATGGCGCCCCCTTTTGGTCGAATTGCACAAAATTTGACACACATGGTCTAGGATGGTCTCCGAAGACCTCCTGCAAGTTTCGTGAAGATTCCTTAATCGGTCATGAAGTTATGACAATTTAGCTTTGAGGCCACGCCCTCTCACAACTTTAACGATCAATATCTCCGAAACTAAAGTAGATTTCAAAAATTCCAAATTCAGGATTGTAGAGCTTGCTCCATAGATGCTTCCTGGCGATTTTGGTGCAAATCGGTCCAACGGTCTAGGAGGAGATGTCAAAAATGTGTTTTCCAAACTTTTCCAAATATCTCAAAAATTTTCCAGACGGACATTAAGGGTCCTTATGCCAAACTTGTAGAGCAGGTTCACCTGAACATCTGGAAAAAAAAAGTTTGAAAATCGGACCAACGGCGTGGAAGTTATGGCGTTTAACGTAAAACCGTCGATTATAGCGCCACCTTCAGGCCGATTCAAAAAATCCTTTTTGAGCACCTACCAGCCAACAATATCTGTCATTGGGCCAAATTTCAGGTCTCTACCATTTACCAACAGCTACCACCATGTCCGGCCCGAGCAGCACCAGCAGCCAAGCTACCACCACGTCCGGCCCAGGCAGCAGCCCAGCTACTACCACGTCCGGCCCGAGCAGCAGCAGCAGCCAAGCTACCACCACGTCCGGCCCAGGCAGCAGCAGCAGCACAGCTACCACCACGTCCAGCCCAGGTAGCAAACTGAGGAAACGCAAGACTGTGCCACAGGGTAACGTCAGACCGGCGAGTATGAAACATCCCTCGAATGTACACAAACCCACTGTCTCGACAGCAACTCGGAAACAAAAACAACATCTAAATATAGCCGCAAGCGGCGATGGGCGGGGTTCAAGCCTTGCGCAGATGACAAAGCTTCTGATTCTGACTAGGACATCCTCCTTGATATATCTGACAAGTTTTGCGATCATTGGACAAACAGGTGTGGAGTTACAGCCTTTTTTATGTTAAGCCACGCCCATTTCTGGCGTTTATGGCGCCCCCTTTTGGTCGAATTGCACAAAATTTGACACACATGGTCTAGGATGGTCTCCGAAGACCTCCTGCAAGTTTCGTGAAGATTCCTTAATCGGTCATGAAGTTATGACAATTTAGCTTTGAGGCCACGCCCTCTCACAAATTTAACGATCAATATCTCCGAAACTAAAGTAGATTTCAAAAATTCCAAATTCAGGATTGTAGAGCTTGCTCCATAGATGCTTCCTGGCGATTATGGTGCAAATCGGTCCAACGGTCTAGGAGGAGATGTCAAAAATGTGTTTTCCAAACTTTTCCAAATATCTCAAAAATTTTCCAGACGGACATTAAGGGTCCTTATGCCAAACTTGTAGAGCAGGTTCACCTGAACATCTGGAAAAAAAAAGTTTGAAAATCGGACCAACGGCGTGGAAGTTATGGCGTTTAACGTAAAACCGTCGATTATAGCGCCACCTTCAGGCCGATTCAAAAAATCTTTTTTGAGCACCTACCAGCCAACAATATCTGTCATTGGGCCAAATTTCAGGTCTCTACCATTTACCAACAGCTACCACCATGTCCGGCCCGAGCAGCACCAGCAGCCAAGCTACCACCACGTCCGGCCCAGGCAGCAGCCCAGCTACTACCACGTCCGGCCCGAGCAGCAGCAGCAGCCAAGCTACCACCACGTCCGGCCCAGGCAGCAGCAGCAGCACAGCTACCACCACGTCCAGCCCAGGTAGCAAACTGAGGAAACTCAAGACTGTGCCACAGGGTAACGTCAGACCGGCGAGTATGAAACATCCCTCGAATGTACACAAACCCACTGTCTCGACAGCAACTCGGAAACAAAAACAACATCTAAATATAGCCGCAAGCGGCGATGGGCGGGGTTCAAGCCTTGCGCAGATGACAAAGCTTCTGATTCTGACTAGGACATCCTCCTTGATATATCTGACAAGTTTTGCGATCATTGGACAAACAGGTGTGGAGTTACAGCCTTTTTTATGTTAAGCCACGCCCATTTCTGGCGTTTATGGCGCCCCCTTTTGGTCGAATTGCACAAAATTTGACACACATGGTCTAGGATGGTCTCCGAAGACCTCCTGCAAGTTTCGTGAAGATTCCTTAATCGGTCATGAAGTTATGACAATTTAGCTTTGAGGCCACGCCCTCTCACAAATTTAACGATCAATATCTCCGAAACTAAAGTAGATTTCAAAAATTCCAAATTCAGGATTGTAGAGCTTGCTCCATAGATGCTTCCTGGCGATTATGGTGCAAATCGGTCCAACGGTCTAGGAGGAGATGTCAAAAATGTGTTTTCCAAACTTTTCCAAATATCTCAAAAATTTTCCAGACGGACATTAAGGGTCCTTATGCCAAACTTGTAGAGCAGGTTCACCTGAACATCTGGAAAAAAAAAGTTTGAAAATCGGACCAACGGCGTGGAAGTTATGGCGTTTAACGTAAAACCGTCGATTATAGCGCCACCTTCAGGCCGATTCAAAAAATCTTTTTTGAGCACCTACCAGCCAACAATATCTGTCATTGGGCCAAATTTCAGGTCTCTACCATTTACCAACAGCTACCACCATGTCCGGCCCGAGCAGCACCAGCAGCCAAGCTACCACCACGTCCGGCCCAGGCAGCAGCCCAGCTACTACCACGTCCGGCCCGAGCAGCAGCAGCAGCCAAGCTACCACCACGTCCGGCCCAGGCAGCAGCAGCAGCACAGCTACCACCACGTCCAGCCCAGGTAGCAAACTGAGGAAACTCAAGACTGTGCCACAGGGTAACGTCAGACCGGCGAGTATGAAACATCCCTCGAATGTACACAAACCCACTGTCTCGACAGCAACTCGGAAACAAAAACAACATCTAAATATAGCCGCAAGCGGCGATGGGCGGGGTTCAAGCCTTGCGCAGATGACAAAGCTTCTGATTCTGACTAGGACATTCTCCTTGATATATCTGACAAGTTTTGCGATCATTGGACAAACAGGTGTGGAGTTACAGCCTTTTTTATGTTAAGCCACGCCCATTTCTGGCGTTTATGGCGCCCCCTTTTGGTCGAATTGCACAAAATTTGACACACATGGTCTAGGATGGTCTCCGAAGACCTCCTGCAAGTTTCGTGAAGATTCCTTAATCGGTCATGAAGTTATGACAATTTAGCTTTGAGGCCACGCCCTCTCACAACTTTAACGATCAATATCTCCGAAACTAAAGTAGATTTCAAAAATTCCAAATTCAGGATTGTAGAGCTTGCTCCATAGATGCTTCCTGGCGATTTTGGTGCAAATCGGTCCAACGGTCTAGGAGGAGATGTCAAAAATGTGTTTTCCAAACTTTTCCAAATATCTCAAAAATTTTCCAGACGGACATTAAGGGTCCTTATGCCAAACTTGTAGAGCAGGTTCACCTGAACATCTGGGAAAAAAAAGTTTGAAAATCGGACCAACGGCGTGGAAGTTATGGCGTTTAACGTAAAACCGTCGATTATAGCGCCACCTTCAGGCCGATTCAAAAAATCTTTTTTGAGCACCTACCAGCCAACAATATCTGTCATTGGGCCAAATTTCAGGTCTCTACCATTTACCAACAGCTACCACCATGTCCGGCCCGAGCAGCACCAGCAGCCAAGCTACCACCACGTCCGGCCCAGGCAGCAGCCCAGCTACTACCACGTCCGGCCCGAGCAGCAGCAGCAGCCAAGCTACCACCACGTCCGGCCCAGGCAGCAGCAGCAGCACAGCTACCACCACGTCCAGCCCAGGTAGCAAACTGAGGAAACTCAAGACTGTGCCACAGGGTAACGTCAGACCGGCGAGTATGAAACATCCCTCGAATGTACACAAACCCACTGTCTCGACAGCAACTCGGAAACAAAAACAACATCTAAATTTCACTAACACAGATCACACCATGGTTAGAATGAATATATGTTTATTGATAAGTGAGTGTGGTGCAATTGCTTGGAGACCCTTCTAGTACACGGCACGGCCGTGTCCGGAACCAGGATTGCTTGGAGACTCATCTAGTACGCGGCACGGCCGTGTCAGGAACCAGGAACCCGGGGGTTGAGACTCTGAGTGGGGGTACGTCTCTGGGCGTAGCCTGCTAGGTCCTGCGCCCGGGCGTAGCCTGCTAGGTCCTGCGCCCGGGATGGAGACCGCATCCTGGGTGGGAGCCCGCTGGGCTCGGTGTCCCAGGATAACGTACGATCTCCACCTACCCCCCCTGGTTCCTGTGTTCAGAGGACAGAGAAGCAGATTAGGCATGTGCAAAACATATCTTTAACAGTCTGCGGGAGGAAACCGGAGTGCCCGGGGAAAACCCGCGCAGCACGGGGAGAAAACCTGCGACTCCGCTCGTGCTGCCCGTAGCGAGATGTGAACTAAGGGGTGTGGAGGGGGGGGTCGTGAAGACATGACAAACGGGAGAGAAGTGGTATGCCAGTGAGTATATAAAGGCTACGGGTGATTGAGCTGATAGAAAGCCGGTGTGGCTCGGTGATTGGATTGGAGGAGCGCAGGTGAATGGGTGATGGATTAGAGTAGGTGGCGGTGAGATATGATGCGGACCTGGTGTGATCTTGTGTTCCTGAACCTCAGTTATCAAGCTAACTCCATTTCACTAACACAGATCACACCATGGTTAGAATGAATATATGTTTATTGATAAGTGAGTGTGGTGCAATTGCTTGGAGACCCTTCTAGTACACGGCACGGCCGTGTCCGGAACCAGGATTGCTTGGAGACTCATCTAGTACGCGGCACGGCCGTGTCAGGAACCAGGAACCCGGGGGTTGAGACTCTGAGTGGGGGTACGTCTCTGGGCGTAGCCTGCTAGGTCCTGCGCCCGGGCGTAGCCTGCTAGGTCCTGCGCCCGGGATGGAGACCGCATCCTGGGTGGGAGCCCGCTGGGCTCGGTGTCCCAGGATAATGTACGATCTCCACCTACCCCCAAAAGAGCATCAACACAGCGGGAGCTGGCTCGTCAGATGTCGTCGAGGTCGTCGTGGATGAAGATCGCATCCCGGGAGGGAGCCCGCTGGGCTCGGTGTCCCAAGATAACGGACGATCTCGGTCCACCCTCAGCGAGCTTCAACGCAGCAGGAGATGGCTCATCAGATGTCGTTGAGGTCTTCTTCTTCTTTCTCTCTCTTGTCAGGAACCAGGAACCCAGGGGTTGAGACTCTGAGTGGGGGTTACGTCTCTGGGCGTAGCCTGCTAGGTCCTGCGCCCGGGATGAAGACCGCATCCAGGGTGGGAGCCCGCTGGGCTCGGTGTCCCAGGATAACTTACGATCTCCACCTACCCCCAAAAGAGTCTCAACACGGCGGGAGCTGGCTCGTCAGATGTCGTCGAGGTCGTCGTGGATGAAGATCGCATCCTGGGAGGGAGCCCGCTGGGCTCGGTGTCCCGAGATAACGAACGATCTCCATCCACCTCCAGCGAGCTGGGGGAGGGGGTGGGAGGGCATCGAGGGGGGGTAGAAAAGTAGGAATGTTGCGGTAGGCCGCCCTTGCTGAGGTGGGCGGCTTCGCTGGCAACTGAGGGGGGGACAAACAGGCCGCTGGCGCTGAAGGAAGAGACTGCGAGGGGAGGGGAGAAGAGGATGCGTGTGCGCAGGAGTCTATGGGTGCGCCCCCGCCGCGCTGCGGCCTGGAGGGCGGAAAGGAGGAGGCTGCGACCGAGGTGACATTAGCCTGCTGGCTGTGGCCACAGTGGCGTGAGCCTGTAGGGAAGGGAGGGGGGAGGGAAGGGGAGGCTGCGACCGAGGTGACGTTTAGCCTGCTGGCTGTGGCCACAGTGGCGTGAGCCTGAAGGGAAGGGAGGGGGGAGGGAAGGGAAGGGGAGGCTGCGACCGAGGTGACGTTTAGCCTGCTGGCTGTGTGCACAGTGGCGTGAGCCTGAAAGGAAGGGAGGGGGGAGGGAAGGGGAGGCTGTGGCCGTGGTGTCGTGAGTCTGGTGGCTGTGGCCACGGTGCCCTGAGCCTGAAGGGAAGGGAGGGGGGAGGGAAGGGGAGGCTGTGGCCGTGGTGGCGTGAGTCTGGTGGCTGTGGCCACGGTGCCCTGAGCCTGAAGGGAAGGGAGGGGGGAGGGAAGGGGAGGCTGTGGCCGTGGTGGCGTGAGCCTGCTGGCTGTGGCCACAGTGCCGTGAGCTTGATGGGAGGGGAGGGGGGGGAAAGGGGAGGCTGTGGCCGCGGTGGCGTGAGCCTGCTGGGATGGGAGGGGAGGCGGGAACGATGCCTGGGCCCGACGGGGGCAGCAGCGGCGTGATCCGAAGCGAGCTGGGCAGACCCGGGTCCGTGGCTGGCGGGGCCCCGGTGCCAAGGCTGAAGGCGGAGGATGGGAGGGGAGGGGGGGAAGCGTGTGCACTGAAAGCTAATGTTGTTTTGGGATGAACTGTCCCTTTAACGGTCTTGTTCTCTTAGGGAGTACTTATTAGCAGTAGTAGCAGTACTGTAGCAGTACTGTATTAGTAGTAGCGGCAGTAGTGACTGTTGTGATGCATGGCACCGGACTGTTGTTGTGGTGCGCGGCACCAGACTGTTGTCGGCACTACAGCAGCAACGGCATCTAGCAGTGGTAGCCTAGTAAGTAGCCACGTCTAGTAGTAGCCGTGGTAATAGTGGTAGTAGTCGGAGCGGCTAGTGGTAGCAGTCGTAGTAGCTGTAATCGGTAGTGACATGACGTCGCTTCGTAGTAGTGGCAGCAGCAGCAAGTGGGATGAGAGGCTGTTGCTTAGTGAGGTAAACATTGGCACTGTTCACCCCTCATACGGGTAGTAGTGTTGATTCAGTAATGCGTGGTTTGGAGTTGCTGAAGTCAATGGTAATCGCGTGAGATGCGATGTCAATATACTGTAAGTCACGTCAGATAGTATAGGAAGAGTTTCAGGAAAGCTAAACTTGAATGAAAAACAGAAGAGGTACACCTGGCCGTGAAGGCGATGGGTGTGCGCCAAGGAGGGTCAGCTGGAGCCTGGAGGTGAGCGACGGTCCAGTCGGAGATGGTGGTTGGCCATGGAGTGGCCTCGGCATTGCTGTGGCTCGAGCTGGGCTGGAACGTGTCGGCGCGGGGCGCGCGTGGAGGACACGGCTGTCGTGTCGCCGGAGGATCTCCGATGACGGCAGCGGTGTAGAGGGCGGTGTCTGGCTGGAACTGGATGGCGAAGATTTGACGCCCGGGCGAGGGACGTACAACGGCGCGTGCCAGCTGACTTTTCTTTTTAACTATTTTAATGAACTGTTCGCTTGAGTTGAAATGGGTCGGAACGAACGAGTGCGTCTTGAACAAGCAGTCGTGAAGACATGACAAACGGGAGAGAAGTGGTATGCCAGTGAGTATATAAAGGCTACGGG
Source organism: Poromitra crassiceps (assembly GCF_964638095.1). NCBI lineage: Eukaryota > Metazoa > Chordata > Actinopteri > Beryciformes > Melamphaidae > Poromitra > Poromitra crassiceps. The sequence continues at coordinate 23,156,264 of NC_139629.1, read as the reverse complement.
TGATTGAGCTGATAGAAAGCCGGTGTGGCTCGGTGATTGGATTGGAGGAGCGCAGGTGAATGGGTGATGGATTAGAGTAGGTGGCGGTGAGATATGATGCGGACCTGGTGTGATCTTGTGTTCCTGAACCTCAGTTATCAAGCTAACTCCATATAGCCGCAAGCGGCGATGGGCGGATGACAAAGCTGTCAAACTATGCATCATTCATCTAGTTTGACAGTTATTGAGAGTTGATTTGAGTTATTAATTTGCTGGTCCACACTTTAACACTCAATAACTGTCAAATTAAATGACAGACTTCAAAACCGTTTACAGTTTTCAGATATACTACTGATGTTCTAATGATACAAAGCTGGTTGAAAATGGGCGGAGTGTTCCTTTAAGCGTCTTTGGGTCTTGAAAAGCGCTATATAAAATAAATGAATTATTATTATTATTATTATAATAATTTAACAAATAATATTTTATTTGTACTCAAAACGTGCAGTCTACTGTAAATCACAGCAAACAGGATGAAAATGGGATGAAATGAAAGAGATAACAGAAAATAGGCAATAAACAAAACAACTAAGCTGCATCCTGCGTTCGGTCCCTGGCTGGCGACAGGACCTCATCACCTCTCTCTTCGATGTTGCCACCATTCATTGTTCTCCAAAAAAACCAGGAGCTCATCTGTGACCCTTCTATAGCAAATGTATTTATTTTATTTATTTATTTGTTTATTGAACAGGGACAAATGCATTGAACATGATTTCATATGACCTACAAAACAGATGTCATGCATACAGGTTTCTAGCCGAGGCTAATTTGCAACCCCTGTCCCTGGTTAAACCTTTACAACAAAAGTTCAAGAGAAAAGTTAAAACAGTACCAAAACGTTAAAAACGAACCATATAAAACAGAACAAAATAAAGACAAAAAACAAAAACACAACAAAAATTGCTGATTGCTAATTGCACAACAGCCTTTGGAGTTTAGAAATGTGATTGGCAGTGTGTTCTGTGTGAACACCAAGAGAGGGAATTCAGGAAGAGTGTGCAACATATAGAGAATTGTGTGTAGTGTTGTGAAAAATGTGTGATTTGGAATGGGAATCTGAGTCTAAAGCAGAAAATGTGCTTGGAGTTCAGCAGAATTGGTTTGGCAGTTGGTACATGAGTTTCAGGTTGTGCACATTGTGTCTGATGTTCCAATTAATGTGTTTAAACAATTGTGAAAAACTGTAAATGTAGAAAAAACTTTAAAAACATATAACAGAATGTGTTTCACCTTTAACCAGTTCCTCTTCCAACAACAACAACCACCACTCTTCCAGCTGACCTGCCTGCAACAACAACCAGAGCTGATTCCTCCCCTCCAATTGAGCCAAGTAAGACAATTTCACACATGTTGTAAAAACGATATCATATTTTCCACAATGTAAAATGTTTTATACATGCATTAGCCTAGATGTAAAAATGTCATATTTTTAGAGGAGTTTACAGTAACACAAGATACACATGTAGTTTAGGATGTGTTGAACATGTTAACATTGTTTCTAAGTACAAGTTAAGCTATAGATGAATCAGCTGTCACTCAGAAAACATCTGACTTATGATTTCCAGTTTGTCTCCTCTTTAGTTGATGATACCAAACTATTTGATAGTCACATAAAATAGGATTATTTTCTCATTTATATTATTCCCTTCATCTTTTTGGCCCTGCACCCCCTGCTTCTCTCTCTTCCCCCCCCCCCCCCCCCCCCCATATTCTCTCTCCCTTCTTCCCCACTCTCCCTCTATGTATCTCGCCCAGGTGACTTCCTGGTCGTGGCTGTTGTTGTTGTGGTTGTTTTGGTTGTTTTGGTGCTGCTGGCTGTCAGTCTGCTGGTGCTCTACAGATGGAACAAAAAGAGAGAAAGTGAAAAAGAGAAGTGATGGTGAGTTGCTTTCAACCATGTAAACTATCACACACACACACACACACACACACACACACAAATACAAATCTTTGTACTGTCTGTTCCACAGGTTCGAACACCAGGAGCAACTCAGACTCCATAAGAATGCAGGTGAATTGTTTTAAGTCTTTGTATCTCTGTTTATTCTCATAGTTAGTTTGCTAACAACCATGTAAACTATCACACACACACACACACACACACACACACAAATACAAATCTTTGTACTGTCTGTTCCACAGGTTCGAACACCAGGAGCAACTCAGACTACATAAGCCTGCAGGTGAATTGTTTTAAGTCTTTGTATCTCTGTTTATTCTCATAGTTAGTTTCCAGTTCCACCATTGATGGTATAATATATGGACGTCATGTCAGCTCCCAAAAAATGAAGCCAAAACACCTTGATTGCCCTCTGGTGTCTGGCTGATGGTTTCTGTCATTTTAGGTAGTTCTTATCACACTGACGTATGTTCAAGTGCTCATCTTTCTGATGAGTTTGTTTATAATTAGTTAAAGTTAAGCACAAGGCACACCAATCAAACATTCTCCAACAAACACGGACAAACACCAACAGGCAGTTGTCTGAGGATGTTGGCAGTTGTTGGAGAATGTTTGATGGCATAGAGAGCCAAAGTGAACATCACTTCCTTCCTGCTTCAGCACTGTACCAGAGATTTTCATCCGCCATTTATTTTCCCATAGCCATTTCCTAAAATGCTTATAAAAACAGTTTTACTTGTTCAAACGAAACGGTTCAGATATATTTAGAAACAGAGGAGACCATAACATTTAACTTAGATCAAAACGTTAAAAAAAAGCGGATTTAAAGAAAATATTGTTTCGATGTTTTTTTAACGTTTTGGTTCGAGTGAAATGTTCTATGGTCTATGGTTCTATGGTCTCTCCCGTGTTGGTTGGAGAATGTTTGATTGGTGTGCCTTTAGGAAGACAAAAGCTATTTTCTGCAGAGGCCATCTTTTGTGCACCTTGCAGCCACCTCTCTCTGCTTTTAATGAGGAAAAACACTATATGGACACACAGCCTAAAACAGCATAGATGTAGGATACATGCAAGATGGAGGACTGTTTCCATGGCTACCGCTGGTGTGCTCTCCTGCCTTGTAACCTTACTGAACTTAATATTGTATTATTTTTTACAGAATGTCACCTATGCCAACTGTCCTCCAGCCTCCAGATCCCAGCCAGACTCCACCTCCACCTCCGCCTCAGTCCAGCCTTCACTCCCTCAAGCTTTGACTTTTTATTATAAAAGATCAAATATTATTCTTTGTGTAGGCTAAATGTTTTTATTTGATATTTGATATTATTGATATTTGTCCAGAGTACCTGTTTCGAAATACCCCCTTGTTACAAAAGTACATGTCATGGTGGTCGCAGTAATAATGGTTGTTGTTGTTTGTTTGCACCAGTTTCCAGTTTTGACATCTTGTTATGAAAGCTGAATCCACAGATTCCAACAGTATCAGTCTGATCAGTCTACGAGCTAAACTCACTGAACTAGCATCCGAAGAACAACACTTACTCTCACGACAGGCGGTGGTAATAGAGTACTTTGAACATTAGTATTTTATATTTGATGCTTCTTGACTTGCAGTACTTTGCCTTTTACATTTACTCTACATAAGTTCTCTTACTATGTTTATTGATGCTACTGTATGCACTGAACACCAAAGTAAATTCCTTGTAGCCTGTGTGTAAACTTACTTGGCAATAAAGACAATTCTGATTCTGATTTTACAGACGTCTATCAGTATTTCTTTATAACAATCTATTAGAATAAGTATCCTTTTAAACATTTTTTAGAGGACTTGTGATTCATGTGTGTGCAGAAAACAAGGAACCAACTGCCTTTTTCTTTTCCGTTCTTATGATCAGAGAAACATTGGCTTTAATGTTCACCAAATTGATTGATTGATTGATTGATTGATTTTATTTATGGATATAGCAGAACAAAATCCAAGGACTAGACATGTAAAAGTGAGAAGACTTATTTCCAACATGGTCCTTCGTCTTATAAATCAGGACATACGGTCACACATAACATAAAATAAACAAAATAGAACAATATATATATATATATATATATATATATATATATATATATATATATATATATATACACATCCTCCCTTGCTTTCGAGCTCAGGAAACGCCACTGGTGCATGTACCAGGCAGGCAGACAGTGTTGATTGTATAGCCTAAAATGATAGGGGGATCAGCTTCAGACTCTGCTGTGTTCCTGGTGGAGGGGGCAGAGTAAGAGACACACTCATTACAGACTGAGGGGATGGAAGTGATGAAGTCCTTCCTGGGTGTGTAGCTATAGCTTTATTTACTACTTATTACTTTGATTTACTCATCGCCGCCATTCAAAAATAAATACGGCCACCAGCAGCTTACATGACATCATAATTATGACTTCTCCTATGACAAGTGGAAAGCGTGTGTGTGTGTGTGTGGGGGGGGGGGGGCACGGTTCAGGGGTCAGAGGGCGGTAGCAGGGCACCAACACCTTCCACACACTCACTGTAGCTTTCAATGAGCAGGCAAATAAAGCATTAATAAAGTAAGCATTGAGCAACTCAAGAAACTGGCTGTTTTAGGTTTTAATTTTGTTTTTATAGGTTTTCTTGACCTCTTATCTGCCATAATTGTTTTTCTTTTGTTTAATTCAAAACCCTATTTATAAATAAAAAATTATGTGACACAATAATCTGAAGTGAAGTCTTGCTATTTAATTTGACTTGCTTTAAAGCTGTAGGAGGCAACTTGGTACAGTACTTTGTCGCCCCCAAGTGGCAGCGGGAGCTAACTGTTTGAACTTTTTAAAGTTTGAACTTTGAGGTACTTCATTACCCAGAAATTGTGTAACATGACAAAAGTAAACTGCTCAGATCTAAATGTCCCCTTCAGCATGGTGTGAGTAGAAGTGGTGGGTGAAAAAAAGTGTTTGCAACAGATTTTCTGGATGGAGCTCTTTCTGGCTGCTGTTTAACACACAGTTTTACTCCTGTTTTGTTTTGTCACTTCCTACTTTCCCACCAGTGACCATAACTG
>NC_139629.1:23131248-23146248 GCF_964638095.1 Poromitra crassiceps | reverse complement strand
AAATTCTGTTTTTGAATATTTTCCCATGTTCGGCATACAGATCAATTTCCTGTACATTTCATGTAAACTGCATGTAATTGGTTGTTGTGCCAAAACTGGGGGAATAGGGGGAAATAGCCAAACACAATAGAAACTAGTAATTACAAGCCTTGACTCGAGGTGAGATGTGTAACATCAGGGAAATAATCTTTTTTGGGGAAAAAAGCTGGAGGTCCTAAAAAAGAGTCGTTTTTGTTCAAAATTAACATTGAAAACTATGGGAAAACTATGCAATGGACTTTGAGGCCATGTAATTCCCCCAAATTTTCAGCCAACCACAAAATTCCATTTCAAGGTCAAATTTCAAGGTGTTTGGTCCAGGATGATAGAATAAAAACATAATGTGAGTGCATTTTTTTTTTCAATGGCTGGAGGTCCCAAAAAAGTATGTTATAATGGAAGTCAATGAGAATTTGCGGTCCATGCAACAACCGCCAACAGTAAACGTGTGAGTATTTTCTCTACAGGAGGCCACGAAGTGTCCCTAACATGGTGAGAGGGAGACTTTTGTAAAACACACAGAAAAAAAGACCTGAGCATACTTTTGGCCTCAGACCACCAAAAATGTCAAAACCCCATCCACGCGAATGTTAAAACGATCCAACCGTTGGACTAACAGGGTACAAGGTTAATTGAACTAAAATAAACAAAAGAACACCATATCCATATCCACCCAAAGTACTCCCACCATTTCAGTCCTCTCCGTCTTCCCAGTCATACTAGCAGCACAGTTTACAAAATTCAGCCAAACTGCTTTCACAGTTACAAGGCAGCAAGATTGTGGCTTTAAATCCTCAATTAAAAAGTGGCTGAGGGAAGGACAGTCCTGTAGCCATTAGAAGTCTTCTCTCGTCTATCGAGAACATTCTCTATCCTTTAGTTTTGATGCAGGGACATTTTGTGTGATTCTGATTAGTTTGACTAATGTACTCACTGATATAGGCTACAGATAATATCCGTATTATGTGTAATTCTACTGTTACTCTGTTATGTGTATCTCCCATGGTATTTGTGCACTGGTCTGTTGATGTGGTTCTGTTGTTGGGAGTGCGGTTTATTAAGTAGGCTATGTTTTTGTTTGTGTTTATTGTCCCACCGCCCCCTCCCAGGGACAACAGATGCAAAATAGCTAATAGCTATTTCTGGTGCAATATATTTATTGTGCATTGTCCCTGTCAAATAAACAATAAAGAGAAAGATGATTATTATTGATCACAGAGTTGGCATGCAGCCTCTCCTCTCATAGTGCACTTCCCTGGCTGATTTTGAATCTTTAACTCCAGGATGCATGCATGACATCATATAATTCATGGTGTCATGCAAAAATGTCTGGAAGTCCAAAAATGTCACATTTTATGATTGGCTGAACAATTTTCAATTTCAATTGTCAAAAACCTTCATTAATTGTTCTGTTTTTTTAATACATTTGTGAGAATCAATTTCCACTTTGTTTTTTTCTTTCTTTAGTCTTTATGGTCATATAAGAATTCATGTGACATCGTTGCAGCATACATTATGATAGCCCCGGTTGTCCTGAAAAAGGGAGGTAAATCATTTGATTGTGCGTTACAGGGTTGAGGCAAGCATTATTACAACAAGGAGACCAGATGGACCAAAAATAACACACACACACACACACACACACACACACACACACACACACACACACACACACACACACACACACACACACACACACACACACACACACACACACACACACACACACACACACACACACACGTGGTGCTGCAGCTGCAGGCTGGACTGTGACAGGCTCCACGTTTGCCATAAAACTACAGGATAAGGGCACCAAAAGCATGCCATGCCTGCTAATGGCCACTAGAGAGAGGCAGTGAGTTATTTTTCAAGTGCAAAAGACAACGACCCTTTCTGACGATGGTGGTGAATCCCATGAAGCTCTTCCAGGAGGTGCGTGTCACTTTTGAGGTGCCACTGTCTACTGATACAGTATTAAATAAAGAGGCAGAGAGGCAGCAATACTAAACCCAGTTATTGGTTTATTTGCATTTGGTATTTGATGTTGTATTGTGAGATGTTCCAACCGGCTACCTGTACATATAAAACACTATGTGTACTCTCACATTGGCCAAGTGAGCCATGCACAACATTGCACTGTAAATAATGTCAAAGCTGTAGTAGTGACATCTTGTGTCAACATACAAAAATAAAGATATTATGTACAAAAGCAAAGCAAGTTACCCTCAATATTTGTTGTCATATTTCAGTATTTTCCTAGACCAGTGGAAAAAAACAGCTATCCAAAACAGCTATCCAAACGAGACGACAAATAGTGTGAAGACTTGAAACCTCTTATTTACAGACAATGATAGTAAACCTTGAGTATTTAATAGGGGTGAAATGTCATATTACACATTAGCCATGGTTTGCTCCAGTGTAGATACATATCTGTACAAATCTGGCTAAGCTTTATTATAAAACGGCTCTCTCAAATCAAGCAATCTGATTGGTTCACAGCCATTGTATAAATCCAGTAACCCACTCCAATAACCCATGGCCATGGGTTATTGAGTTGCCATGGCAACTCTCTTACCATGGAGAGTAATAATAAGGCTTACCTCAAATGACAACGTAGAAAAAAAAATGGCGGAGACTGTGGGGTTATGCTGATGTTTATGATAAGGCATTCTGTAAGGTCTACTGGAGCGACTAGTGATGACGTCACATAGGGGCGACTCGAGGAGACACTGATGTCAGGACCAGGATTGTGTGCTACTCATGTTGAGAGCGGTCTAAATAAAGTTCACGTTAAAACCAGATACAGAAGAACTCACGAGAGTGGTTATTCAATAACACGACATGGTGTCAGAAGTCCTGTAAGGCAACGTGAAGCAACGCCAGGTCGTTTGGAGCTCGTTGACGGTGGAAGAGCGAAAAGTGAGGACACATGTCAGAGGACGAAGAACATCTGAGTGCTAACGGAGGCGCTGTTAACGTTGGAGCTATGGCTACAGAGAGACCAAACGCTACGTTTAGCATCCAGCCACCCGAGTCCTTCGACTTTTCCAAGCCGCAAGAGTGGTCCAAATGGATCAGGAGGTTCGAGAGATTCCGCTTGGCAAGTAGCCTAAATGCAAGCTCGGATGATAATCAAGTCAACACGCTAATATACTGCATGGGTGACGAGGCAGATGATATTCTGCGTGGACTCAATCTGACGGATCAACAGAGGAAAACGTACCAAGATGTGCGTGACGGCTTCCAAGGCTACTTTGTGGTAAAGAAAAATGTTATCTACGAAAGAGCCAAGTTTAACATGCGCAAACAGGGGGAAAGTGAATCTGTGGATGCATTTGTCACTGCGTTATATGCGCTAGCAGAACATTGTAGCTACGGCGTGCTACATGACGAGCTATTAAGAGACAGGCTTGTTGTCGGACTGATGGATAAGCGGCTGTCTGAGCGCATGCAACTCGATGCAGATTTAACCCTCGAAAAGGCAATAAACATGGCAAGGCAGACGGAAGAGGTAAAAAGGCAGCAATCTTCACTGCGAGGAGACACCAGAACAGAGGCAAGTGACACTACATCTGTTGACAGAGTGTTTAAAAGCAGCAACAGATATGCTAAAAATAAACCAAACCAGGCTAACAGCTACCAAGCTAAAACACACAGTGCCCAACACAGCATGGGGAAAAGTGTCCAGTGTTATAAATGCGGCAGCTTCCAACCGCATCCAAAGCACGAATGCCCTGCCAATGAAGTGAATTGTCACTCATGCGGGAGAAAGGGGCACTACCAGCGTGTGTGCAAAGCATCCAAGACTGTACATGAAGTAGAAGAGGATGGGGGAGCTGTGTTTCTGGGCAGCATCGCAGCAGATGGAGATCCGTGGATGGTCCACATTGACATTAATGACATACCTGTGGCATTCAAAATTGACACCGGTGCAGATGTCACGGTCATACCTCACAAGGTGTTCAATGAGGTTTATGCAGAAGACCAGCCTGCCCTCCACAAACCTGAAAAACGACTCTTTGGGCCAGGGAGAAGTCCACTGGACGTTGTGGGCGTCGCCACACTAATACTGAAGAAGGGAGAGAAAGAGGTGAAGGAGGATGTGTACGTCACTCGACACCTGCACACTGCATTACTGGGGAGACCTGCTCTCTGTAAGCTGGAGCTTGTAGCTCGTCTGGATAGCATCACCATTGAGACGCTAAAAACAAGCTACCCAAAACTATGCAGTGGTCTCGGTGAGGTGAAGCAGCCATATGCAATCAAGCTGAAGGAAGAGGCCCAACCATTCTCACTCAAGACACCCAGAAGGATTCCTTTACCGCTAATGGACAAAGTCAAACAGGAACTGTCCCGCATGGAAAGCCTCGGTGTGATAAGCAGAATTGAAGAGCCTACAGACTGGTGCGCTGCTATGGTGCCAGTGCCCAAGAAGACAGGGGCCGTGCGCATATGTGTTGATCTCACTAACTTAAATGAATGGGTTTGTCGAGAGAAATATATCCTGCCAACAGTGGAGCAAACGCTGGGCATGATGGCGGGAGCCAAAATCTTCAGTAAGCTAGATGCCAATATGGGGTTTTGGCAAATACCCCTGACGGAGGACTCAGCTATGCTCACCACCTTCATTACGCCCTTCGGTCGCTACTACTTTAAGCGACTGCCCTTCGGCATAGCCTCCGCCCCTGAACATTTCCAAAATAGAATGGTGACTGAGGTCACAGATGGACTCGAGGGTGTCGTCTGCCACATGGACGATGTGCTGGTCTGGGGCCGAACACAGGAGGAGCACGACGCTCGTCTGCATGTTGTGCTGGGGAGGATCCAGAAGGCGGGCATCACCCTGAACATCGACAAGTGTGCCCTGTCACAGCAAGTGGTGACCTTCCTGGGCCACGTCCTCTCCGCCAGCGGCATCAGCCCAGATCCAGGCAAGACTGAGGCCGTAAGAAAGATCGAGGAACCGACAAATGTGAGTGAGCTTCGCAGCTTTCTTGGCATGGTTACCCAGCTGGGGAGGTTCATCCCGCAGCTGTCTGAGAGAGACAAACCGCTGAGAGATCTCCTGTCGACCAAGAACTGCTGGCTGTGGGGCGTCGACCAGGCCAGAGCCTTCCAAGATCTGAAAGACGCACTGTCATCCACACCCGTGTTGGCCGTGTACGACACAAACCGAGAATCCAAAGTCTCAGCAGATGCATCTTCATACGGCTTGGGGAGTGTGCTTCTCCAAAAATGGGACGAGGAGTGGAGACCCGTAGCCTACATGTCACGATCTCTCACGGAGACGGAGCAGAGGTATGCACAAATGGAGAAGGAGGCTCTAGCCCTGACCTGGGCTTGTGAAAGATTCAGAGACTTCCTCATCGGAAAACACTTCCAGCTTGAGACTGATCACAAGCCTCTCCTGAGTCTCCTGGGGTCACAAGCACTAGATGCCCTCCCTCCACGAATCCAGCGATTCCGGATGCGCCTGATGCGTTATTCCTACTCCATCTCACATGTGCCAGGCAAGTGTTTGTGGACAGCCGATACGCTGTCACGCGCTCCTGTGAAAAGAGAGAGAACTCCAGGTGAAAAGGAGCTATTTGAAGACACAAACATCTATGTGGACATGATAATGGAGAATCTGCCTGCCAGCACCGTCTACCTGGATGAGCTGAGAGAGCAGCTGACAAGAGACAGTGTCACAGCAAGAGTGATGCAGCTGTGTGAAGAAGGCTGGCCAACTCACAGCAACTGTGAGCCAGCACTCAAGCTGTACTGGGGGGAACAGGCATTCCTCACAGTGAATGATGGACTTTTGCTGAAAGGGGACAGACTTGTCATTCCCTCAACTATGAGAAATGACGTGCTCATCAGACTGCATGAAGGCCACCAGGGGGTGGTGAAGTGCAGGGAGCGGGCACGACAGTCAGTATGGTGGCCGGGGCTAAGCCAGCAGCTCAACGAGTTGGTCCTCCACTGCCGGACGTGCAGCAAAGAGAGACAGAATCACGCCGAGCCGCTGATGCCAACACAGTATCCGGGCCGACCATGGCAAAAGCTTGGAGCGGACTTGTTCATGCTGGGGAGCAAGTCATACCTGCTGGTGGTGGACTACGCGTCAAGGTACGTGGAGATCGCTCTGCTGACTCCCACAAAATCAGCGGATGTAATCCAACACATAAAGTCGATCTTCGCCCGCCACGGCATTCCTGAGGTTCTTGTGACAGACAACGGGCCGCAGTTCTCCGGGACAGCCTTCGCAGCGTTCGCAGAGTCTTACGGGTTCCGTCACGTCACAAGCAGCCCGAGATATCCACAAAGTAATGGGGAAGCTGAGCGTGCTGTCAAGACAGTAAAAGGGCTCCTGAAGAAAGCAGCTGACCCCTACTTCGCCTTGCTCGCTTACAGAGCCACCCCACTACAGAATGGATACAGCCCAGCCCAACTTCTCATGGGGAGAAGACTTCGCACTACAGTGCCAACAATTCCAGCCCTACTGGATCCAGCTCTTCCCGACGCTGAAGCTGTGGTCCTGAAAGAGGGGGAGATGAGGATGAAAGGTGCACAGCAGTACAACCGACGTCACCGTGCTCAAGATCTCGCCAGGCTCACGCCCGGACAGGAAGTGTGGCTCGCTGACCAAAGTGCAACGGGGACTGTGATCGGCAGCCACACCACCCCACGTTCATACATCGTGGATGGCCCCCACGGGACAGTCAGGCGAAACCGTCGCCATCTCATCCCGATGGAGCCGTCACCTGAGCAGAGAGGTGCTGCCGCAGAACAACCCCTGGGAGGTGTTCCGGGGCCGAGTGCAGCAGAACCACCAAAGCAGAACGTGCCAGATCCACCATCTACTCCCAGAACCAGGTCTGGGAGAGCTGTGGTGAAACCAAACAGGTTGGACTTATAGATCAGAGACTTTTCTAAAACAGAGACATTTCAGAAATATAATAATAAAAAAAAAAAAAAAAAAAAAAAAAGAGAATATGTTTACAGAATAAGCTAAAGGTCACAAGAAAGAAAATAAGTGATTTGTTTATGTTCACAGTATGGCTTTTATAGATATTGATGTATGATTTACATGTTCAGACAGGAACAGACCTTACATCTATAGAGGCAGAATAATCCTCTAAGGTCTGGTGAATCATTGGCAGTCTACCCAATGATTCTAGAAAGGGGAGATGTGGGGTTATGCTGATGTTTATGATAAGGCATTCTGTAAGGTCTACTGGAGCGACTAGTGATGACGTCACATAGGGGCGACTCGAGGAGACACTGATGTCAGGACCAGGATTGTGTGCTACTCATGTTGAGAGCGGTCTAAATAAAGTTCACGTTAAAACCAGATACAGAAGAACTCACGAGAGTGGTTATTCAATAACACGACAGAGACAGCTGTCAGATCCTTGTGAATCGATCTTTGCTTATAACTTTACTAATACTTCGCAGAAAATTATGTTTTGTACAAGAATAGACGTCGGGCTTTGCAAAAAGCTCTCAGCTTCTCAGCAAGCGCCAGGATTGGCCAATGTCAACTTCAGTCTCCAGAACGATCCAATCAAATCACCCGCATGTCTATCTTCTTGCTAGAGGTCCCGCCTTACAGTAGTGTTTCAACTGACTCTATCAGAATACCATGCCAGTCGGACTTATAGTATTATTATTATATTTATATTATCATACTTGGAAACCGTTTATAAAAGCAATATAGCACTCGAGCAGCGTGTGTTGTGGCATATATCCAAATATATATACAAATATATATGTGTTGTGGCATATATATAATGGCATATATATGTTGATATTTAAGCAATATAGCATGAGAGCAAGTGTGTTGTGGAGAATATATCCCGCTGATAAGCTGTTATCCCACGAGGCCGCAGGCTTATCAGCGGGATATATTCCACAACACCACGCAGCTCGAGTGCTATATTGCTTTTATAAAACGGTTTCCAAGTATAATAATATAATAATAATAATACTGCATTCTCAGGGCTTGCTGAGAAGCTGAGTGCTTTCTGCAAAGCCCGACACCAACTAACGTTACGGGGTTAAATGCGGGGTTAAATGCGGGGTTAACAGCCTTTTTTTTGCAAAGAAGACATTAGCCCGGATCTATTCTTGTACAAAACATAATTTTCTGCGAAGTATTAGTAAAGTTATAAGCGAAGATCGATTCACAAGGATCTGACAGCTGTCTCCGCCATTTGTTTTTTTTACATTGTCATTGTAACCAAAGCCTTTTAGTAAGAGAGTTGCGTGGCCATGGGTTATGAGTTGCGTGGCCATGGGTTATTGGAGTGGGTTACGGGATTTATACGATGGCTGTAATAAACCCTTCTAGTGTTTATTCTTTGTTGAAATTATCTATTGTCCACACAGGTATGGTTGTTCGTTATGAGCTTTACTTCAGCGTTGTTGTTCATTCACATGTCATGTCTGATCTGACGTTCTCGTCTACGGCAGTTCCCATAATGCCTTGCGGCGCTGTCGTAACCCTGCATCACTGTCGTAACTCAGCATCTCATTACATCTCCCCTTTTAAATTCTTTCACTCCTCAGTGCAACTCAACATTCAAATAACTGAAGTATTTCTTACTTGTTTCAAAACAACAAAGTATCCTTAGCTTTAGCATCATTAACATTCTACACTACTGTTGCTTATAATAATTTTGTCTCTTCCAATTACAGTAGGTCATTCAACATTAGATTACATTTGGAACTCTTTTTTTTTCATGCACAATCGTTTACAATTGGAATGTTTTTTTTCTTTTCACATTACATAACCATGAACCCATAATAAATCAACAGTCCATTCCCTCTACACTTTTTTTTTTCACAGGTCCAGTCTCTCAACTGGTTTACTGGCTCTGCCGGACCTGGTACGTATCAGTCCATCTGTGTCCCTAGGTGTACTCCCTGCCTGGACAGGAGGACCAGTCTCTGGACGCAGTGGGGTGTCCGGCAGTTGGTCAGAGGTCGGTATGGGTGCGATGTCCGGCACCGACGATCCAGCAGTTGGCACCGCCTGGAGGTGGCGTCTGTTGCGGCGGAGTGTAGCTCCCTGCTCCGTCTCTATGACGTAGGACCGTGGTGTGACACTCTCGTTGGTCACCACTGCGGGTGTTAGCCAGGACTTTTGGTTGTCCAGCTTGGTGAGAACGTGGTCACCTGGTCGTAAGGTGGGTAGATCTCTCACCCCGTGGCGTTGATTGTAGTAGCGTGCTTGTTTTCCCTTTTCTGCAGCATCTTTGGCTTTGATGCGCTGCCTACTCGGCCATTTGGGTAGCAGGTTGCTGTCGAGAGTAGGCAGGGTTGTTCGGATCCTCCGGCCCATTAACAGTTCTGCAGGGCTCACACCTGTACTGCTGCTTGGAGTGGATCTGTAGCACATGAGCGCTAGAAGAGGGTCTTTTTGTTTTAAGATCCCCTTTGCTATTTGCACGGCTCTTTCTGCATGCCCATTCCCTTGGGGATTGTGTGGGCTAGATGTTATATGTTGAAAGTCCAGCTCACGGGCTAGCGCCTTGAATTCCTCGCTAGAGAATTGCGGCCCGTTATCACTGATTACCTGCTCTGCTATTCCATATCTAGCAAATGTGGCCTTTAGCTTTATGGCTACTTGGGCGCTAGTTGTTGTGGGCATGTGTAGTATCTCTATATAGCGTGAGTAGTAATCTGAGATGACTAGGTAGCTCTGCTTATTATGCTCGCATAAGTCCATCCCTATTCGCTTCCAAGGTCTGTCTGGAAGGGGTGTGGAGATCAGCGGTTCTTTAGGTTGGCTCTTTCTCTGTTCCTGACATGTCTGACATGTCAAGACTTTATGTTTAATTTGGGATGATATCCCGGGCCACCATACTGAGGTATTTGCTCTTTCTCTGCATTTAGTCAGGCCCTGATGGCCATCATGTACTCTGTCCATGATGTCGGCCCTCAGCCTCTCCGGGATGACTATTCTATTTCCTCTTGTCACTAACCCGTCGTATACTGACAGTTCATTTCTCATTGGGAAAAACTCTCTAACAGACGGGTGCACATTATTTATATAGACTGGCCATCCTGACTGTATGTACCTGGTTAGGGTTTGGAGCTTGTCATCTGCTGCTGTGGCTGCTCTGATGCTATCCATCTTTTGCTCTGTAGCCGGCATGCCATTGATGACGGATGCCACATAGCACTCTATGTCTGTGTGTGTGTCTTCACTGTTGTTGCCCAAGGGGCTCCTAGACAAAGTGTCCGCTATGATCAGGGTCCTGCCTGGCGCGTACTCTGCTGTAGGGTTAAACCTCATTAGCCGCATTAGCAGTATCTGACAGCGGATGGGAACGTTATCTAGGTCCTTTGTGTTCATGAGCGGGACCAGGGGCTTGTGGTCCGTGATCAATTTGACCCCCTCTAGGCCATACAGATATTTTTCAAACCTTTCGCAGGCCCAGACACTCGCCAGACACTCTTTTTCAATCTGGGCGTATCTGGTTTCAGCATCGCTCAGACGTCGGGAGCAGTAGGCCACTGGCTTCCATTCTTCCCCATGTAGCCGCAATAGCACACCACCGACCCCATAGCTGCTCGCATCAGCAGAGACTGCCGTGGGCTTGTGGACGTCGTAGTATGCAAGGGTGGGCGAGGTGGTGAGCAGCATCTTGATCTGTTGGAATGCAGACTGCTGCGCTGGACCCCATGTCCACGCCGACGTCTCCTTCAGCAGCACATATAACGGGTGGCCCAGTGTGGCCAGCCTGGGAATATATTTTCCCAGGTAATTTACCATGCCCAGGATCCTCTTGAGTTCCTGGACATTTTCAGGTGCGGGAAGCTCTCCGATGGCTGACACTTTAGCTGGGTCAGGCCGCACGCCGTCCGCGTCGATCTCATGGCCCAGGAAGTGTAACTTTGTTTGTCTCAGTTTACACTTTTCTGCGTTCAGTTTCAGCCCAGCAGACTCGAGCCGCTCCATGACGCTCTGTAGGCGCTGGTCATGCTCTGCCATGTCTCTCCCGTGGACGATGATGTCATCCATATATACAGCTGTCCCCAGCAGGCCCTCCAGTGTCTCTACCATCTTCCTCTGGAATATTTCTGGGGCGCTGCTGATACCAAATGGGAGTCTCTTAAAGCAATATCTGGCAAAAGGAGTAATAAATGTTGTTAGTCTCTGGCTGTCTTCGTCGAGCGGGATTTGCCAGAATCCTGACGCTGCGTCCAGTGAGGAGAACACTTTTGACCCGTTCAGTTCTGCTGTGATCTCTTCTGGGGTTGGCAGGATGAATCTCTCCCTTTTTACCGCTTTATTTAATCTCTTGAGATCCACGCAGATGCGCAGCCTGCCTGTTTTCTTTGGGGCTGGCACCATTGGTGCACACCATTCAGTGGGCTCGCTCACCTTCACTATGATGTAATTAGCCTCCATTCTCTCTAGCTCTTTTTTAACTGGCTCCATCAGAGGGATGGGGACTCTGCGTGCTGTGTGGACCGCGTAGGGCTGTGCGTCCTCTCTGAGCACTATCTTTACTGGTTGTGTCTTGAGCAGACCGAATTCACTGGTGCTACGAATTGCATGGACTCCTTTTACTGGGCCCATTAACTCAACTACTGCTCGGCTGAGTAAATTATTCACTATTCCTCCCTTGACTACATAGACTTTAAATATATAGTCTTTTCCTTTGTATGTAGTTTCTGTTGTGAATTGACCTACACAGTCCAATCGTGCGCCGTCTGGGCCTCTCAGTACTGTTTTAGCTTGGTGCAGCTCTCTCTTTGGTTCTAACGTTTCAAAGGCTCTCTCACTCATTACACACACGTCGGCCCCTGTGTCTAATTTGAACCCGACTAGTGTACTACCAATGTCCAAATGTACAGTCTATTGTTCAGTGCCTGTGAGTTTACTGTCCACTGAGCCCAGAAAGTAGGCTGAATCCTCTTCGCGCTCTGTGACTTCATTCACTATTTTGCTTTTGCACATTCTCTCCCAATGTCCTGTTTTCTTACACTTGTGACACGTAGAGTTGGCTGCGGGGCATTTTTCCTCCCTCTTGTGGGTTGTCTTGCCACATCTCCCACATGTTTTACCGTGGCCTTTATCTGTAAAGCCTCTGCCTCTGTTTTTATTTGCGTCATGGCTCCGCCATTTTGTCCTCGAGTTGACGGGCCTCTTGTACTGTCATCTCCAGTGTGAGGTTCGAGATGAGTTGCAGCTTGCGAGACAGCTCTTTATCCTGGATTCCCACCACGATACGGTCCCTAATATGCTCTTCACGCTGGGCTCCGAAATCGCAGTGCTCCGAGAGCTCATAAAGAGCGCGGATAAATGTCTCCACTCTCTCTCCAGCACGTTGCACTCGCTGATAAAAACAGGCTCTTTCGTGAATAACGTTACGCTTTGGTATGAAGTAAGCGTCGAACCTCCCCATTACCACATCAAAGTCATTGTCATCATCTTCGTCAAAGACAAACTAACTAAATATGTTTTCTGCTTCGGCTCCCAAAGCATAGATGAGAGTGCTTACTTGCACGCAGCCGTCTTCCTTATTCAGCTTTGTAGCTATGCGGTAGCGAGTGAAGCGCTTTTTCCAATCCGTCCACTCCGCTGGCCTCTCAAAGCAGAAATTCTCCGGTGGACTGAACTTCGCCATCTTCTGACACCATGTAATAAACCCTTCTAGTGTTTATTCTTTGTTGAAATTATCTATTGTCCACACAGGTATGGTTGTTCGTTATGAGCTTTACTTCAGCGTTGTTGTTCATTCACATGTCATGTCTGATCTGACGTTCTCGTCTACGGCAGTTCCCATAATGCCTTGCGGCGCTGTCGTAACCCTGCATCACTGTCGTAACTCAGCATCTCATTACAATGGCTGTGAACCAATCAGATTGCTTGATTTGAGAGAGCCGTTTTATAAATTTGTCACAACACACTAGCTCTCATGCTATATTGCTATATATCCTTGGCATAAAGGTATCCCATTGATTCTACATTGCAATTACTGCATTAACAGTTATGAACGTGGACCGAAGCATGCTAAACCAAAAAGATCATCTCTGTACAGGGAAGAGTGAATTGCTGCTGCTGTGTTTTACTTTAACCGCCGTGTCATTGTCCGTCTCCCGCGGCAACAAGCTTCTGTTTGCTTTACAATGTAAGCATAGAGAAATATTTACACAATGTAAATAGTTGTAAGACTCGTCGTCACGCTATCCTGCTCTCTTCAATGTAGCTAGAGCGATAATTCTATAAGAGAGACCTAATTATCATCATTCACTCTCTTTTTAATTCATTCACTCTCATAGGAGAATCCCTTAGTCGTCAATTGTCACGGGCACTCATTCAGCTCTTCAGTCATTCACTTCTTTCCCTCTTAAGAGAAACCCTCTAATTGTCTCGCCCACTCATTGATAAAATTACGTCATCAATCACTCCTTTTCCCGCTTCTATCTAGCGTCACTGTTTGTGGGAGTTAACGTTCATTTTAGGCCAATCAGAGTAAGACACCTTTTCCCATTCAGCCTATCACCATCAAGCTGTCAAAGCTAAAAGCTCTCTGTTCTCTCTGTGTGATCTGTTGCTTTTCAGTACATTCCTGCGACCCGCCTCCACCCCATTCTCCTCCAGTCCTCTGAGATCTCAGATTCAGAAGCTTCGCCACCAAGACCAAGACCTCATCTGTCACCACCACCAGGTCTAGACTCCACGGGGGGGATCTTCATTCCTATTCCTGGCTGATCTACCCCTGCTGATCATAACGTCATAATCAAGCTGACGTTATGATGGAGTCTAATCGCCAAAAATAAACTCTTATGTGCCTACAGGCTCATGTATCTTATCATCTAATAAATCCTTGTCATTCTAGAAATGTGTCTCTCTGATTGAAATGGCAACCTTTACATACAGCATTTGGGGTAAACCTGGGCAAAACAGGACGAGATTTCAAAATAAAGGAGTCTGGTAAAAACAATAATAATAATAATAATAATAATAATAATAAAGGTAATAATAATAATAATAATAATAATAATAATAATAAATATAGCCGCAAGCGGCGATGCGGGGTCCAAGCTTCTGGTGACTTGGGGGTTATATGTCAGATAATATAGACACTGAATTGCACATTTAGTCAGAGTTGATAGGTGCACAAGTGTACCAAGTTTGCAAGTAATATGTAGTAAGTAGCAGTGGTGGTTGGTAAGCCAAATGGTGGCTGTCAAAGAGGCTTATTAAGCAATGGACTTTTTCTAGGCAAACTGTCATAATTTCAAATCCTAGCTTCCTGATAAGCTTAGATGTGTTAGCCATGAGTGGACAGCTTACTGAGGTGTTGCTTTTGTGGTGTTCCGAGTCCATTGGATGAAGATAGTGTGCTGCTTCTACTGTACACTTCTGATCATGGTTATAGATGTGCTCAGTGAGGAAAGGATTAAACAAACTGTTCCTGAATGGTGATCTAAGTAATTGGTTGTCACAATGAAAAGCCAATGCTTTTGTAGTAGTGGTGGTAGTCATAAATCTGGTCTGCATAAGCACAAGGCCAGAATTTGAACCATTTGTCTTGAAATTAATGTAAAATCCTAACTATTACTAGATACTCCACATGGTACATTCATAGTGTCTCTGTATAGATATAACAAGATTAATATTCAGGTTGTGTAAATCACCCTTTAAGTCAAACTGTTAGTGGCTTAATAGGTTATCAGTTAACAAGTTACTTGTCTGTTATTCAGATGTTTTAAAAGGGTAAGCTTGGGCACAGTGGACATCTACAAGTTGGCAATAAAAGTGTAAGCTCAAGGTTGACTAAAGGAGTTAGGATATAATGCATAAAAAACTGGGACAAAAGACAGCAAAGGAGGCAGATATATGATTCAAACAATAAGTTTTTATTGCAAATAATAGTTTTTATGAAATGAAAAACTTAAAATATATCAATCCATTTTGTCCTTGTGTGGGGCTGAGTTGGGGTTTCTGGACTGTGT
>NC_139629.1:23106248-23123748 GCF_964638095.1 Poromitra crassiceps | reverse complement strand
GATAATTTCACACATGCTGTAAACACTTCACCATATTTGACACAATGTATTTTTTTTTATTACAGTACAACTTACCGTAACACAAGATTGCCTTGTTTCTCTCTCTCTTTGTCTCTGCTCTTTGTCCCCAGCCGACACGGTCGAGCTCGTTGCTGGGATTGCGTTGGCTGCGCTGCTCTCTGTCGCTCTGTCCGCTGTCGTCTTCTACGTTTGGAAGAGATGCAGACGTGATGGTGAGTTACCCAAGCCCCCCCCCCCCCCCCCCCCCCCCCCATCCACTTACCTTACACTTACCCACTTACCTTACTCTGGACCTGGGCTGGCTCGTGAATGCAAGCAGCCACGTCACATGATCTTGGGCCGCGCACATCATGGAAGTAAATGCGCTGTTGAGCAGCTTATGTTCAAATGAATGGGTGGGCGTGTCTTATATACCCTGTCCAGTTTCTTTTAATATACTGTATCTGTGGAGTTCCCTCGCCACCCTGTCAATCAATCTCTATCATCCTTCAGTAGTCATTAAGCACGCACGCACACACAGCTTTTTTAAGTCCTTGATTATTCTTTCTTAAATCCAAGCACTTTCAAGTACTTTCCAAACTCGTGGCAACCCTGAACTTTACGCAGTAATTACTCTTTTTAAAGTGACCCTGAAACGTTGTAAATGCCCCCATTGTTTTAGACAGTGGGGCAAAAGTTGCCCCCAAAATATTTTTCTAATTTCCTACACTGGGAACACTACACTGACTAAATTGTCAAATGTAGCCACCTGCTCACCGCCCAGGCACTTATATGTACTTAACTAAATGAACCTAACTAACTATCCTGTGCGCGCACAATTGTCAGACTAAACTCTGACGACCCAAAAACCTACAGTCCGCTACAGATGAATTAATATTAATGTTTGTTTATTAACTGGCCCCTGGCCTCCTGTCATTTAAGTAAAGTGGGTATCCCTGCCCTAGGCTCTGGAATAGCCTAGGGGCTTTTCAATCCCTGCTCAAGACGCACCTTTTCTCCCTGGCCTTCCACCTGAGTTGAGTTTAGGTTGTGGCAACCTAAACTGTTGCATTTTGTGTGAAGCACTTTGGTCGGCTATTTGTCGTTGTAAATGTGCTCTATAAATAAAGCTGACTTGACTTGAGTTGACTTGACTTCTGTACTGTCCGTTCACAGTGTGGCAGAGACGGGCAGAGACAGTGTCTGGCAGAGACACTGCAGTGGTGTGGAGTACCGCGGCGGAGCTTCTTGGAGGTGACTTTTTTTTACTGTTTCCAGGCAGGACATGCCGTACAGTTCCACTCGTAAAGTAGCACTATTATGTCTAATGTGCTAACACTAATAGTGATTGCTGTAGCCTACTAACAAATATTGTTTGTTGCAGAGTCGCGTGTGGTCATCTACGACAACGCTCCACGTCTGGGGCGGACTCCATCAACTAGTCGAGCCATTCGTTCCTAGAAAGGGCCAAGATTAATGCAATGTTATGTGAGATTACATGACATTAACATGCTATTTCCTCCATTTTTGCCGGCCATTTTTGATGTTAACATGCTACAAACATGTATTTTTATTTACAATGTGAGATTTAAGTACAGCAATGTTTCTTTCTCTGTTTTTTTTTTTTACCTATGTATTTTCTTTCTATTCAATATTCAATTCTTTAAGTTGTGGTGAAGTTTCCTAGAGTGGTTTCATACACTTTATATAACAATATTGCATACAGCATGTATTTGTAGTGTTTGGAAATAAAATAAAATCCAAATCAAACACCTTGAAAGCAGTTTTAGGCCTATCATTCCATCATTAGACATTTAACTGTCACACGAGCTCATGGTGCAGTCAGATGGGTGTCCACGTGGCGGCGCTGCAGTCACGCTGTTTGGTGTTGTGATGATGAGCGGTTTGAGGTTTTTATCCCATTGAAATTATGTTTCCGCTTCAAGATGCATTCTGTGACAGGCAGCAGCAGACCATGCCGCGCTCAGCTGTACGGAGGCGGAGAGGATAGGACGCCAAACTCCATTCAAAAATCTGAATGGAGTTTAGCTCTTCAATTCGGCACACATATTAGGCTATAGATCACAAAGTAGGCTACCGTACCGCCCACCTTATATTTTGGTGGAAGATGATTATTTGCACATAATACATATTTATCATATGAAATAATACTGTTCGTGTAGCTACTTCATTTATCCTTGCAACTCCCATAGACCTACTCAGGGATCGCGGAACCGCCCGGGCCACCCGGGCCGCGGCCCGGGTACTTTTCAGTTCCCAAAAAAAAAAAAAAAAAAAAAAATTTTTTTTTTTTTTTTTTTAGATTTTTTTTTTTTTTTTTTATACAATTAAACCTCATTTACTTATTACACTCGACTGGTTGTTTTTCAGATGTGATGTGAATCTAAAGTGAACTAAACAAGTCAGATCCACCATAAATGTTTTTCAGTAGATGCTGTGATGTAGCCACAAGAAAGGTGCAATATTAATGTTTTTCAGGAGATGGCGATGTTGCTAGCTATAGGTTCTAAACAAGAAATGTGGTTCAAATGTTTACAGTAGTTTTCCTTTCTTGCTGCACTACAATGTTACAATGCTGTGAGACAGGCCCGGTGTTGGAGGGGGGCCTGACCGGGCCGGGCCCCCCCATTCCCTAAACTGGCCCCCCCATTCAATTTTTTTTTTTTTTTTTGTGTGTGCTAAAAACGTTTTTCCGTTTTTCTGTTTTAAAGTTTAAAACGGAATCTGGCTGTCATTAGGCATTGATTAACTGAATGCTATTGCTAACTGTTACTTTGAACCTCCATTTGCAATGATTCTGGCTGGATATTAATTAACTATTGTAAATTTGTCACAATGAATGCAATTTGTGCACAATGTGTAAATACATTTAATATTAATTGTTTAGGCCTATTTGTAAAGTCACAACACATTAGAGATGTGTGTAGTTCCTCATAGATTTAGCCTCTTCCTTTTGCTCTCAAATGCACCAGTTTGACGAATTTTACTTTAAAATGTACAAAATCTTCTTCCGGGGGAGAATCCCCCCGGACCCCCCTTGGCCCCCCCAAGCTAGGGGCAGGCCCCCTCTGTAATTTGGTTCTGGTGTGAGACGGAGCTAAACACAAAAGATGCAATATTAATAGTTTTTCATGAGATACTCAGTATTTAATATTAATACTAATAATAGAAAAGGAGAAGATACTGAATAATGACATCACAACAGTATAATCCTAATGTTAATTTAAAATTAAATATTCTTCTAAATATGGATAAAAGTCCAAAAAACATAAAATTTTCTTCGGCGCTGCCGAGATTCCATTCCTTACAGCACCCCCCCCGACGGGGGGACACGCCCCCCCGACACGCCCCCCGGCCCCCCCAAGTTCAGATGCGTTCCGCTATCCCTGGACCTACTTGATTTATTGTCTTATAATGAGCAACTGTAGCATTAGCCTACTCAAGGGGCTCAATAAAGTTTTTCTGATTTGGTCCAAACACACAATGTAGAATAATAAAAAGTGATGTGCTGTCAAAATACCAAAATGAGGAGTGTGAGCGCCTGTTAGCGCGGCACTAGGACGCTTCTTCGTTTGGTTAACAGCGAAAGTAGCGCGACCTATGGAGGGGCTATCCAAAAATCAAACCCCTACCGCTCAGACTGCCCGCCTCAGACGGAGGGTTTCATTCACCCAGCTATGCTCATGTACGGTGCAACTAAACAGGTGCTTTGTTATGTCTTTATTTTATTATTTCGTTAAACACGCATTACTGTTTATACAATGTAGGACTCTATAGCACGCGCAGTGCACGATGGGTAATGGGGACTGTGGACTGAACAGACTTGGTGGATTTTTTTGTTTTTTTGTTCAGAAGATGATTATATGCCGAACTCAAGGTTGGATTCTGCAGAACATGTCTTGTAGGCTATAATGTTTGCATGGGCCATGTGCAGTCTTTTGCTGAAAAGCAAGGCAACTTTAAGCTAAAATTGCACTACCACATGTCAAAACAGGTTTTCAATTTACTCTGAAAAGACTTCCAAGACTAGGTGGTGGTATTATTATTATTATTATTATTATTATTATTATTATTATTATTATTATTATTATTATTATTATTATTATTATTATTATAAGCTATCAATAGTATTGTTGGTTGTTGTTGTTGTGCATTATCATTGTTATTTGTCATTTCAATATTTTTATTTTATTTTATAGCCTACAATTTGAATCTCGTACTGACCGCCCCCATCCCACGCAGGGGGCAGTAACCACACCAGTCAGTGAGCCGCTCAGGAGGCTGTGTGAATTGTGAATGCGTTGCATTAATATTGCATTAATACTACACTACCCACAGCTCCACGCGTCGGACACACACACACCCACACACACCCACACACACACACACACACACACACACACACACACACACACACACACACACACACACACACACACACACACACACACACACACACACACACAGCCATGTTGTAGGAAATCCGCTTGCTTGTGGTGGATTATTGTAATCCGACAGACAGCAGGCACAGAGCACAGAGCGGCACAGAGGGTCTGGACGACACATCGGATCACGACAAACAGCAAAGTGCAGCTAGCAGCGGGAGGCCGTGCAGGAAGAAAGGGACAACATTCATTCAGAGATGATCCCAGCCGCTGTGCGGGACGTCTGAAGGAGCCGCTGGCAGCGCCCGTCTGCGGATCGTTTCCTGGACTAGTCGATTCATCATTGGACCAAAATTGACAGCATCTTGGCATCAGTGCACCCGTAGGGCAGAGCGAAGGCAGGAAAAGCTTGAATTTGTTGGTTAAAGAGCTGATCTCCCCCCGGCCCCGGCCCGGGCCTCTCCCTTCCCCGTCTGTCAGTCTAGCTCGGCTGGCTCTCTGCTCCAGCCAGCTCGCCCTGTCTGTCTGTCTGTCTGTTTGTCGCAGGGAGTGAAGCGCTGCTTCTCCCTCCGAGCTGCTAACACACAACTAGCTAGCACGGCTAGCTCACATTAGCTGGCTAGCTAGCTAGGAAGGAATTTAGCAAGTTTAGTTAAGAATTTAGCACATTTTCCGACGCACAACCCAGAGGGAGGAGGATGTCGGCGAAAGACCAAAACAAACTCTCTACCGTTGACCGACCCATCAAAGGTATTTATTGTGTGCTTTTATTTCCTTAAAGCGAATGTTTTTTTCCCCCTGGTTGCAGGAAGTTAACAGTAGCAGCTGCTTGTGGAGCTAGTTTGCTAATATGAGCAGGGTAGCTTAACTCGCCGCTGGCTCTGGTAACAGTTAATTGACTCAGGTTTTGACCAAGCCCGATCATGATGCTTACTCCCTCTCCCCATCAAGGCAAAGCGGTAGCTAGCCATGTTATGTAAGTTAATCAATCCAGTAGCTAATGAGCTAGCGGTGTAGCTTAGCTCTCCACAGTGCCAGATGTCAGCAGTGAATTTGACATCCATATTCAGTTAGCTTCACCAAACAAGTTAGTACGACGCGCGGGCAATAACGCTCTTTATTTTATTATTGTTTTAATAAATACTGTAACTTAAGATATATGAATGTTTTAATACGGTGACGTTAAGTGGGGGAAACAATTTCTGCCTGTCCATGGGTTGGATATAAATGCAGTGCACTGCAGTATGGCAGTGTATTCTGTCTGTGTATTGTATGTCCATGTAAGTTAGTGTACTCAGGTTTTATGACACTGAAAGCTGTATATTTTAATTACACTGTACATGTAGACGCCCAACTAGGGCCACAAGTTGAAGTTGTAAATGAGCAAATAGCTATAAACTCTCTGTGGATCAAATCACTTTCATGCTCTGTGTTGGAACCATGTTAAATTGCACCATCCCTATCAAATAATTAAATTGAGTGTTCGTGAACTTGACTGAATACATAAGGGTAGGCTGTACGTGTCTGCCTCTGTCCTGGGCGTGAGCAATGGACTGTGCTGTGTGAGTGATTGATGGGAGGCTTCCAGTAGTTAGCTAGCTAGCAGGCCAGTTAAGTGTGTGTGTGTGTGTGTGTGTGTGTGGGGGGGGGGGGTACGTCTGATAGGCTCAGTGGGCTAGGGAGGATTAGGAGTGTAAAGCTGCATGAGATCATTAAACCTGCCCTCCTAAGGCTACCTACAGCCACACATGCATGCACGCGCGCACACACACACGCACACACCCCACCCACTATCGACTAGGCTTTGGCTTGACAGTTTGTGTTGGTTACCTCTGGTTTCCGGTTAGCCTACTTCTCTCTCATTATCTTCTCACCTGTCAGACTTGTCTCACACAGGAAACGAGCTGACAGCTTTCTGTTCTATCACGTCTGCCTGCAGCCTACCCTGGCCAGCCCCTTCTGTTCCCTGATGCCAATAGATAACATTTGGAGCCTATCCTCTGTGTGTGTGTGTGTGTGTGTGTGTGTGTGTGTGTGTGTGTGTGTATGGGCGTGCACAAGACATAATGGCAATCAGATGTTTTTCATAAGAGGTGGAAGTTAATAGATCAGTTGGGTTTGTTGTTTTTCTCTTGAGCCCATAGTGCACCAGTGCACTGCACCAGCTGCTCGCACAGCAGCCCCTGCCTCTTCAGCTCCTGCACTGTGGACTAGGGATGTAACTATAGTGCTCAGCAGTCATGTGACTTTTTGTTTCCCGGCCCGGAAGTAACTTCCCCATTCATTTTCTCCATAGACATTTCGCAAAATCCTTATAACGACAGTGTTTTCCCCTAGAAAAATCTTCAGGCCTGGAGGGATTTCGAAACGTACCCCGACCGCAAACGGTGGGGGCCCTCGCTGGCGACGCTAAACTTTCAGCTGACCTGTTCGCATCTATGTTCGCAATGGCATCCCAAGTATCATCATACTATTATGTGATGCTATGCGAACAGTTGTATTATGGGATGTGCGTTTCCCAGGCAACGTCTTGGAACAGCGCTGCACGCTGGTGCAATGCTCCTAAAAGCAAAATGCTTATTGTTTTGAATGATTTGGCATCTTCTATTACTGTCAACACTGTCAACACCAGTAGTAATAGTATGCCATAAAGGTTTATTGAGATTTTGGGGAGAACAGGGACATTTAAAAATATATATATACCGGTATATATATATTTTCTTTTTTCTGCAATTTATTTTCTGGCCTGGCGGGCCTGCCAGTAGAATGGTAGGGGGAAAAGAAAAAATTACAACGCGGGAAAACATCGGGGGGGGAAATTCCCCATTATTTTTTGTTCTTGCTCAAACCGAATGTTTTATGGTCACTCACGAGTCAGTAGGTCACGGGTCGGCTTGGTTCCAGCCTTAAAACTCGTTGTATAAGGATTTTTCGAAATGTCTATGGAGAAAATGAATGGGGAACTTACTTCCGGGGCGGGAAAAGTCACATGACGGTTGAGATCTATAGCGTTTTCAGTACGGATGCACCGATCGATCGGCACGTGACCGGAAATGGCCGATTTCCACGTGATCGGCCTCGACCGGTGATCTGCGCCGGTCACTCTAAATAGCAGATTCTGTGAGCCGATTTTCAAGTGACGTGCGCGCACCCAAAAGCAGCGAGACAGAGACGGATGAGTAGAACGACGAACATAATAATAAAATGCATCAGACCAGTGTGCAAGGTTTTCTGTGCAAGATGATTTTTTTTCGAATGGCGGATTAAAAAAAACGCGCTCTGTGTGTAAACTACGATATTCAAACTGAGTCAACTCAAACTCATTTCCTCATCTAGGCTACTCGATAACAGCCAAATCCACAACTGTAGAGTGGGCATGGCTTCGAAGGTCTCTGGGCTCCAGAGCTATAGGCTATAAACTCCTTGTCCATGGATAACATTTTGACGTTTATTTATTTTATTTTATTAGTTTATTTGGCAGGGACATATACAAAAAAACATTAAACCCCATAGGGGAAGATATGCTTTGTAACAGATTTAGCCATAGGCTACTTTCCATCTGAAGCCCCTGTTCTGTTGCACATTTTCTCTTTTGGAAAAGTAAATGCATGATAGCTGTGGGATATACTGGAATTAATTGTTTTATATTCATTGTATTTACACAAAAAAGAAAAGCTCTGTCCAGTAACCTGGAACACTTTTATTTTGAGATGTTTTTGAGTGAGATCGTCCTACCTCATGCAAATGATAAGAAATGTGACATGAATGTTAATTTTCTATTAAAGCAAAGTAATAAAAAAAAAAAAAAAAAAGTAAAAAAATAACCCGCCAATTATTGTTCTTAGAAAGAAAATCGTAATCGGCAAAAATCGGTATCGGCAAGTCAGACTATTCAAAAATCGGAAATCGAAATCGGCCAACAAAATCGCAATCGGTGCATCTCTAGTTTTCAGGTATACTGCGATATCAAGCAACCACAGTTAGCAATACCGTAAGCTTTCGCTGTAATACCGTGCCCCAGATACGCATGAGTTCATGATGATGGAGGACCCTTGTATAAACGTTCTCATATTACTTTCAGTTTCAGTTCAATAAAGCAATATTTTTCTTCAAATGGGCAGAGGGGGGGGATTGATACGGTATACCGTGGTGATATTGTGGTAGATACCTACTGTACTGTAAAATTTCATATCAATCAATCAATTAACTTTATTATCAGACACAAGGTCCATAGAAAAAGCAGACATAACATTTAAAAGAACACACAAAAAACTCAGCATAACTATAAAAGGCACTTCTACCAAAAATTCCACATCTGTGATTGGTATCTCACAGCACTGATACCAGGTCAGCAGCAGCATGACAATGGAGTTCTGAGAAACATTCAAACGACAAATACATTTTTATACATCACATTTCTTAAGAGTGCCTGAAAAGTGCTGACACCTGCATTACAAAACTGTTCACTTGCACAACTCCACCTGGGTTTTTTTCAGCAATATCCTCATGCAGTCATTGGCCCAATCCCAATTCTTTTCTTAACCCTCAATCTTAACCCTCAAGCTCAACCCTCAATCTTAGTAGCCCTCAAAACTAAGTGTTAAGGGCTATCTTGCGACTTTAAAATGGGACAGCCCTTAAAGGCAGATACGTCTTCAGACTGTGGGGGGCAGCAATACGCCAAAGCTCCGTCCAGTCTGTCAATCCAAAACAAGAGGAAAAAAGCATCCCTACAAATGTAAGTATTTCCTTGATAATATAGATGTAGAAATTACGATAACCATTGTGTTATCTTAGTTTAAATGTCACGTCCTAACACAATTGTTGTTGCTAACTATCGATAGTCAGTAGCCGTGCTGGTGCTGTCAAGCCATATTATTATTATTATATTATATTATAACATTGCTAACGTTGCAACGTAGCCGAGTTAACATGGTCACCAGTTAAACCGAAACATGTTATTGGCACTGCTGGATGTTGTAACTACTAACTACCGTGTTCATGTGATAATAGTTTGCAGTTATCTCCCATGCTTTTTATCTAACGATCTATTGTTAGATAAACAGCCTGGGAGATAACACTAGCCCGGTCATCTTACAAAAATGTCCGTGCAAACATTACACGTAGGCTGTATCTTGATAAAAACAACTCAACAACGACATTACCACCGAGAATTATGGCATTTCGTAACAACGTTAACAATGTTATAATATAATATAATAATAATAATATGGCTTGACCGCACCAGCACGGCTACTGACTATCGATAGTTAGCAACAACAATTGTTGTTAGGCTCCAAAATGGAAATCCATAAAATGACATTAAACTAAGATAATACAATGGTTATCGTAATTTTTACATCTCTATTAACAAGGAAATACTTAAATTTGTAGGGCTGCTTTTTTCCTCCTTTTGCCGCCATCTTCCGTCTGAATGTGATGACACGCAACGGATTCTGGGATCGCACTCACTGCCAAGGGTGGTCCTGGAAAATCTCAAAAGTAAGGGACATACAGCCCTTAAACTTCACCCTTAACTCAACACACTGAGAATCGGGACAGCACTAGCACTTCGCGGGAGCGTGCATTTTTGAGACTGAGGGTTAAGATTGAGGGTTAAGATAGGAATTGGGATTGTATAGCGACCTGAAGTTTGAGGAGCTTTTTTATACTTCACCCACCATCATTACATCCCCAGTGGGGACAGTGGTCTGTGTTCCTGCCCTCCAGTCTGTAGAGAGCGATGTATTCTCCGCTCTGGTCTTGATGCTTTGACCTTTTGGCTTAGTTACCGATTGTAATTGAATCAGTCCAGCCATTTGCATTGCCTGGCAAGTGTAATGATTCTGTCCTCATCCATGATTGATGGACCTACCTAGACCTTGTGATGGAGCTCTACTGTGGCACCAGGTTCAGTGTCCTGTCATGGGCCCTATGGTGGAGCTCTGCGCAGGGCCCCATCCTGCGTCTTGTGATAAGACTCTGCCCTTGGGCTCCTATTTGTCTGGCGCAGGGTGATGTCAGTAATAAC
The DNA here is from genome assembly GCF_964638095.1 of Poromitra crassiceps. NCBI lineage: Eukaryota > Metazoa > Chordata > Actinopteri > Beryciformes > Melamphaidae > Poromitra > Poromitra crassiceps. Next base: position 23,113,311 of record NC_139629.1, on the reverse strand, counting down.
AAAAGAAAATAGCTAATAGCTTAGTAACTATGACTAACAGTAACTGCATTACTGCCTGAACACAGCTTTTGAAAGCAGGGTTTGGAAGGTTACTGCCATTACCGCCATAACACCTGTTTTCCTTTGACATACTCCGTATTCACCTTTTTCTGTTTAAACATTAGCACAAGTGGAACCTGCCATGTTTAGGGCTGGGGCAATATGGCTTCAAATCAATATCACTGCCCTCATAGTTCTCTGACAACGTCTGTACTGTACTGTTCATCGGCTCTGTGTTTTTGCGCGTGGCGTCCTCCATGCCGACAGCCTCGCTTTGAGTGAACGCGGTCTAACGTTAGTTGGACAGGGCGGAGGCACGTAACTGAACACAACATAGTATTTTTATAACCAAATTTTTAACCAAATTAACCTTTATTTATACAGGGGGAGTCTCACTGAGAGCAATGCTCTCTTTTTCAGGAGCGCCCTGTTCACATTCACACACACATTCACACCTGGTAAGCTACCCAGTACAGCCACAGTCTGATCTGTTGGCCACTGAGCAGCTCCACTGGAGCAGTTGGGGTTAGGGGCCTTGCTCAAGGGCACCACTGTGGTGGTAATGAGGGAGGGGCAAGCGCTGCCTTTTCACTTTCCCCAACCAGATTTATCATGCCAGTCGCAGGGATTGAACTGACGACCTTCCGATCACAAGCTCGCTTCTCTAACCATTGGGCCACATTCATTTATTGAATTAATTACTTAATTGACATGGGCAAGATTAAGTCCTTAGGGGCCATTCAGACCAATCGCGTTTTTGGAGCTGCCAACGTCTTTCTGCAATTAATTCTCTATGTAAGGACGCGCTAGACGTGCTCCTCTTTTAATGAACGCACCTGGCGTTTCAGCGCTGGTGGCGTCTGTTGTTGTTGGAGGAGCGCTGTGGGCGTTTTAAAGCTGAAAAAAGTTGAACATTAGAGGAAAAGCGCCCTGATCGTCTTTTTCATTCTTCCTACCTTTTCTCCTCCCGAGGGATTTTCAACCTCTGCTGCTGCCAGAATTAGCAATAATCTGGCTTTCGTGTTGACAGTGAACAACATCAAACAGACAAAACTTGCTGGCTACCGTCCGTGTGGTCGTTGTGTTCTGATCTGTACTGCACGCGACAACAGGGGAAACAAACGGAGCACAAAAAAAACGCTCCGTGCGCTGTGTTTTGTGCACAATGGAAGCGCTCTCAACATGATTTTCATAGCGTTCTGACTGAAGAAAGCGCTTTTGGTGTGAACGCCGCCTTAGAGGTTCTAAATGTGGTAAATGGTTCGATACACTTCTTTTTAATTGCCCATCCCATCCCATGTAATTTGAAAATAATAATTATTGGTAGTCGTAGATGTTTGGTTCTCCCATCTTTTGTATCTGCCACACTCTACTCCTTTATGAATTACACCATAAGAATGCAATGCGCTGCGAGTTTTTTACATAAAAAAAAAGCGACAGTTCACACAACTTTAACACTACCGTACATGCATATATTATACATCAAACTCTTGAGCTACTTCTGCTCTCACTCAGAATGTCAAAATATAAGCGATGTGTGTATAGTTTTTGAGATATTAACGTTTGTTTGGCACAACTCATACTATTAACTGCCGCGGGGTTCCGCATTCCTGGGTGGCAAGTGACGTCACGCTGATTCGTCCTATAGCTATTGCACACACTGGTTCCTAAAGTTTATAGAACCAGTACCAAAAGTGACACATTTCATGCTTTTATTTTGAAGGCAAAAGGTTCTTGTGGTGTTATTTTACATGTGTCTCTGGTGTTATTCTATATATTTATCTCTGGTGTTATTATTTTATATTTATCTTTGGCTGACTTGATACTTCCGTTCCACTACACCGTCTTGGTGTTGAAGATGGCAGAGCGCCTAGTTCACACTTGGTTGTGGTGTGAACTGGTTGGTCTCGCACAGCGTTAGCTTTGGTGCCTCTAGCTTGAGATGTCACTTCTGTCACTTGTGAAGATGAAGACGAGATGGCAATGCTTAGCTTTTTTCTGAGCCTTCACGTCTTGGCGTCTGGGTATCGCCACTGATTTCCTGATTCAGATTCGCAAGGATTCGATTTCCGATTCGATTCAATATCGATTTGGCTAAGGACGTTTCAGTGACGATACCAATTTAGCTTGGCTATGAAAGAAATTCGCTCAGAACTAATGCTGTAAAATTCACAGCATTCATTCTCAAGATAATTTCTTTGTACAGTTTTACAGTGTAAATAGTACAACGAACCCTCTAAAATGGTGCAATGTGCATTATGTTTACATTCAGAATTAACCCTAAAGCAGTTACAGTTAGGTCCATATCTATTTGGACATTGGACACCATCTTCATCAGTTTGGCTCTGTACACAACCACAATGGATTTGAAATTAAACAATCAAGATGTGCTTTAACTGCAGAATCCCATCTTTAATTTCAGGGTATTTACATCTAAATCAGGTGAACAGTGTAGGAATTACATGACATGTTAAGGGACCAAAATGACTTTAAGGGACCAAAAAGTAATTGGACAAACTAACATAATCAGTCAATCGTCCAAATGAGTTCTGAAGCATTTGGTTGAATATGAGCAGATAAGATTGCCGGAAACACATCAGTCAGAATTCGTCCTGCTGCTGTTGATGTGACTAACTACTGACAACAGCAGCAGAATAAATTCTGATGTGTGTTTCTGGCAATATTATCTGCTCATATTCAACCAAATGCTTCAGAACTCATTTGGACGGTTGAATGATTAGTTTATCCAAGTACTTTTGGTCCCTTTAAAATGTCATTTTGGTCATGTAATTCCTAGCCTAGGTAAACCCAGCCTCCACGTGACCTCTATGTGCTATCAGCTAGGGCTGTCAATCTCCCTCTATAATCAAATTCGAATTTCAGTGCTTTATACATTTTAATATTCGAATTATATTCGAATATTTTAATTAATTTTTAATTGAATTAAAAAAAAAATTTTTTTTTTTTTTTTGGTCTGAGTGAATTGTTGTCTTCTCTTATGTTATGTTCTGATTCTAAATATAGCTGAATCTTTGGGTTTGACCAAGTAAAACTTTTTCTAAGCATTTTACCAAATGTAGATGGAAAAGTGAATGGTGGATGAATATTCAAAATAATATTAGGCTTATCACAAATAGTCCAGCAATGATGTTTATTTAAGAAAACATGTTCCTTGTACAATGTACATACATTCATTGCATTAGAAAATAGGTCAGATAACCAGAGCTTAGTTAATATTCATCAGTGATGTATTGGTGCTGTCTGAAATGCTAAAATGAAATAATTGATAATAAAAAAAGACACAGCCTTTGTTTGAGCTCCTTATCAATAAACAAATAAGTAAACTTTGCCAAAACAACAATGAGCCATGAACAAAAAAAAATCAGTCACGTATTGCACTTAAGAGCTACAGGTTTACATTCAGTATAGCAGCTTCAACAGTCAACTTCAGTTAACAATGAATGAACATACATTTTAAGAGCTACAGGTAGGTTTACATCAGTATAGCAGCTTCAACAGTCAACTTCAGTTAACACTCTTTTCTTCAAGTATGTTGTCAGAACTTGTCACTGTTCTAGTGTTCTAAAAAAAAAAAATTTTTTTTTTTTTTTAAATAAATAAAAATTAAAATATTCGTTTAAAAAAAATAATAATAATCGAATTTCGTTCATAATTATTAAATTCGAATAATATTCGAATATCAAAATTCGTTTCAACAGCCCTACTATCAGCTACAGGCATAGCCTCTGACGTCAAAGACGATGTTGAAGGCTGGCTTTACCCAGGCTATGTAATTCCTACACTGTTCACCGGATTTAGATGTAAATACCCTCAGATTAAAGATGGAATTCTGCAGTTAAAGCACATCTTGATTGTAAAATTGTAAATCCATTGTGGTGGTGTACAGAGCCAAACTGATGATGATGGTGTCCAATGTCTAAATATATATTGACCTAACTGTACATTTATGTAGTTTTTATTTATTTAACATGAGCAACACACTACAGCAGTCAACTCAACACAATAGTCTACAGTAGGTGTGAGGAAGTGTCACCTCTGTAAAGTGGTATGGGTTAGTACAATATGGAAATGATTCCTGTCAGAGAATCCTTTGTTGTTGGAGGGTTTGTTTATTTCCATGTATTAGAACTTACTAGTAGTGCAGGGGATGTATGTGTGCTCTTTAAAGCAGCAACGATTAATCTCGACAACCGATTAATCGTTTTGAGTATTTTTCTCAAGAAAACAAGTCAAAATGTTCCACATCCACTGCTATTTTGCGAATTATAGAGCTGTCAATCAGCTTGTGTTTGAGGCTGTCTGAGCTGCTGATCAGCTGCTAGACCCGATATACAGCTCTATCAAACACATCTAACGTGATTCATTTAAAGTTTCTTGATGATCTACAAGTAGACAAAGGTACCATAACACCATTTCTGGATTACCAGGGGCGACTCGGCAAGCATAACGTTATAATCCACGGAGCCGATAGTAAGTGAATACAATTTCATTCAATTCTAGAAGTGAGTCGCCTTAAAGTTAATATCCCAGTCTTCTTCTGTTTACCACGGCGGGTATTGTGCTGCGCGTACCATTATTTACCGTGTGTAGCCCTATTGTGTGGAGGCTACACATGGCATGTCATGTTTTGCAGTGATCAAGGCAAACTGCCTGGTTTTTGAATGGAGAGACAACGGAATATCGCTTCATCTGTTTCCACCGCACGTTTCGCATTTTCCTTTTATCGATACACCCGACTTTTCTGTTTCCCTCAAGCGTGAAAACCTTTTTGTGATATTTGGAGGTTTTTGCGAATTAGGTAGCGTTTCCACTAGGGGTGTGCCACCTTAGGCACCTCACGATTCGATTCGATTACGATTAAGGGTGCTACGATTCGATTATTAAACGATTATTACGATTATTACGATTAATCACGATTTTCGATGCATCTTTTTCACCAAACAGGATTTTTTTTAAGCAAGGTATATTTAAGCAATATAGCATGAGAGCAAGTGTGTTGTGGAGAATATATCCCGCTGATAAGCTGTTATCCCACTCGGCCGCAGGCCGAGTGGGACACCACGCAGCTCGAGTGCTATATTGCTTTTATAAAACGGTTTCCAAGTATAATAATATAATAATAATAATAATACTATAAGTCCGACTGGCATGGTTTTTCTTTAAGAGTCAGTTGAAACACTACTGTAAGGCGGGACCTCTAGCAAGAAGATAGACGTGCGGCTGATTTGATTGGATCGTTCTGGAGACTGAAGTCGACATTGGCCAATCCTGGCGCTTGCTGAGAAGCTGAGAGCTTTTTGCAAAGCCCGACACCAGAGCCGTATGCCGACACCAAGTAACGTTACGTCTTATTTAGAAATGCGGGGTTAAGAGTGAGGGCGCGCGAGAGAGGGGTTAAGACATTAGCCCGCGTCTATTCTTGTACAAAACATCATTTTCTGCTAAGTATTAGTAAAGTTATAAGCGAAGATCGATTCACAAGGATCTGACAGCTGTCTCCGCCATTTGTTTTTTTTGAAACCAAAGGCTTTTAGTAAGAGAGTTGCCATGGCAACCAATAACCGAGTCCAATAACCCATGGCCATGGGTTATTGGACTCGGTTATTGGATTTATACAATGGCTGTGAACCAATCAGATTGCTTGATTTGAGAGAGCCGTTTTATAATTGTCAGTATCCATTAATTAAAGTAAACAAACAAATGTACCTCCATTATCTTCAGTTGCGACTGAAGTCCACGCATCACGTGTTACAGCCACCCTGCATGCTTTCTTCAGTGATTCCAGTTTCCAGTACTTCGGTTTTGGTCTCGTTTTACAGTTAAGGAACTGCTTTCCGGGCGAAATACCGTATTTTTTGCAAATAAAGCAAAAAACTAATTGCAGAAAAAAAAAAAAAATGCAATTTTTTGCAAATCGATAATCGAACATTGTGAATCGATTTTAATCGTCACGTGACTCATCGCGATGCATCTAAAAAACGATTAATAGGCACACCCCTAGTTTCCACTCCGTCTTTTTATGCGCAAAATTGAAATTTCGCTTAAATACAGGTGGATGGAAACCCGACTATTGATGGTAACATTTTCCTTAGCCACTGGCAGGAACATGGCATCACGTTGATGGCATGTCTAAATGCCTTGTCCTCCTAGGGATTGGCCCCTGAACAAGCGCCTGGTTAGATGATCTTGTCCCATCAAAATGGCGGCCGTCTCCATATTAGTCCGCTTGGTTATCTTCGGTACATGGACCCAAATGGTGACACACACACGCAGAGCTGCTGCGGATGAACCAGTTCAGGGGCGCCGACGTGATTGGCTGAAACTGTGCGACCTGGTTTGGTTTCTGAGTTGTAAATGTATGCTAACTAGATCACTGAGCCAGGAGAGTGTGTACGGACGCCCGCCCGGCCCCGCACACGCCTTCTGAGATACTGTCTGTCTGGGGGTATGGAGGTAGAGAGCAGAGCCTGTGTGTATCTGTGTATGTATGTGTGTGTATCGGAGTGTAGTGCACAGGAGGTGATGGGGTGGGAGAGGGGAGTGTAGTAGTGCACAGGAGGTGATGGGGTGGGGGGGGGAGTGTAGTAGTGCACAGGAGGTGATGGGGTGGGAGGGGGGAGTGTAGTAGTGCACAGGAGGTGATGGGGTGGGAGGGGGGAGTGTAGTAGTGCACAGGAGGTGATGGGGTGGGAGGGGGGAGTGTAGTAGTGCACAGGAGGTGATGGGGTGGGAGGGGGGAGTGTAGTAGTGCACAGGAGGTGATGGGGTGGGAGGGGGGAGTGTAGTAGTGCACAGGAGGTGATGGGGTGGGAGGGGGGAGTGTAGTAGTGCACAGGAGGTGATGGGGCGGGAGAGGGGAGTGTAGTAGTGCACAGGAGGTGATGGGGTGTGAGGGGGAGTGTAGTAGTGCACAGGAGGTGATGGGGTGGGAGGGGGGAGTGTAGTAGTGCACAGGAGGTGATGGGGTGGGAGGGGGGAGTGTAGTAGTGCACAGGAGGTGATG
>NC_139629.1:23041248-23103748 GCF_964638095.1 Poromitra crassiceps | reverse complement strand
CACTAGTCCCGAGAGAGAGAGAGAGAGAGAGAGAGAGAGAGAGAGAGAGAGAGAGAGAGAGAGAGAGAGAGAGAGAGAGAGAGAGAGAGAGAGAGAGAGAGAGAGAGAGAGAGAAGCATAGCGCTCGGCACAGAGTGGGAGGCAGACAGACACTGACGGAGCGCTGTCACTGGTGGCAAAGAACGGACAAAAGGAGAAGGGCAGATTGCGCGCGTGTACAAAGGTTATATAGAGCTTATGACGTCATAAGCTCCTGCGTTTTACCACCTCGCGCACTGCTGTCTTCAATGAGGAAGTACTTTGTAGAATCTTGTAGAAAAGTGTCGATTTTAAGGCTTTGGGTTGAAAGTAATGTATAATAATTTCTGAGGCACAAAATTACTAACATAAGACCCTAAATAACATAGTTAGAACGTTTTTGTGGATTTTGGTTTCCAGGGACTTTAAGCTCCATCATTTTTCGTCAGGCTTTTAGCCGACTATGTAAGCAAAGGACCAGGGATGTCAACTGATAACCGACCGTTTCAACATTAACCGATTAATGCTATCAGCGAAAAGGTCTGTCGCACGTGCCCTTTAACACAGCATGCCGTGTGGGTGGGCGGCGCAAACGCAAGTCAACATTTCTCAGGGTCGCATCGGTGGGGCGAGTGCCTGATAATCTGTTGTTGGTGTTGTTGTTGGTGGTGTTGTTTCCCTCCCCTCCTCAGGTACGGGTACATTCATGTGTTTGTTAATCATTGTAGTTGTTTACTTTTTCATTTTTCTGCGTTGGGGGGGGTGGGGGGGAGAAAAAGTCAAGAAATGCATCAAGACATCCACAGTGCAACACTTTGGAGAACGCCTAGGTGCTAGGCTAGCTGTTGAAACTAAACTAAACTGAACTGTCATCAGAAACAAAAGCATTGTTCATTTACATTTATTAATCATGAGCAGTGTTTCCCCTACCATTCTACAGGCCTGGCGGGCCCGCCAGGCCAACAGCGCCCCCGCCAGCCCAGATTTTTTTTTATTTTTTTCCCCTCTGCTCTCCCCAAAATTTCAATCAAACTTTATGGGATATTATTACAATACAACAATACTGGTGTTGACAGTAATAGAAGATGCCAAATCATTCAAAACAATAAGCATTTTGCTTTTAGGAGCATTGTGCCAGCGCGCGCCGCTGTTCCAAAACGTGTCAACGTGTGTTGCCTGGGAAACGCTCATCCCATAATCCAACTGTTCGCATCGCATCCCATAATAGTATGATGATACTTGGGATGCCATTGCGAACATAGATGTGAACAGGTTAGCTCAAAGTTTAGCGTCGCTAGCGAGGGCCCCCACCGTTGCGGTCGAGGTACGTTTCAAAATCCCTCCAGGCCTGAAAGATTTTTCTAGGGGAAACACTGCATTCACAATCATAAGATCAGCATGGAGAGGCGTGTAGAAACAGAGCTCTCTCTCTCGCTCTCTCTCTCTCTCCTGGTGTTTATCGCTGCTTTACATTCTGATGTGTAACAGTAAAAACCGCCCGCCACATTCATAACAAAGCCTTTTGTAATTGCAAGAGATGGTATTATCTGATTTCTCCTTAATCAATCTTCACATGTCAGTCTGTCAAACAGCCACAGTGGCGGGTGGACGAGACACCTGGACAGAGCAGATAGAGATGTTGCTTTTCTACGTGTTGATGCTTGACAGGTGCATTTGACCCAGGAAAGTATTGAACTAACTGTAACGAGCGTAAAGTCATCAGCAGGTTAAAGTATTGAGCTAACAGTAACGAGCGTAAAGTCATCAGCAGGTTAAAGTATTGAGCTAACAGTAACGAGCGTAAAGTCATCAGCAGGTTAAAGTATTGAGCTAACAGTAACGAGCGTAAAGTCATCAGCAGGTTAAAGTATTGAGCTAACTGTAACGAGCGTAAAGTCATCAGCAGGTTAAAGTATTGAGCTAACTGTAACGAGCGTAAAGTCATCAGCAGGTTAAAGTATTGAGCTAACAGTAACGAGCGTAAAGTCATCAGCAGGTTAAAGTATTGAGCTAACAGTAACGAGCGTAAAGTCATCAGCAGGTTAAAGTATTGAGCTAACTGTAACGAGCGTAAAGTCATCAGCAGGTTAAAGTATTGAGCTAACTGTAACGAGCGTAAAGTCATCAGCAGGTTAAAGTATTGAGCTAACAGTAACGAGCGTAAAGTCATCAGCAGGTTAAAGTATTGAGCTAACTGTAACAAGCGTAAAGTCATCAGCAGGTTAAAGTATTGAGCTAACAGTAACGAGCGTAAAGTCATCAGCAGGTTAAAGTATTGAGCTAACAGTAACGAGCGTAGTCATCAGCAGGTTCATAACGAGCGTAGTCATCAGCAGGTTCATAACGAGCAGGTTCATAACGAGCTTAGTCATCAGCAGGTTCATAACGAGCGTAGTCATCAGCAGGTTCATAACGAGCAGGTTCATAACGAGCGTAGTCATCAGCAGGTTCATAACGAGCGTAGTCATCAGCAGGTTCATAACGAGCAGGTTCATAACGAGCGTAGTCATCAGCAGGTTCATAACGAGCAGGTTCATAACGAGTGTAGTCATCAGCAGGTTCATAACGAGTGTAGTCATCAGCAGGTTCATAACGAGCAGGTTCATAACGAGCGTAGTCATCAGCAGGTTCATAGGGCTGCCCTCCACCAACCATCTCCTTAGTCCACTCATAGTCAGTAGTTCAAGTGATTAATCGATTAGTTGAGTCGTCGTCGTCGCACGTCCTTGGTTCCCCAGCAATACACCCACCAAGTGGGAAGTAGATCCAACCAACGGTTGTCAAGACAAGAGATATGCTCGCACACACACACACACACACACACACACACACACACACACACACACACACACACACACACACACACACACACACACACACACAGGACAAGGACAAGGCCAAGAACACACACACAGACAGAGACGCCTTGCTTTATAGTTTGAAGGCATCACTCCAGCCAGGTGGTACCCAAGGTTGGCAACCCTGGTCTAATAACTTTTTAACGGCAAGACACAGCTTCCCAATGGAGTTTGAGTGTCCTTTCTTCTTCCTGTGATGAACCAACTAATGAAAACTTGGTCGATTAAGACTCTTCTCATCGACCAATCAACTAATAGGGGGCAGACTTACTGGCCTCTCTCTGCTACTGTGTGTGTGTGTGTGTGTGTGGGGGGGGGGGGGGGGGGGGCACTAAGGCCCGCCCCTGACACAGAGAGCAGAGAGAGGCTGCAGTGTGAGAGTCAACTGAAACTTAACTGACCAATCACAAGTCAAATAGCAACACGCATAATGGATAAGAGGATCTATTAGGCTACGTTCACACAGCCATCCTTAGTGCTTGAATCTAATCTTTTCCCCCCTAAGTGACTCAGATCAGTCTTTTTCATGACTGTGTGAACAGTACAAGTCACATTGAAAGTGACTTTTTTAAAGACGACCTGGGCTACTTTCAAATGTGGTAAAACATCAGATTCGAATCTGATGTTTTTGAAAGTGACTCCGGTGTGAACAGACATCTGGCCCATATCTGACTTAATGCTTCAATGTGACTTCTTCTTCTTCTTCTTCTGTTGAGTTTTATGGCAGTTGGCATCCTTAAATGGTGCATTACCGCCACCTACTGAATTGCTAAAACTATAGTGCAAATACAATATCAATAAAAAAGTGTCCACCCAAAATGCGCCCATTCACCCCAATATCCATACTGTGGCCCAGACTAGAGGTCGACCGATATTGCTTTTTCAATGGCCGATGCCGATGCCGATCTTTAGAGAGCAGGCCGGCCGATGGCCGATATATAATGCCGATTATTATTATTTTTTTCATTCGATAAAATACGATTAAAATAAACTCCTCAAAAAAAGTTTGGAAACGTTATTTTGCTCGATTATTTCTCCCCTTTAATAATACCAATTGGTATTTTTTTTTATATAGTTGGAAAGCCTGATTAGTCACCTTTACAACGGGGTACAACTTGTAAGGATTGTGCATTCGTGGAATGAGAAACACACAGCTAAACGTGTGGGTAGCGCCCCCAAAAAATGTGCAATATTCTTCTGTTGGTATTTTTTTTTAAAGAAATCTAGTAGCCTAGATTTCCATTATCCATTCATGCACATTGAAAATCGAATATAACATTATACTGTACGTAGGCCTACATCTAATATAAGATGTTATCTTAGCCAGTACAGTAACATGTTTTTGATTATTCTTTTTATTAAATAGAAAAATACATTGGGTTATGCGGTATAGATTTCAGTAGTGACTGTAGGCTATAGCGAGAGAGCAGTATGTCAGAGAACTCATTCATGCACTGTTCTATACATTAACAATAATAATAATAATAATAATGTAACTGTTTAGATTTGCTGTCATTTGATGGGAGAAGTGTGTTTGCAGAAGATGGTGGTGACTGAGGAAACGTAACGTTACAGTAGGCTCATGGGTGCATGAGAAGACTCACATTCAGTGGCGGACTGCATAATCGGGCACGTCGGGCAAATGCCCGGTGGCCTGGCCTGGCCTGGCCTGCCAAAAAAAATAAAAAAATAAAATAAATTTGCAGGCCGATGCTGATTAATTAAAAATGCCAATAATCGGCCCCAATTAATCGGCCGGCCGATTAATCGGTCGACCTCTAGCCCAGACCAGTCGTCTAGGCCGAAGCGAACGCTTCCTTCAGCGTTTTCGTCAAGTCATCTCCCGAAATGTCTTCAATATCCAAAGATTTCCTGGCAGCGTCCACCACTTCAATGTGACTTTTACGTCATTCCAGAGGGACATTCGTCACTATTCTGCGCTGGCGGGAGGAGGGAGGGGGAGGACCAACACGCGGGCATTGAAATTAAACCGTGAACAACAGATGAAACAACATCATCAGCTACTGCCATGTTTACTGCTGTCTTCTTCCGGGTTTACGTAGAACAGCAGTGTGCTGCGTGTGACGTTATTGTTGTTCTTCTGTGCATGCGGGTCACTTCATGTCCGTGATCTGTTCACACTGGAGTCGGATATGGGCCACTTTTAAAAAGTCTGTGTGAACAGCCACACATAAAAATCACATGTGAGCATCAAGTCAGATTCAAGCACTAAGGATGGCTGTGTGAACGTAGCCTTAGTGGTGCTAAAGGTTCCGGATACAATCAAATAGGTGCCATCCCAATCTGGGAGGTCCCGGATCCTGTTCTGAGAGGATCCTGTTCTGAGAGGATCCTGTTCTGAGAGGATCCTGTTCTGACAGGATCCTGTTCTGAGAGGATCCTGTTCTGACAGGATCCTGTTCTGAGAGGATCCTGTTCTGACAGGATCCTGTTCTGACAGGATCCTGTTCTGAGAGGATCCTGTTCTGACAGGATCCTGTTCTGACAGGATCCGGCACAAAATAAGCCCTGGGCTTGACTGACTGTGTGTTGTTTTAGCACCTCCTTGAAATGCTAGCAAGGTGAGTCATATCTTTCCCAGTCAAAAAGGACATAAAGAGCCAGTGTGTTGTTCATTTCACCGTGCAGGGAATGGATTCCCCACCACTGTCGCCTACGGCTACTAGGGATGCACCGATCCACATTTTTTCACTTTCGATCCGATTCCTATACCTGAATTTGGATATCTGCCAATACCGATATTATGCCGATACCAATATTCTTCTTGAATATACAATATAGGCAAAGATTTGGCCAATTAAATATATATTTTTTTTAAATATACCTTGCAAAAAGCAGACAAAATTAAGAAAATATACAAGGCAAAGAAGGATACTATTATACATGGGCAAATTACGGCCAGCGCTGGAATTGAAAAAAACCCGATACTGATATTGGATCGGATCGGCTACATCCCTAACGGCTACGGCTCGCTCTTTCACTGAGATAAGATTCAGGCTGCTTCTCTCAGTGGCTACTAGCACTGTTGCCTCACAGCAAGAAGGTCATGGTTTCACCTTTCTGTGTGGAGTCTGCGTGTTCTCCCCGTGCTCCTGTGGGTTTTCCTCCCACCACCAAAGACATGTATGTCAGGGTTAGCAACACCACCCCGTAAAAACCCACCTGTAACAGAAGGCGCAGAAACATTGTCCCTTTGCCCCACTTAGGAGGCAAGGGAACCAGAAGAAAAGATCATGCTCCAGGGTGATGGTGATGATCACCATGTTCTGATTGATTCAAGGTTCTCAAGACATTCTCAGCAGTTGCAGACAGTAGGAAGAGTCTTTGTGTATAAGTGTGAAGGAAAACCAGTTCTGTTTTTCCAACACTCTCCCCAGCGGTAGTATGTCAGTAAGTATGTCAGGAACGTCACACTGTTAGCATGTTAAGAGACATTCAACTGTATTTCCATGTGCCGTGTGTTGTTGTTGGTTAGTGTGCCGGTGTGTGTGTTGAGAAGCTATGTGTGTTGAGGCCTTCTGCATGTCTTGTGCATGTCTTGTCCAAATTCTCTCATGTCACTCCCCTCTTCCGGGACCTTCACTGGCTTCCCATCTCGGCACACATCAAATTCAAGACACTGGCGCTGGCCTACAGGGCGGTACACCAGACAGCTCCTCTGTACCTACAATCTATGGTCAGGTTCCAAAACTCTCAACGTTCCCTCCGCTCCTCCACCAGCGCAGGACGCCTCACCCCTCCTCCGCTACGGGGCCCAAAAGTCGCTCATCCCGTTTGCGACTCTTCTCGTCCCTGGCACCTCAATGGTGGAACGAGCTTCCACCTTCGGTCAGGACGGCTGATTCACTGCCGATCTTTCGGAAAAGACTAAAGACACACATTTTCAGGCTCCATCTGGGTCCTTCTTGAACTAACATCTTTCTCTCCCTCTCAAGAAAAACAAAAAAAACACTGACCACTATTCCTTCAAAAGTTGTAGTTGTGTTGCATAGTTGATTTCTCTATTGCTGACAAAAGTGTGTTATTGTAAGTGGCTTTGGATAAAAGCGTCTGCCAAATGACCTCATGTAATGTAATGTGTTGTCTGTGTGTCTTGCAGCGGTGCCATACCCTCCCGGGACACGGCTGACGGTCAGAGACCTGTATGTAGAGGGGAGGCCCAGTGTGGAGATCCTAAAGGGTCATCTGGTGAAGGAGGGCCGGCTGGAGGAGGAGGCCGCTCTGCGAATCATCAACGAGGGAGCGAGCATCCTCCGCCAGGAGAAATGTATGCTGGAAGTAGAAGCCCCCATCACAGGTGAGCCAGAACCACACCTGATCCAGAACCACACCTGATCCAGGGCTGATTCTGCTTCAGGAGAATCCCCATTAGGACAGAAACGTAGTTTTGGGCGCTATATTGCTTATATTTTGACATTGTGAGTGAAAGCAGAAGTAGCTAAAGGGTCTGACATGTAATATATTTAAAGTTGTGTGAACTGTCTCTTTTAAAATGTGTGAATTTAGTAAAAAAAAAAAGTACAGCCTGGCTCCATAGGGTCCCATTATAAAGGTTGAAAAAAGTCTAAAAGTTAAACTGCGATTTCCCAAACGGTACAAAAGCTAAATTAAAGGCTGAATTGAGGTGATAGAGTCCTAAATGTGGTGAACCGTTTCAAGTTTAAATGGAGTGTCCAGTTTAAAGTATAAAGGAGCAGTCAGAGTTCAAAGAGGGCATGGTTTCACCATGAACTGCGTTTTAAAATTAATGGCAGTTGTAGTGGCCGTATAGCCAAACCGTTTGTCGACAAACACGCTGATTCATCTTATTTACTTGCTTAGAACAACCGTCATGGTTTTACCTCATGATTCTTGGTGTGTGTGAGACGGAAGAGGAAATTCAAAACAAAATAAAAAATAATCCTTTGTCAGTTGGAGATGTGTTGAAATGGATCTAAATCGTTCGTCAGTTGGAGATGTGTTGAAATGGATCTAAATCGTTCGTCAGTTGGAGATGTGTTGAAATGGATCTAATTTCGAGGCCACAACATTGCGTTAATTTAAAACAGGTTTCTATGCATGCAACGTGTTCTTTATTTCCTCTTTGTTACTTGGGGTATTTCGAATCACACACACAAAATGGTTGCAATGGTATACTTTTATTTTGAAGTTTGTAACGGGAAGTTTCAGTTTTATTCTTTCTGACTTAACCGTGAGCAACCGGCATACTAGCGTCTTTGATGCTTCCGTCTATTATTCAGGTGTGCCTTGGTATCAGAAATATCTATTGTATGAAGATGAGCTATTTGACTGCTTTTAGCTCATTGCCTCCTAGTTGTTCATTGGATATTGACAGGATTCCACATGCACGTGTGAGTTGAGTTGAGTCGGGTCGTTGGACCAGATAACACGACTCGACTCAACGCGAGAAATTCAAACATGTTTGATATAATCGTTGTGGCTCCGACTGGCTCTGACTGGCGTGACGTCGGGAGGCAGTTTACACTTGACGATTAGAAATCTGTACCCATAATACACGGAACAGATTTTGCTGCTAATTGGCACAACAGCTGCCCACAACAACTGCAGACTAGAGTCAACAAAGACAGACTGAGCCCAACTGGAAATCCTATGTAAAATCAGAGGGAAACTCTTGTAGTGTATTTTAAGCATTCGATGCAACAGATACCACTCATGAATTAGAAATCAGACTGCATAGAGCTATAAATCGACAGATGGCACTCATGAATTAGGAATCGGACCGCAGAGAGCTATAAATCGTGATTGAGTGGATGTCTCCAAACCACGTCTAGCATGGAGATCATTTGAACTTGACAGCGGGTGAAGACAAAGACGAGCCATGTGTGTCAGGACTGATCTACCCTGTCTCAGATGCACCAATCTATTTCTATAGCTGCCCTCCCTGACATGTGCTGTAGCTTAGGTATCCAACCCTCCTCCACCCCCCCCCCCCCCCCTGCCTATTTTAGTCTCCATCCACACTGTCTGTGTGCCTTATTGTCTCCCCTCTGGTACCCCCTTTCTTCTCGTGTTTCTCTCATTCCTTCAAACTTTTGAAACTCTCACTGTGTCTCGCTAAGAGTCAAGTACTTGATATGCACTTAACAGGATCGGACTTTGGGGAAGTTAACATGTGTGTGTGTGTGTGTGCCTCTCTAGTGTGCGGAGACGTCCACGGCCAGTTCTTTGACCTGATGAAACTGTTTGAGGTGGGCGGATCCCCCAGCACCACCCGCTACTTGTTCCTCGGGGACTACGTAGATCGAGGGTACTTCAGCATCGAGGTAGGTGTGGCTTAACGCGCGTGTCGTCGTCTGCCGTTTCATCTGACATTTAGAGCGCCGGCCTTGGGTCGCGGGGCTTAGGAGACCGTCTTTAAATAGAAGCTAGTAGGAAATGAAAGGCACACTAACATACAAATCTGCATTCTACACAAAGGGTGTACACTCACAAGGGTGCATCCGCACAAATGCACGCTCACATGGGTGCATCCACACAAACGCACACTCACAAGGGTGCATCCACACAAACGCACAGTCGCACACTCACAAGGGTGCATCCACACAAACGCACAGTCGCACACTCACAAGGGTGCATCCACACAAACGCACAGTCGCACACTCACAAGGGTGCATCCACACAAACGCACAGTCGCACACTCACAAGGGTGCATCCACACAAACGCACAGTCGCACACTCACAAGGGTGCATCCACACAAACGCACAGTCGCACACTCACAAGGGTGCATCCACACAAACGCACAGTCGCACACTCACAAGGGTGCATCCACACAAACGCACAGTCGCACACTCACAAGGGTGCATCCACACAAACGCACAGTCGCACACTCACAAGGGTGCATCCACACAAACGCACAGTCGCACACTCACAAGGGTGCATCCACACAAACGCTGTGGATGTTGCCTCTAGGCTCTGTCTGTGTCCCATTTCCAAACTAATCTGAGGGAAGCACTGAATCTGCCACTGTTTTGTGCAAGAGAGCCTAACTTACGCCATGTCCACAGTCCACACGGAGACAGAACCAATCTTTTTTTTTTTCTTTTAAGAAAAGTTTTCCATAAACACGGAATCGTTTCAAGAAATGTGTGTATCCACATGAAACCACTGAATACCACTGAAACCGCTGTAGTATATATGCCAGGCCGGTAAGTGGCGCTGTAACGCTGCCACAAAGTACACCAAAAACAGAGAATAAGACAATCTCGTCAATAATGGCATTCAACCACTAGGGGCGCACAGTCTATAATGTGTATCTCACTGTAGCGAGCAGGTTAAACCCTTGGCCTTGTTGGGTACTATTACCTGTTACGTAGCCTCTGTATCTCAACTCTAGACGAGGTTTGCCATGTCGATGAATAAAATGATTAAACCTATACAGGCAAATGCAGAGCTGTTCAGCAGGGCTGATGGTCTCTCTGTAGCCTACAATATAGAACGTTAATTATCGGTGACGTTCCTGATACCAGCCGCTTCCATGATCTTTAGACATGTTGCAAACGCATCGCAGCGTATTGGCCGCTCCTGCACATCACAGCGCAGGCTAAATGATGCAACATAAATATACATTATATAAAGTCATGGCATAAATGTGTTTTTATTGAAAAGTGGCGTAAAGTAAGCTAAAGACTTGTTGGAGTGGACGTCACAATGTCACAGTGCAACCGTGTGGTCGTCAAACCTCTCACTTCACTAACACGTTGTATTTGCGAGGGTTATATATAGAGCATCCCGAGTATGTGTGTTACACTCAGGGTTTACATTTCATTTAATTTCATTTTGTCCAATATTCAAATATTCCAGAATTGCATGTTGTATTAACAATAAATATTAGTTCTATCTTAACACGTTTAGCCTGATTTTGTTTGTGTTATTATCGTAAAAACTTAGCCGCCGCTAAGCCTTCTGGGAAATATCCGATGAAGGGAGGGGAGGGGTGGGGTGGATGGGAAGAGGCAGCTGTGGCGAGGCTCAGTAGCTGTTGCTGGCGGAGAGAGGTGGGGCTATGGCGTCATCGGTTCAGGAAAGATGCGTATGGGTTGTAAACACGGAAATGCAAGGGTGGCGTCTTCAGATTTGTTCACTCTGGCACCCGGTTTCAAAAATGTGCGTATTCTCCCAGAACGTATACTCCCAGAACGCTGGTTCCATCTGGACGAAACGTCCATACAAGAAAAAACTTTAGCGGATACACCTAAACTCGTCTCCGTGTGGACATGGCCTTAGTCTAGCTAGCTATGGCTGCATTGGCTGGCATGACGTTTTTATTGGCTGCTGTCATAATTCCTTGTTAGGGTCAGTGGATAATCCTACCAGCAGAACCACATTATCCACTTCCCAAGACTTTGTCAGGATTAGGATTAACTGCTCATTCAGGATATTCCATAATCCTGTTGCTACATTTTGGACTCCATTCATTTAGAGCTAATTTATCCTCAGACAGCCACAACACCAATTTACACTGCTTAACTTTGTTGCCTGATTCTGAATGTTACACCGAACTACATTGTCCAGTTTAGGGAGGTTCCTAGCAACTCATTTCCCTGAGAATTTCAGTTGAGACGAGTCTAAAAGTAAGAAAACACTCAGAAGACGAGGCAACATTGAACACAATTAAATTGATGAGGTTGAAACGTCGAAAAAATATTGCATGTATTTAGAGGCATTTGAAACCGTTGATTACGCCCTTCAATAAGCAGCTTGTGTGTGACACTTTGAGCTGGTTATTCTGAACACCTCACCCCGGCATGTGTATTCAGCCTCAATCTAGTCATATATATATATATATATATATATATATATATATATATATATATATATATATATATATATAGGGGTACGGTGGAGCAGTGGTAGCGCTGTCGCCTTACAGCAAGAAGGTCCTGGGTTTGATTCCCACACTGTGGGACACTGTGGGCGCTGAGAGTGGGTGTGTCCTCAGTGCCTACCGCCCAGGTGGGGTCGTCAGAAAGGGCCTTTCTGTGTGGAGTTTGCATGTTCTCCATGTGCTCCCCTGGGGTTTCCTCCTCCAGATAGGAAAAAAAAAAAACGTGCAAAAAACAATGTCATATTGGAGTGTGGCTAACTAGAAGCTTGCTACCACCAGCAGCCTGCTGTCGTTACAGGTTAATGGCCACATGCCCAGGGGTGTAGCGCTGTTGTTTTTACAATAGTAAAATAGTGGGGCGGTTGTTCCTCATATTCACGAGTTTCCTGGTGAGACCGTGGGCGCTTCCATGACACCCTCCCTCCCTGTTTCCAGTTGCCTGTTTCCGCCCAGGACCGTTCATAGTGAAAGAGACTGAAAATAATCATAATAATTGTTGTGACTTTGTACCTACCTATGTCTTGTAATGGAGCCCCCTAGCACAATCATTTCACACGTGCATAATTGTACAACGGAGTGACAATATTTTGAATCTTGAAAGAGAGAGACCGCTAAAGCTCCGTTCAATGACCAAATAATAAAGAGTTCCGGTTTGGACGTTTAGCCTTCAAAACAAAAGCCGCCGCTATGCAACCACATACTATTTTTAGCCATTTCGGATAAAATAAGCCCGTACAGTACGAGTGAATTGACCTTCACCTCGTTTTTGTAAAATATCGTAGGTATGCAACCACACAACGTTACTATTTTTAGCCATTTCGGATCAAATAAGCCAAACGTTCCCACTCTTTGACAGCGGCGCGCACGTCCTTGCTAGTGAAAAAAATGTAAACAGGAAGTCGACAACCGGCAACCGCTGAGAATCATGGGAAACGTGCTGGTTTTCACGAGATGTCATCTCTGTCCACTCATGGTTTCCACCACGCTGGTTTGTGTTTACATCCGGGCATTAACGGGGAGGTGGGGGGGCTACCACCTCAGGTGGCTGCGTAACATCTTAACAGTTAGCCCAGCATTTTCACATGATTAATTGAATAATTAGTTTAACCCCCTACTAGTATTTCTGGTGCCGACTGGTACGGTTAAACGTTTATCCGACTAGTTGTCGCGCACATCCGTAGTCCAGTTCAGGATCCTCAATAGAGCTAGTGCTGCAGTACTTTTAGTGACCTTCAATGTCTGACGAGTGTTCCCTTTTTAAAAGGTGTCATGTAAGGATTCACTGTAAGCCTGTGTGTGTCTTGCAGTGTGTACTGTACCTGTGGACTCTGAAGATCAACCACCCCAACACTCTCTTCCTCCTCAGAGGCAACCACGAGTGCCGGCACCTTACAGAGTACTTCACCTTTAAACAGGAGTGTGAGTCGCTCTGCTCTGCTTGCTGTTGTCATGTATGAACAAAGTCTGTGTGCCACGGGCAAACTTCTGATCTCATATCAGCCGGGTTTGGCTGGGAGTGGTATGTGCAACAGTGGGTATTTAAAAAGTAGAGCCCGACCGATATATCGGTTCGCCGATATTATCGGCCGATACTGGCCGATTACCGATATA
Source organism: Poromitra crassiceps (assembly GCF_964638095.1). NCBI lineage: Eukaryota > Metazoa > Chordata > Actinopteri > Beryciformes > Melamphaidae > Poromitra > Poromitra crassiceps. The sequence goes on along the minus strand of NC_139629.1, from coordinate 23,090,394 downwards.
TCGTATCGGCCGATATGGTGTGCCGTTTTTTTTTTTTTTTTTTTAAAGTTATAGACAGCATGTTGTGTATATTTGATATTTTCTCTTAACTATTTGTTCTATTGTGTTTTTGTATTTCTAGTTATTTATAATTATTAAATTCCCAGTTAAGTTTACCGTTTCATTGCATTGAGTTTATTAATAAGCTGTAAAATATCCTGCCTACATTACATATTTCAATTCATGTCAACTCGTATCTTTGTCAAGTGTTTGATATTTGAGGGTTGTTGATGTGGTGCCTCCTCTGGTCGTTAAGGGCGCCTGTTCGGAGGGAGGGGAACTCGTTGGAATAGCGTGATCCTCCCACATTGCTATGTCCTACCGGTGAAGCTTCCCCTGTCAGGTGAAAAGAAGCGGCTGGCTAACTGCCCATGTCTCGGAGGAAGCATGGAGCCAGTTTTCGGCTCTCCCCAGATCGGCAGAGGGTGGAGCAGCGACCAGGATAAAAAAAAAAAAAAAGGAATATCTGCCGATATATCGATATCGGTATTTTTTTACTCCCTAATATCGGCATCGGCATCGGCCTCAAAAATCCAGTATCGGTCGGGCCCTATTAAAAAGCTTTGTTGCAACAGGCTTGTGAATTGACCAGACTTTGTGTGTGTGTTGCGTGTGTGTGTCCAGGTAAAATAAAGTACTCTGAGCGCGTGTATGATGCGTGTATGGAAGCGTTTGACTGCTTGCCCCTGGCTGCGCTCCTCAACCAGCAGTTCCTCTGTGTGCATGGGGGGCTGAGCCCTGAAATCACCTGCCTGGATGACATACGCAAGGTAACGCTCCAAACACTCGTCTGAAGTGAGCCAGGTCTCGTTGCCACTATGGCACGAGATTTACTCTTAGCTACATTCTGCTCTTAAAGGTGCATTCAGCGAAGTTTTTGTGTTCAAATAAGTATTAAATGGCTCTATATCCTGACAGCAATCACTGAAATAGAGTGTTTGGTCAGTGACGTGAAGCCCCCCCCCCCCCCCCCCCTTCCCCGCTGTCCTCTATCTCTCTCCTGTAGTCCTGCAGGCAGGGCGGATGTATCTCCGCAAGCGTAAGTCATAGAGACTCAGGGGTGGCGGCGTTGGATTTGGGGTGAAAAAATACGTATAGTACATATATTATGTGCAACGTGATCTGACCTTCTGTTTCCCAGAAAATTTCAGCTTTTCTCTGATTGGATAAAAATTGGTGCCAAGCTCAAACTATCCAATCAGAGAAAAGTTGACATTTTCTGGCAAACGGAAGGTCAGATCGTGATGCCTATAGTTGACTATATGTATTTTTTCACCCCGAATCCAACGGCGCCATCCGTGAGTCTCTACGACTTACGTTTGCGGTCCGCCCTGCCTGCATGACTACAGGAGAGAGATAGAGGACAGCAGGGGGGTTGGGGGTTTCAAGTCACTGACCAAACTCTATTTCAGTGATTGCTGTCAGAATACAGAGCCATTTAACACTTACTTTAACACAGAAACATCGCTGAATATACCTTTAACATTGGTATAGCACTCAATTTAATTTGAACACATGAATGGGTTTAAGTGGGTTACCCTCTGTTTAATTTGCTTTTAACTCTTGACGGGGTGGTTCTACTGTGTGTAGCTGGACCGGTTTAAGGAGCCACCGGCATTTGGGCCCATGTGCGATCTGCTGTGGTCGGACCCAGGAGAGGACTACGGCTCGGAAAAGACCCAAGAACACTTCTGCCACAACAGTGTCAGAGGCTGCTCTTATTTCTACAGGTACAGCATTTGTGGCTCTCTCTGTCTCTCTCCCTCTCCCTCTCCCTCTCACTCTCACTCTCTCTCTCCCTCTCTCACTCTCACTCTCTCTCTCTCTCTCTCCCTCTATTGGGGGGATGATGACCTTTGTCAACTGTCATAGGTTTAGAGTTGGTTATGGTGATTGGTTATGGCGGAATTAGGCTTGCCGCGATATTAGGTGTTACCGGTGTTACACGGCCTTACACCGATTACATAACATGCCCACCGGTAACACCTTCAACTCCACCCGCTCGTGACAGTTTCAGCATGCGCTCAGCTGCGCTGGTGTATATTACAAGCGCTCCCTCCTATCCTGGCTGTCTGAGTGTGGCTGTACTGTTCCTCGTATCTCTCTGGTTTCGACATACCAGCAAGTAACGTTAGTTGTACATGTTGTGAACACAATCCCCCCTCATAGACATGTAGGTAAGACCCTTATCTAAGCCTGTGTGTATTCTCTTGCCACTGCCATTTCTGGAAATGTGGTTTTAACAGAGAAAAATCTCCGCTAGGATTGATGCTAATAGTATGTTAGCTAAACCTCCACTAACATTGATGGTAATAATTAGCATTGATGACTTAGCTGTGATAAAAGCACATGCTGATGCTACTCAGCTATCGTCATTGCCTGGCTTACTGCTGCTTGCTGGTCACGTTAATCCCATGGCCAGAAGAAATCACCAGATTTGTGGCTAATGACGTTAGTTTCTTTTCTCCAGGAGGAGATCTGTCCCCAGTGTTTAACGTTATGTGAGGCTGACAGACAGGAGATCTGTCCCCAGTGTTTAACGTTATGTGAGGCTGACAGACAGCGCTCACAACAGCGCGCAGCAGCAGGGATGGGAGGGGCTGACTGACTGGAGAGTGGGGGAGAAACATGCTTTTAGCGTGCTCTGCAATGCCTCAGTGTTTGTGTTGATTTTGCAATGTTGGCACTGTATGGAAGTCATGCAGGGGTGAAGCCTGCCACCTAAAAAGTACCCAATTGAATCCTTTGTCCCTAGTTTGTTTTAATGGCGACATTTCAGTGATTTGTTCAGAAATCACACAAAATGACCTTATTTTCAGCTGTGGCTGACAGACATGGTCTCAATTATACGTATGGAGAGACTCAGGTTCCAGGCGACCAATTCATTGAGGACATTTTTAGTGATGTGGGACCCGTTCCTGACCTATTTTGATGAGGTTAAAAACTACTTTTAACGAAATTGACTTAACTTACTGTATATATGTATGTATATATATATATATATGTATATATATATATATATATATATATATATATATATTTTTTTTTATTATTATTAATTTTTCCTGTTCTTGTTTTTCATGTTCTGAAAACGTAGAAAAAAAGAAATCACAAAATGTTTTAATTATTCTATCGCCATACAAGAAAATCTATGACTAAATCCAGCAGTTGTTCTGGTGCTGTTCCCTCTGGCACTGTGTTCTACTCAGACTCGGTAGTTCTGGTGCTGTTCCCTCTGGCACTGCGTTCTACTCAGACACAGTAGTTCTGGTGCTGTTCCCTCTGGCACTGTGTTCTACTCAGACACAGTAGTTCTGGTGCTGTTCCCTCTGGCACTGCGTTCTACTCAGAGACAGTAGTTCTGGTGCTGTTCCCTCTGGCACTGCGTTCTACTCAGAGACAGTAGTTCTGGTGCTGTTCCCTCTGGCACTGTGTTCTACTCAGACACAGTGGTTCTGGTGCTGTTCCCTCTGGCACTGCGTTCTACTCAGACACAGTAGTTCTGGTGCTGTTCCCTCTGGCACTGTGTTCTACTCAGAGACAGTAGTTCTGGTGCTGTTCCCTCTGGCACTGCGTTCTACTCAGACACAGTAGTTCTGGTGCTGTTCCCTCTGGCACTGCGTTCTACTCAGAGACAGTAGTTCTGGTGCTGTTCCCTCTGGCACTGTGTTCTACTCAGACACGGTAGTTCTGGTGCTGTTCCCTCTGGCACTGCGTTCTACTCAGACACAGACCTCTCACTCAGACTGAGGCTTTGTTGCATTGCAGTTCTTCATTTCCACACAGAAGTTTGAGAAACTGAATCTGTAGAATCTGTACGATCAAGAATAAAATCCCAGACCTCCATTGGTCTCTATTTTTAGCACATTTTGCCTGAGTTTATTAAGCAGCCGTCTTAACTGTCGTGACAACCAAGGTGACTGAACAGACAGCAGTGCTGCAGGAATGTCTCTTCACCAAGGTGACTGAACAGACAGCAGTGCTGCAGGAGCGTCTTCACCAAGGTGACTGAACAGACAGCAGTGCTGCAGGAGCGTCTCTTCACCAAGGTGACTGAACAGAGAGCAGTGCTGCAGGAGCGTCTTCACCAAGGTGACTGAACAGACAGCAGTGCTGCAGGAGCGTCTTCACCAAGGTGACTGAACAGACAGCAGTGCTGCAGGAATGTCTTCACCAAGGTGACTGAACAGACAGCAGTGCTGCAGGAATGTCTTCACCAAGGTGACTGAACAGACAGCAGTGCTGCAGGAATGTCTCTTCACCAAGGTGACTGAACAGACAGCAGTGCTGCAGGAGTGTCTCTTCACCAAGGTGACTGAACAGACAGCAGTGCTGCAGGAATGTCTTCACCAAGGTGACTGAACAGAGAGCAGTGCTGCAGGAGCGTCTCTTCACCAAGGTGACTGAACAGACAGCAGTGCTGCAGGAGCGTCTCTTCACCAAGGTGACTGAACAGACAGCAGTGCTGCAGGAGCGTCTCTTCACCAAGGTGACTGAACAGACAGCAGTGCTGCAGGAATGTCTCTTCACCAAGGTGACTGAACAGACAGCAGTGCTGCAGGAGCGTCTCTTCACCAAGGTGACTGAACAGACAGCAGTGCTGCAGGAGCGTCTCTTCACCAAGGTGACTGAACAGAGAGCAGTGCTGCAGGAGCGTCTCTTCACCAAGGTGACTGAACAGACAGCAGTGCTGCAGGAGCGTCTCTTCACCAAGGTGACTGAACAGACAGCAGTGCTGCAGGAGCGTCTCTTCACCAAGGTGACTGAACAGACAGCAGTGCTGCAGGAGTGTCTCTTCACCAAGGTGACTGAACAGACAGCAGTGCTGCAGGAGCGTCTCTTCACCAAGGTGACTGAACAGAGAGCAGTGCTGCAGGAGCGTCTCTTCACCAAGGTGACTGAACAGAGAGCAGTGCTGCAGGAGCGTTTCTTCACCAAGGTGACTGAACAGACAGCAGTGCTGCAGGAATGTCTCTTCACCAAGGTGACTGAACAGACAGCAGTGCTGCAGGAGCGTCTCTTCACCAAGGTGACTGAACAGACAGCAGTGCTGCAGGAGCGTCTCTTCACCAAGGTGACTGAACAGACAGCAGTGCTGCAGGAATGTCTCTTCACCAAGGTGACTGAACAGACAGCAGTGCTGCAGGAGCGTCTCTTCACCAAGGTGACTGAACAGAGAGCAGTGCTGCAGGAGCGTCTCTTCACCAAGGTGACTGAACAGACAGCAGTGCTGCAGGAGCGTCTCTTCACCAAGGTGACTGAACAGACAGCAGTGCTGCAGGAGCGTCTCTTCACCAAGGTGACTGAACAGACAGCAGTGCTGCAGGAGCGTCTTCACCAAGGTGACTGAACAGACAGCAGTGCTGCAGGAATGTCTGTTCACCAAGGTGACTGAACAGACAGCAGTGCTGCAGGAGCGTCTCTTCACCAAGGTGACTGAACAGACAGCAGTGCTGCAGGAGCGTCTCTTCACCAAGGTGACTGAACAGACAGCAGTGCTGCAGGAATGTCTCTTCACCAAGGTGACTGAACAGACAGCAGTGCTGCAGGAGCGTCTCTTCACCAAGGTGACTGAACAGACAGCAGTGCTGCAGGAGCGTCTCTTCACCAAGGTGACTGAACAGACAGCAGTGCTGCAGGAATGTCTCTTCACCAAGGTGACTGAACAGACAGCAGTGCTGCAGGAGCTTCTCTTCACCAGGATGGAAACAGCCAAACAAACAAACATAAATGTCGGATAGTTTTAGAAAAATTGTCAATCGAAATAAGTCCAATCACCATTTGCCAAACGGATTAAATACAATTTTAAATGTTAGGTTATATTTAACAGTTAAAGCTGTGTCTCTCCCTCATGAGTAGCAACTGAAATCGCTCTCTAGCGTGCTGGAATTGAAGCCCCAGATTTTAGGGAATGGCTGGTTTATACTGGTTTTCCATAAGAGAGTAGAACACAAACATTTGCCCTGGGCGCAGCCATTTTGAGGTAGGCATGAGCAATCAATTCAACCTCAACCACCAATCAACAGTCAGTAGAACCAATCCACAGTCTGCACCGGTGAGAACCCGCCCATTGGCCTTGTTGGGTGAAGTTGACAACTTGGCACATATTTACTCCATTGCTCACAGCACATCTTTTTGACACTGAAATGGATCAATGTAGTAATAGATTACTGTAATAGATTACTGGACACTAGATATTTTATGTTCAATAGTTTGACATTTCTCAGTGTAGAACAAGCTGCTTTTAAGTCTTTCATGGCAAACCCTGAAAGTGAGTGGGAAGGCGTCGTTGGTGTGATGTGAGTAGGCGCAGGAGCCTCCAACGCTTCTCTCCGCTTCATCTTTGTTCTCAACACAAAGACGCTGTCACCAAACTATTTTATTCACTGGCTTTTTGTTACAGCGGCTCTGGTAAAAGCAAAAAATAAATCAAATCTATGGAATGATTCAAAACGGCTGAATGCGTGTTCTGTCTTGGCGAACGTTGACGTTTGTTCGTCACTTAACGGCCACATTGTTCTTGTGTTTATCAGTTACCCAGCAGTATGTGACTTCCTGATGAACAATAACCTGTTGTCTGTAATACGAGCACACGAAGCCCAAGATGCAGGGTGAGTATTATGAATATGTCCTGCTGATTGGCAAATAACCTCTGTCTTTCTCTTTTGATTGGCTAATAACCTGTCTCTTTCTCTTTTGATTGGCTAATAACCGCTGTCTTTCTCTCAGGTATCGAATGTACAGGAAAAGTCAAACGACAGGCTTCCCTTCTTTAATTACAATCTTCTCGGCTCCTAACTACCTGGACGTGTACAATAACAAAGGTAAGAGAAGTGTGCTGTGTAAGACAGAAAACCTGGGCTTGCTTAGAGAACCAATCACAATTGTTGTACTATGTCTTCCGGCTTGCGTCACATGCAATTGAATGGAGCGGAGCAAACGGGGGCAAGGAACAACTGAGATAAAGCTGTTTGATGCTTTCATATCGCATTAATAACAACACTAATAGCTAACGTTAGTTTGGAGACCTTATTTACCTGTTGGGCCACAGACTAAAGGAAATGACAGCTTAGGTTTACCCCAAACTAGCAGTTAGTTAGAACCAGGGGTTCCCAACCTTTTTTGGCTCGTGACCCGATTTTGACGTCACAAAAATCTATACTCGGGACCCTAGACATTCAAATTCCGGTACACCGTCGATAACATCATCAGTGACATCGTCAGTGATGTCACATGTATGCTTCTTTTTCCCCTCAGTCAGAATTCAGACTTTAATGTGAGAATTCGGACTTTAATCTCAAAGTTCTGACTTTATTTTCAGAATTCCGCCTTTATTCTCAGAATCCTGATTTAAAGTTATAATCTCAAACATTCTCATAAAAAAGTCACTATCTGATAGTGAGCCCATTGACACTGTTTGGATCTCACCTGCAATTACCACTCATTGCCATAGGTGTCACCCAAGAGAACAAAACTTAGAGATGATCACTTTCACTTTAAACTCGGAACTAAAACAAACAACCAAAACGCAAGTGGCCCGAATCATCTTCTCTAGTTTTAAATTGTGTGTGGTGTTATTTTATTTTATTTTATTTTTTAATTTTTAATTGCAAGCGACCCCATTTGAATTTCAGGCGACCCCGCTTAAGGTCGCGACCCTAAGGCCTTGGCCACTCTGATCCGTCAGAAAATGGACAGAACGGATAGACGGATAGATTTATGTCCGTTGCATGTACAAGTAACCTACTTGTACAGCAGGTGGCGGTAAGCACCTTGAAGGTGTCAGCGACCCGCCTATAAACCGAGAGAAGAAGAAAGCTGGCGTCAGCTAGCTGTTAGCTCTGTGCACTACGTTACTTATGTGGCAATAAAATGCCACCGAATGACCAGATTAGATGGTGAAATCAGACGGTGACACTGACTATCACGTTGTACAACAGCAGGATGGTGTACACAGCATTAATTATAGCCTCCTTCACTGCCTCGGCCGCCATCTTTGAAAAGTTGAAACAAATCTCGGAACACCTCCTCTCGAGACCTCGACTCTGATTGGCTAAACGGACAGTGACTATCCGACCATCCGATACGTCCATCCAGAAAAAGTTCATCCCTCTTCAATTTTCTGTCCATCAAAACGTATGCAAATTTTCTGGATACGTACGCTTCTGAGTACTCCACGGACAGTCGGACAGCTGTCATTGAAAATGAATGGAAGTGAACAGAGAAATGAACGCACACGGACAGACACCACGGATCAGTGTGGCCAAGGCCTAAGGTTGGGAACCACTGAGTTAGTCTGACCGGCGGTGAGATGTCACTGTTGGGTACTGTAGATTTGGTTGATAAAAGACGCTAACACAGTAGGCTACATAAAATAAGCACAGAAGAAACGTCAGATAGGTTGGATCACCGTGTTTAACTGTGGTATGTATCTTTAAATGGTACAGTTACGGCTGAAAATGATGACGTAAATAAATAGGGATGCACCGATCGATCGGCACGTGACCGGAAATGGCCGATTTTCACGTGATCGGCCTCGATCGGTGATCTGTTCCGGTCACTCTAAATAGCCGATTCTGTGAGCCGATTTTCACATGACGTGCGCGCACCCCAAAGCACCGAGACAGGCACCCAGCCACCACACCACACACGCCAGCATACCTTCCTCGTTGTGAATTTTTTTCACCGTCAGTGAAGTAGACAAAGCTCGCAGTTTGTCACACATGCAAGTCGAAAATAAGCCGTGGAGACAGAGATGCGGCCGAGTCCCGCTCGGCTGGAGTCCAGTCTGAGCGGCTCGCTTCACCTCACTGGCCCCCCTCTCTCTGCTCTCTCTACCCGGGAAGCAGTGCTGCTGCACCCGGCCACAGCGCACAGCCGACTTGGCGAGGTGAACGCGAGCATTGTGTCCAGTACCCGACCTGCCTTTTCCATTCCACATCAGCGCTGGTGCCTCAGCCTGTCAGTCATGTTGTAACGTAGATACAGGAGAGACTATGGCCCCTATCGTTGCATCGGCGCAGTTTCTAGGCCGAGCGGCAGGCGCAGATCAAAGCAGTGGGCGTGGAAAGGCGCACTTGATATCGTCGTGCTGGCGCTAGATGCAGCCCAAAGCATTACAACCACGCCTTTTAGGCGTAAAATTATGCACCGTCATGCTCATTGGATAAGTGCAATAAACGAATCGCACGCTTGCCTTTTTAGCTCCAATTCCAGTGATCCCGCAAAACCAGACGAAAGCCAAACGCTCTGCCCCCCCCCCCCTCCCTTCATCCAGCCTGTCTGTCTGCATTATAGGCTATTATTCCATATTATTATGCTTCTCAAACCAATCTAACTGCAGTTTCAATACTGCAAGCATGTAAATACGCTACACTATAGCAAGATCAAAGTGAAAATAATGTTCTATGCATCAGCTAGAAAAATATAGCCTATTAGATTGGTGAAAGTTTGTCCAGAAAGATATCATTTTCTCTCGCCTGCTGCAGGAAGGATGATGCACATAAATATACCCTACATTATGTCAAGTCATTGCATAAATGTGTTTTTATTGTAAAACTAAATGTGAAATATGGCCAAGTTATTGGAGGAACATCACAGTATAGCAGATGCCATTAGAAGCGCGTTCCGAAGCGCGTTCCGCTGTTACTTCTCTAAATCACGTTAACTCCACAAGGGGTATATATAGGCCCAGGAGGACATATATGTTTCACATAGGGTGGTATTTTCATTTCGATGTTTGATTTGGTCCAATATTGAAATGTTGACAATGGCAGGCTGTGTTACCATTACACATTAATTTAGAACTACCTTTTATATCTATTTTGGCTCATTTGGTGGCTATTTAGTAGCGAAATGAAGAAACACAATGCATGCTGGGAACTCAGAGAGAGAGAGAGAGAAGGGTGACAGAGAAGAAGCAGTGAAGGCACAGAATAGGCGTGCTTTTCAAAAGCGCAAAGCGCTAAATGTACGCCAGCTCCCAAGATATGACTAGGCTGGTATTTAGCGCCGACACGCCCACTTTGGGACTGCGCCACGCCCATTCGGCCTAAAGCGCATTTGGCAGCCTAAAGCCTATTGCTATCTTGCCGAAACAGGCGCAAGGCACGTTTTTTTGCGGTTAAGGCCCGTAATAGCGCCGATGGCCTGTGGGAGAATAGAGCCCTATTTGTTTGTTTCGTATTGCAAATAGAACGACGGACATAATAATAAAAATGCATCGGACTCACAAGTGTGCAAGCATTTCTGTGCGTGACGATATTTTTTCGGATGGCAGATAAAAATACGCATACCAAACTTCGGACTGTGTGTAAACTCCGCCTGATATTCAGACTGAAGATCGTTACTGTAACTCATAAACTCATTTCCCCTCTACTCAAGAGGACTGGTCTGGAGCCAGGCTATAAACTCCTTGTCCATGGATCATTTTGATGTTCTGTTGCACCTGTTTTCTTTTGGAAAAGTAAATGCATGATAGCTGTGGGATGTAGGCTATTGGATTTAATTTAATTTTTGTATTCATTGTATTTGCACAAAAAAGCTCTGTCCAGTAGCCTAACCTGGAACACTTTTATTTTGAGATGTGTTTGAGTGAGATGGTCCTACTTCATGCAAATGATAAGATAAGATTATTTGGATCCCCATTAGATGTAAGAATTGTTCTATGAATCTTCATTTTCAAACAAAGTTACAAAAACGTTTGTGTAAGCTGTCAATTGTTGTTTTTAGAAAAAAAAATCGGAATCGGCAAAAATCGGTATCGGCAAGTCAGACTATTCAAAAATCGGAAATCGGAATCGGCCAAGAAAATGGCAATCGGTGCATCCCTATAAATAAACAATAAATACGTTTGCAGATATCTCCGCAGTTCAAATCTATCGCCAGTTGTGTACCCGAAGTGACTGACGTCACAGTGATTCGGTCTATTGGAAACTATACAAGATTCTGGCCTCTTGGTGTGTGTGTGTTGTGTTTGCTAATGTCGTATGAGCTGGCGCTTCGGTGGTTAATGTGTGTGTGGCGGGGTGGCGTGGTATCGGACAAACGTGTCACGTTTGTGACACAAAATGTGACTGACAGAGACCGCCCGCCCACCTAGGCAATTTTATTATAGGACTAGGAACTGTATGAACACAGGGTTTATGAATTCTGTGTGTGTGTGTGTGTGCGCGCGCGTGTGTGTGTGTGTGTGTGTGTGTGTGTGTGTGTGGGGGTGATTTTTCCTCAGCGGCGGTGCTGAAGTATGAGAATAATGTGATGAACATCCGGCAGTTCAACTGCTCTCCCCATCCCTACTGGCTGCCCAACTTCATGGACGTCTTCACCTGGTCTCTGCCCTTCGTTGGAGAGAAAGGTCAGAGGTCACAGTACAGTCTTGTCAGTTTTCTGCCTTTCCTAGATACTCTTCTAGTTGAAGCGTCATGGACTGAGGGTGGATCTGACAGTGACTGCATTCTGTCCAGATACAACAATACTGGTGTTGACTATAGAAGATGCCAAATCATTCAAAACAATAAGCATTTTGCTTTTAGGAGCATTGTGCCAGCGTGCGGCGCTGTTCCAAAACGTGTCAACGTGTATCATTGCCTGGGAAATGCACATCCCATAATACAACTGTTCGCATCGCATCCCATAATAGTATGATGATACTTGGGATGCCATTGTGAACATAGATGCGAACAGGTTAGCTAAAAGTTTAGCGTCGCCAGCGAGGGCCCCACCGTTGCGGTCGGGGGACGTTTCGAAATCCCTCCAGGCCTGAACATTTTTTCTAGGGGAAACACTGATATATATCCCTACATGCACACGCTTGCCTCTCGCAGGCCTACAATTTGAAAGAGTCGACCATAAGTCAACTATGTGGCTATTAATAAGGTTCCACTGTATCACAGTTCACTAAACAACCTTCAGTTGCACAGCTAGCTACTGTATATTACACAATATATGCCATCACTGTCTCAATGACTGTGATGATAGGTTTCCTTCCACATTAACTGCACAATGTGTTAATTTACCAGATGAAATCTTGGGATATCTGTACATTTACACATTTGTACATGTTTTGCGTTTACATTTGCCCATGTACAGACCAACACCATCCCTGTCCTCTACATGGGAATTGACTTGCAAATGTGTGTGTATGTCATGTGTCCCCGCAGTGACAGAGAAATGTGTGTGTATGTCATGACATGTGTCCCTGCAGTGACAGAGAAATGTGTGTGTGTGTCATGACATGTGTCCCTGCAGTGACAGAGAAATGTGTGTGTATGTCATGACATGTGTCCCTGCAGTGACAGAGAAATGTGTGTGCGTCATGACGTGTCCCTGCAGTGACAGAGAAATGTGTATGTGTGTCATGACATGTGTCCCTGCAGTGACAGAGAAATATGTGTGTATGTCATGACATGTGTCCCTGCAGTGACAGAGAAATATGTGTGTATGTCATGACATGTGTCCCTGCAGTGACAGAGAAATGTGTGTGTATGTCATCATGACATGTGTCCCTGCAGTGACAGAGAAATGTGTGTGTATGTCATGACAGGTGTCCCCGCAGTGACAGAGAAATGTGTGTGTATGTCATGACATGTGTCCCCGCAGTGACAGAGAAATGTGTGTGTATGTCATGACATGTGTCCCTGCAGTGACAGAGAAATGTGTGTGTGTGTCATGACAGGTGTCCCCGCAGTGACAGAAATGTGTGTATGTCATGACGTGTCCCTGCAGTGACAGAGAAATGTGTGTGTGTGTCATTACATGTGTCCCTGCAGTGACAGAAATGTGTGTATGTCATGACATGTGTCGCTGCAGTGACAGAAATGTGTGTATGTCATGACGTCCTGCAGTGACAGAGAGATGTGTGTGTGTCATGACATGTGTCGCTGCAGTGACAGAAATGTGTGTATGTCATGACGTCCTGCAGTGACAGAGAGATGTGTGTGTGTCATGACATGTGTCGCTGCAGTGACAGAAATGTGTGTATGTCATGACGTGTCCCTGCAGTGACAGAGAAATGTGTGTGTGTCATGACATGTGTCCCTGCAGTGACAGAGATGCTGGTGAACGTGTTGAACATCTGCTCCGATGACGAGCTCATGTCAGAAGGGGACGACACATGCGAGGGTAAGACCACACAGCAATTTGAAACGAATACAATACTCATTTGCAACAACATCAGCAGCGCTTTCTCTTCATGAAAAATCAAACGTACCAAAGATTTCCCCTCCCTATCATTGGTGGGTATCTATTGCTTCAACAAGCTCAGAATGTTCTGATAGGCTGATGAATAGAGCGAGTGTAATCTGCTGTGTCAGTGCAAAGTTTTTAACAAGTTTTATCTAGATCAGGGGTTCCCAAACATTTCCGTCCAAGTACCACTAGGTACAAAACCAACTTTCCCAGGGACCACTTGGACTTTTATCATCTAACCATGCAATAGCAGCAGAAAGGCTAAATGACAATAAGGCTACTAGCTGGTTCAAAACGGAGACACACACACACACACACACACACACACACACACACACACACACACACACACACACACACACACACATGCCTCCATTAGGCTGTGAAAAAGAGCACCCCTTTGTAAATGTTTTTTTTTCCCTCGCCAAAATTTAGCCTAAATTTGGAGTGTTATTTAGCTACCTTCCTGACAAACTAGCATGACATGGTTGGTACAAATCGATTCATTAGGTCTTCTAGTTTCATAGGATACCAGAAACTTCCCTCTGGCTTTAAAACTGAGCCTGCTGTGCAGTCTCTGAAAGAAAATGTTCAAAATTGTGATATTTCCCAAATAATGCAACATTTCCGAAAATCGGCCCAATCTGGCTTCTCCTCGGGGTTAATGTGTATTATGTAAAAACTGTTGTCTTAAAAAAAAAATTCTCTGGCGGAGCCCTGCGGATCACAGTTTGTATCGAGTATCGATAGTTTCCTGGGTATCGGTATCGAAGTTAGAAATTCTAGTCGCGTGACACACCGACTAGGAACCGGGAAACATCCTACTTCCGAATAGGAAAAATTTAAATTGATGCATAACACCCACACACCCGACGCTATAAACGCTATAAAAGGAGCGAACTTACGGTTTCTGCTGCAGTCCAAGACTTCAAATAAACTTCCATGCTGTATTATGTCCAGTCCACCACTTGCCCTCATGTAGTTTACTCGGCTAACGCTATAGCTTTAAGTTTAGTTTACTTGATTGCCTCATTGTATGGGAAAATACAAACGCGTCTTCTCTTCAAACACGTCTTCAGCGGAGACTCCTTTTTTTAGGGTGACATCATTGACCATATATGGACGAAAAGTGGAGCCTACCGACCTAGCACATGGCTATTGTTTTGTTTACGGCCGTGGGTCCTTTGGGGGATCTACAATAGGCGACTAAGACTGTGCCTGACGAAAAATTTAGCTTAAAATACGTTCATAGACTAGAGAACGTAATTAATATTATTTTTCCTCATTAATGATGCATCGTTTCAACCGCCCGCAACCCATCCGCTATTAATCCGAATGTTTATTTTTATGATCCAGCCCGCCCACGGGGCGGGATATCCGTGGTCAGCGCGGTTATAACTGCGGCCCGCGCATCACTAATGGGCGGGTTTTACCCCACTCGCGCGCCAGCCGTATAACATTTTGTCGGCGTTCCCGCACATGCCGACTGTCTCTATAGGTAGGAGGCAGAAGGTGCGAGACTCGCACTCCATGGGTATTTGTGTAGATTGCCAATCCGTGATGTGGTATTTTTTGTACTATTTTCCATTCTGGGACAGGTACAGCAGGTTATACTGTGTCATTATTGACCAGTGACTGAGCCGTCACAGTCAAAGATGAAGTCAAAGAAGCCTGCAAAATGCCCATCAGTGAGACAGCAGTTGGCTCACAAGCCTCATGCCTCAGTTTGGGAGGAGGAGGGGGGGGGGAGACTTGGCAAGCAACCAGGCAGGATGAACCACTCTTTTACACATAACACACTTCAACACAGTGCAAACTACAGAAGAGGAACTCAACCTTTTGAGGAAGTGGAGTTAATGATTTGTTGATGCTGCAGCGTCGTCTTAAGCAGGGAGCGCGGGCGTGGGCGTGGTCTTGAGCAGTGAGCGTGGGCGTGGGCGTGGTCTTGAGCAGTGAGCGTGGGCGTGGTCTTGAGCAGTGAGCGTGGGCGTGGGCGTCGTCTTGAGCAGTGAGCGTGGGCGTGGTCTTGAGCAGTGAGCGTGGGCGTGGTCTTGAGCAGTGAGCGTGGGCGTGGGCGTGGTCTTGAGCAGTGAGCGTGGGCGTGGGCGTGGTCTTGAGCAGTGAGCGTGGGCGTGGTCTTGAGCAGTGAGCGTGGGCGTCGTCTTGAGCAGTGAGCGTGGGCGTGGTCTTGAGCAGTGAGCGTGGGCGTGGTCTTGAGCAGTGAGCGTGGGCGTGGTCTTGAGCAGTGAGCGTGGGCGTGGGCGTGGTCTTGAGCAGTGAGCGTGGGCGTGGTCTTGAGCAGTGAGCGTGGGCGTCGTCTTGAGCAGTGAGCGTGGGCGTGGTCTTGAGCAGTGAGCGTGGGCGTCGTCTTGAGCAGTGAGCGTGGGCGTGGTCTTGAGCAGTGGGCGTGGTCTTGAGCAGTGAGCGTGGGCGTGGTCTTGAGCAGTGGGCGTGGTCTTGAGCAGTGAGCGTGGGCGTGGTCTTGAGCAGTGAGCGTGGGCGTGGTCTTGAGCAGTGAGCGTGGGCGTGGTCTTGAGCAGTGGGCGTGGTCTTGAGCAGTGAGCGTGGGCGTGGTCTTGAGCAGTGAGCGCCGCAGGCGTGAGCGTGGGCGGCTGCATTAGCTGAAAATAGATGGGTATCAAAGGGCCAGTAAAGCTTTGGGGCAGCGATACGCCGTCCTCTCCTCGCCCGGCTGTGTGCGAGTCCATGCCAGTGCAATGCCGTGTTTACCCACAGAGCGTGGCCCGGTGCCAGCGCCACACACTGCCTCTGCAATCTGTTGCTAGCTTCTAGTATTTTGTCCCCGGAGCGTATGCCACCCGCATGCCGTGGAGCAAAAAAAGCCTGCTCAGATGTCTCCCCTGCAGCAGTGCTGCCCGCCGCCATACGGCTCCTTTCTATATTAGATACGCTGGTGGATTGAATTGAATTGAATTGATCTCCCCAAGTCGAGCTGCGGTTAGTGGCAGCAGGACTCCACACGTAGGGCTTTCACACCGGCAGGGCTCCGTGCCGGTTCCGGTTCCCGAACCCAAATTTGAACCGGCCGGCGCGTTCAGACCGAAGAAATAATTGGTTTCTGAACTTGAAAAGTTGGTTCTCACCAGAACCAAAAAATGTATGTTTTTTTCCTTGGGAACCGTGACATCATCAGTGGGCGTGTCTCATTCTAGGCTGTGAAAACGAGCAGGAAGGAGAAGAAGGCAGTGACAACATGGAGAAAAATAATTTGCAGTGGTCTGCTGAGGAAACCAAATGTTTAGTGGCGATTTGGGCATCTACCGAATCTCAAGAAAAGCTAGAAAGCAGTACGAGAAAGAGCAAGTCGTATGCCGAACTTGCGTAAGAGATGGCCAAGGCTGGGTTCAATCGAACGCCAGATCAAATAATTAATAAACATAAAAAAACTGATGGACTACCGAATAATGTCCTCCCACTTTGGTTCCGCTTAAACTGGTGTGAACACGGGCTGGTTCGCCAGAAAGCACCAAGGTTCTGAGACTCCAGAACAGAACCAGAACCAGAACCGTGTCTGTCTGAAAGCGGTCACTGTGATGACTAGGATGGGGGCTGTGGGTGGAGTCTGGGGATACACCGTTGTATCTGAAGATAACACTGGTACCTTTAGCTATTCGGGAGATGGGCAACCCAGTCTATCCCGCTCGTCGTTGCTCCACCCCCTCTGCCGATCTGGGGAGAGTTGTAGACTAGCACCATGCTTCCTCCGATACATGTGCAGGCGCCGGCCGCTTCTTTTAACCTGCCCTGGCGAGGGGTTTCACCGGCAGGACGTAGCGCATGGGAGGATCACGTTAGTCCCCCCAGTTCCCTTCCCCTTCCCCTTCTGAACAGGCCCTCTCCTCCCCAATGACCAGAGGAGGCACTATTGTGGCTTCCCACCCACAGACACGGACAATTGTGCCAGCATGGACCAGTGACCAAGCCGGAGGTAACAGGCGGCTATCGAACCTGCGACCCTCGTGTTGGTAGGCAGGGAATCTACCGCTGCACTATCCGGAAGCCCGTGTATGTGCAATGTTTACGCCAAAGTCTAGATTGGAGAGCGGTGCGTCTTATTCACCTTATGTAGCCACACCCATTTGACCCAGTTGTGTGGTCGTGTGACGACTTCCGGCAAAAAAAAAAAAAATGGCTGGCTGCTCCAATATAATCTAACTCTGAATTAACTAATAATTTAGCCAATTGTATGTAACATACCAAATAAAAGCAAACGGCAATGTCTAAGAATGCAATGCCATGTAGGCTTTAGACATGCTGGGAGTTGAACACGGGCCGCCGGTGTGAAAGGTGAGTGTGTTACACCTCCACCACCCCAACCACTACACCCTAAGAGGCGCTCTGGCTTATTTCACTTCCTGGTTCACTACTTCCTGGTATGCTACTTCCTGGTTACAGCTCCCGTCTCTTTGCCGTATTCTCTGCACTCAATTTGAAAGTGGAACGTCTCTGCTCATGCAAATATTGTAGTTCAATGACGTGAACATTGAACCAAATAAATGGAGTTGTTATTATTATTGCACTCTGGAGTGGAGCTAAACTCCCACACTCTCCCCCCCGTTCATGCTTCTCCTTGTTCTCTGTGTTGACGTTACTACTGCACCCGTCAAGTTGCGTCCGTTACCTATGCCTACTGTTTTTTCAAAATAAAAGCACTTCCGTGTTCATGGGAAATAATAACAAAATAAAAGGAACATAAAAAAGACATTACAAACTAGCCTACACATGTGAACCGTGCTGTGCCTTGGGGTAATTTACAGTGCGGTTTGTGAAGTGCAGAATATTTTTCTGGGTGATTTCCAGAGTTTTCTGTCTGATTTCAAATTTTCTATCATTTAATTCCCCCAACTCATCTCCCCCTTTCTCTTTTTTCCAGGCGGAACTCCTGCCGTCAGGAAGGAGGTGATCAGAAATAAGATCCGCGCCATTGGAAAGATGGCCCGCGTCTTCTCTGTGCTCAGGTGTGTGTCTGTCATGTATTTTGTATTTTTCTGAAGGGTTTCCAGTGCTCTGTCACTACTTTAAACCTGAATCTTTCAAGCAGTCAGTTTGTCTTGATGCTGCATTCCTGTACAGGACTCACTTGGGGGGGAATTCGTAATCTCAACCTTATCAAAGAAAGGCTCAAATTAGTATAAGTAAATAGATCTAAAAGGATCTATTCTAATCAAAATAAATCTAAAAAGCGCTATTGTAAAGTGTTTCACTGATCTATTCTGGATTACTATTGAGCGACTCCTTCATTGTAACCATTTTTTCAGTCTTGCTCCACTTTAGTCAAAGGTTAATGGCTTTTTGCGTGACTTACATTTGTCCTCCTTCAGTCTTGTACAAGGTTATGAAATGCTCCTGTTCTGTTCCCAAACAAAGTGATGAGATTTCCGAGGCCTTGAAAGGCAACGGTGAAAGCTGTGACCAGAGAGAGAAAGCAAATCATATGGGCTGCATAGTTTGGTGTAACACAGCTGTGACCAGAGAGAGAAAGCAAATCATATGGGCTGCATAGTTTGGTGTAACACAGCTGTGACCAGAGAGAGAAAGCAAATCATATGGGCTGCATAGTTTGGTGTAACACAGCTGTGACCAGAGAGAGAAAGCAAATCATATGGGCTGCATAGTTTGGTGTAACACAGCTGTGACCAGAGAGAGAAAGCAAATCATATGGGCTGCATAGTTTGGTGTAACACAGCTGTGACCAGAGAGAGAAAGCAAATCATATGGGCTGCATAGTTTGGTGTAACACAGCTGTGACCAGAGAGAGAAAGCAAATCATATGGGCTGCATAGTTTGGTGTAACACAGCTGTGACCAGAGAGAAAGCAAATCATATGGGCTGCATAGTTTGGTGTAACACAGCTGTGACCAGAGAGAGAAAGCAAATCCTATGGGCTGCATAGTTTGGTGTAACACAGCTGTGACCAGAGAGAGAAAGCAAATCATATGGGCTGCATAGTTTGGTGTAACACAGCTGTGACCAGAGAGAAAGCAAATCATATGGGCTGCATAGTTTGGTGTAACACAGCTGTGACCAGAGAGAGAAAGCAAATCCTATGGGCTGCATAGTTTGGTGTAACACAGCTGTGACCAGAGAGAGAAAGCAAATCATATGGGCTGCATAGTTTGGTGTAACACAGCTGTGACCAGAGAGAGAAAGCAAATCATATGGGCTGCATAGTTTGGTGTAACACAGCTGTGACCAGAGAGAGAAAGCAAATCCTATGGGCTGCATAGTTTGGTGTAACACAGCTGTGACCAGAGAGAGAAAGCAAATCATATGGGCTGCATAGTTTGGTGTAACACAGCTGTGACCAGAGAGAAAGCAAATCATATGGGCTGCATAGTTTGGTGTAACACAGCTGTGACCAGAGAGAGAAAGCAAATCCTATGGGCTGCATAGTTTGGTGTAACACAGCTGTGACCAGAGAGAGAAAGCAAATCATATGGGCTGCATAGTTTGGTGTAACACAGCTGTGACCAGAGAGAGAAAGCAAATCATATGGGCTGCATAGTTTGGTGTAACACAGCTGTGACCAGAGAGAGAAAGCAAATCATATGGGCTGCATAGTTTGGTGTAACACAGCTGTGACCAGAGAGAGAAAGCAAATCATATGGGCTGCATAGTTTGGTGTAACACAGCTGTGACCAGAGAGAGAAAGCAAATCATATGGGCTGCATAGTTTGGTGTAACACAGCTGTGACCAGAGAGAGAAAGCAAATCATATGGGCTGCATAGTTTGGTGTAACACAGCTGTGACCAGAGAGAGAAAGCAAATCATATGGGCTGCATAGTTTGGTGTAACACAGCTGTGACCAGAGAGAAAGCAAATCATATGGGCTGCATAGTTTGGTGTAACACAGCTGTGACCAGAGAGAGAAAGCAAATCATATGGGCTGCATAGTTTGGTGTAACACAGCTGTGACCAGAGAGAGAAAGCAAATCATATGGGCTGCATAGTTTGGTGTAACACAGCTGTGACCAGAGAGAGAAAGCAAATCATATGGGCTGCATAGTTTGGTGTAACACAGCTGTGACCAGAGAGAAAGCAAATCATATGGGCTGCATAGTTTGGTGTAACACAGCTGTGACCAGAGAGAAAGCAAATCATATGGGCTGCATAGTTTGGTGTAACACAGCTGTGACCAGAGAGAGAAAGCAAATCATATGGGCTGCATAGTTTGGTGTAACACAGCTGTGACCAGAGAGAGAAAGCAAATCATATGGGCTGCATAGTTTGGTGTAACACAGCTGTGACCAGAGAGAGAAAGCAAATCATATGGGCTGCATAGTTTGGTGTAACACAGCTGTGACCAGAGAGAGAAAGCAAATCATATGGGCTGCATAGTTTGGTGTAACACAGCTGTGACCAGAGAGAAAGCAAATCATATGGGCTGCATAGTTTGGTGTAACACAGCTGTGACCAGAGAGAGAAAGCAAATCCTATGGGCTGCATAGTTTGGTGTAACACAGCTGTGACCAGAGAGAGAAAGCAAATCATATGGGCTGCATAGTTTGGTGTAACACAGCTGTGACCAGAGAGAGAAAGCAAATCATATGGGCTGCATAGTTTGGTGTAACACAGCTGTGACCAGAGAGAGAAAGCAAATCATATGGGCTGCATAGTTTGGTGTAACACAGCTGTGACCAGAGAGAGAAAGCAAATCATATGGCCTGCATAGTTTGGTGTAACACAGCTGTGACCAGAGAGAGAAAGCAAATCATATGGGCTGCATAGTTTGGTGTAACACAGCTGTGACCAGAGAGAAAGCAAATCATATGGGCTGCATAGTTTGGTGTAACACAGCTGTGACCAGAGAGAGAAAGCAAATCCTATGGGCTGCATAGTTTGGTGTAACACAGCTGTGACCAGAGAGAGAAAGCAAATCCTATGGGCTGCATAGTTTGGTGTAACACAGCTGTGACCAGAGAGAGAAAGCAAATCATATGGGCTGCATAGTTTGGTGTAACACAGCTGTGACCAGAGAGAGAAAGCAAATCATATGGGCTGCATAGTTTGGTGTAACACAGCTGTGACCAGAGAGAGAAAGCAAATCCTATGGGCTGCATAGTTTGGTGTAACACAGCTGTGACCAGAGAGAGAAAGCAAATCATATGGGCTGCATAGTTTGGTGTAACACAGCTGTGACCAGAGAGAGAAAGCAAATCATATGGGCTGCATAGTTTGGTGTAACACAGCTGTGACCAGAGAGAGAAAGCAAATCATATGGGCTGCATAGTTTGGTGTAACACAGCTGTGACCAGAGAGAGAAAGCAAATCATATGGGCTGCATAGTTTGGTGTAACACAGCTGTGACCAGAGAGAGAAAGCAAATCATATGGGCTGCATAGTTTGGTGTAACACAGCTGTGACCAGAGAGAGAAAGCAAATCATATGGGCTGCATAGTTTGGTGTAACACAGCTGTGACCAGAGAGAGAAAGCAAATCATATGGGCTGCATAGTTTGGTGTAACACCGGCCAGGCTCCGCCCTCAGAGACACTTAAGGACCTTGTTGAACAAAAATGCATTTTTTTTCTCAGCTTTTTGATCTATCATCATCATGATCATAAAAGGGAGTAAGTGGGCTCTGTTTGTTTCAATTTTTGTCCCACATTGTGATGTCACTGATGATGTCACAATGTCTATGACATGACAACATCACATGCTCTATCCTCCTCCTTGATCAAATCAATGTGTGGAAAATGACTTAAATTGCCAACAGCAGATGATGATGTCGTGTGTGTGTGTGTGTGTGTGTGTGCGTGCGTGCGTGTGTGAGCGACAGGGAGGAGAATGAGAGCGTGCTACAGTTGAAGGGGCTGACACCCACCGGCACGTTGCCTCTGGGCGTGCTGTCCGGAGGACGCTCAACTCTGCAAAGCGGTGAGTCAAGCCCCGCCCACACACACACACACACTAACACGAAGCCCCAACTAACACTAACCTCCTGTGCCTGCAGTCGTACTCCAAGACTAACCACTCATAAACAACAATCCAAAACCCACACATTGATACACACACACACACACACACACACGCGCACACACACACACACACACACACACACACACACACACACACACACACACACACACACACACACACACACACACACGCGCACAGTGAGCAGATGAAATGACTATTGAATGTTCTGTACCCTTCTTAAATTGAATCCTCTCTGCTCCATGTCGCCTCAAAACAACCATCCTGCTAAAGTAAAGGCGTTTTCTCACAGGAGCTTCTGTATAACAGCTTCCCATACAGTGCTGTGGAAAAGTCGGTACCCCCCCTTTGAGTTTTTGCACAATTTGTTGGCCTACAAAATTATGATGATTTTGTCATGCTTTTTAGTCTGAGACCTCTGAGACCTCTGAGACCTATCTATACATTGCTTTCTATTTCACTCAACAATAAGGAAATTCTGTCGAAAATAAATGGAAAATCGGGCGTGCACACCTTGAGCCGATGGGCCTGTTTCACAGCAGCCATTTTGTGTCTAAAAGGCAGGGTGAACACATGAATTAATGCACTGGAAGTTGGAAACCCTACTTAATGTTTTGGTGCACCTGTGTTACTTCCTGCATTTTAAACACAAAATGGCTGCTGTGAAAAAGGCACTATTGTGTCACTGACAAATATTTGATGAGCATTTCGTATCAAATCTCCAGCCGACAGAGCAGTCAAAATACACAATTACAGACCCCCCCCAAGACACCACCTGAAAGATACAGGAAGTCACCCATCCCCTTTTTTTTTTGCAATACTTGTAAATGAAAAACTTCACTGTGGGTTTGCGACGCACCTGTGTTGAACCAACGGGCGCTCAGCTCGACGCGTTTCTCGTCATCCTCTGAGCTGTGCAGTCGGGCGCAGTTGGTGGAGAGCAACTGCGCCCGCCTCGCTCTCACGAGAGACCCGTGGCTCACGCAGGCGGAGCAAGTCGGACAACTTTTCTAACCATCATGCAACCGGGCAAGCAAGTCGCTGGGCGAATCTGCGCAGAACTTGCTGATCTCAAACGAGCCGATTGGCAGTATGCACCCTGGTGGTAGAAACTGTAGTTTCTTTTGCCACAGAAAACAATAAAAGGGGTGGAAAATGGTGAGCATAGAAAAACACATACAATCTGGAGGCACCTTATTGTAGTACCATAAAATACAAATAAATAAAGTAAAGTACGGTAGTACCATACATACAATCTACCTTATTCGCTAACCCCGGACGGCGCCATATTGTTGACATACCGTCCTGCAGCTGACAACTATAGTAACAGCCTTATGGTCGTTTCTGTTCCATTACAAAATAGCGATAGTGATGACAGCAATAAAAACCCCAGAGTTGTTGTTTGTATGCTGCCGTTAATGCCTGCTGTAATAAATAAACAAAAGAAAAAACTAGGTGAACAGACTTTGCTGTGAGGAGCTGTCAGAAAGTTTCACCTGTCTCTCTCCCAACTATCCACACATCTCCTGTGCTGCTGACGTATCCTCCGTCTCGCTCCCTTCACGTCTGTGGATGGTAGAGATAGAAACAAACCACGGGGACTTTATTGCTGTCATTACTACAGCCATGCCTAACGCAGGTCACCATCCGAACACAACAGGAACGATACAGGTAACGCTAACGGCAGCTAGCTTCCTATAAACGCTGCTCTCACATAGGTTGTCACTAATGTCGAGAATATGGCGGCGGTGGGCGTGCCCCTACGTGAGTGATGTCAATTGAATAAAGTCTATATCTGATTTCATAACATAGTAATGGCTCGCACACACTACCCGACAGTTGCCAGTCAGTCGCTGTTCTTTTCACACCGTCTGTCTTGTAATCTGGAGTTTTTAGGTCATATTAGACTATATGACTGAGCTGCGACAGGATCACACATTACAAGATATTTCACCAGGAGAATCCCCGACGAGTCCGCAAACAGTCTCACACCGGCTTTATTCTGTCTAAACACACGCTCGCACAACAATATGAGTCGCAATTGGTTCAAAGTCAGATTGATTAAGTCAGAGTGATTCAGTTGACTGCTCTCAAATATTATTTCGGGTTTCAATAGATAATAGAATGATGTTAGTAAACATCTAAGATTTGCATAGCTACTTAAATGCTTCTTAAATTCGATTTTTATGCCTCCGCCGGCAATAGCCAGGCCGGAGGCATTATGGATCCGGGTTGTCCGTCCGTCCGTATGTCCGTCC
This sequence comes from Poromitra crassiceps, assembly GCF_964638095.1. Lineage (NCBI taxonomy): Eukaryota > Metazoa > Chordata > Actinopteri > Beryciformes > Melamphaidae > Poromitra > Poromitra crassiceps. The sequence goes on along the minus strand of NC_139629.1, from coordinate 23,065,951 downwards.
GTCCGATGTTCGTTAACGCGATATCTGAGGAACGCCTTGACGGAGTTTCATCAAATTTGCCTTAAACCTCCACTTAGACTCAAGGAGGATCTGATTAGATTTTGGTGGTCAAAGGTCAAGGTCACTGTGACCTCTCGAACGCCATTTTCAAGCTTGTTAGCGCAATATCTCAGGAACGCCTTGATGGAGTTTCATCAAATTTGCCTCAAACATCGACTTGGACTCGAGGATGATCTGATTAGATTTTGATGGTTAAAGGTCAAAGTTCAAGGTCACTGTGACCTCACACACCCAATTTCCAAGCTCTGTAACGCAACATCTCAGGAGGGCCTTGGCGGAATTTCCTCCAATTTGCCTCAAATCCGCGGTGCGGTCGTTCTAGTTTTGTTGTGGGACAGCAGTTTGTACCAAACTGTGAGAATGGCTTCCTCCCGTCAGACCACTTGCCTGCATGTACCCTGCAGACAGCAGACACCTCCCGTCAGACCACTTGCCTGCATGTACCCTGCAGACAGCAGACAGCAGGCTAGATACCTCCCGTCAGACCACTTGCCTGCATGTACCCTGCAGACAGCAGACAGCAGGCTAGATACCTCCCGTCAGACCACTTGCCTGCATGTACCCTGCAGACAGCAGACAGCAGGCTAGATACCTCCCGTCAGACCACTTGCCTGCATGTACCCTGCAGACAGCAGACACCTCCCGTCAGACCACTTGCCTGCATGTACCCTGCAGACAGCAGACACCTCCCGTCAGACCACTTGCCTGCATGTACCCTGCAGACAGCAGATACCTCCCGTCAGACCACTTGCCTGCATGTACCTTGCAGACAGCAGACACCTCCCGTCAGACCACTTGCCTGCATGTACCCTGCAGACAGCAGATACCTCCCGTCAGACCACTTGCCTGCATGTACCCTGCAGACAGCAGATACCTCCCGTCAGACCACTTGCCTGCATGTACCCTGCAGACAGCAGACACCTCCCGTCAGACCACTTGCCTGCATGTACCCTGCAGACAGCAGATACCTCCCGTCAGACCACTTGCCTGCATGTACCCTGCAGACAGCAGACACCTCCCGTCAGACCACTTGCCTGCATGTACCCTGCAGACAGCAGATACCTCCCGTCAGACCACTTGCCTGCATGTACCCTGCAGACAGCAGACACCTCCCGTCAGACCACTTGCTTGCATGTACCCTGCAGACAGCAGACAGCAGACAGCAGGCTAGATATCTGTGGGAGCTCCCCGCTCGCCTAGTGTGAACGAGGCATTAGTGATCCACAGATCTATTCACCTTATGTTCCAACACAGGGCTCAGCCAGTTACTTCCTATTGTGTTGACACTTCCTGTGACAGGACAGTACTAGTGAGCAGGTAAAACAGGAAGTCATAACGCAACTGGGTCAAGTGGGCGGGGCTACATGAGGTGAATGAGGGGGGGGGGGGGGATCTCAAACAAAAATAGAACAAAGAGCTATGTAGGGCTATCAGGTAAGGGCCGTCATGATGTACGCTGAGGAAGGCCTTTGGCTGAAACGTTGGTTGCTGCTGCCTGCTTTGAGGAACTATTAAAACCTGTGAAAGGACATTTGGAGTGCTGGCTTTTTCCTCTCTACTGATCTCTTTGCCCTGCCCCCCCGAGTGAGTGTTTCATCCATTTTGAGTGTGCTCGCTACCGGTGACTTTCACTGCCCACCACCACACTACATCAATCAGAAGCCACGCCCCAAAACGGGGGGAAACGCAAACTCCCGTCCAATCCTGGCGTTCTCCTATGTCGCGTGCATGGCCCGGGTGTTGCACAAAAAGATCGTATACACGGAAGGTGAACACTCCCAACTTACTTCATGGACAGCAACATCCACATTTTTCTTCTCGCCAATTCTCAATGGCTTCCTTGTTTTGCTCAGGAGTACAAAAAAACTTTAACTGGCGATTTTTTACATTTGTTGTCTGCGCAGCCCCACCACACAACAGCTTTTAGCTATGTTTAATTCAAGGAAAATGACGCTGGTGTGTGGAAATGAACGGAGCTTTTCCCCCGTGATGGGCGTGGCCTATTTCATGCAGTGTCTCTATGCGTGGTCGAGTGTTTCACACAAAGATAATATATACGGAAGATGAACACTCCAACTTACTTCATTGACAGCTAGATCCAAATTTTTCTTCTCGCCAATTCTCAATGCTCAATGTTTTGCTCGGGAGTACAAAAACACTTTAATTGGCGATTTTTTACATTTGTTGTGTGCGCAGCCCCACCACACAACAGCTTTTAGCAATGTTTAATTCAAGGAAAATGACGCTGGTGTATGCGAGTGAATGGAGAGCTTTACCCCGTGATGGGCGTGGCCTATTTCATGCAGTGTCTCTATTCACCTTACAGTATGTTCATACGGGTGGGCCAAATTCTTCCGGGTTGTGTTAACACTTCCGCTGGTCACGGCGCGAAATACAAAAGAACATCAGAAGAAGAGAGTTGTTTTTGTAGCGGACAGTGCAGGGGGTAAAACAAAGAACGTAGCCGACTACTTTGAGCTCGGTACACAGCAAGCAAGCAGAGTATCCACTGTTGACAATGACGAGCACTTTCTTGTAAAACATACCTGGACTCCAACAAAGAAAGCTTTAGATGGTTTTCTCTCCTCCGAGCGCAGCACGAGCCACTTACGCCTACAAGACCCACAGATGTTAACGTACAGTAATTCCCTGGAATGCGAGACTTAACGAGCCAGTTACATGGCGTTGCATTCTTAGACATTGCCGTTTGCTTTTATTTGGTATGTTACATACAATTGGCTAAATTATTAGTTAATTCAGAGTCAGATGATATTGGAGCAGCCAGACATTTTCTTTTTCTTTTTTTATCTGGAAGTCGTGACACGACCACACAGCCGCGTCAAATCGGCGTGGCTACATAAGGTGAATAGAAATTCTATACTAGAAATGAAGAAAAACAACTTGTGAAACTAAATGATGTAGAATTGTGTTCTTAATTTGGTGCATTAGAAAACATTGCATAGGGGAAAGAAAGTAGCCCAACAAATTGTGCAAAAACTCACACTTTTTGGTAGCACTGTCGGGTATTCCTTGTTGTTGTGTTACCTGTTTAAATCATCTAGTCCCATGTAGTTCTTGCACTAACCTCTAACCTTTGTCATTACTGGCATATGGGATGGGGGGTGGGGGGAATGTGTGGGGTGTGTGATGATGATGTTTGACTAAATGATAACAGGACTGACTGATTGCAGTGTTAACGTGACTGACTGATTGCATTGATAACGTTACCACCTCTCTCTCTCATCGGTTTTGGGCATGGCACTTCTACTCACGCTTACACAGCCACCGTAGAGGCAGAAGAGGCACGAGGTATGCAAGTCATCTACGATGTCTCTCTCTCTCTCTCTCTCTCTCCCCCCCTCCCCAAAAAAACCTTGTATGTTCAAGTAGTCAAACTGATTGTGGATGCTTTTGATGCTTTGCCCTTCTTTTGTTTCCGAAGCAAACAGCCAATGATTTAAAGTGTTTTAATGATTTAAAGTGTTAGCCCGTGATTGTCTCTATTCAAGGCCATCAATGTTTAAGTACAAATCTCTGTTTCTTTGTCCCCATGCTGTCTTTGTCTTCTCGTAAAGTAAGTTCTCTCTCTCCTGGTCCCACCAATCTTCTCAGTTGTTCCCCTCGTAGATAGTTTATTTTTTACTTGATACTACAGTAAACTGTGTGCAGCAGGGTCAGAAATTAAAGGGAAGAAAAATAGCCAATATCCTATATTTTGGATTGCATTCCACCCCGTTCACATTTTGTTGTTGTTGAGTTGTCAAATAGTCACACGACGTGAATGTGACTACTGTTACCCTGATCACTCCAGTGTGTTCTGGGTGAGACAGTAGAGTGATTTTGATTGAAAGTGAATGCGGAGTGTTTATTTGCTAATACACAATGCACATAAGGCTTGGGCAAAATATAAAATCTAATATCGCAATACTGTCCCGCCAAAATATGGCATTATACAATTTTATTGCGGTCCCCCCCCCCCCCCTCCCCCAATTACATCATATCTATAGACTATAATATTTATTAGTAGTAGTATTAATAACAATAGGCTATAATGATTATTATTAGTACCGGTAGTAGTAGTAGTAGTAGTATTAATAACAGCCTAGAAATTTGATCAAAATATTCAAGCAGGAGGAATGACCATTTGGTATTTGCTCTTTCCTGCTCTTTCCAGAAAAAAACAGACTTGATTGTGAAAAATCACAATATTCACAAAATATTGCTATATCCAATAATAATCAATATTGGCCCAAGCCTAATGCACATGTCTGCAGAGTTCAGTGAAATTTCCCCTCACAAATGACCTAAATCCCCCCAAAATAATCAGCTGAAGGCGGGAAAGAGTTTCCTGTGGATAAGCAGAAAGTTAATTTCTCACCCTGGTGCGCAGTAGCTGCATCCCACCCATTAGCTCTGAGTTGCTTTCCCTGCCGTGAGCGTGACCTCTGACCCGGAACGCCCTGTCTCTCTGCAGCCATCCAAGGCTTCAACCCACAGCACAAGATCCAGAGCTTCGAGGAGGCGCGGGGCCTGGACCGCATCAACGAGAGGATGCCTCCCCGCAGGGACAGCAAGCCGCAGGACGCCACGGTCCCCTCCCTCAACAACCTGCCCCCCAGCCAAGGAAACCTGCCCCCCAGCCAAGGCTCGCCTCCGGACAAGAACGGCACCAACGCCCAGGCCTAGAGCCCTCTTCTCTCCCCGCTCCCCTCCTCTGCAGCCCTCCATTCCCCATTCATCTCTCCCCTCCGCCTCCTCCTCTCTCCCCTCCACCTCCTCCTCCTCTCTCCCCTCCACCTCCTCCTCCTCTCTCCCCTCCACCTCCTCCTCCTCTCTCCCCTCCACCTCCTCCTCCTCTCTCCCGGCTCCTGCCAACACTCTCTGCTCCGCCCCCCTCCCACCAAGTTCCAAAATGCAGGGTGGCAGGGGGAAGCTCATTACTATTCATAAAACAAGCGCTACCCTGATTGGTCGATACAATGTTCGTAATGTTTTTGTTGAAGCCAACATTTGCTGGTTGTCAAATGATAAACGGTAACGTAGGCTAATAACACGAGAGATTCATGTTTGAAAGCAGTGCTTCTCAGTCCTGGTCCTCAGGTCCCTCCAGTACATGATGATGGAAGATGCAGATGATTTGAGTAATGTCAGTAAATATGACGTTAACATATTTCATATCATCACTATGGCTGATAACATCTAAAGATCTATAGCTGGTTAATGAGTCTGGATTTTGGCTCAAGAGCAGAGCATGCTGGACCCACTTTCAGCCAGCTATGCTGGGTGCGTAGCGTTTGGGGTTGCCATGATGTGTAAGAGCCGAACGGCATGTTGGCCAATCAGGTAGTGCTTCTTTTATGAATACGTTTCCCCCTACCACCCTGCATTTCAGAAATGTGCCCCCATCCCCTGTGTACCAGCTTCACCTGATCCCCTGTGTACCACACCCTCATCCCCTGTGTACCAGCATCACCTGATCCCCTGTGTACCACACCCTCATCCCCTGATCCCCTGTGTACCACACCCTCATCCCCTGTGTACCAGCATCACCTGATCCTCTGTGTACCACACCCTCATCCCCTGTGTACCAGCATCACCTGATCCCCTGTGTACCACACCCTCATCCCCTGTGTACCAGCATCACCTGATCCCCTGTGTACCACACCCTCATCCCCTGATCCCCTGTGTACCACACCCTCATCCCCTGTGTACCAGCATCACCTGATCCTCTGTGTACCACACCCTCATCCCCTGTGTACCAGCATCACCTGATCCCCTGTGTACCACACCCTCATCCCCTGTGTACCAGCATCACCTGATCCCCTGTGTACCAGCATCACCTGTGTACCACATTGCCCCCATCCCCTGTGTACCACACCCTCATCCCCTGTGTACCAGCATCACCTGATCCCTTGTGTACCACACCCTCATCCCCTGTGTACCAGCTTCACCTGATCCCCTGTGTACCACACCCTCATCCCCTGTGTACCAGCATCACCTGATCCCTTGTGTACCACACCCTCATCCCCCCGGGGAAACCACATCTGCCCTTCCTTTTGATCCCTTGCTTCTCCTCGCTTGCTTCCTTCCTTCCTTCCCTCCTCGCCTCCTTCCTCCCGGTCGGCGGGGGCGGGGCTGTGAGGTCGGCGGGGGCGGGGCTGTGACTCTCGGTCCGACCGACCCTTCTTCACCGCGCTTATTTATTTCATCATCCATAAAGATCTAATATCATAGTTTACGACTGAACAAAACGATGCAGGATAAAATCTCAATTGTACATTCTTACATGGACTTGCTCAAGGCAATCACTGCCCCCAATTGAATCAGAAGGCACATCCATTTGATATTCATCACCAGTTAAAGGGATACACTACTTTTTTGGAAGTTTAGCTCATTTGCCACCCCCCCCCCCCCCCCCCCCCCCCTACATAACCAAGATACACCATGCCTTACCGGCACTGTCCGCTCAGTTTACAGTGAGCTACAGTCGTGAAGTTAGTTAGCCTCTTTTCCTTCCAAAAAGACAGATTATGTGCATTTTGGATTAACATTTCATCGTGTGGTGAGTACCCGAAGCACAACATGTATTTTGGTGCTGTGAGATGTGTGTTTTGGCAGATTTTTAACAGCTGTACCATTACCCTCCATTCTATGGTGATAATTACTAACTTCACGACTGTAGCTCACTGTAAACTGAGCGGACAGTGCCGGTAAGGCATGGTATATCTTGGTTATGTAGGGGGGGGGGGGGGGTGTGGCAAATGAGCTAAACTTCCAAAAAAGTGGTGTATCCCTTTAAGAAAACCCCTTTTTATCGGCTCTCTTGAGTTGTAGTTTTGTGTGCTTGGCAAAAAGGAAGAACTGATGCTGTATACTCATCTAACGTACCTACCTACCTACCATCTAACGTACCGATCTACCTACCTACCATCTAATGTACCGATCTACCTACCTACCGCTGTGTTTGTGCCCACACCAGAAAAGAGCAAGAGAAAAAAGCACTTGGAATAGAAAACGAGAGAAATCAATCGGGAAAAACTCCCATCGCATAAACATCCATCCTTTCTTATGCCAATGATAGTGTAACTGAGCTCCGAGGAGCAAGTATTGACATTTATATTATATATGTATATTTTAATTGTTCCCTCTTTTCAATGTGATGTTGCATTTTTTTGTTTTGTTTTTACGTTTTGTTTTTGTCGTTTATTTGTACAACACATAGAAGGGGGCTGGAGGGGAAGTGAGGTGGATGAGGTGGAGGTGGAGAGAGAGCCATGTTAAGAGAGGAGGGGACGAGCATAGAGAGAAGCTTCCATAAGACACGCATAGAGGAGAGAACGGCATTTTGCTTGAGGTGCGTTTGTTTCGGGTGTGTTGTACGACGACGCAGACGGTTGGGAACCGGGTGGGTTTGAGGTTTTCTCTCTTCTTTTTTTTCCGTGGGAGGGCCGAGAGCGAGGCCTCATTTTCTGACTTCTGTTTTGGGTCTGGGAACATATCTCGCAGAATGTACAGAAAACGCTTTAATCTAGGTGTTTTTTTTCTTTATTATAGCTAAATTTGAGGGAAAAAAAGAACTTTTTTGTCAATTACTTGTATTGCAAGGCCTCATTTATGTAGATGTTTCACTCCATTCAATAAAAAACAGAAAAGTTGGATGGTGCTTCTGTCTGTTGGTGTTGAATGCAGCTCCTCTTGCTTCAGACGCTCAAGGACGGCTCAATCACAGGCCGGCATGGCAGGCGTTACGGCCCAATCACAGGCCGGCATGGGAGGTGTTACGGCCCAATCACAGGCCAGCATGGGGAAATGGAAAAATGTAAGGATAAATCATGAAAATAAATGAAAAGTTCAAATAAATCTGATCAAGAGGCACTAATTGCAACTCTTTCACTCAATTTCTTATTTTGTAATCTTATATTCCTTACAAGGTGGGTTATCATTCATTCATTGCATCAATATGCTATAGTTTTCTCTCGTGGTTTTTTAAGCAAAATGTTAGTCGGGTAAAGGGGGTATGGATTCAGAAATCAGGGAAAGGGGGTACTGAAGCAAGCCAACAAAAAAAATGTTTGGGAACCACTGCTTATGGTTTTTTTTTTGACATTCTGGTCTAAAGGTTTCTGCCTAGTAAATGCTTGACATTAGTTTCTTAGACAAATAAATTATAAATAGTGAAGTTGATACTGTGTATGTGCTCCTTTCCAAAGCCTTTGTCTCTCCATCAAGGCAAAGGGCGGATAATTTAAATAATCCAAAATAGTTTTGGATTTAACACTTTATCACCACATAAATCCATTTGACATTTGTGATCTTTGATAGTTTTGATGCCTTCACTGTTATTCTTAAATGTGAAAAATGGTCAAAATAGAGAAACATGTTGCTTTTCAAACTTTTGATGGGCAGTGTAAATGAAGAATATGTATAAAACATGTACTGTAGTATAGAAGAATATGAAACATAAGTGTGAATTTACAGCATGTGCAAAAGAAAGCCATGTAGAAAATCTGGTGTCTCAGCGGTTCAGAGTAGTGCGGTGAGTCTAATGATAATTGTCATCACTATATCATATTGTTAATGCACTCTGCTGTAGAAAAAAAACAAGAAAAACCACAAGGCAGTGAACAAGCAGTATTCTTTTTGCCTGGTTTATTGGACTCCCTTTAGATTGTACAACAGAAACTAAGGACCGGATGGTGTGAGGGTCTGAACCAGAAAGCAAGCAAGGTCCAAATGATGGACGGACACTTGAATGGGGAGGATCTACTCTACCTCAAGAACCAAGAAAGATGCCCCCATGTGGATTATTACGATAGGATTTCTTCTGATCTACCAATGTTGAGATGTGCAAGAAGGCAGAGCAAAGCCAGGAACAAGGCCAGTGGAAAAAAAACATCTGTACAGCAGACACATTATAGAAGAAGCATACGATAACAATTCACAGTAGCAGACGTGGACAGTAAGAATTACAATCGTCAAATAAATATCTCATTCAGACCATCCTTAATGCGCCGCATCGTTCATAAATATTTGGGATATTATTACATTCTGTCCGTACAAGCCATTAATACAGGACAGCGGTGCCCAAGAGATGAATAAGATAAGAACAGTGATGCATCGTGTGGAGGGCCGACTCACTGAGATGCCAACGGAAAACAAATCTCTTGAGTTTGATGATGTATGCGGTGACTTAAAATACAGAGAGAAGGAGCAGAGATGTTCCAGGTGGTTTAGAAGCAGAGATGTTCCAGGTGCTTTAGAAGCAGTGGTGATTACAGGTGCAGCACAGATAATAAGGGTGTATCAGGCCTGGTCGCCAGAATAAAACGTTGGCATTGTACAGCTCTGCAATCCACTGGTACGTAGAATATCCGGTTTCTGAACCAAAAATACATTGCAAATCACATTTCTAGATGTGTATATTGATTAGAATATTGATTAGAATCAGAATCGCTTTTATTGCCACAATATGCAGGATTACGTTGTCTTAGGCCATGTTCACATTACAGGCAAATCTGATTTGCTGATAAAGTCATTAATCACCATTATGTTGATTGGTTTCCCAAATCTGATTTGGGAGTGTGTCCGCACTGCCACAACTCTGATTCTCATGTCGGATCTGTGTGTCCAGACCTAAACAGCCTATCTGCATGGGTTGCTATGGTAACGACGTGGGCGTCAGTAAATGCGTACGTTGGTGACGTGGTTTTCCTGCGCAGAAGCATTTGATGACGAGTTGCGAGTGACGTTCAAATCAGATTTGGTGGATCTGCGCGTCCGCACTGAAGTCACATCAGTCGAGAGCAGATTGGAAACTACCTCCATATGTGGTTTGGGACAAGTGACACAAATCAGACTTGGAACATCCAGACTCATAAAACCAATCTGGATAAAGTCATTAATAGGTCACTAAAGTTCACAAATCAGATTTGGCCTCCTAGTCTGAACATAGCCTTAGTTTAAGTGTGCGGCATTCTACACGTTCTACACGTCATAGAGTGTGCTATTGAAATGGCGCAGTGGCCAGTGAAGGTGTTGCGGTCGTGGTGGTGGTCTATATTTCAACCATGAGTTACAGTTAACAACCATAAACGTCAACCAGTTCTTTTACTTGCCTAAACATAACCAAAGTTGTTTCATTTGCATTGGATGTTGGAAAGGCAGCGCAGGTTTCAAATTTAAGTTTAGATTGTCGGTTTGCAGAAATGTAAAATGCCAAGTTTTAGAAACGTAAAAATGCTTGTACGTATCCGTGGTTTGCACATAAAATGGAAACGTTTTATTCTGGTAAGTGGGTTGGTGTGTGATTGTGTTCAGTGCATCAGTTAAGGTTAGTAGAGTCGGGGGTAAAGGGTTAGTCGGCCTTTACTACATGTCTTTTCCACATTATGATCAAGTTAGTCTGATGCTAGGATCTGTGGCTCTGGTCTGGACTAGTGTAGAGCTTAACTCTGGACTGATCATTGTGAGTGTGGACTGGTGTCTGGTGGTTGAGGTGACGCGGTGTTAGAAAAGTTGGACCCTCTTCTTCAGCTCGTTGCGTTTCCACAGCGAGAGGCGGTCGAACTCGCCGATGGGCATCCCAAACATCTCCTGGAACACCTCGGGACCCAGGTGCCTCTGGGAGGAGAGAAGACCAGCACACATTCCAAGTTCAAAACCCCAAACACCAGGATTGATCTCTTTCTCTCTACACAATGACTTTTCACATCAATGACCCCTCATTTAGTCCACAGTAGGAGCCCAAAACTGAGAATATTGATATTGGTAGACATGATTTTGTCCAGAATTCCATGACTAGGCTATCTGTATTGTAGGTAGAAGGATAAGAGCGGTGTTCCTACACATTTTCCATTTCAAAGTTCCATACTTTTCCAGACCTCTCTGTCAGTTAGTCTCGCTTGCCAGACTTCCCTCCCTGCCAGGAGAGAAGTCTGGCTGCATGGAAACGGGCTGCTGGTATAAGCTCTGCCATTGGCTCCGACCCGCTCTGACTGACCGGCTGCGACCATATATGGATTTCCCTTCTGCTCCCTCCGTGACGAATCTGTCTATCTCAAATGCCTGTGCCGCTGTGAAACAACATCATCAACAATGCTAGCTCATTGCTACACGCTGAAAACGATTGGATCTGGATTGTGCCTGCTTTGTACTGCTTTCGGTGTTTTGTTGTAAAGGGAAACAGCGCCTTCCCCTCCCGCTATACCAGAGTGCCAGCCAGTACAGCCAGACTCTCCCCCGTTGTAGGGAGTTGGCAAGTGAGACTACTCTGTCACACCATATTTTTTTGTGACCATTATTTAAAGGGGTTTTCAACATGTACATTTACAAATTACACACACACACACACACACACACAGATAAACCTGTCTTAACAGGTCTGCCCAGTGACTCAGAGTTTGTTTGCCGTCCAGCACTATTGAGGTTGTGGGTTCAAGCCTCAGTTTTGAGGTTGTGGGTTTCAGCCTCAGTTTTGAATGGTGACAGCCAGAGGAAAGAGTGAAAAGCTCTGACCCATTGGTTCAGAGAGTTTGATTGCTGCCCAGCAGTATTGAGGTTGTGGGTTCAAGCGTTTTGAGGTCCTGGGTTCAAGCCTCAGTCAGTTTTGAATGGCGAGAGCCAGAAGAAAGAAAGAAAAGCACTCAGAGAAGAGTTGGGAGTGTGAAGAGGAGGTCCCCGGACCTCATGTTGAGAACCACTGATCTAAAGCAGACTACACCATGACTGAAAAAGCACGAATCCAACACACACAACTTCCACATGCCAACACATGCTTCCGATACACACCTCCAGGCGGGTGCGGTCCACTCCAGGCGGCAGCTTACAGCGCCCTCTGTGGGTCACAATGAGCGCTTCATAGGGATATATCTGCAGAGACAAGGGGTGTGATGCTGGGTCACTGGTGGACTTTACATCATTTTTCTTTTCATTTTCCATTCGGTCAGATTATTGTGAATTCTGCAAAACGCCATTTAGATCTATGATCCAGCTTAACACCATTTAGATCTATGATCCAGCTTAACACCATTTAGCTCTATGATCCAGCTTAACCATTTAGATCTATGATCCAGCTTAACCATTTAGATCTATGATCCAGCTTAACCATTTAGATCTATGATCCAGCTTAACCATTTAGATCTATGATCCAGCTTAACACCATTTAGATCTATGATCCAGCTTAACACCATTTAGATCTATGATCCAGCTTAACCATTTAGATCTATGATCCAGCTTAACCATTTAGATCTATGATCCAGCTTAACACCATTTAGATCTATGATCCAGCTTAACACCATTTAGATCTATGATCCAGCTTAACACCATTTAGATCTATGATCCAGCTTAACCATTTAGATCTATGATCCAGCTTAACACCAGTTAGCTCTATGATCCAGCTTAACACCATTTAGATCTATGCTCCAGCTTAACACCATTTAGATCTATGATCCAGTTTAACATAATTTAGATCTATGATCCAGTTTAACATCATTTAGATCTATGCTCCAGCTTAACACCATTTAGATCTATGATCCAGTTTAACATCATTTAGATCTATGATCCAGCTTAACACCATTTAGATCTATGATCCAGCTTAACACCATTTAGATCTATGATCCAGCTTAACACCATTTAGCTCTATGATCCAGCTTAACACCATTTAGCTCTATGATCCAGCTTAACACCATTTAGCTCTATGATCCAGCTTAACACCATTTAGCTCTATGATCCAGCTTAACACCATTTAGAGCTATGATCCAGGGCCTTTTTCACAGCCGCCATTTTGCGTCTAAAAGGTAGGGTAAACACAGGTGCAAGCAAATCATTAATTAGGGCCCCATCTCTGGAACACCTAAATGGATTGGAAGTTGCAAACCCTAATTCATGTTTTGGTTGCACCTGTGTTACTTCCTGGCATTTAGACACAACATGGCGGCTGTGAAAAAGGCTCATTGGGTATGAAAGCTGAGACTCTTGTGGATTCAATTAGCCCCATTGTATTCATGTGTGATGATGTTAGTCCCCCATTTCATGCTCCGTTCTGCTGAAGAGGGAGGGCGGCTGTTATTGTTTCTTTTTAATTTGTAATGGAGTTTCTGCAGACGGGAGCAGGAGCAAATTCTCCGTGAGGTAAACCGAGAGAGAAGGCAAAACACTGCCCATGTGCTTATTTTACCTAGATTATATATGATACAAAGTGGGTTGATTGCCGCTAACGCCATCCTTTAAGCTTGTCATAGAGAGTGTTGTTATTTAAACTTGCTGCATGTGCATTCTGGAGCCTGGTCGCCAGAATAAAACATTGCTATTGTACAGTATAGAGACACTGCATGAAATAGGCCACGCCCATCACGGGGGAAAAGCTCAGTTAATTTCCACACACCAGCGTCATTTACCTTGAATTAAACATAGCTAAAAGCTGTTGTGTGGTGGGGCTGCGCAGACAACAAATGTAAAACATCGCCAGTTAAAGTTTTTTTGTACTCCCGAGGAAAACAAGGAAGCCATTGAGAATTGGCGAGAAGAGAAATGTGGATGTTGCTGTCAAGGAAGTAAGTTGGAGTGCTCATCTTCCGTATATACGATCTTTTTGTGCAACACCAGAGCATGCACGCGACATAGGAGAACGCCAGGATCGGACGGGAGTTTGTGTTTTCCACCGTTTTGGGCGTGGTTTAGTTTAGTTTAGTTTAGTTTATTAGGATCCCCATTAGTCGCAGCAGGATGCTACGGCTATTCTTCCTTAGCCTAGGTAAACCCAGCCACCACGTGACCTGCTCTCTCAGTTCCCAGTCACTATCTACTACATAGTGACTGAGAACAGGTCTGAGAGCAGGTCACGTGGGGGATGGGTTTACCCAGGCTAATTCTTCCTGGGGTCCGATCACATAGCAAGTACAGTAATACATCAAATACAATACACAAAATAGTAAAGTACAGTAACTTAAGTAGTGCAATATATAACATAAGGTATATGTTATCAGACATGCAATATCAGTGCGCTATAACAGTTCAGCAGTTTTTAACATAACACAGTTTTTAACATAACAGATTTTGTTTCAGTAACAATTTAAATTTTGTTTTACCATTCTCTTTAGAGATGTCTCTGGGGAGCAAGTTCCATTCGAACATACCTCTATACATGACCATTCGTTTCATAGCATTTGTTCTTACTTTAGGAAAAAGTAAATGAATGAATGGTTTCTGAATGATGACGCGCTCCGCAGTGTCTCTATGTTCCTCCTGCAATCCACGATACGTAAAATATCATGTTTCTGAACAGCCTCACCTTCTGCTCCAGGATGCTGGGCAGTGAGTTCCCTCTGTCCATCCGCTCTCTCCGTGCCTCTCCATTCTACACACACACACACACACACACACACACACACACACACACACACACACACACACACACACACACAACAATGCAACAGAGACAAACTATGTTACATCATATTTGTCTGTCATGCATTAAAACTAAACTAGCCTGTTTTGAAAATGTAAGGAGTAGAAAGTACAGATATTTGTCTTAAATTGTCGAGAGTAAAAGTAAAAAGTTGTCAGAAAAATAAATAAAAGTAAAGTACAGATACCTGAAAATCCTACTCAAGTACAGTAACAAAGTAGTTGTACTTAGTTACTTCCCATCTCTGGAGCAGACAACGTGCTTACCTGAACACGTGTTGAAACATGAGCAGACCGCATGCTTACCTGAACACCTGTGGAAACGAGCAGAAGAGAATGAGGTCTGGTACAGTAGAACAGTGCAAAGACTTGGACTCAAAAGACTTGGATATCTGAGGTGGTACAGTATACAGTAAATGACTTGGACTCAAAAGACTTGGATATCTGAGGTGGTACAGTATACAGTAAATGACTTGGACTCAAAAGACTTGGATATCTGAGGTGGTACAGTATACAGTAAATGACTTGGACTCAAAAGACTTGGATATCTGAGGTGGTACAGTATACAGTAAATTAATCTGAGGTGGTACAGTATACAGTAAATGAATCTGAGGTGGTACAGTATACAGTAAATGAATCTGAGGTGGTACAGTATACAGTAAATGACACACAGGCAGTGAACCACCTCATGTAAGTTACAACCCAATCGCTGTTTCTGCAAACCAGGGATACAATACAATCTCAGCGTAAATTAGAAACAAAACGGCAGTTAATTATTTGAACCTTATCTACAGTATCCCTCCAATAGATAAGGTGTCTACAGTATCCCTCCAATAGATAAGGTGTCTATAGTATCCCTCCAATAGATAAGGTGTCTATAGTATCCCTCCAATAGATAAGGTGTCTATAGTATCCCTCCAATAGATAAGGTGTCTACAGTATCCCTCCAATAGATAAGGTGTCTATAGTTTCCCTCCAATAGATAAGGTGTCTACAGTATCCCTCCAATAGATAAGGTGTCTATAGTTTCCCTCCAATAGATAAGGTGTCTACAGTATCCCTCCAATAGATAAGGTGTCTATAGTATCCCTCCAATAGATAAGGTGTCTATAGTATCCCTCCAATAGATAAGGTGTCTACAGTATCCCTCCAATAGATAAGGTGTCTATAGTTTCCCTCCAATAGATAAGGTGTCTACAGTATCCCTCCAATAGATAAGGTGTCTATAGTATCCCTCCAATAGATAAGCTACAGTATCCCTCCAATAGATAAGGTGTCTACAGTATCCCTCCAATAGATAAGGTGTCTATAGTATCCCTCCAATAGATAAGCTACAGTATCCCTCCAATAGATAAGGTGTCTATAGTATCCCTCCAATAGATAAGGTGTCTACAGTATCCCTCCAATATATAAGCTACAGTATCCCTCCAATAGATAAGGTGTCTACAGTATCCCTCCAATAGATAAGGTGTCTACAGTATCCCTCCAATAGATAAGGTGTCTACAGTATCCCTCCAATAGGGGTGCAGACACTTGTCGACCACATACCAAGCTGCACTGAAGTTACAGCCAAAAGGCCCAGAAACTTTATGTTGCTGTTTTCTTTCTTGATACTGTAACTGTAAGGACACTTACCTGTCTGTCCTCTTTCTCCCTCTGTTGAGAACTCAGCAGACTGCATCTGCAAACACAAAAACCGTTTTAGGAAACAGGTTTAGGAAGACTGTCAAATGTAATCCAGGTTTATTTGTTTTTAGATTGTTCAGATTGTTTTTTTGGTATGTCTCAATTTCCGTTGCCTTTCAAATTCATTGTATATGACAGTTTATGAAAGTTTGCAGAATGTATGATTTGGATTTTGAGTTTCACCTAAATTCACTTCACTTTTTTCACATGCATCTGCAATTTCCAGATCCAATCCAATCCAAATGTATTTATAAAGCACATTTAAAAACAACACAATTACATTTTGTACAATCAATCAAAATAGCAGACACACACACATACACACACACACCCTGGCCAAGCAAAAAACAAACAAACAAACAAACAAAAACTTACCCTGGTCAAGCCTGAGCGTGAGGGGGACTTGGAGGCGTTTGTCGACAAACCTGCCAGCAACAAAGCCCAATGAGAACAAGGCAGTGCTAAAGGGGCGGGGACTCCACTCACATGACCAATGAGAACAAGGCAGTGCTAAAGGGGCGGGGACTCCACTCACATGACCAATGAGAACAAGGCAGTGCTAAAGGGGCGGGGACTCCACTCACATGACCAATGAGAACAAGGCAGTGCTAAAGGGGCGGGGACTCCACTCACATGACCAATGAGAACAAGGCAGTGCTAAAGGGGCGGGGACTCCACTCACATGACTTGGACTTGAGTCACAGTTTTAATAGCTAGGACCTGAGTCACAACCCGGGAGAAAAGCATAACAATAACATAACAAAGGCTACTAGCATGACAAATAGCAACCCGGGTGGGGCCATTCATACTGAAACACTGACCTAAATAATATGGACAGAGCTATGATGCTATCCCATTGATCTTGGTCTCCCGTTTGGAGTTGAAACGTTGGCCGTCGCCATCTTGGTTTTTCGTCAGCAGAGTGGGAGGGAATGGGTTTGAGTCTTTCCGCACCTCACGTGAGATGGGAGTTTCCAGGAGCCACAGCTCCACCTGCTATTGGTTCGTGATCGGCAAGCTGCGTGATCACTGGACAGGCAATCTGTCAATCACCCCCTTATCTAGCATCTATTTTACTCCAAACGGGCGAGTTATATAAAAAATGACCCCCCTACAGTTGTTATGAAAAGGTGAAATTAGCTATATAGACCAAAACCGTGTTTTGCCCCTCACTGGAAAGATGTTTAATCATGTTATAAAGTCGGGCATTTTAACATGGGGGGAATGCCTACTGCCCCCGACGCCTAGTGGCCATTCAAGGAACTACAGCTTTTCAATTCACTTCCGCATCATCAGAGGGAAGCCGAGGGGATTGGCCACTGCACTGAAATCAACCCTAGTACAACCCACCTCTCAAGGTGGGTCACCAAGCCGGGTCGGGCAACACGGGCCCAGGGGTTCCCAACCTTTTTTGGCTTGTGACCCCACTTTGACATCACAAAAAATCTAGGGACCCCAGACTAGTTTCAGTATGACATCATCAGTGGCATCATCAATGATGTCACATGTAACAGTGTGGTTACTTCTGGGGACTGGGTCTAAACATACTGAACGTACTGGAGGTCATGTGTGTTCTGTCAGGCAGGGACTGGGTCTAAACATACTGAACGTACTGGAGGTCATGTGTGTTCTGTCAGGCAGGGACTGGGTCTAAACATACTGAACGTACGGGAGGTCATGTGTGTTCTGTCAGGCAGGGACTGGGTCTAAACCAGGGGTGGGCAACTATTTTTCATGGGGGGCCACATGAGAAATCCAGATTGTTGCCGGGGGCCGAACAAATATTGTCATGCCGTAATGGATGGGCAACTTTGATGATAGAGAGGGCCACAAAAAAAGTCCTCGCTACCAGATTTTGCTGAGGGCTGAACGGCACCAGCGCGAAAAAATTGGGGCATTTGAAGCCAGGTTTAGAGGAATAACTAATTTTAAATTAACAGTTGTGATGTCATTATTCAGTCTTAACCACCAATATTTGATCCTTTTCTCACTCACTCCTATGTCACCACACTCTCCCTGCAGGGCTTGAAATTAACTTTTTTCACCACCTGCCAATATGGCTGCTAGATTTTAAAGTTACCAGCCAATTAGAATTTCCACTATCCGAAATGTTTTTCTTGAAATAAACCAGAATACGAGTGGGTTAATTTAAGCATAAGTATCAGTAAGTGGCCGGGATTCTCAAAGCCTGTGTTGAGGGTCACATGAACAAGCTAAATAAATCCAAAACCAACAAGTTAATTATTTAAATTTCTACCTCAATGTAGAACAGCCATTTCTTACACATGAGATTACTTTTGGCCTTTTAGTCATAAAGATTATTGAAAGATATTCCATATTCCAGACTGAAATGCTATAACAGAAGAATATTGGCCAGAATGACATGAACATTTGGACACTTATTCAGCGGGTATCTTGCATGTTGCGTTCAGGTGCACTGTAAAAAAATAAAAATAAAAACTTTTTTTGCAATTCCATCGCGGGCCACACAGGGGGCCGTATGTTGCCCATGTGTGCTTTATAGTAACGTTCAGTCAGAACTCATTTATAATTAAGCCCATAGTTAATGAACTAATCATGTACAAAACACACACACAGTCACATATTTTATATACTAGGGCTGTTGAAACGAATTTTGATATTCGAATATTATTCGAATTTAATAATTATGAACGAAATTCGATTATTATTATTTTTTTAAAACGAATATTTTAATTTTTATTTATTTAAAAAAAAAAAATTTTTTTTTTTTTAGAACACTAGAACAGTGACAAGTTCTGACAACATACTTGAAGAAAAGAGTGTTAACTGAAGTTGACTGTTGAAGCTGCTATACTGATGTAAACCTACCTGTAGCTCTTAAAATGTATGTTCATTCATTGTTAACTGAAGTTGACTGTTGAAGCTGCTATACTGAATGTAAACCTGTAGCTCTTAAGTGCAATACGTGACTGATTTTTTTTTGTTCATGGCTCATTGTTGTTTTGGCAAAGTTTACTTATTTGTTTATTGATAAGGAGCTCAAACAAAGGCTGTGTCTTTTTTTATTATCAATTATTTCATTTTAGCATTTCAGACAGCACCAATACATCACTGATGAATATTAACTAAGCTCTGGTTATCTGACCTATTTTCTAATGCAATGAATGTATGTACATTGTACAAGGAACATGTTTTCTTAAATAAACATCATTGCTGGACTATTTGTGATAAGCCTAATATTATTTTGAATATTCATCCACCATTCACTTTTCCATCTACATTTGGTAAAATGCTTAGAAAAAGTTTTACTTGGTCAAACCCAAAGATTCAGCTATATTTAGAATCAGAACATAACATAAGAGAAGACAACAATTCACTCAGACCAAAAAAAAATTTTTTTTTTTTTTTTTAATTCAATTAAAAATTAATTAAAATATTCGAATATAATTCGAATATTAAAATGTATAAAGCACTGAAATTCGAATTTGATTATAGAGGGAGATTGACAGCCCTATACTGTATATGTTGTAAGCCTAATTTTTGCCATCACAGCTGCTTTTTACATGTATGGGATAATACAGGCTGGTGTCCCAAGCTCTGAGTCATTATAAACTCAATTAGCTACAGAAGGTAATGTTCACATTCAGTCCTTGTATATTTCTCTCATGTGTTCATCATTCCTTTCCTCTTCTGTGTGTGTGTGATTGAGAAATGAGATGCAGGTGGTGTTCATCCTAATCGGCCTGGTCAGGTGTCAGATTGCTGCTGGCTGATTGGCTGGTGGAGAGCATTTAAGCCAGCTGATGCCATCCTGTCGCCCCTTGCTCTCCTCATTCCCCACGATGATGGCTGCTGTGTTCTGTCAGGTAGGAACTGTGTGTAGACCTACTTTAGTAGTTCTGCAGAACTTTATTAAGATGTGTCTTTATCTTGGTAGACCTGTGCAGTCTAAACTGTAAATAGTTACCTTCCAGATCTACACTTTTGTACACTGTAAATAACACTTACCCAAGTAGCAGAAAGTAGGGGGAGAAGCCCTTTAGTTTTTAACATTTTCTCATGTTTATTTTGTAGAAGCTTATAGGTAAGAGCTGTGTCTCTTATTTAATCCATTTTCTTAGGTAAATTTAAGGTTGGGGATTAGTTTGATTGGTTAGTTGTGTTGGGGCCATGCTGTGCTCTGAAACTAAACCTGCTACTTGTGAACTTGTGATGGTGGTTTGGCTGATCATCCTTGGGAGTGGGAAGAGTGGGGGCACTTTTGTGTTGCGGTCCGGTTCCCCGAGGCTGGTTCCTAACATAATTGGGTGCTCGTCTGCTTTTCTCATTCGTCAGCACATCGTCTGTGTGTGTGTGTATATATATATTTTATGTTTGTCTGGTGGGCAGTCTTTGTGCAGGTGGTAAATGGTGTTAGTCAAGGTGACTTTGCATGGAGCTGAGGAAGCTCATGGTGGTAAAGCTGGTGGAGAGGTTTGTTGGAGGAGGAGCCGGTCAGAGGGGACCAGTAAGACTGAGGAGGGGCGTGACAAGGCAGGGCCGTCAGTAGCACCGTTTCGCCTCTTTCTGTGTAGACTGCTACCCTACAAGAGTCTCCGTACATAGACTTGCCTGTCACTCTGACTCCCAAGCCGTCTAAATCAGCGATACAGACGTATTTACAAGTGTCACAGAAACATTTCAAAGCCACATATTGAGAAGAAGAGTTCATAGCTTCTCGACATCAGGGTTAGAAAGCTCGTCGCTGCTCATAAATGCCTCTTTTCATCTGAAGTCTGTGCTGGTGATATTTTTTACCGAGCTTTCGGCCAGAGTGGCGCTGTTGAGCGCTCTGACGGCTGGGAGCTCTAACCTGGAAAAAATATCACCAGCACAGACTTCAGAAGAAAAGAGGCATTTATGAGCAGCGTCGAGCTTTCTAACCCCGACATCGAGAAGCGATGAACCCTTCTTCTCAATATGTGGCTTTGAAATGTTTCTGTGACACTTGTAAATACGTCTGTATCACTGATTTAGACGGCTTGGGAGTCAGAGTCACAGGCAAGTCTATGTACGGAGACGGGACTCTTATAGGGTAGCATAGTCTACACAGAAAGAGGAGAAACGGTGCTACTGACGGCCCTGCCTTGTCACGCCCCTCCTCAGTCTTACTGGTCCCCTCTGACCGGCTCCACCTCCAACAAACATCTCCACCAGCTTTACCACCATGAGCTTCCTCAGCTCCATGCACACCATTTACCACCTGCACAAAGACTGCCCACCAGACAAACATAAAATATATATATATATACTCAGACGACGTGCTGACGAACAAGAAAAGCGGACGAGCCCCCAATTATGTTAGGAACCGGCCTCGGAACGGGACCGCAACACAAAAGTGCCCCCACTCTTCCCACTCCCAAGGATGATCAGCAACCACCATCACAAGTTCACAAGTCGCAGGTTTAGTTTCAGAGCACAGCATGGCCCCAACAACAAACTAATCCCCAACCTTAAACTTACCTAAGAAAAGGATGGATTAAATAAGACAGCTCTCACCTATAAGCTCCTACAAAATAAACATGAGAAAATGTTACAAAAAACTAAAGTGCTTCTCCCTCCTACTTTACTTGGGTAAGATGTTAGTGTACGAAAGTGTAGAGCTGGAAGTAGCTATTTACAGTTATGACTGCACAGGTCCACCAAGATAACACATCTTAAAGTTCTGAAGAGCTAAGTAGGCCTACACAGTTCCTACCTGACAGAACACAGCAAAGAGTCAACATAGTTGGGAGTACAATGAGTGGACTAATAGTTCAGTTACACATTGAGGAAAGGAATGCTGTGAACACATGACAGACTCATACGTTTAAATGCTATAGCAAATACAGTTTTGAATAATAGCCCCAAACTTTTATTTCACGAACTTCCTGTGTCTGCACGTTTAAATGGGTTTGGGGATGCCATCCCTTGCAGTCATTGCCACCGATGATGGCTGCTCTGCTTTCTGTCAGGTAGGCACTGTGTGTAGGCCTACTTCAGTAGTTCTTTAGAACTTGAAGATCTGTCCTTGTCTAGGTAGACTTGTGCAGTCCAAACTGTAAATAGCTACCTTCCAAATCTATACTTTTTTACACTAAATAACTCTTACCCAAGTACCAGAAAGTAGGAGGGAGAAGCCCTTTAGTTTTGTAACATTCTCATGTTTATTTTGTAGGAGCTTATAGGTGAGAGCTGTGTCTATTTTTTTTTTTTTAATCCATCCTTTTCTTAGGTAAGTTTAAGGTTGGTGATTAGTTTGATTTGTTGATGTTGGGGCCATGCTGTGCTCTGAAACTAAACCTGCTACTTGTGATGGTGGTTTGGCTGATCATCTGTGGGAGTGGGAAGAGTGGGGGCACTTTTGTGTTGCCGTCCCCTTCCCCGAGGCCGGTTCCTAACATAATTAGGGGGTCGCCCGCTTTTCTCCTTCGTCAGCACGTCGTCGGAGTATATATATATTTTATATGTTTGTCTGGTGGGCAGTCTTTGTGCAGGTGGTAAATGGTGTGCATGGAGCTGAGGAAGCTCATGGTGGTAAAGCTGGTGGAGATGTTTGTTGGAGGAGGAGCCGGTCAGAGGGGACCAGTAAGACTGAGGAGGGGCGTGACAAGGCAGGGCCGTCAGTAGCACAGTTTCTCCTCTTTCTGTGTAGACTATGCTACCCTACAAGAGTCCCGTCTCCGTACATAGACTTGCCTGTGACTCTGATTCCCAAGCCGTCTAAATCAGTGATACAGACGTATTTACAAGTGTCACAGAAACATTTCAAAGCCACATATTGAGAAGAAGGGTTCATCGCTTCTCGACGTCGGAGTTAGAAAGCTCGACGCTGCTCATAAATGCCTCTTTTCATCTGAAGTCTGTGCTGGTGATATTTTTTCCAGTTAGAGCTCTCAGCCGTCACAGCGCCACTCTGGCCAAAGGCTCGGTAAAAAATATCACCAGCACAGACTTCAGATGAAAAGAGGCATTTATGAGCAGCGTCGAGCTTTCTAACCCCGATGTCGAGAAGCTATGAACTCTTCTTCTCAATATGTGGCTTTGAAATGTTTCTGTGACACTTGTAAATACGTCTGTATCGCTGATTTAGACGGCTTGGGAGTCAGAGTGACAGGCAAGTCTATGTACGGAGACTCTTGTAGGGTAGCAGTCTAAACAGAAAGAGGAGAAGCGGTGCTACTGACGGCCCTGCCTTGTCACGCCCCTCCTCAGTCTTACTGGTCCCCTCTGACCGGCTCCTCCAACAAACATCTCCACCAGCTTAACCACCATGAGCTTCCTCAGCTCCATGCAAAGCCACCTTGACTAACACCATTTACCACCTGCACAAAGACTGCCCACCAGACAAACATAAAATATATATATACACACACACAGACGACGTGCTGATGAATGAGAAAAGCAGACGAGCACCCAATTATGTTAGGAACCGGCCTCGGGGAACGGGACCGCAACACAAGTGCCCCCACTCTTCCCACTCCCAAGGATGATCAGCCAAACCACCATCACAAGTAGCAGGTTTAGTTTCAGAGCACAGCATGGCCCCAACACAACTAACCAATCAAACTAATCCCCAACCTTAAATTTACCTAAGAAAAGAAAATGATGGATTAAATAAGAGACACAGCTCTTACCTATAAGCTCCTACAAAATAAACATCAGAAAATGTTACAAAAAACTAAAGGGCTTCTCCCCCTACTTTCTGCTACTTGGGTAAGTGTTATTTACAGTGTACAAAAGTGTAGATCTGGAAGGTAACTATTTACAGTTTAGACTGCACAGGTCTACCAAGATAAAGACACATCTTAATAAAGTTCTGCAGAACTACTAAAGTAGGTCTACACACAGTTCCTACCTGACAGAACACAGCAGTCAGCACAGCAGCCATCATCGTTGGGAATGAGGAGAGCAAAGGGTGACAGGATGGCATCAGCTGGCTTAAATGCTCTCCACCAGCCAATCAGCCAGCAGCAATCTGACACCTGACCAGGCCAATTAGGATGAACACCACCTGCAATTCATTTCTCAATCACACACACACAGAGGAGGAGTGTGGCTGGTATGTGTTAGAGGGTACACACAGGAAAATACTGTCACAGAGGACTAAGAGATGATTTACCATCTAAGGCAGGGGTGGGCAACTATTTTTCATGGGGGGCCACATGAGAAACCCAGATTGTTGCCGGGGGCCGAACAAATATTGTCATGCCGTAACCCATGGATGGGCAACTTTCATGATAGAGAGGGCCACAAAAAAATGTCCTCGCTACCAGATTTTGCTGAGGGCTGAACGGCGCCAGCACGAAAAATTTGGGGCATTTGAAGCCAGGTTTAGAGGAATAACTCATTTTAAATTAACAATTGTGATGTCATTATTCAGTCTTAACCACCAATATTTGATCCTTTTCCTCACTCACTCCTATGTCACCACCTGCTCTCCCTGCAGGGCTTGAAATTAACTTTTTTCACCACCTGCCAATATGGCTGCTAGATTTTAAAGTTACCAGCCAATTAGAATTTCCACTAGCCGAAATGTTTTTCTTGAAATAAA
>NC_139629.1:23031248-23033748 GCF_964638095.1 Poromitra crassiceps | reverse complement strand
AGCCCGCGTCTATTCTTGTACAAAACATAATTTTCTGCGAAGTATTAGTAAAGTTATAAGCGAAGATCGATTCACAAGGATCTGACAGCTGTCTCCGCCATTTGTTTTTTCTACATTGTCATTTGAGGTAACCAAAGCTTTTAGTAAGAGAGTTGCCATGGCAACTCAATAACCCATGGCCATGGGTTATTGGAGTGGGTTACTGGATTTATACAATGGCTGTGAACCAATCAGATTGCTTGATTTGAGAGAGCCGTTTTATAATTCTCGATATACCATTGTATATCACAATATGGTTCATGTGAGCAAAGTCGTGTTTTAATAATCATATAAGCATGTTATCATTATATTATAATTACCTGGCAATTGTCACATGATATCATCATGATATGATGCCACTGAAAGACGACAAACGATAGTACTGAATTATCGCCCAGCCCTAGGACATACAGTTGTTACTCATTTTGCCCGGTCACTCCACCGCAGCACCAGCGCCACGCTGCCACCGGGGCAGCAGCGGCACACCGGAACCAGCAACGGAGCCAAAGCCAAGCCAAACGAGTTGCAGAAATTATGACTACTCTAACCTTAACCGGAACTAACTAGCAGAAAGGAATCTAGCTAATCTACAGCCTAACCTGCCCCTATCCTAACCTACTCTAATCTAATTTTAGCTAGCTTTAACTATATAACAATAAAAAAAATCTAGCTGATCTACAGGTACAGCCTAACCTAAACTATTCTAAGAGGAGGAATCTTGTGAGGGCCGATGCAACTAGGGAGCCCCTAGTTGGGGGACTTGAGGGACTTGAGCGTCTGAATAATGCTGGAGTTGAACAACTCATCAGTTTTCTGGGGACCCCTCGAACCCCTTCAAGGACCCCTGGAGGTCCCACGTTGAGAACCACTGATCTATATTGTTAGCAGGCATGTTGGTTGCAGATGATTACCTTCTGCATGACTGGAGAGAAACCTTCCTCTTGTTTCAACTGGATGTTTCTGGAAGAGACACAGAGAGAGAGAGAGAGAGAGAGAGAGAGAGAGAGAGAGAGAGAGAGAGAGAGAGAGAGGGTTAAAAACACTGGATGTTTCTGGAAGAGCCACAGAGAGAGAGAGAGAGAGAGAGAGAGAGAGAGAGAGAGAGAGAGAGAGGGTTAAAAACACTGGATGTTTCTGGGAGAGACACACAGAGAGAGAGAGAGAGAGAGAGAGAGAGAGAGAGAGAGAGGGTTAAAAACACTGGATGTTTCTGGAAGAGACACACAGAGAGAGAGAGAGAGAGAGAGGGTTAAAAACACTGGATGTTTCTGGGAGAGACACACAGAGAGAGAGAGAGAGAGAGAGAGAGAGAGAGAGAGAGAGAGAGGGTTAAAAACACTGGATGTTTCTGGAAGAGCCACAGAGAGAGAGAGAGAGAGAGAGGGTTAAAAACACTGGATGTTTCTGGAGAGACACAGAGAGAGAGAGAGAGAGAGAGAGAGAGAGAGAGAGGGTTAAAAACACTGGATGTTTCTGGAAGAGCCACAGAGAGAGAGAGAGAGAGAGAGAGGGTTAAAAACACTGGATGTTTCTGGGAGAGACACAGAGAGAGAGAGAGAGAGAGAGAGAGAGAGAGAGAGAGAGAGAGAGAGAGGGTTAAAAACACTGGATGGTTCTGGAAGAGCCACAGAGAGAGAGAGAGAGAGAGAGAGAGAGAGGGTTAAAAACACTGGATGTTTCTGGGAGAGACACAGAGAGAGAGAGAGAGAGAGAGAGAGAGAGAGAGAGAGAGAGAGAGAGAGAGGGTTAAAAACACTGGATGGTTCTGGGAGAGACACACAGAGAGAGAGAGAGAGAGAGAGAGAGAGAGAGAGAGAGAGAGAGAGAGAGAGAGAGGGTTAAAAACACTGGATGTTTCTGGGAGAGACACAGAGAGAGAGAGAGAGAGAGAGAGAGAGAGAGAGAGAGAGAGAGAGAGAGAGAGAGAGAGGGTTAAAAACACTGGATGGTTCTGGAGAGACACAGAGAGAGAGAGAGAGAGAGAGAGAGAGAGAGAGAGAGAGAGAGAGAGAGAGAGAGAGAGGGTTAAAAACACTGGATGGTTCTGGGAGAGACACACAGAGAGAGAGAGAGAGAGAGAGAGAGAGAGAGAGAGAGAGAGAGAGAGAGAGAGAGAGAGAGAGAGAGAGAGGGTTAAAAACACTGGATGGTTCTGGGAGAGACACACAGAGAGAGAGAGAGAGAGAGAGAGAGAGAGAGAGAGAGAGAGAGAGAGGGTTAAAAACACTGGATGGTTCTGGAAGAGCCACAGAGAGAGAGAGAGAGAGAGAGAGAGAGGGTTAAAAACACTGGATGTTTCTGGGAGAGACACAGAGAGAGAGAGAGAGAGAGAGAGAGAGAGAGAGAGAGAGAGAGAGAGGGTTAAAAACACTGGATGGTTCTGGAAGAGCCACACAGAGAGAGAGAGAGAGAGAGAGAGAGAGAGAGAGAGAGAGGGTTAAAAACACTGGATGTTTCTGGG
>NC_139629.1:22919718-23031048 GCF_964638095.1 Poromitra crassiceps | reverse complement strand
AGACACAGAGAGAGAGAGAGAGAGAGAGAGAGAGAGAGAGAGAGAGAGAGGGTTAAAAACACTGGATGGTTCTGGGAGAGACACAGAGAGAGAGAGAGAGAGAGAGAGAGAGAGGGTTAAAAACACTGGATGGTTCTGGAGAGACACACAGAGAGAGAGAGAGAGAGAGAGAGAGAGAGAGAGAGAGAGGGTTAAAAACACTGGATGTTTCTGGAAGAGCCACAGAGAGAGAGAGAGGATAAAAAAAGCAGAAGAAACACATTTCATTACAGACTGACATTTTACAAAACAGTCTAACATGATTAAATTATTTTGATGTTGTTGCTACACTGAGAAAAAGCAAACCAATCAAATCTCTGTAGAGGTAAATGCATTGTTTTGCATGCTCGATTTTGAGCTGCTTTCAGATGCCACACACACACGCACGCACGCACGCACGCACGCACGCACGCACGCACGCACGCACACACGCACGCACACCACGCACCGCACGCACACCTTCTCTTTCTGTCATCTCTCATTTCCTCCTCTGCCAAAGCGCTCTGTTCTGACGCGCTTTACGTCACAACGCATCACAATGGAGCTGCGGAAGTTCTGCTCGAGACGCGGGATCTGCTCCGAGGGCTGTTGTTAATGTTTATTTTTATTTCTTAAGTAAGGGCATATCCAGGAGAATCCATGAGAGCCTTAACGAGCCTTAATGACTTGCAGCTGGCGGGGGCGGAGTTTCTGCAGGAGGACTTTTCTCCATGAGGTAAACAGAGAGAGAAGGTAAACACTGCCCATGTGCTTATATTACCAAGATTATATATGATACAAAGTGGGTTGATTATCGGTAAAGCCATCCTTTAAGCCGGGTGTGTGGCCCCAATTCACCCTTTGCTAAGTCGATAAATCAGATGTTGATGATGATGATGAGGCAATGACGACGATTATGATGATGATGACGATATGTAACTGAACACAATGATCTCTTCATTCACAGTAGGCTACCACTAGCCAACAAATGATATTGTGAATGTACTGCTCTCACAAGCATATTGGACTCCTTTCTGTCTACTTCTGTCTGATATTTGGGAGCTGTTACTCCAGAAATTGGCCGTTATTTACTTGGGAATGTCTCTCACTCATATCGTTGTGAACGGCATTTTTACGTGTGGCTTGCCTTCCATAGCAACAGTAACCAAGGGGGGCAGGACTTAGCAAAGGGTGAATCACCTAGTCGGGTGTGTGTCCCCAATCACCTGGTCTTAAGTCGGGTGTGTGTCCCCAATCACCTGGTCTTAAGCCGGGTGTGTGTCCCCAATCACCTGGTCTTAAGTCGGGTGTGTGTCCCCAATCACCTGGTCTTAAGTCGGGTGTGTGTCCCCAATCACCTGGTCTTAAGTCGGGTGTGTGTCCCCAATCACCTGGTCTTAAGCCGGGTGTGTGTCCCCAATCACCTGGTCTTAAGCCGGGTGTGTGTCCCCAATCACCTGGTCTTAAGCCGGGTGTGTGTCCCCAATCACCTGGTCTTAAGCCGGGTGTGTGTCCCCAATCACCTGGTCTTAAGCCGGGTGTGTGTCCCCAATCACCTGGTCTTAAGCCGGGTGTGTGTCCCCAATCACCTGGTCTTAAGCCGGGTGTGTGTCCCCAATCACCTGGTCTTAAGCCGGGTGTGTGTCCCCAAATTTGACTTAAGTAAAAGCACATGCACACACCAAAGAAACTATGGGACAAAGTCTGGCACCAAGCAGAGCATCAGAACATTGGTATGATGTAATAATGGCAGTTCCTTGTTTTATAGCTTCCTTGACACACACACACACACACACACACACACACACACACACACACACACACACACACACACACACACACACACACACACACACACACACACACACACACACACACACACACACACACACACACACACACACACACACACTTACGTCAGATCCCTCAGGCTATATAGCCTAAATGATGGGGCAGAGCACAAAGAGAATTTGAGTGGAGGCTTGTTGCTATTCGAGCCTTCCTCTCCTCTCCTCCTCTGCTCTGCTCTGCTCTGCTCTCTCCTCCTCTCCTCTCCTCTCCTCCTCTGCTCTGCTCTGCTCTCTCCTCCTCTCCTCTCCTCTTCTGCTCTGATCTCTCCTCCTCCTCTGCTCTCCTCTCCTCCTCTGCTCTCTTCTTCTCTCCTCCTCTCCTCTCCTCCTCTCCTAACCTGATGCTGCCAGATGCTTTGGATTTGGATCATGTGATCATGAGCTCATGATTTCAAGAGCTGCCTCACAAGGTTACTCCCATCCATCCATACACTCTATTTATCTATCTATCTATCTATCTATCTATCTATCTATCTATCTATCTATCTATCTATCTATCTGTCTATCTATCTATCCATCTATCCATCTATCCATCTATCCATCTATCTATATATCCTCATCTATCTAATTATATATATCTATCTAGCCGTCGTGTAAAAACCCACCTTACTTGCAGGGTCGCTCTATCGGCTAAACGGCCCAGCTTGGCAACTTTTAGACTGAAGAAAATGCCACTAGTTTGTGGATATTAGTGGGATTTTTGGCCAGTTTAAAAGGGGATTTAGATTGGTCAAAAATCCCACTAATATCCACAAACTACTGTCAATTTCTTCAGTCTAAAAGTTGCCCACAGCTGTGCCGTTCAGCTGATAGCGCGACTCTGCAAGTGAGGTGGGTTATTTACGCCTCACCTCGGCTGGTGACATAAATGTTGGCGGTGGTCCAACACGTTATTTTCCGCCCCATGTTCTTCTTCTCCTCTCGATTTAATGTATTTGCCTCTCCCTTTCTGGCATGAGTCAGTGATTCAGTGATTCCCACAGGCTGAATTTCGACGGAATAAGCCGACAGAAAAAAGAAAGAAAATCGTCTCACGGATGAGACGACTTTCACTGCAGTGCTTACTGAGCCAGTGTCAAGTCAGTCAGAATGTAAGTAGGTCATCCGCTTTAGCTCTTTCAAAATAAAACCCTTGTGGTAACGTTAAAATTCATTTTAATTTTGAGTAATGCTTTACAGCCAGTTTCACTCATAAGTCATCTTAACATCGTGCGTCCTGGTAGCTCACGTGGTAGCACGCATACCACGAAGGCTCGGCCCTTTGCACGGCCAACAAGGGTTCGAATCCAACCTGCGGTCCTTTGCCGCATGTCATCCCCTCTCTCTCTCCCCACCTTTCCTGTCTGCCTACTGTCATATAAAAAAAATAAAGGTGAAATGCCAAAAAAAAAGAAGTAATCTCAACATCTACACTTTGATACAAGGTTTGCTGCTTCGTTTGTTGAAACACCCTTTTCTCCTCCAATGTACATCAGTAAGGCTATTTACTTGTAAATTTGTAAATTTAAAATGTAACTAACCCCCAAAACACTTTTTTCAGCTTTTAACCAATATATATGGCTTTTGGGGTGGTATGTGAAGGATTCTGGTCAAAATCTCCACTTTTGAGACCAATCTGTTACAATTTTACAAACTCCTGTCATTTCAGCAGCATAGGTTCCCTCTATGGGTTCAAACCTCCTTTTTTGCGTGCCCTCAAATGAATGGCCGATTTGGTACATTGTTACGTCACGGTGGTATTTGCGCGTGCCCTTTCCCATTCATGTTTTTTTCCCCATGTGATTATTATTGTAGTTCACGCCAGGAGAGTTAGGTTGCAACATCTCCATTCACTCCAATGGACCCGTACTAGCGCGAGCCCTTTAAATCATTGAGTGCCAATGACGTTGATCGGCGTCAAATCAAATAGTAACGTAGAGTGCCAATGACGTCGAACGACGTCAAAATGGTTTTTTGACAGTGGGACGTGGATCAAAGCCTCATGCATCTCCTGTAAAAATATTGGAGCTATTGAAGGTGTATAACCTATTTTACGGACCCATTAGGTGGCGACAGTGCTCTCCAGATTAGAGAAAGTTGAGGAAAAACAGCAGAAAAAGCTGTGATGAAAGAGAAACCGATGCATGAGCCAGAGCGGCACAGATTGCTCTGGCTGGAGCTAACGTTAGCTGCGAACAGCAGTCAATCCGCTCCCACAACTGAGCCCCTCTGTCTCTGCTGCGATAGTTTCTCCACACGATTAGCCGCCAGAAAAGAAAACCATCGGTGTCACGCTGGGAGCCGGCGCACAAGGCGGAGCCCTCCGAAAATAGACTGGGTGCAGCGCACTTTGAAACGCGCAGCAGAAAGCCTAGAATCGGACGCAGCTTCATCCCAGCTCACAACCGAAACCCCAGAAACGAACTCAGCGAGCCCGATCCAGACTCCCCCGACGAGCGGCCGCCATCCGAACGTGGATCCGCAGGCAGCAGAGCCTGCCATAGCAGGCAGCAGAGACTCGCCTGACACACGCAGCAGAGCGAGCAGAGCCACCAGAGACACTCCCACGGAGGAGGAGTTTGGAGTTGAGGGGGGTGGGGGTGCTGTTTATTGAAGGAAATTACTGTTCAGAAAATATTAGCTTCAGAGTCAGTGATTTGCTTGAAATGCTTCATTTCACAAAAGGCTCATTATCTCAGCTTCTAGATGGAAACGTCTGTTTTTGGTGAAATCAACCTATCTTCTCCGGCTGATAACTAAAGAACGGAAAATGATATCAATAAACTTTTTTTTGCTGATGATAGAAGAGCGTCTCATCGTTCTTTGGGCGTGTTCGGTGTTTACATAGTAATATCACACAATATTCTGTGGGCCTCGAGAAATCACTGAAAACGCTCTGAAACTCTGGCACTGGGAGCATAAGAGTGCAATGCATCATGGGTAATCACCTACTGGCTAATGTTAGCGGCTAGTTGGTTATGTTGCATGGCAGTAAAATTGACCAGATTTTAACCATTTCGGGCAAAACCCTTTCCATACGGACTCAGCAGAGTTGGTTAGTTGTTTATAACGTGGCTATATTTATAATATAGCCACGTTGATACACTGTCTTGCAAAAAAGAACTAGAACGACCGCACCGCAGATATATGCCTCCGCCAACAAGTGAGCAGTCGACAGTGTTGGGGAAGCTACTTTGAAAGCATAGCTTAGGAAGCTACCAACTACTTCACCATGGAAGTAGTTGAAACTATAGCAAAGCTACCCTGGGAGAAATGTAGTTTAGGAAACTACAAGCTACGCAGAAAAAGTAGTTAAAAAGTAGCACTCTCTCTCTCTCTCCACCCTCCACAGCTCTTTCTCTCTCTCTCCACCCTCCACAGCTCTCTCTCTCCACCCTCCACAGCTCTCTCTCTCTCCACCCTCCACAGTTCTCTCTCTCTCCACCCGCCACAGCTCTTTCTCTCTCTCCACCCTCCACAGCACTCTCTCCTCCACCCTCCACAGCTCTCTCTCTCTCTCTCCACCCTCCACAGCTCTCTCTCTCCACCCTCCACAGCACTCTCTCTCTCTCCACCCTCCACAGCTCTTTCTCTCTCCTCCACAGCTCTCTCTCTCCACCCTCCACAGCTCTCTCTCTCTCCACCCTCCACAGCACTCTCTCTCTCCACCCTCCACAGCTCTTTCTCTCTCCTCCACCCTCCACAGCTCTCTCTCCACCCTCCACAGCTCTTTCTCTCTCTCTCCACCCTCCACAGCTCTTTCTCTCTCCTCCACCCTCCACAGCTCTTTCTCTCTCCTCCACCCTCCACAGCTCTTTCTCTCTCCTCCGCCCTCCACAGCTCTCTCTCCTCCACCCTCCACAGCTCTCTCTCCTCCACCCTCCACAGCTCTCTCTCCTCCACTCTCCACAGCTCTCTCTCCTCCACCCTCCACAGCTCTCTCTCCTCCACCCTCCACAGCACTCTCTCTCTCCACCCTCCACAGCACTCTCTCTCTCCACCCTCCACAGCACTCTCTCTCTCTCCACCCTCCACAGCACTCTCTCTCTCCACCCTCCACAGCACTCTCTCTCTCTCTCTCTCCACCCTCCACAGCTCTCTCTCTTTCCCTCCAGCTATCTCTCTCTCCCTCCACAGCACTCTCTCTCTCCACCCTCCACAGCACTCTCTCTCTCTCTCCACCCTCCACAGCCCTCTCTCTCTCTCCACCCTCCACAGCACTCTCTCTCTCTCTCCACCCTCCACAGCTCTCTCTCTCTCCACCCTCCACAGCACTCTCTCTCTCCACCCTCCACAGCACACTCTCTCTCTCTCTCTCTCCACCCTCCACAGCACTCTCTCTCTCCACCCTCCACAGCACTCTCTCTCTCTCTCCACCCTCCACAGTTCTCTCTCTCCCTCCAGCTATCTCTCTCTCCCTCCACAGCTCTCTCTCTCCACCCTCCACAGTTCTCTCTCTCTCCACCCGCCACAGCTCTTTCTCTCTCTCCACCCTCCACAGCTCTCTCTCTCTCTCCACCCTCCACAGTTCTCTCTCTCTCCACCCGCCACAGCTCTTTCTCTCTCTCTCCACCCTCCACAGCACTCTCTCCTCCACCCTCCACAGCTCTCTCTCTCTCTCCACCCTCCACAGCTCTCTCTCTCCACCCTCCACAGCACTCTCTCTCTCTCCACCCTCCACAGCTCTTTCTCTCGCCTCCACCCTCCACAGCTCTCTCTCTCCACCCTCCACAGCTCTCTCTCTCCACCCTCCACAGCACTCTCTCTCTCTCCACCCTCCACAGCTCTTTCTCTCTCCTCCACCCTCCACAGCTCTTTCTCTCTCTCTCCACCCTCCACAGCTCTTTCTCTCTCCTCCACCCTCCACAGCTCTTTCTCTCTCCTCCACCCTCCACAGCTCTTTCTCTCTCCTCCACCCTCCACAGCTCTTTCTCTCTCTCTCCACCCTCCACAGCTCTTTCTCTCTCTCTCCACCCTCCACAGCTCTTTCTCTCTCCTCCACCCTCCACAGCTCTTTCTCTCTCCTCCACCCTCCACAGCTCTCTCTCTCCACCCTCCACAGCTCTCTCTCTCTCCACCCTCCACAGCTCTCTCTCCTCCACCCTCCACAGCTCTCTCTCTCTCCACCCTCCACAGCTCTTTCTCTCTCCTCCACCCTCCACAGCACTCTCTCTCTCTCCACCCTCCACAGCTCTTTCTCTCTCCTCCACCCTCCACAGCTCTTTCTCTCTCTCTCCACCCTCCACAGCTCTTTCTCTCTCCTCCACCCTCCACAGCTCTTTCTCTCTCCTCCACCCTCCACAGCTCTTTCTCTCTCCTCCACCCTCCACAGCTCTCTCTCCACCCTCCACAGCTCTTTCTCTCTCTCTCCACCCTCCACAGCTCTTTCTCTCTCTCTCCACCCTCCACAGCTCTTTCTCTCTCCTCCACCCTCCACAGCTCTTTCTCTCTCCTCCACCCTCCACAGCTCTCTCTCTCCACCCTCCACAGCTCTCTCTCTCTCCACCCTCCACAGCTCTCTCTCCTCCACCCTCCACAGCTCTCTCTCTCTCCACCCTCCACAGCTCTTTCTCTCTCCTCCACCCTCCACAGCTCTCTCTCTCTCCACCCTCCACAGCAGCACTCTCTCTCTCTCCACCCTCCACAGCTCTTTCTCTCTCTCTCCACCCTCCACAGCTCTCTCTCTCCACCCTCCACAGCTCTTTCTCTCTCCTCCACCCTCCACATCTCTTTCTCTCTTCTCCACCCTCCACAGCTCTTTCTCTCTCCTCCACCCTCCACAGCTCTCTCTCTCTCCACCCTCCACAGCTCTCTCTCCTCCACCCTCCACAGCTCTCTCTCTCCACCCTCCACAGCTCTTTCTCTCTCCTCCACCCTCCACAGCTCTCTCTCTCTCCACCCTCCACAGCTCTCTCTCCTCCACCCTCCACAGCTCTCTCTCTCCACCCTCCACAGCTCTTTCTCTCTCCTCCACCCTCCACAGCTCTTTCTCTCTCTCTCCACCCTCCACAGCACTCTCTCTCTCTCTCCACCCTCCACAGCTCTCTCTCTCCACCCTCCACAGCTCTCTCTCTCTCCACCCTCCACAGCTCTCTCTCTCCACCCTCCACAGCTCTCTCTCTCTCCACCCTCCACAGCTCTCTCTCCTCCACCCTCCACAGCTCTCTCTCTCCACCCTCCACAGCACTCTCTCTCTCTCTCCACCCTCCACAGCACTCTCTCTCTCCACCCTCCACAGCTCTCTCTCCTCCACCCTCCACAGCTCTCTCTCTCTCCACCCTCCACAACACTCTCTCTCCACCCTCCACAGCTCTCTCTCCTCCACCCTCCACAGCTCTCTCTCTCTCCACCCTCCACAACACTCTCTCTCTCCACCCTCCACAGCTCTCTCTCTCTCCACCCTCCACAGCTCTCTCTCCTCCACCCCCCACAGCTCTCTCTCTCTCTCCACCCTCCACAGCTCTTTCTCTCTCCTCCACCCTCCACAGATCTCTCTCTCTCCACCCTCCACAGCACTCTCTCTCTCTCCACCCTCCACAGCTCTTTCTCTCTCCTCCACCCTCCACAGCTCTTTCTCTCTCTCTCCACCCTCCACAGCACTCTCTCTCTCCACCCTCCACAGCTCTCTCTCTCTCCACCCTCCACAGCTCTTTCTCTCTCCTCCACCCTCCACAGATCTCTCTCTCTCCACCCTCCACAGCACTCTCTCTCTCTCCACCCTCCACAGCTCTCTCTCTCTCTCTCCACCCTCCACAGCTCTCTCTCTCTCTCTCCACCCTCCACAGCTCTCTCTCTCTCTCTCTCCACCCTCCACAGCTCTCTCTCTCTCCACCCTCCACAGCTCTTTCTCTCTCTCCCTCCATGTCTTTCTCTCCCCCTCCAAAAACAGTGTGCCTCCTCTGCCTGTCATCTGCAGCACCCCCCCCCCCCCCCCCCTCTCTCTCTCTCTCTCTGTCTGTGTGTGTTTATCAGCTGGGCCAGCCGGCCCACGCCCAGTCAGCCTCAACAGTCACTGCTGTGGAGACACCCCTCCCTCCAGAGAGCAGCTTAACACCGTGGAGAGAGACCTTACCTCCTCTCTCACTCCTAACCACCACCTATTGTTGTTGGAGCATCCCTCACAAAAACACACACACAGTCACACACACACACACACACACACACACACACACACACACACACACACACACACACACACACACACACACACACAAACAAACTCTTAGGCATGCACAATATGGATTATTTTCAGCCGATACCGCTAAGCCATAATTCCACCGTTTTGTATTTTGAAGGGTAAGGAAGGCTAAGATGTAGTGAGCAACGATGGACGATATAATATTCCATATTCTGACCTAACCAAATCTAACTGACATTATAACAAAACAAAAACACTTCTTAATCTTCAAATGTTCATCTCACAAACATGCTTTAAATTTGCCTTGACATAATCGGTCAAATCAGACCTGTATTACTGTAAATACAGGTTATCAGTAGTAAAGTGCATCACTCAATACAACAATAAAGGCGTTTATAGAACCCAAAGCCTATGGCTGCTTAGTCTGCCGATAAAACACAATGACAAAAGGCATAGGTCATTGTAATTTTATGCTTAAAGGTCCATTCCGTAACTTCTAACTCTTACTGGCGCGCGTGCGCCAGCAGCTGCTTGGCTAAAACAGCAGAGGTGTTGGTTGCTTTGTAACGTTAGCTGATAAAAGTCACTTGAAAACGGCAACCTGGACAATTTATCTGCCAGATCAGCCTCGAGACGGCCGGGAAGGATTCATGTTTTGGCTGGTGTTGGCTGCGGGGAAGTCGATAGCCTACTCACGTTAGCATGAGCCAGGAGCTAACTGCCTGCTCCGACTATTATTACAGTCTAAAGCTTGTGGCATACTCTTTGCGCCCAGCCAAGCGCATAGGGCGCGCGGCGATTATGATGTCATCGCACGGGGCGTGTCGGGGGGCGAGGCCTGAGCGCAGCGCGGCGTGTCCATCGAGATTTTTCTATCAGCGCGTCGGGTTTTGCTGCCTGTGCCTGTGAGATCTCCGTGGTAGGCTATCAGTGGATATCTGCTGTGATTGAGTCCTCACCGTCCTCATCGTCGTAAAGTCGCCTTTGAAGCATGATGTTCGATTATAACAAACTAGTTGTGTGGCTTAGCCTTCCCAAATGTTGAGGGTCGTTTTTTAGAATTTAATACATAGAATTGGGAACGTTACATTCAATTTCATTCAGACTGCCTGCATGAAGAGTATGCCAGAAGCTTAATGCCTGGGGCCTATGTGAGCTGGACACGACCAAACGGAACAGTCAAACAATGTCCCATAAGCATTACGGTAGTAACGTTAGGCATATTTATGACTGTTACATTATCCACACAGGACGGTAACATTATTAGTGGAGCTTCTGGGTGGTAATCGATTATCTATCTTAGTTAGCAAGCAAGTTAAGTTAAGTTAAGTTATCCTTTATTTATCCCCATTGGGAAATTCATCCTCTGCATTTGACCCATCCTTCCTAGAACTAGGAGCAGTGGGCAGCCACAGTGCAGCGCCCGGGGGCCAGCTCCAACTCTTTTGCCATTGCCTTGGTCAGGGGCACTGACAGGAGTGTTAACCCTAAAATACATGTCTTTTGATGGTGGGAGCAAACCCACACGAACACGGGGAGAACATGCAAACTCCACACAGAAAGGACCTGGGACGGACCGGGGTTCGAACACGGGACCTTCTTGCTGTGAGACAACAGTGCTAACCACTGAGCCACCGTGCCGTCCGTTAGCAAGCTAACGTTATGATAGACAGCCTCAGCAGCTAACTGTTAGCTGACCAAACGGAACAGAGCTGTTACTGCAGTCAGTCAAACAATGTTCCATGACCATAAGCAAACGGTAGTAACTTGCATATTTGCGACTGTTGCATTATCCACACAAGACGGTAACGTTATTAGCGGAGCTTCTGGGTGGTAAATCCGCAATAACCACAATATCACAGCAGCTAAAATTACAACAAGCTCACGTAAGGTCCCTCCATGAACCGAAAACACAGCTCCGACTCTAGTTTCTCCTCGACGCCGGTCACATTGCTGCTGTTTGGCCAGACGGGCTTCACTAGATACACCTTTTTTCTTTTTCTGTGTGGACTTTTTACTGGACTCTGTGTTGTTGGTTGTTTGATGACATTCATTGACTGCATTAGCTAGCGAACGCAATGTTAGCCTGTGTTGTTAGCCTTCTTCTTCGTTGGTGTTTACTGGCTGAAGCGCTGAGAGGCAGGCTCGTGAACGCGCAGAACGTCACATCTGCTAGATTTGCTGGGAAATTGTGACTTGACAGGAGCAGAAGGCTGCATTCATAGCATTGGAACGCAGAGAGACGCGGCTGTGCTCATTTTTTAAGTTACGTAACGGAGCATTCACTCATTGGTAATAAAGAAAAAACACTTTGTGAACATTTATTTCTTCCCAAAACTTACGGAATGGACCTTTAAAGGTATCAAAATGAATTTTCCTTGTAAACAATTATTTTTGTATAGATATTATTATAGCTGATATTTATCAGCTATAATAATGCTGATACCGATAATAGCTGATAAATATTGTAACGTGTTTGGGTAATCCAGGTATTACCTGTATGTGATGTGCAACCTAAGTGTCTGGATCGCAGCTAGGAACTGATGTGTGTGGGTGTGTTCCTAGGGGGAAGGGGATGTATGTGACCAGCGGCCGGGGCGGAGGCCAGTCAGGCCAGGGTGGGCGAGCTGACCGGGTGGTTTAGAGCTAGCAGCGAAGCTAGCTGCTAGGAGCGTGTATTGTGAAGACAAGAATAAAAAGCCTGTACCAACTTCAAGTCTCCAGTTCCTTGGACGAATACCCAATTCGTTACATTGGTGCCAGACAGTAAAGCGGTAACGCCTCTGATTCGGCCGAGAGGGGAGAGGGTGAGAAGGAACGGCAAAAGAGACGGGTGGTGCGGCTTTTTGGCTCTAGAAACTAGCGCTAGTAAGTTAGCGACCAGGGGTGCTAACTGCTAACTGCTAGCTGCAACCACGTGCGATGGTGCGCGGAGAATCAAGTATCTCCGGAGAATGGCCATCGGTGAACGGGAGGAAAGGAGAGCTGACGGCGGGGATCAGCTCGATGCTGGCGGGCATGGAGGCCCGTGTGTTGAGAGAGGTCGGACGGCTGGTAGAAGAAACTCCTGCCTGGGCAGTGGAGGTGATGCGGGCGCTGCGAGAAGTCATGCAGCGGGTGGACTTGATGAGCGCGGAGGTAATGCAGCGGGGAGAGCGGCCGGAAGAGCCACGAAAGAGACTGTGTTGGACCTGCAGAGAGCCGGGCCACGTGGCGAGGTGGTGCCGATGCGGTTCCGGGAGACGGACCGGGTATGCGGGACAACGACATGGACAGCAGGGAGCCTGCTGGACATGTAGCGAGATCGGACATTTAGCCAGAGAATGTCAAGAGGCTGTCGGGGATTGGAGGACAGCGGGAGAGGAGAGACAGGTGAGGCTTTGTTGGGCTTGCCAGTCGCCTGAACATTTAGCTAGAGACTGCACTAAGAGTGTGAACGCTGGAAGAGACACACAGCCGGGGGAGCAGCCCGAGCAACAAGCAGCGGAGCAACGGGGCAGTACAGAGCCGATTGTTCTGGGCAGGAGAGTGACTGTTGAGCCGGCCCAGGCTAGCTGCTCTGGAGCGGGGATCGTTTTGAACAGCCAGAGGGAAGTGAGCGACATCACCTGCAATGCTGTTACAGTCGGGGGAGCGGCGCTCGTGTCCCCGGGGGAGCGAGAGGGGTCAACGCTGGAGGAGCCGGCCCAACCATGCCGCTACACAACCCCCACGGCTGCACTGCAGAAAGTCGAGGTGGAGATCGACGCCGATGGTGTCCGCCCTGCTGTCCTCAACACGCCGCCCCCTGGGGGAGCGGGACGGGAGGACGAGCGAGTGCGAGGCCGGGAGGACGACGCCAGGGTCAGCTGGAGAGTCGACGGGCGCGAGTGGAGACCGGAGGACGAGGATGTCGATCCGGTGCTCGTTCGTGCATTTGCTACTGGAACAAGCAAAAAGGGGGGACCGAAAAGAGTGCTTCAGGGGAATTGGTGAAGCTGGGAAAAGGGGGGATGGAAATGGGGTTTAAAAGAAAAGCTAAGGAAAATGTGGGGGGCTTGTGTTTGAATTGAAATGTGTGAAAAAGAAGGAAATAATGAAAACTAGACATTATGGAGTGCCTAATGGGAAACTAGACATTATGGGGGTACCTAATGGAAAACTAGACATTACGGAGTACCTAATGAAAAACTGGACATTATGACGGGGGTGCTGAAAAGAAAAGACTGGTTGTTGGGGAATTATAATTTGATGTGGTGATGGGAAAAATGTTGTGTTGGTGTGTTTTGGTACAGGGGGATATGTGTGGGTTGTGGGTGTCGACGTGGGCGTCGAGCTAATGTTGGGTGAGGAGTATGTAACGTGTTTGGGTAATCCAGGTATTACCTGTATGTGATGTGCAACCTAAGTGTCTGGATCGCAGCTAGGAACTGATGTGTGTGGGTGTGTTCCTAGGGGGAAGGGGATGTATGTGACCAGCGGCCGGGGCGGAGGCCAGTCAGGCCAGGGTGGGCGAGCTGACCGGGTGGTTTAGAGCTAGCAGCGAAGCTAGCTGCTAGGAGCGTGTATTGTGAAGACAAGAATAAAAAGCCTGTACCAACTTCAAGTCTCCAGTTCCTTGGACGAATACCCACTTCGTTACAATATAAATGTTCCATTATCTGCATTTATTGGCGCTGACATAAATCATGCATCTCTACACACTATCAGACAGCACAAACCCTGAGATCAGCACATCGCCTATATGCACAGGAATTGGATCTTGCAAGTCTCCGGCGAGTCTACATCCTGGGAAACAATATCATTATATCTGTCAAACCTGGAAAGCAACAAATCTATACAGCAAGACTGCAATCTAACCTCCCAGTACAGCACAGTATAGCAAGGGTGTAGAGACCTCTCCCTGTCCTGGGACGCTGTATCAGAGTATGGATCACAGGGCTGACAATGATCCAGCCATCCGGGCCTGAGCAGTCGGTGGGGGAGGAGAGAGTCTTATCACTAAGAGCTGCCAGGCAGCCATCAATGAAGCTGTGACCTGTGTGGGCCCATTAGTGCTCTCTCTCTCTCTCTCTCTCTCTCTCTCTCTCTCTCCTGCAATGCATGTTTGTGCCTTCAAAGCCTCAAATTGATTTAATATTGGCATGATTATGAAGTATATTTCCACATCCTCGTACTGTCGGCTACTTTTCATCTCTCACACTCTCTCTCTCTCCCTCACACACACACACACACACACACACACACACACACACACACACACACACACACACACACACACACACACACACACACACACACACACACACACACACACATTTTGCACATGTAGATGTACCACCATTTGTTGGACTAATGTTTGCATAAACACATGATGTTAGTCTAATTTCTTGTCTAAGGACTTCTTCATATAAATGAATCACTTTAGTTTTGCTTGGTTTTAGTTTGAGATCCTGGCCTGAGTGACTAGCCATTGACAACTCAACGTTAATTGGTTAAACAGTTGGAGAGAGGGGGGATTGTATAAGCCACCTGCTATAGGCATAGGCTATAGCTAAACTGATTCCATTTGGCAAAGAAAATAACCAATTGATGTCTCTGGTCGATGAGATTAACAGGAATAGACACATTATGTAGGCTACTGGCTACACTGTATAATATACCTATATACGTTGTGAAATTATAATAGACACTGTATGTAGGCTACACGTTGTGAAATTATCATTCTTGGCACCACACGTGGCGCTATATTCTAAGGATGGAATATAGTCTGTTTTATTATTATGGAATGGGCCTTTAAGTTACTGGCTGAAGAAGCGCGTTAATTCTGTCTACCATCTATCAATATTAAAAACAAAACTATAACGTTAACAACACAGCCGCCTAAACACAGAGATATTTAAGCACGGGTCTCTATGTACAGTGTTATGGAAAGCATATGGGCATATGAAATACAGTTACATTTCAGGTGTGTAGAAAACTGGCGGTAGACATTATTATTATCATGATGATGGTATTTCTAACAGCACCGTGGCCTGCAGCAGCAGCAGCGTTCAGGCGTATAGATGCGGGATCGTGTGGCCTATCTGGGTGTTAATTGCGCGGATGAAAGGGTGAAGAGAAGTGCGTCTGCGGAAAACATTTCCAAAACAGCCTGGGTCAGAGACAGCAGGCAGCATATAATCTGCTCTACATTACATAACGCGTGGAAAAGAAATGTTCCTACCTCCAAACAGCGCAGAATAAATCAAAGGGTTCGGTTTAAACAGCATCCAGGAGACGGTCGATGACGCTGCTCAGTGTAGGGTATTATAGCCTACATGGAGGATGCAGGGAGGGAGGAGGAGGTGAAGGGGCGGCTGGCGTTCAGTGTTGCCAGATCTTGCGGGTTGCTTGTTTCTCTCGCAAGATCTGGCAACACTGCTGGTGTGGCGTGAGCAGCATCTGGTTAGCAGCCAGTGTGATGGCTGTGCTGTGCTGTGCTGTGCTGTGCTGTGCTGCTGTGTCCCCTGTGCCCGAGGAGGAGGAGGAGATGGCGAGGGAGGATTGTTTTGCTGTTGCTCCAGTGGAACAGTCCATTGTAGTCTGGGGAAGGGGAACAACCAGAACACTGTTATGACATTGCATAATGCCTCAAAACATGTCCCAGACAGTATCCTGCAGCCAAAGAACCCCTCCTTTATTTTTTGCCGCTCTGTTGAGCAATATTGAACATGCATTCAGCTGGTCTACTCTGCAATAGAAGGGACAGATGCTGATGTGCAAAAAGGAAAAAACACAGATATCAATATATGAAAAGTAGCCCAATCAAATAGAATAAAGTAAAATAGAAAAAAATAACATAATCAACGAGTCAATTTAGCCTACCTCAATCAGCAGAGGCTACAAAAAACTATTTTTTAAAAATATAGCCTATGTGTGCTCACTTTTTTGTTCGTCATAAGGGTTAATGTATCCATGTACAAATTGAATTCAACCAGAAAAATATGAATGTTTGGGAAGGATTTAAATAATCCTGCTGTGTGAAATTTACCAAATGTAGGCTATAAGCTTTGTCGAGTAACTATAGCCTAATGTCATTACATTCGAATAATGTCTTTTAGCATAATATTGTTATAGAGTGTCCGAATCTTATACAAACTTCTCTATGTCTCAAATGTCAAAACACAGATGAGGAGGGGCAGTGACAAAAATAACTGTTTTGAGCTCAGCACCACAAAGACGGGTGCAGCATCAAAGCACTCTGGGCTACTCAGAGTCCGGGCGTTATGAAAGCAGTTCAACGGCAGAAGCACCACACAGCTCGGTCTTTTATATTGTTACAATGCAAAACATGATTTTAAGAAATCGAAATATCATGCCAAGGGAGGGAGAAAAGGAGGAATGTCGGAACATGTAATACATCGATATGGCCACACGGTGGGAGCATAAACTTGTTTTCTAAAACTCTCCAGCTGTATTCTTCGCCTTTGAGTCCATAACACGCCATTTGATCTCTTCTCGTTGATGGGTGTATAACTCACATATACGCGTATTTTTTTTTTTTATCTAATACTATGTGCCTACATTATAAAAGTATAAAATGTTACGTTTGTTAACTTTTTTTTGTTTTTAATTCCAACTATGGAAACTGCCGTGTTAAGAAAGGCAAGAATGTGAACTCATGAACTCCGTTTCCGGATACGACCGACCAAGGGAATAGTCTGTTCTCAATTGTTTTGGAAAATATAAATGTACTCTTCTCTTGCAGATATCATCATTTGGAAAAGCACGTAATAGTACTCTGGACCAAATTGCGTAGGATACAACAAAAAATAGAGTTATATTCTATTATAGATGGAAGAGAGCGCATGCGTGGGCGTAACGCCCACTGTTGAACCTTAACTATCTACAGTTTGTATATATCATCTTTGGTTGAAAGCAATGGCGTCGAATAATGGACTGGCCTCTCTGGTAAGCACTGAATTATACTCCACTTTATCTACATGTACTGACTTCATTTTCATTTTCATTTCATGACTGTGTTCATTTTAGCAGTAAATGGCCCGCAACAAATCACAGAAATGAATACACGAGTGTACAATGTTCACCTATAGTCTAGTGTGTTAGCTTGATATAACGCTAACGCTAGCTAACTTAACTCTGCTGACATTATGCTAACTAGGAAAGCACGTGTAGCAACAGCCCTGTGTATAACAGTACGTTGTGTCTCACATCATGGCAAAATAACAAAGTTGAGTTATTGATAATCTAATTTGAATTGTCATTCAAGAGCGTGTCCCCATCACTCACTGGTTATTATTAACCTGTGTAGGTAGGCTATTGTATGGTATCCATTAGCTCTATGTATTTTGACATGCCTGCTATCAGCTGACAGCTTGCTTCACAGACCATGCCCATATCCATTCCACACCTAGCTAAGTTCGCATCATGCATGAACAGTTAGCTGTCCATATCCACACCTAGCTAAGTTAGCATCATACATTAACAGTTAGCT
This sequence comes from Poromitra crassiceps, assembly GCF_964638095.1. NCBI lineage: Eukaryota > Metazoa > Chordata > Actinopteri > Beryciformes > Melamphaidae > Poromitra > Poromitra crassiceps. The sequence goes on along the minus strand of NC_139629.1, from coordinate 23,013,587 downwards.
GTCCATATCCACACCTAGCTAAGTTAGCATCATACATGAACAGTTAGCTGTCCACATCCACACCTAGCTAAGTTAGCATCATACATGAACAGTTAGCTGTCCACATCCACACCTAGCTAAGTTAGCATCATGCATGAACAGTTAGCTGTCCACATCCACACCTAGCTAAGTTAGCATCATACATTAACAGTTAGCTGTCCATATCCACACCTAGCTAAGTTAGCATCATACATGAACAGTTAGCTGTCCACATCCACACCTAGCTAAGTTAGCATCATACATGAACAGTTAGCTGTCCACATCCACACCTAGCTAAGTTAGCATCATACATGAACAGTTAGCTGTCCACATCCACACCTAGCTAAGTTAGCATCATACATGAACAGTTAGCTGTCCACATCCACACCTAGCTAAGTTAGCATCATGCATGAACAGTTAGCTGTCCATATCCACACCTAGCTAAGTTAGCATCATGCATGAACAGTTAGCTGTCCACATCCACACCTAGCTAAGTTAGCATCATACATGAACAGTTAGCTGTCCACATCCACACCTAGCTAAGTTAGCATCATACATGAACAGTTAGCTGTCCACATCCACACCTTACCCCGCTAGCCGGGCGCTTCTCGCTCATACTGAGCACATTAGCGCCCGGCGAACGTCACGCATTTCCCATTTTACATTGTGCCATTTTCACGTCTAGGTCTAAAAGCCGGCTCCTACCTGAGTCTTCACATGAAGTGAAGACGCTATCCGATGCAAAACATCCTCTTCTTTTAATGACACCTAGTTGTTGCATCCAAATTGTTGCATAAAATCCACTTCTCTGTCTTTCAAAAACCGAAAAGCATTTATCTGGAGCACCGCTTCTTCTTCTTCTCTGATCTGAAGCAACCCGGAACAACGACTTCCGGGTTGCTCGAGGTGCAAAAGGTGTAAAATGGGAAATGCGTGACGTTCGCCGGGCGCTAATGTGCTCAGTATGAGCGAGAAGCGCCCGGCTAGCGGGGTAAATCCACACCTAGCTAAGTTAGCCTCATACATGAACAGTTAGCTGTCCACATCCACACCTAGCTAAGTTAACTTAGCATCATGCATGAACAGTGAGCTGTCCAAGGTACTGATGTGTGTTGGCTGTGTTTTGGGTTCACAGGGTGTGGGGGGAGCTTCGGCAGCTGCCCAGGCTCTGTCTCTCCCAGCTGAGGCATATGGAAATGATGTAAGTTTTAATGCCAATATATCTATGCTTTTACAGTATGTTGCAAGCTGGATCTTCCACATACATAGATCGGCCCTCTATGACCCCATTTACACCTGGCATTAAAATGTGTTTTGGGTGATCAGATTGCAGTCAGTTTGACCACATTAACCTGATTACATTTACACCTGGTATTAATGTGTGTCCAGTGTCCACATTGAGATCCAATTGCGATCGGCTCAGGCAAGCTCCATAGTGTAGAGCAGCAGAAAAACAGCGGTGACTGTTGTTGTATGTGGATTGAGAATGTATTTGCATTTACACTTGTGTTCAATGTGGTCACAATGTGTCCCTGACCACCTCCAGAGGTGGTTTGGCCAAACAGATCACAATCCGTCCTCTAAGTAAGCAGAGGACATCCCATAATGTTTAGGGTCGTGTATGGAAGTCCCAGACAGACCTGGTTGCCTGTCATTGTGGAGGGTGAAGTGTTGCTGATGTGTCATGAGAGTCGGAGGGAAACACAGCATCAACTAGAGGGAACTGGCAGCCAACAGATGGCTGAACATGCAGCTCTGAATCAGTTGACTGCAAATGTCAATACAGAGTGGAAGCAGGCATGTATGGCATTGGCAAGCCATTTTTACATCTAATAGCCAAGTTTGACTATCCAGAATTAACATTACAGATTTTGACTAATTTTGATTAGTTGTAATCACATTGCGACTAGTCAGAATGTTCATTATAGTGTCAATCTTACTAGTCACAAAGAACATTTCAGATATCAACAACAATGACTGACATCCTTCCTGGACAAATTACGTCACTTTTGCCATTCATGTGTATTCGCCTTTTTCACTTCCCACCATGGACCTTCCCTCCTAATCCACCCATTTTGTGTCTAAAAGGCAGGAAGTAACACAGGTGTAAGATAACATGAATGAGGGTTTCCAAGTGCCAATCCATTTGGTGATCCAGCCCTCGTTAATGTTCTGCTTGCACATGTGTTACTTCCTGCCTTTTAGACACAAATTGGGTGGGAAGTGAAAAAGGCTAATGGGGTTTCTCATTACAGATATCTACAATCCCTTTGCTGATATTCACGCTTCACATTGTGGATATCTGCAACTGAATTATGACTAGTTGTAAATTCCAGTTCAAGATATCTGTAACGTCATTCTGACTAGTTAAACCTTAAAAAAAGGACAATGTAGATTAGATTATAATCTTGAATTGAGGGGAATTCAAGATATCTTGAACTGGAATTATGGCTAGTCAGAATTAAATTGGTAAAGACCTTATGTGCTATCGAGCACGAAGAGGATTAAGTAAGTAAGTAAGAATTAAATTGCAGATATTTGCAATGTGAATTGCGGATATCTGCAACTGAATCATAGATATCTGAGAAAGCCCATACACATGAATGATATCTGTAATGAGAAAGCCCATACACATGAATGATATCTGTAATGAGAAAGCCCATACACATAATTGGCAAAAGTGACATCAGTCGTCCTAGGAAGAATGCCATTGTGGATATCTGAAATGTTCTTTTTGACCAAGAAGAATGGAATCACAGATATCTGCCATACATATCCAGTCTAGCTATTGCATCTTAAGATGGCTTGTCATAGGCAGCAGCATCCAGCACTTCACTTCAGTGAGTGTATTGACTTTTGTCCTGTACCTCCCTGCAGCCTCAGCTGGAAGTCATGTGGGCGATGAAGGCCTACAACCACGCAGAAGTCTACTTCAATGTAAGACCCTCACTCAACTACTGTCCACACACACACACACACACACACAAAAACATGTTACACCCCCCCATTCATATTAATGTCCAAAACATCATGTCAGACTCCTTGTGTAGGCTCTCCACATTCTTTATTATATTATTGAGTCCAGATGGTTTGTTTTCTACAAAAACACATCCTCTTCCTCATGTTTTCAAGTCAATGTATTTTAGTAAAAGCTTAAATGAACTAGTTAAATTTGATTAATTTGAGGGCTAAGGTAGTTGATTTGACTTCCCAATTAAGTCCAACCAATTAATATTCTAAACATTTTTGATCACATGATGTATATAGAGGGACATTTAAATTATTCTTTGATTCTGCCTTCAGCTTATCTCATCAGTCGACCCTAAGTTCCTGAAGCTGACCAAGGTGGACGACAAAATCTACACCGCCTTCAGGGAAAACTTCAAGGACCTCGACATCAAGGTCCTCAATCCAGATCTGCTCAAGTCCGACGAGGCCAAGGAGGTGTGTTTGGGAGGGGGACTCTAGATCATGGTGTCACTCGCATGTTTGTGTTGAGACAGAGTGCACTGCAGTGAAACCGCACTGATGACTTTAAAGACAGGCAGTTTAAGTAGCTAATGACAAAACTGTCTCTAACATGGACTGCAATAATCAGACTATTGACTGTATTCGAAAATAAATAAGACAATAATTTGATTAATGTGTTTACATGAGTTGCTTATAGAATATTCTATTCATATTCCTGTTTCCATGCTACAGAGCAGTCTGATGAATGACTGAAGTTTCCCCTCCTAAATTTAACCTGAAAGCCTTTGTCATGTTGCAGCCGTGTCAGGGACAACATGTTGCAGCCGTGTCAACACGTTGCAGCCGTGTCAGGGACAACATGTTGCTGCCGTGTCGGGGACAACATGTTGCAGCCGTGTCAACATGTTGCAGCCGTGTCAACATGTTGCAGCCGTGTCAGGGACAACATGTTGCTGCCGTGTCAACATGTTGCAGCCGTGTCAGGGACAACATGTTGCAGCCGTGTCAGGGACATCATGTTGCAGCCGTGTCAGGGACAACATGTTGCAGCCGTGTCAACATGTTGCAGCCGTGTCAGGGACAACATGTTGCAGCCATGTCAGGGACAACATGTTGCAGCCGTGTCAGGGAGAACATGTTGCGGCCGTGTCAACATGTTGCAGCCGTGTCAGGGACAACATGTTGCAGCCGTGTCAGGGACAACATGTTGCAGCCGTGTCAGGGACAACATGTTGCAGCCATGTCAACATGTTGCAGCCGTGTCAGGGACAACATGTTGCAGCCGTGTCAGGGACAACATGTTGCAGCCGTGTCAGGGACAACATGTTGCAGCCGTGTCAGGGACAACATGTTGCAGCCGTGTCAGGGACAACATGTTGCAGCCGTGTCAGGGACAACATGTTGCAGCCGTGTCAGGGACAACATGTTGCAGCCGTGTCAACATGTTGCAGCCGTGTCAGGGACAACATGTTGCAGCCATGTCAGGGACAACATGTTGCAGCCGTGTCAGGGACAACATGTTGCAGCCATGTCAGGGACAACATGTTGCAGCCGTGTCAGGGAGAACATGTTGCGGCCGTGTCAACATGTTGCAGCCGTGTCAGGGACAACATGTTGCGGCCGTGTCAACATGTTGCAGCCGTGTCAGGGAGAACATGTTGCGGCCGTGTCAACATGTTGCAGCCGTGTCAGGGACAACATGTTGCAGCCGTGTCAGGGACAACATGTTGCAGCCGTGTCAGGGACAACATGTTGCAGCCATGTCAACATGTTGCAGCCGTGTCAGGGACAACATGTTGCAGCCGTGTCAGGGACAACATGTTGCAGCCGTGTCAGGGACAACATGTTGCAGCCGTGTCAGGGACAACATGTTGCAGCCATGTCAACATGTTGCAGCCGTGTCAGGGACAACATGTTGCAGCCGTGTCAACATGTTGCAGCCGTGTCAGGGACAACATGTTGCAGCCGTGTCAGGGACAACATGTTGCAGCCGTGTCAGGGACAACATGTTGCAGCCGTGTCAACATGTTGCAGCCGTGTCAGGGACAACATGTTGCAGCCGTGTCAGGGACAACATGTTGCAGCCGTGTCAGGGACAACATGTTGCAGCCGTGTCAGGGACAACATGTTGCAGCCGTGTCAGGGACAACATGTTGCAGCCGTGTCAGGGACAACATGTTGCAGCCGTGTCAGGGACAACATGTTGCAGCCGTGTCAGGGACAACATGTTGCAGCCGTGTCAGGGACAACATGTTGGGACTTCTTTTTACCGGAGGCCGTTGTCTTTTCTTCTGCAAACACGTTGTGCAACACTTGCTGTAAGCTAGAACATGCAATGTGTCGTCAGGCTGGATTGCCGTACGTGTCGTAAAATGCTGCGTAACCTCTGATAGGACGTCAGTGTGATTAAGGTGTTTACATGTCATGTGTACAATGCACTTCAATAATGCGACAAAGATCAGAATACTGCACGTGTCTTAATTTGACTATTGCTAGGACCTTATTCGGGTTAAGGTAATGAGAAAACACGTTACATGGCAGTGTCTTATTAACACGTTCACTGCCGTTGACGAGTCAACTCGTCAAGCAGAAACCAACGGTTGACTGCCAATGACGAGTCAACTCGTCAAAAAAAATAAAAATAAAAAATTGACAGTGGGACGTGGATCAAACCCTTTTATGTCTCCTATAAAAATATGGGAGCCACCGAACGTGTACAACCCATTCCACCGACCCACTAAGTGGCGACAGTGCTCTCCAGACTAGAGAAAGCGAGCCAAAACTGCAGGGAAAAGCGTGAGGAAACCATTCTCATACTGTAGAATGGTTTGGCGAAAACGCTTTCGCGCTGGTGCACAACGGTGGCGCACAACGGTGGGGGGTTCCAAAAATAGACTGGGTGCAACACAGCATAAAGCCCAGAATCGCAAAAGCTTCATCAAAGCTCTCAACCGAAACCCCAAGAAACGAGCGAGCCCCATCCAGGCTCGCCCGACGAGGGGCCGCCAGGCAGCAGAAACTCGCTTGTGACACACCCGCTGCAGAGCCAAGGAGGGAGGAGGAGAACGCCCACGGAGGGAGGAGTTTGAAGGAGAGGGGGGTGCGGGTGCTGTTATGGAGGAAAATACTGTTCAGAACAAATTGTTTAGATGTCTGATGTCTTTGATGCCAAAAATAAATGGTTAAAGTGACTGTTCTATCGAATTTCACAAAAAGGCATTTTTCTCACCTTTCATTTTCAGACGCTGAAACCATGCTGTATTCAACTGCTAATGTCTACATAACTACTAACTCTACAAACTAACTCTTTTAGAAAGAGAAAGCACACATTCTATTAGTTCTTTTGAGATATTTTGTGTTCACAAAATCCTAGCAGAAAATAATCCTCGGCTCTTGAAAGATGAGCCAGAATCCTCAAAAAAAAACCTTGGCAGAAGCTACCTACAGTAAAAAAAAAACTGTTGGCAGTGAATGTGTTAAGAGTATTCTCTTAATCGGGTCAATATCGGAATATTGCAGTCCACGGAAACGTAGCCACTGTGAAGTATTTCTTCCCCTTGGTGGATTAACTTTGACCCAGAACATTTATAGTCAACTTTGTGCAGCAAATAACGGGGAGACCTTTCCCTGAAGACTGCCATGAGTCTGTTAACTAACTCGATCTGTTCCTGTGCAGCAATGGCGTCCGTTCTGTAACCAGTTTGAAGGCGTCATAGACGATTTCAACTACGGGACCCTGCTCCGCCTGGACTGTGAGAAAGACTACACGGAGGAGAACACCATATTCGGTATGTTCTCATCATAGAGGGAGAAGCATGGTCATTTGAAAATTACCATCAGACTAAAGGCAATTTGACTGTCTCCCTTTCAGCCACCAGGATCCAGTTCTTCGCTGTTGAGATCACCCGCAACAGAGAGGGGTTCAACAGCCCGGTGTACATGGCCAAATGTGCCAAGAGCTAGCCTCCGTCTGGACCCGCCCCCTGTACCAACACCCCAAGAGCTAGCCTCCGTCTGGACCCGCCCCCTGTACCATCACCCCAAGAGCTAGCTTCCGTCTGGACCCGCCCCCTGTACCATCACCCCAAGAGCTAGCCTCCGTCTGGACCCGCCCCCTTCACCAACACCCCAAGAGCTAAAGACTTTCACACAAGTATCCTAGCTTGGGTAAACCCAGTCTCCATGTACTCAAACTTACGCTACAGTTTGTGACGTCGCGGTGAAGGCTGGGTTCACCCAGGCTACAAGTAAAAACACTTCTCTTCAAATGGTCTCATTTCCCATCTTCTGAGGGGGTCCCTTGTCATTTTAACTTAATAAGTAATGTGAGCTATATGGAAATTTCCCTTAATGTATTTGTGTCACCTTACCTTGACTTGGGAGACAGGTGCAATGTGTGTAATGGTGAGATTAAAACACGCTCCTTCCTGCTCAGCAGCAGTTTGTTTACCCAATTTAACATTTTGTATTTACTGTACATTCTTATTGTGCCAATCATACGAGTGATGGTTTGTTTTGTAATAACCTTTGGAATTGCATTTGCCTGATGGAAGCTGACGACAGAGGAAACAAATAAAGTCATACATTCTGCCACTGTTCATACAGGTGTTGAGTCTTTAAGACACAATCACAAAACATTACAAGCGCATTTTCTGCTTTTCACTCTTAATCACACTTTGGGAAAGGCTACACAGTTACTACATTAGACAAAACTAAATCACTTGTATTAATTTGGAATAATTTGGAAGCACTGCCACCCCACATGCTAAACGTACCAATTGGCCACATCTACATCTACATCATCACAGCCAGGTAGAAACAAGAGTCCAGACCTGAACATCTACATCAGGGATGGGCAACTTTGATGATAGAGGCCACACAAAAATCCTCGCTACCAGAGGGCCAGATTGTGACGGTGCACTTCCACCAGTAACACCATCACTCCCAATTATAGCTACTAATTTGATGAAAAGGACTGGTAATCAAAGTTTATTATACCAAGATTTATATTTTTCATATTCAAATTTAGTCAGTCTTCCATTCAGATGACACCAGAAACTTTGCTCTAGCTTTAAAACAGCCCGCTACAGCAATTTGATGCAATACATCACCCAAATTATGTCATATTAATCAGATTAGTAATGTTGCATAATGCAATGTGCATCCTGGATATAATTTGTTACAACAGCGTTAGCTCAAATGCTAATGTTAAAACAGTATGTGGATGGACAATGCCAACGTCATTAGCGCCATGTTCCGGTTTGTACAGTAAAATAAAAACACTGGTTTTTGGTGGTCTAATGGTAACCTAACCAAAAACATCCGCCTTGTAAAAAAAAATGACCGAGGGGCCACACTGAGTGAGGTCAGGGGCCGCCAGTTGCCCACCCCTGATCTACATCATCACAGGTACATGCACTACCACGATTTCAGACGGAAGCCCATCTTTATTGTCACACGAACACAACAACACATGCGGCCACAACACACTCATGCTGACGGTGGCCGGTGAAATATGTCCTATGCATTTGACCCATCCAGGCTTGTCCTTTCCTCCAGGGGGCAGGCCAGGAGCAGTGGTCGCTTTTTCTTTCCAGCGCCCGGGGACCATCATTGGACCAACTTCAGATGTTGTCGTCACTGGTCGGATGACGATCTTCTGCATGTTTTTAGTGGGGGGTTATGTACGGGGAGAACTCCACACAGAAAGGCCCTTTCGACGAGATCGCCCACCTGGGCAGTAGGCACTGAAGATATGGGGGGGTCACAACTCCAGCGCCCACAGCGTCCCAGGCGAGAATCAAACTCAGGACCTTCTAGCTGTGAGGCGACTGCGCCACCGTACCCCATAAACACCATGTACCAATGAGGAGGAAAAATCAGAAGTATGTTTGGTTTTCATTAAGAGAAAGCACTGCTGGTATCGATTTGGTACTGTATTGATACTTATCGATTCTTTTGACTAGTCAAATCTGTATGTTTATGACTATCTGTATTGTAGGTAGAGAGATAACAGAAACCATGATCAGAATTGTCATTCTTCTACATTCTCTAATTGTGTTCACTTCTTCTAAGGGAAATAATGCTGAAGTTCAACAATTAATCAATTTGCTTGGAACCGGACACGTTAACCACTGCTTTATAGTACTACATCTCAGTCAGTAGGCCTGTGCTGGCCAATGTTACAGCAATGTGCCATTTCATATTGAACTAGAACGACCACACCGCGGATATATGCCTCCGCCAACAAGTCAGCAGTCGACATGCATGTCTGTCCAGACTTTGACGTTTGAGCCAAATGTGAAATTTTTTTGGTCAAGGTGTTACTGAGATATGGCGTTACAGACCTTGAAAATGACATTCGTGAGGTCAGTGACCTTGACCTTTGACCACCAAAATGTAAGCAGTTCATCCTTGCATCCAAGTCGATGTTTGAGGCAAATTGGAAGAAATTCCATCAAGCCGTTCTTGAGATATCACGTTAACGAACTTGGGAATGACGTTCGTGAGGTCAGTGACCTTGAACTTTGATGACCAAAATCTAATCAGTTCATCCTTGATTCCAAATTGACGTTTGAGGCAAATTTGATTAAATTCCGTCAAGGTGTTCCTCAGATATCGCGTTAATAAACATTGGACAACCCAAATCCATAATGCCTCCGGCCTGGCTATCGCCGGCGGAGGCATACAAATAGAAATATTCTTGTACCATAACCAATCACATGTTTCGGCCTTGAACTTGAACCGGCCTTGGAACTTTGAACATGCAAAAGGTATCTAAACCTACCGATATTCAAAGTAGTGTTTTCCATTGAGCACAACAGTGGTTGGTTGTTATAGATTGGATTCCCATGACAGTTAGGAGTCATTTTCTTTTGCGAGAGAAGCATTTTGCAGTTTTGTTTGGAAAGATTTGTGGAGTTTTTATTATTTTGTGTTCGTGTTTTGAGAAAATTAGCCTCCTTAGTTTCAAAAATGGGTACGCAAAATTCAACCAAAAACAAGACACAAAGGCAGCAACGTACAAACCAACGAGGTTTATTTGCAGTCACATTGCTTACACTATATGTAGCAGACATCCAAACAACTCAAACAGCTATTCACTCTATGGACCCAACACATTCACATCAGGGACACAAACCAAAAACGTAGAAACTCAAATGAACATCCGTGAGTGCTGACATGGTTAGAGATGAGCTAGTTGTCACAAACAGTTAGCAGCAACATCGTAGAGAAGAACACAAGTTGCTAATATACTCCATTCCTGTATTTCTTTTTACACTGTTCTGACTTCTACCAAAGTTGATGCAATATTCTTCAGATACTTTTAAAATAAAACTGGATTCCTTCAGGGAGGTCTTATGACGACAACTCGCCTTTCAATGCTGATGCGCCAGAACCAAGGGCCCTAAATAGAAGACGTCACAGTGTTCCCATTTTGTATTGGGGCCAGTTCTGTTGCAGTGAATGGGCTGGGCAGAGCAAGTCCCACTATAAACCATCATATCTGTGTTGTTTCATCTTGGAGTGAAAAATGCTTCCAAACAGATTCAAGAAAACATTAAGTGATGTTGACTGATGTTTTTTCCTGTCGTCCAAAATAGAGCTAGATGAGCATCAGTCAACATCACGTCTTTTCTTTAATCTGGTGGAAACATTTTTCAATCAAAGATGAAACACCACCTATGACCGTTTATAGTGGGACTTAACTTGCCCGCCCCATTCACCTCAAGGGAACTGGCCCCAATGCAGAATTTCAAACCCTGTGACATGAGTGATGTCTTGTCCTTCTTTTTGTACGGTCCTTGGCCCACGGCTGGCTCCATCAGAGCTTCTAGCAGTCGCAGCACCATGGGACGCCACATACACACCAGGCAACAGAGAGCCATTTTCACCACAAAGCCATCCGCACACAGACGAGGACACGTACTCGCACACGCACACCCAAAAGCGGACTGACTCCACTGCGGGACCTGGTCCTAAGGACGGGGCGGTCCCCAAACCTGGTCCGAGGGATCCAGAGTGTAAACAAAATGGTGGAAACTGCACCCAGCCTACCAGAGGGTAAAATGTAGCTATTACCATGTTGCTTACACGTCAATCGTTTTGCAAACTGTAAAAGGGGACCAAGAAAGTGAATGCACAGAAGACCTGGATCTGCTGTGGAGCAGGCTGCACAGAAGACCTGGATCTGCTGTGTAGCAGGCTGCTTGGAGGAGAAGGGCAGAGCTGTGGCAGGCGAGTCAGGGAGCCCGCCGCCGCTGTCAGGGAAGTGGCTATTTACATCACTCCGACCAGAGACTGAGAAAAATGTACAACATGGACGCTCTGACTCCACCTCACTTAGTGTAATGTACCTCTTTTCCGTTCATCTTGCCTGTCCTCCGTAGCCAAAGTGCTCCGTATGCTCCTGGCCACTCCCCCCCCCCTTCCCTCTCTCTCTCTCTCTCGGTCTCTTCCTCCCACCCCAGCTCTCCAGGAGAGCTCGCTCCCCCCCCCCCCGCCCACACACAACAGACAGACAGTTGCACTAACTCACTACACTGTAAAAAGCTCACTCACACATTTTTTTGAAACTCAGCTTGTGTTTTTTTTCTGTTTTTGTTTTTTAAATTCAATCATTATAAACATTGTTCAAAATGTTACGAAAAAAAATGTACACTTGTTTTTTGTGTGGTTTTTCTATACAAGGCAGGCAGAAGCAGATTACTACGTTTACCGGCGTTCGTCCCCCAGTCCGCCCCTCCCCCACCCCCCACCCCCCCCTTCCCATCCGGAGCACTCTCCTTCCTCTTGCGGCGATTTACTCCCTCTTCCAGAGTACGACCTCCGACCCCTCCACTCTTAGGACAGCCAGATGCGCGGCCCATTGAGGCCGCTTCAGACTGGCTTTAAAATAGATCTGTATATATTTATATATGCTTATATCAAAAAGTAGGGTGGATTGGAGGGGGGGGAGGGACCAAAAATAGGGAATGGGCAGGTGCAACATAGACGTGATGCAAGGTGGTGTATTGGTTTGTATTGTATCGATACCCCGTAAGCTACTGCACATGCAGCAGATAGTCGTCTCGGGGTCGTGAAATGACCCCCGGGCATCCTGGCCCGAGGGGGGAGGCTAATGCGGGGGGAGGGGGAGATGCTGGTGGGGCTGGGGGGGGAGAGAGGAGGAGGGGGGGGGCTCTGGGTGCGTTTGGATAAGACTCTGCTGTGTGGAATGTCAGCTCATCATATCGTTGCTGTTGACCCCGTATGTCGAGTTCTTCATGCTGTCATTGACTTCCCTCCTGAATACTGACAAGTTCTGGGTAAACCTGCACAGAGAGAGGGTTATTCAACATGGGAGGTGGGAGACGAGACAATCCACAACAACATTACAACCCACTGTTCTGATTGGCTAACTCCACCGCCGCCCAGCTGCTACAGGTAGAGAAAACTCTCCGGTAACAAAAAATGACAACCGCTCAAGAAGGGAAAAAACTAAAACTAAACTAAAAACAGCACCACTTTGCTAGTCTATGACATTATTTCTTACAAAATGATCAAACTTTTGTGACGCCACAAAGTTACCAAGTCCAAACGACTCGTTCAGAGGCTGGCTTTTCTAATATGGATGGTTGGCAAACGTGCGTTTTGATGCTTTCACCATGTTTACATCATCCAACTCCTTTATCATCACAGAGTCCTGTTTTACACAATATGGGGCCTTTAAGTAACAATTGTATTTCTAAAGTAAACAAAATCTAAAAGACTTGGCTGTCAACATGAATCAAAATGCATGCTAAAAGCTGTGCCGTTTTTGATTGTAAAACTACCACAGACAAATAAATGTAACGGATTTTGTATTTCATGCCAGCTTGTTAGCGAGCGAACCACAGTATCTGCTCAGCTAACCATCAGTGTCTTGTAAATACATGACTTTCTCACTAGTAGCAATTACTAGTAGCTAACATTAGACAAAGTAATTTATAAACCGGAATAAGGGATAGATCTGGTCCTTGATTATGATTGGCTGAGCTGCATTCAAAGGCGTTGTAAAATACACCTGTGACCACATCACCAAACAGCGTCTGTGTGTTGCTGTGTCTGCATGCTGCTTGGTAACCATTCTGCTAAATGTCATGGCTGAAGGACTACATTGATTGGCGGAAGGATTATTATTTGTTATGATCAATATTCAATATTTTGTTGCTGTGTTTATTTTACGAAACCTTGCTAGGTAGGTTATACAGTATGTATGTCAGGGTGCAAAATTAACCTTTTTGTCGGCACCGATCAAATGGCTAGTGAATATTCAAATTTTACCTGTCACTCAATAGATTACCATTGTTGTTGTTTTTGGACTGGTGAGTGAAGCAAATCTACCCAGCCACTTGGCATATTTTACCGGCAACTAACAATGTCCAAAAGAGAAAGTCAAAGCTACAATTCATAGTGCATAGTACAGACTAGGACCCAAGGGGCTATGGTTTGGAAATGTTAATGCCAAAAATCCCGGGGGAAAAGCTCCGTTCATTTCCACACACCAGCGTCATTTTCCTTGAATTAAACATAGCTAAAAGCGCAGATAACAAATGTAAAAAATCGCCAGTTAAAGTTAAACAAGGAAGCCATTGAGAATAGGCGAGAAGAAAAATGTGGATCTAGCTGTCGAAGTAAGTTGGAGTGTTCATCTTCCTAGTTCAATGATGTTCATCATGTCTTCATTTATACATAGACGTTTTTGTTTTCTTGTGTTGAGACATAGGTTTATAGATGTTATTTATTTACCTTGACAGGTTCGACGAGTCAACTCTCGTCTTCTTCAGAAGCAGTCGCACTGACAGCTGGCCGGGTATGACGTGTCAACCAGTTGCTTTTCAGCAACTGGCGGTGTGCCCAGCTGAGCCGTCAGGTCTGCCAGGCCGGCCACGCCCACTATGACGTGTCGTGGCCGGACCGACAGACCCAACAGCCTCAAAATCAGGAGACGTGCTGAGGGCACCATCAACAGGGACGAGGGGGCCTACATGCTCTCCTCACCTGGGGCTGAGGGCACCATCAACAGGGACGAGGGGGCCTACATGCTCTCCTCACCTGGGGCTGAGGGCACCATCAACAGGGACGAGGGGGCCTACATGCTCTCCTCACCTGGGGCTGAGGGCACCATCAACAGGGACGAGGGGGCCTACATGCTCTCCTCACCTGGGGCTGAGGGCACCATCAACAGGGACGAGGGGGCCTACATGCTCTCCTCACCTGGGGCTGAGGGCACCATCCACAGGGACGAGGGGGCCTACATGCTCTCCTCACCTGGGGCTGAGGGCACCATCCACAGGGACGAGGGGGCCTACATGCTCTCCTCACCTGGGGCTGAGGGCACCATCAACAGGGACGAGGGGGCCTACATGCTCTCCTCACCTGGGGCTGAGGGCACCATCCACAGGGACGAGGGGGCCTACATGCTCTCCTCACCTGGGGCTGAGGGCACCATCAACAGGGACGAGGGGGCCTACATGCTCTCCTCACCTGGGGCTGAGGGCACCATCCACAGGGACGAGGGGGCCTACATGCTCTCCTCACCTGGGGCTGAGGGCACCATCAACAGGGACGAGGGGGCCTACATGCTCTCCTCACCTGGGGCTGAGGGCACCATCCACAGGGACGAGGGGGCCTACATGCTCTCCTCACCTGGGGCTGAGGGCACCATCAACAGGGACGAGGGGGCCTACATGCTCTCCTCACCTGGGGCTGAGGGCACCATCAACAGGGACGAGGGGGCCTACATGCTCTCCTCACCTGGGATACTCTACTCCAGAAAACAACGGGCGATGTGCCCGGCTGGGCTGTTGGGTCTGTCGGTCCGGCCACGACACGTCATAGTGGGCGTGGCCGGCCTGGCAGACCTGACGGCTCAGCTGGGCACACCGCCAGTTGCTGAAAAGCAACTGGTTGACACGTCATACCCAGCTGTCAGTGCGACTGCTTCTGAAGAAGACGAGAGTTGACTCGTCGAAACTGTCAAGGTAAATAAATAACATCTATAAACCTATGTCTGAACACAAGAAAACAAAAACGTCTGTGTTCATCTTCCGTATATACAATCTTTTTGTGCAACACGCAACCATGCATGTGACATAGGAGAACGCCAGGATTGGAGGGGGGGTTTCTGTTTTCCCCCGTCTTGGGCGTGGCTTCTGAATGATGACGCGTTACGCAGTGTCTATGAAATAGCTTGAAACAGCATTTAGACACGAAATCTCTCCATTGAAACCCAGACTCTTTGTGTTAGCATGAAATGAAAGCCTTTAAGGCACCCACCCTATTATTAACTGACAGGGTTAGGTCTATGTGTACATGTCACCGACCTGTCACGATTCAATGTGTACATGTCACCGACCTGTCACGATTCAATGTGTACATGTCACCGACCTGTCACGATTCAATGTGTACATGTCGCCGACCTGTCACGATTCAATGTGTACATGTCGCCGACCTGTCACGATTCAATGTGTACATGTCGCCGACCTGTCACGATTCAATGTGTACATGTCGCCGACCTGTCACGATTCAATGTGTACATGTCGCCGACCTGTCACGATTCAATGTGTACATGTCGCCGACCTGTCACGATTCAATGTGTACATGTCGCCGACCTGTCACGATTCAATGTGTACATGTCGCCGACCTGTCACGATTCAATGTGTACATGTCGCCGACCTGTCACGATTCAATGTGTACATGTCGCCGACCTGTCACGATTCAATGTGTACATGTCGCCGACCTGTCACGATTCAATGTGTACATGTCGCCGACCTGTCACGATTCAATGTGTACATGTCGCCGACCTGTCACGATTCAATGTGTACATGTCGCCGACCTGTCACGATTCAATGTGTACATGTCGCCGACCTGTCACGATTCAATGTGTACATGTCACCGACCTGTCACGATTCTTGGTTAGCAGGTTGCGCTCTATTCCCTCCATCAAGTTCTCAAAGCATAAGTGCATGGCTTGCTGCTTCTCTGGGGGCTGGCTGTTCACGATGCTGTTCCTCAGGTCAGCAAAATACTGCAGGACACACACACACACACACACACACACACACACACACACACACTGTAGACAAAGTGTTGTGTCGGAGGTTATTCATATTGAGGATCGAGGTGAGACGTTACCTTCTCGTTGAGTAGGATCAGGCCTAATAGAGGCCGCGACATGGACCACTGGTTCCGACAGTCCTCAAAGATGATGATGTTCAAAACTGTGGACAGCATCTGCGCAAGAAACACGTTTTGTTTTAGGACTTGTTGAATGGTCGTCTGCTGAGATTCTCACATTACAGATACGGTTCTTCACATTTTGAGCCTCGCGCTGCTTCGGCTCGACCTCTTATCATAAGTCAAATGCTTTTCTTTTGTTATGATCTTTCATTGTCTTGTATCTTGTGGATATGCAGCATGTGTAGATTAGAAGCAGACATTTAGGTCATCATCCCACCTGTTGAATCATCTCCGGGTGTTGCTGCATGATGTGCAGGAAGCGATCGTCTGTTGCCATCGGTGCTGGCCGTTTCTTGGTGGAACGCGACAGCTGCTTGAACAGGTAGGTTACTATGTGGTCCAGACTGGAGCAGCACCCTGTGCACACCATCGTATCTGGAGCACACAACACATACAAGGTTTAACTGTCAAGTCAGTCCCAGATTGCCGCCAACCTCACTAGCCACTATGAGCACAAATTAATTCCTCAAATCAAAGATATTTGAACAGGCCAGGCGTCATTACCCAGCGCGGTGAGTCCTTCTGATATCGAGGAGAGGATGTACATGACCACATGTGGCTCCAGACTGGCGATGAAATTCATATGGTCCTGAGTCAGCACTTCCAGCAGAGAGTAGAATGACTGACTGAGCTTGGGATAGTCCTGCAGGCACCGGGAGACAAGATTAGTATCTTTACGAAAGGCTTGATTTATTGAGCAATACTCATATACAATCACATCGTCATACTATGAAGCAAGGAATCTCTGTATGTCTGTGCGCGCGTGTCCCATCTCGAGAGCCATTTTGTCTGATCTACTTCACACTTGGCGCTCAGCTCTGTGTCTGTGTGCAGCAGCACATCACAGCAGCATTAGCGACAGTAGCAGCCAGCAGCTTGAGAGAAACGCTACAAAGTAGAAATGGTGTCGACATTACATCAACACTCAGCCACAAGGAAAAGGGTTCAAGGCCTGCATGACAAAAAGCTGACATTCTGTCTAGTGTCTACTGTCCCATGGGGCTATCTCGGCTTCGTTCGGGAAGCTAAGCTAACGTGGCTAACGTAGCCTGGGTCTGTGAACGTCAATAGAGTGCCAAAGTCACCCCTTGTCCCTGTCCATGGGATTTCATCCACCATTCATTTGTCCATAGACCTGGCGTGAAATGCTTCTAAAAATTGTTTTACTTGGTCAAACCAAGCGATTCAACTAGACTTAGAATCAGCGGAGACCATATAACATTTGTGACACTTTTTTTTAGGGGTGGGTGAATTTCAACGAAAGGTCGACTTTGGCCCAGTGAATTTCGACGAGTGTTTTTGCTAGAAATGCCTAATCCATCCCTACAAAGTACGCACAGAAAGGACCGGGGGGGAGATTCAAACCCACGACCTTCTTGCCGATATCTGTGGAACTGAAGAGGAAAAAATGCCCCTAAAAAGGCAAATGGCAGGACTTATTGTATTTATGCACAAAATTGACATGAAACAATGTAGAACAAAGTGCAGACTCCATAGTGCCTCTTTAACACCCACTGCACGGTGCCTCTTTAACACCCACTGCACGGTGCCTCTTTAACACCCACTGCACGGTGCCTCTTTAACACCCACTGCACGGTGCCTCTTTAACACCCACTGCACGGTGCCTCTTTAACACCCACTGCACGGTGCCTCTTTAACACCCACTGCACGGTGCCTCTTTAACACCCACTGCACGGTGCCTCTTTAACACCCACTGCACGGTGCCTCTTTAACACCCACTGCACGGTGCCTCTTTAACACCCACTGCACGGTGCCTCTTTAACACCCACTGCACGGTGCCTCTTTAACACCCACTGCACGGTGCCTCTTTAACACCCACTGCACGGTGCCTCTTTAACACACACTGCACGGTGCCTCTTTAACACCCACTGCACGGTGCCTCTTTAACACCCACTGCACGGTGCCTCTTTAACACACACTGCACGGTGCCTCTTTAACACACACTGACTGACACTTGTCCACGACTCCACGTGGGAAGTTAACATGAAAGAATACAAAATGTCTCACTAAAATCTTTTCAATCTGTGCAAATTCAATTTACAGGGAAAAAAAGAATGCAAAAAACTACACATTTCAGGATAAATGTCATGATATGGTATCACGATATGCCGCCAGCCGTATCGATAATGTATCGCAAGAGGGAGTATCGCGATATATCGATATTTTGACCCACCCGCTAGTAATGAACAGAAGCATGCGTGGACGTACTAGTAAGTCACTGTGAGGGATGGACAGCAGTAGTTTGATGAAGGTCTGGAGGGCGTTGTCCAGGGCGTCGTCTCCGTACAGACGGAACACGCCGAAGTTGACGTAGTTTCCGCTGAGCACGGCCTTCAGCATGGCAAAGCACACACTCACGCCCTTCAGCTTGACCCCGTACACCTGCTCCTTAGGCACCTCCCCCAGCGTCAGGATACGATTCCCTGGATGAAAGGAGACAGGAGGGGTCACACAGAAAGACAGAGGCAGCCTGGATGAAAGGAGACAGGAGGGGTCACACAGAAAGAGAGGAGGGGTCACACAGAAAGACAGGAGGGGTCACACAGAAAGAGAGGAGGGGTCACACAGAAAGACAGGAGGGGTCACACAGAAAGACAGGAGGGGTCACACAGAAAGACAGGAGGGGTCACATAGAAAGACAGGAGGGGTCACACAGAAAGACAGGAGGGGTCACATAGAAAGACAGGAGGGGTCACACAGAAAGACAGGAGGGGTCACATAGAAAGACAGGAGGGGTCACATAGAAAGACAGGAGGGGTCACATAGAAAGACAGGAGGGGTCACATAGAAAGACAGGAGGGGTCACACAGAAAGACAGGAGGGGTCACACAGAAAGAGAGGAGGGGTCACATAGAAAGACAGGAGGGGTCACACAGAAAGAGAGGAGGGGTCACACAGAAAGACAGGAGGGGTCACACAGAAAGAGAGGAGGGGTCACACAGAAAGACAGGAGGGGTCACACAGAAAGACAGGAGGGGTCACACAGAAAGACAGGAGGGGTCACACAGAAAGACAGGAGGGGTCACACAGAAAGACAGGAGGGGTCACATAGAAAGACAGGAGGGGTCACACAGAAAGACAGGAGGGGTCACACAGAAAGACAGGAGGGGTCACACAGAAAGACAGGAGGGGTCACACAGAAAGACAGGAGGGGTCACACAGAAAGACAGGAGGGGTCACACAGAAAGACAGGAGGGGTCACATAGAAAGACAGGAGGGGTCACACAGAAAGACAGGAGGGGTCACATAGAAAGACAGGAGGGGTCACATAGAAAGACAGGAGGGGTCACATAGAAAGACAGGAGGGGTCACACAGAAAGACAGAGGCAGCCTGGATGAAAGGAGACAGGAGGGGTCACACAGAAAGAGAGGAGGGGTCACACAGAAAGACAGGAGGGGTCACACAGAAAGACAGGAGGGGTCACACAGAAAGACAGGAGGGGTCACACAGAAAGACAGGAGGGGTCACACAGAAAGACAGGAGGGGTCACACAGAAAGACAGGAGGGGTCACACAGAAAGACAGGAGGGGTCACACAGAAAGACAGGAGGGGTCACACAGAAAGACAGGAGGGGTCACATAGAAAGACAGGAGGGGTCACATAGAAAGACAGGGGCAGCCTCGCATATCGCTGCTGTTATATACAAAATATGAACTTTTGGGGAACTTGTCAAAAGAGACTCGTGTTAGTTGGGTTAGACCTAGAGCTGCAACCATTAATCGATTAGTTGTCATTGTCAACTATTAAATTAATTGCCAGCTGTTTTGATAATTAATTAATTGGTTTGAGTAATTTTTTAAAGAAAAAAGTCCAAATTCTCCGATTAAGTTTACAGAAAGCCCTCTGAGACATGCTTGTGAATTAGGGCTATACAAATAAAACTTGACTTAACTTGAATCTGATTCCAGCTTCTTAAATATTTTCTGGGTTTTTACACCTCTAAGACGGTAAACTGAATATCTTTGGTTGAAAGCGAGAGGTGGTGAGAGTATTAGGAGTGGGGGTCAAAGGGTCATAGGTTGGAGAAGGTACCGTAGGTAGTGATCATCTTGCTGGTTTCTCTGAAGAGCAGGATCCCATTGGGCGACGACACATCAAACTGTAGCCTTTGGGACCTAGAAACACACAAAAACACGACAAAAAACAACAGTCACAAGTTGGATGTCAAACTGTCAAAATTAAGGATTCATCAAATAAACCTGAATTGCATTCAAATTTCCACTCTACTAGTCTCATAAAAAGCTGATGAGAGATCCTCTCCACCCAAAGCAGTTTAACTTAAAACTAAGCACATTCACATCGTCTGGGAAAACCATATCAGCATGTACTTAACACGTGAGTGTATACATTTCAAATGTATGAACTCACATGTCAGCTGATGTTTTGTCAGCAAAACCAAACAGTTCAATGTCAACCACAAATGATAAAAAATCAAGAACTTCTGGCCTACCGTGGTCTTATGATCACAAAATATGATCATGTGGTGTAAAAAGAATTAATTCTCTACACTTGACAGCTTGTTGAGCTCTCATTCATGGGTTTCAGTCACAGAATGTTTTTGTTGTGCCCGCCATCTTGAGGACTGAACACAGCGCACCACTTTTTATTAGTTATCTGTTGTAAGTCTGTGGCAGGACTCTTCAAATCATACCTTGTACTACAAACTGTTACTCTGTTCATATTGTAAACAACAACTTTTAGCACTTTATTATTAATATTATTCAGCTTTTTTTTATTATCAAAATTTTGTTTTCTTTTCTTTACGGATTCTTCTCTAATTTTCTCCCTAATTGTACTTGGCCAATTCCCCCTGCTCTCCCGGTCGTTGCTGCAGCACCTCTGCTGATCTAGTTTTTGAGATATTAACGTTTGTTTGACACTAGTGTCCCACTCTATTGCCAATTGCGCAGGGAATCTTGTTTCTAATTCGTCCTCAAGATGGCGCCACAACACTTGTGTGATGTCAACCGAACTCTATCTGAATAGTATTGCCATCTGAAAACTGAGATGAACAGTCATTTCTAATAAGAGGTAGAACTAAACAATTAAAACAATCGATGAGTTATACAGCTCTGGCCTCTGGGTATTTAGATCTTAAAATAAAATTTCTGTCAATATCTTTCAGCCCTAGTAAAGGCTGAAATATACTTCTGCGTCAGCCTCCACTTGGAGCCTTGCCAGCGGCAGCTGGTCCTATACACTCGACCGTCAGCTTGACGAGGGGTCGCAGGGGAGTCCCCAGCAAAATGAGTCAATTGTGTGATTTCACTAGGATTTCAATGACTAGAAGTTAGCCCAAGGAGAGAATGTAGTGCATATACTGTACTTAATAGCTTTCACTCTCTCCTGTTATCTCCCCATCGACATTATATTATACTCGCGCTGTTCACGTCGGCTGCATCGAGGCACATTTTCGAGGAGCTGCACGCAGGCTACGCGGGCAGGCTACGCGGGCAGGCTACGCGGGCAGGCTTGCCAGCCGCGGCGCATCCCTCGGCGCATTTCGGTGAGGGGTTTGACGCGGAAGTATATTTAGGCCTTAAGAAGGGCAAATCGACCATCTTTCCCACGGCACATGAATGCAGCACGAGTCAGCAGCTGTAACGATGAGCACCTTTTACCTGTTGTGAACGAGCTCAGCCATGAGTTTGAGGACGGGTGTGGTGCATGCTGGGTCGTGGTACCAGAGCTCGATGGCTCTCTGCAGGATGGGCATGTAGGCTGGATATCTGGTGGGCTGAAGTCAAGGACAACACTCAAAGGCATCATCACGTTAAAGCAGGTCGCCTCAACACTCAAAAGGCTGGGTTTCCGTTGTCCGGTAATTGCCGGACTTTGTCCAGTAAAATCTGCCGGAGAGGCGGACACCAGGTCTGGTAAATAATCCCCTCTCAGCACAATTTGAGTTGTATTAAAATAGGCTCAAGTTGCATTTTCCACACAGCCTCCTCCTATTAAATAGCCTAAATGAATATGTTTATGTGTAGGTTATAGTGTGTAGGCTGTATGTTATGCGATGAACGAAACAACAAAACGCCTAATTCACAATTGCACGCATGCGCTCAATTAGGGTTGCCAACCGTCCCTTAAAATACGGAATTGTCCCGTATTTGTAAACAAAAAGACGTGTTCCGTATTGAACTGATACGGGACGCGCTGTGTGTCTCGTATTGGAGAAACAATGCAGTGCAAAGAGTGACGGGCTATTTGTATTGAGTGAGAAACTCCGTAGCCCCTGCAGCTGCTCTGCCCCTCAGCCTGTGTGGTGTCATGTTACGTCCAACTACAACTACCCCAAGAATGCGCTTCTCATCGATTGTTGTGAGTCACGACCAAGAGAAGCGCTGTCAGCGTTGCTAGATTCAAATAAACTGACGACAGCACATCGAGTAAGCTATTTACATTGTATCTAATCTATAGGCTAGTAGCAACATGCCATTTTGTTGTGTTCAGAAGATTTAATCTGAAATCTAAAATGTTTTTGCACTAATGATTTAAAACGTTCATAATACCAGGTTTGTTCTATTCAAAAGAATATGCAATGTTGCTGTTTGCACTGTTAAAAGAAAATTTAATGAGTAGATGCAAAGTTGCATTACCGGTAGGCCATATCAAAATACCGTTCGTTCTTTCTTAAAATACAGCCGTTTTAGCCTATTAAGAATGAGAAACCTCTGTTTTGCAATGCCCAAATAAAATTCTTGAATGATAATCTAGGAATAGGCTACGTGCAAAAATTCAAAAACGGATCAAATTCAGGTTTGCTTGTTTTAATAATAATGGGTAAATGGTTGAAGTTGTAGCAATTGCAGTTATGTGATTGTTAATAAGTCCACTACTGACTGCCCCCCTGGACCGCCCCCCGTTCCTTATTTCCATTTCAAGAAGTTGGCAACCCTAGCTCAATACTACATGTGCAGTCAGCAGCAGCTCTCTGGGGGGGGGGGGGAGGGGTCAGGTGAGAGAGGACAGGGTTCAGGTGAGAGGGGGTGGGGGCTGGAGGGGGCTGGAGTCAGGTAAGGATACATCCAGTCAAACAGCATCATGAAGCTGGTCTTGGCGTTGAAGGCGAAGGCGATGCCTCGCAGGTCTCGCACCAAACCCACCAAGGTCCTCTGCAAGGAACAACACGACAGGAAGAAGACTGATGAAGATGAAGAAAGCATTTGGTACACGGTGACGGTGGGCTAATGATTTGGAATGTTTCTCGTCAATTTGGATTCATATTTCATCGCTGGGTGAGCACACGAATCAAAATATGTACAGCTTATTGGCGCTGTTGAAATGTGTTTTTGGTGACTTGAACTTAGGTATGCAATTGTTCCATTACCCCCCATTCATTTATGACTCTAACTAACTAGAGGGGTGTAGCTCACTCTGTACTGCACTGCGAGTAACCACAAAGACAGCGTTGATCTTGTTTATGGATGGGCTATACAGTAGGACAGTGTTGATCTTGTTTATGGATGGGCTATACAGTATGGCAAATGGCCTAAAACTCCAGGATCCAAATGACTAATCGATTAATCAAGAAAATAACCATCAGATTAATCAATAATGAAAATAATTGTTATTGTTAAATAATTGTAATTGCCCTAGTTGGTATGCATGTTGTGAGTGTGTGTGTGTCACCTTGGCTTCCTGTTCGTTGAAGGTGTTTGTGCTGAGCATCTGAGCCACCGTTTCAAACGCGGCCGTCAGCGGCAGCATGAACTGCTCAAACTGGTCCTCGTCCTCACCTACGCACGCACGCACGCACACACACACACACACACACACACACACACACACACAACGCACAAACAAAACGCACAAGTCATCACACCATCCACTTAAGTTCCTTTTGATTTTCTGGGTGATGGCAGTGTGCGTTTACCTAGATCGACCATTAGGAGGCGCCCCAGCGCGGTGTAGAAGGTGGTCCGACAGCGCATGTCACTGAGGTTGGACTGGTTGTTCACTCCCAGGAAGGAGAAGTGCTCGCTCTAGCATGACAGGAGGGAGAGAAAGACAGCATGACCTCATGCTCCCTCATACAAGTCACATGACATCATGCTCCCTCATACAAGTCACATGACATCATGCTCCCTCATACAAGTCACATGACCTCATGCTCCCTCATACAAGTCACATGACCTCATGCTCCCTCATACAAGTCACATGACCTCATGCTCCCTCATACAAGTCACATGACCTCATGCTCCCTCATACAAGTCACATGACCTCATGCTCCCTCATACAAGTCACATGACCTCATGCTCCCTCATACAAGTCACATGACCTCATGCTCCCTCATACAAGTCACAGTCACAAGGAGCATCTGCTATGAACACAGGTGGGGAATCAAATGCTTGAGACTTGATGCACGAAGAGGTTCTGGTGGTGACTTGGGACTTCACTTTGACTTGTACTTTGATGACCTGAAAAGGTTTGTAAAGTCTACAGTAGTTTTGTGGAATATTACGGTTTTATGTGGATTATTACGGTTTTATCCCATTTTCCCAGAGTCAGAAACTACAGTAACAAAATGCCTTCAGACAGACCTTTTATTGATTTATTTGGTGTAGTCTGAAGTATGTCAAACAGCAATATTAGGCTATCTTGGCTCACTTGTTGAGTGTCTATACTAAGATCAAATAACACAATCGTGATCCCATAGGCATCCAGGAATTGAGGGAGGGGGGGGGGGGGCTCCTTATTCGAAGCTTTGTCTGGGGGAGGCCCACAGTCTCACACCTTGAAAACCCCTGGTGTAAATGACTTAGATTGAAAGTGATGAGATTTGTTCCAGCAGCAGACGACTGAATTTAAATTCAGTTTTCTGAATTTGGATGGAATGAAACTCAAACTCACTCTTAACACGTTTGTATCCTTTTGAAACCACATTGCATTGAAAAGACTTGAAAAGTCACGCAGACCTTCATAGGTCTGTGTGGGTATTGTATCATGTAGATCAGGGATACTCAACTTGCTTTGCCCGGGGGCCACTTTTGTGAAATGATAGAAGGCCAGGGGCCAGTTAATAAACAAACAATATACATTTTTCTGTAGCGGATTGTAGGTTTTTGGGGTGTCAGCCGGAGTTTAGTCTGACAATGTTGTGCACACCGGATAGTTACCGTAGTTAGGTTAAGTACATGCATAAGTGCCTAGGTAGCGAGCAGACGGCAGTATTTGACAATTTAGCAGCTAAATCATAGATTATTGAAAGATATTCCATATTCCAGAATGAAATGCTATAACAGAAGGGGAGTATTGGCCAGAATGACATGAACATTTGGACACTTATTCAGCTGGTATCTTGCATGTTGCGTTGAGGTGCACTGTAAAAAAAAAATATATATATATATATATATATATATATATATATAAATATATAAATATTGCAATTCCGTCGCGGGCCACACAGGGGGCTGCAAGTTGAGTATCACTGATGTAGTGTAGCTGATGTACTTACTGTGTGGTTATTCAACATAAACTGGACCGCACTGAGCTTCACCAGCTTCCTCACACTGCTGTACGTGCACTAAAGCAGCGTCAAGGTGAACACACAGACAGCTGGGACATACAGTACATTTCATTTGAACATACGTGCATATACATATTGACACCGTGCACACACACACACACACACACACACACACACACACACACACAAAGGATATCCTAATGAGAGGTCGTTGAGTAGCTGAAGCGTCTTGGAAGTGATTGGTTCACACTGGCCCCAGTACTTCAGATTGGTGATGCTACAAAAAAGAAAGACAATTCACAATGAAATAGCAGGAGATTGTACCGTCTATCAGTACATCATAAGAGGGAACAGTCCAACTGTTTACCTCTGGGTATTCCAATTCTATTCAATTCAATGTATTGTCCACAATGTGGAAATGTGTCTTTAGCTTCACAGGTGTGTTTGAACACATGAAAGTCACAATACATGCAACAAACACCAGAATACACGCAAAACGCACTGTACTGTACTGTACTGTACAGACTGTACAGTACAGATAGCAATAACAGTTATTGCATTTGGTATGAAAGTGTATGTATGTACATGTTCTGGGTTGTTGGAGGGACTCTATAGCAGCATCTTCCCGAGGGCAGTTTTGTGAATTATGTAAAAATACAGATATACACATGGACAAATACACAACATTTATACTACACACACAAAACATTTTGCAACTCACATTTTCCCAATGAAGACGCTGAGTACCATCGTCTCATCATTCAGGCCCAGGACCTCTGATAACCGCCGGTAAAGCTGCAAAACACACACAGAATAAAGACACTGAGTACCATCGTCTCATCATTCAGGCCCAGGACCTCTGATAACCGCCGGTAAAGCTGCAAAACACACAGGTCATCCACAAACACACAACCATCACCTGCCTTTTTTTTTTTTTTTTAACCACTTGAACATCATGTTTTTTTTAGAAGGACACAGGCTCTACAGCTCTCCTGTTTGGCCTGTTCACTGAATATTACTTCATTTTTTGTAAGTTATTTTTTACCAACTTAAATCACAGTTTTGAGACTACATCAGCTGGTGCAGTTGATGGATAGGATGTGGGGGCAGACCAAAATAGTGTGCAGAGCTGCATATTTCTTCACGATCTGAAGCATAAATACAGTCCAACAGCTCTGCTCTCAAGCTCCACACTCATTACAGGCACGAGGCAAAGGGGCCTGAAAGACGACTAACAAACAAATTCACAAACTTTCAAGGATTTCAAGGAGCTGTGTGTGAACTAGGGGTGGGGGAAAAAATTGATACACCATAGTATCGCGATATTTTGCCTGACGATATTGTATCGATATTTGGACGCCATTGGACGCATTTTTGCAGGCCATTCGATGCCAGGCCACCGGGCATCTGCCCGAAGTACCCGTTGTTGCAGTCCGCGCCTGCAGTGGCGTATTGAGTCCAGAGAAGCTTAATAATGTAGCCTACGTGTGGGGCAAAAACTAAACTAAACTAAAAAACACTGCATGTTTTACTTCCGGTGAGGTCAAGGAAAAGGTAGGAAAAGGAGTTAGACAATATATCGAAATATCGCAATATTCAATATATCGCAATACTAGCATATCGTAATACTATCATATCGTGACTCAAGTATCGTTTTAGTATCGTATCGTGGGCATCTGGTGATTCCCACCCCTAGTGTGAACCCTATCTAATAAGGCAGTTTTCATGGAATCATCTAATAGTCTGTAGTTACTGCACTACAGAAGCCAAGAGCGGCTGTGGTGGCTCTTTTTTTTTTTGAATCCCTTTATCTCCAGATCATCAGTTTAATTCTCTTTAGAGATCAAGCTTTGTTTCCTTTTGATCACAATTTCATGATCTCATTATCATGATAACAAAAATCACACCCAGGTGTTGAAGTAAGGCCACGTTCAGATACAATCCGTGGAGAGACGTATTGTAGTCCGGCTGTAGTACGTCAGGGTGGGCGGATCTCACTTCACCCCGCCCCCCTTTCTGCCTTCTCCCCTGCGAAACAAGCATGTGTGCGAGCGAACCAGGAAAAGATGCTTTTAAAAGGCTGTAGGCTATTTTGAAGATTTAGTTTAATTTCTCGTTTTGTTTTGTTTCTGTTTCGGTTTGATATCTGCTATTTCATCCTGATCACTTTCACTCGTAATATGGAGCATGTTGAAACTGAGTGCTGAGGCAGGCAGGCTCTTTCAAACTAGTCGGAGGGTTTTTATTGAGAAGAACAGATATCCAGCTGTGATTTTTGAGAGAGAGAGAGAAGAGAAGAGTGAAACAGAGCAGAGCTGTGTGTGTGTGTGTGTGTGTGTGTGTGTGTGAGGGGGGGCGTATAGATTGGCCAGCGGAGTGTGAGGTAGAGCTGCATCCTCATAAAGTTCACCCTGAGCTCTCTCGCCGTGTGTGTGTGTGTGTGTGTGTGTGTGTGTGTGTGTGTGTGTGTGTGCCGAGCGACGGATCCTGTGTGAATCCGGCCTAAGCGGTGCAGGCTTGCACAGGTCGAACCCTCTGATGTTGAGATGACAGGTTAAGGATTGAGATAAGATAATTAACTCTGATCTTGAGATAAGATAATTAACTCTGATGTTGAGATAAGATAATTAACACTGATCTTGAGATAAGATAATTAACTCTGATCTTGAGATGACATGATATACTGTAAGGATCGCTCTTGGCTTCCATTGCTCCCTGTTGTTTGTTTCTCGGTTAACTGGATTTGGCTTAGTCTGATTATGAGTTTACCCTCATTAATCAGATTAGGCTGTTTACAGTGCAGTTTCAGTACTTGGGGCGTTGCCAAAACCAGGTTAACATCCAATTCGCAGCGGTGGTTTGTAAACACACTCATTGACTGTACGGCCACTTGTACTACTGACCTGTTTGCTAAGCCGATACAAAAGGAGGCTTATGGCTCAATTCCACCACATTTTACAGCCCTGCACAGCCCGTCACCACTCGGCTCTACTTGCTTCAACCCGATGGACGTTCTGCTTCGACCGCCCTTCATCTGCCCCCGCCCACACCTGGTCGTCACAGCGACCGCATATCTGCCCTCCACCCATGTTCTGAAATAGGCTATAACATAACGTTACAATTAAATCCATACACAGAACTTTTAAACTGTTTATGAAATACTGGTGCCTCTAAATGACCTACAGTGTGTGTGTGTGTGTGTGTGTGTGTGAGAGAGAGAGAGAGAGAGAGAGAGCAGTGCTGGCATGATCACAGTCCTTGATCCTGGCCTGAGCAGCCAGCTCATAGCATCACAGCATGTTGGGCGGGTGTTACAGTTTACATGGGCAAAAGTGACAATCGACCAGGAGAATGGATATCACTTTGTTGTTAGTCAAAACTCACAAGCGCTGCTAAAGGGGCGGGCGCGAGGGACGGGGGTTGCGCTAGAGTGAAGCCTCTACCCCCGCGGCCTCTCACCAGGCAAAACCGCGGCTTCACCAAGCGCCTGCGGCCTAGCGGAGCCGACGCAGCACTAACTACACAAGCGCTTCAGAGCAGCGGACTTTTGGACAATTGAAACCACCGCGCCGATTTTATTTCACCAGAGGCGAAGGCAGCAAAACAAAAGACTGATAGAAAAGCATAATAGAAGAGAAGAGAAGGTAAGTAAACTGGTATGCAGCGCTGCATTGACAGTCAGTAGGATATAGAGAGTAAACACGATTCTGCCTGACCAATCAGTCGCCTACAATGTTTTCACGTCACGGTATGAACCCGGGTTAGCAGAATAGAACCCCGACGAGGCAGGTACTAAAAGTAGCACGACTCAGCCCCAAATCAAACCGAGCTGGGCCGGCTTATACCGGTGGGATGAGACCAAAAGTCGAGTCGAGCGGAGCGGGACCGCGCTACTAGCTGCGGTGGGATTGGGCCATTAGCCCCCGCGCTATCCTGCTACGGGTGTGACTGACAACACTTTAGGACTGGGGGTTCTGCGCTGACACTTGACGAGGGCCAGGGGGCGCTAAAACCAAACCAGACACAGACAAACACGTGGGGGGAGAAGAAGCTACTGTTGCTACAGTCCGTCACTTATCTTGGCCGTTGACATTTTGCAGTTTCTGCGCAGAACAAAGAGAACACACTCGGGTCAGTCAGCACGCCTTGGTGCACGGGGGGCCGTGTGGTAAAACAACACGCACAGTCAGTCAGCACGCCTTGGTGCACGGGGGGCCGTGTGGTAAAACAACACGCAGAGTCAGATGGACACTATAGAAAACGCTGCCGTCAGCACTGTCGGACACAAAACGCAGCTCAGGACAAAAGAGCTGCTGGTTCCCATCGACGTGGCCCGAGAGTCTGTCTGTCTGTCTGTCACCGGGTGTTAGTCCAGGTTGAGTGGGGGAAGGGACGGGTCGGAGCGTAGCCAGGCCGGGGGTTAAATGAGCAGTGGGCTCCTGCTATGGGCACATGCTACAGACGGCTACTCGCGCTCTGCTCCCTGCTATACGATCACGTACAGAGACATTCCGAGTAGGGGGGCATCGCGACGCGGACGATTCTAACAAATGTAAAAAAAAATATTGTTAGGGCAGTGTAGCACGCGGAACGTCTACAGCGCGGCGTTATTTAGTCAAACATCCACATTTCTTGCAGTAAAACTTCGAAAAAAGGCAGCGGTTGAAAACATGTATTGTTCGATTGCCTTTGCGAGGCTGGTTTATGGTGCGGTGCACTCAACAGAAATAAAAAGTCACACGACGTAATCATGCTTCAGCGACTGTTACAACTTACACCACCTTGGTCCCACCAGGACCGTCTGCGCAGAGTTCCGGCTGCGCCGCGGCTTTGCCCACCGCACGCGTTTCAGAAGCGGAGCGCTTCCGAGCGCTGCCTGGCAGCTGGATGCAAGATCGCGCGGGATTTACGAGATCGCGCGATACTGTGTGTACAACGGGGTGGATGTAAAGAGCACAACACACAAACAACACAGTCTGTCGTTGACTTGCTTTTGATTTGGTCATTTTCCCTTGATTGTTGTGCTCTTACCATGGGTAAGTAGGCTGAAATTATTTCTTTATTTGTCATACAGTGCCTGTTAGCAGGAGGAGAACTCTTGCATTTCTTCGTCTACTTGAAAGACTAAGGGGGGAGAGAAGGAGAAGGAGTCGGTATGGGTCTGCACACGGTGTTTTATTATGAAAATCGACCGGATTCTCGTGCAGTTGCTGTGTCTGACTTCCGGGCTGAACGATCTGCTCTGTGCAGCTTGACGCAGCTTCCAGGCGTCATCCGTGAAAAATAGAACTGCCGCGTATCTTTAGCGGAGCGAGGCGTCGAGCCGCTTCTGGGACGCTTCTGATACGCGCCTGGTGGGATCACACACGTTGACTAAAATGCCCGGGAGCGGCTCCGACGCGCTCGTGACGTGCCAGGTGGGACTTCACCGTTGCATTCATTTGACTGTTAAGAAGACACAAGCCAAGTAATGTTAAACTTCCATGATACAAAATAAAACGACTCCACCATCGTGCAGTGGTTAGTGTTTAGCCTTCTGTGAGATTTCTATCTGACCAATAGGCTACCTGTCCTGTAGATGTTTTTTCACAGACGTTTGCTGTCCAACATTCTGATATTCACGACGTTAATGCCATCTGCACCTCATTGTATTCTTTCATTGAAGAATCACACAGGTGGCGATACGCTCTTAACTGTTCTGCCAGACTTTCATCTATACCCTATTTTCTACAAGCTAAGCTTTACAATTAAACAAGGTTGATAAAGTTACAGATCAAAATATCAATAAAGACGTTCAGTTCAGAGAAAATGATTCTGATATCAAAATGGAACTGTGCATATCTGAAATTGAAAGCCTCATACATGAATAGCAAAAGTGTCATAATTTGTCCTAGGTAGAGTCGATATTTGAAATGACAATTGTGCATTATTATATAGGCAGAATGTCATTATAGGCAGAATGTCATTGACATTGTGGATATCTGAAATTTTCTTTTTGACTATAGGAAGAATTAAATTACAATAATTGCAATAGCCTATTACTTATTTTAGTTTACAATTTAATTGAATGAGAAGACATTTATTTTTAACATTTATTTTGACATTCTGATTCTTAACACACACACACAAAAAAGGGAGTTCATATTACATACAGTCGGACGACTGGGAGTATTAATCGAGGAAAAAGTAGCCATGTGTAGTAATAATATAGAAAATCGAGGATGCCATAGATTGAGCTGCATCGAGATGCATCGTGGAATCGAACTGAATCGTTGAGCGGTGAATCGTAATGGAATGGAATGGTGAGGCCAGTGAAGATGCACGGCCCTGATCCTGGGGTGTCGAAAAGTCATATTTACCTTTGACGATTTTTGCACCTGGTCACCGATGTAGATCTTTCGGAACTGTTCGAAGAAGCTGAGCATGGCGAGCTCCAGCCTCTCATTCCCGGCCTGGGCTAGCCGAGAGTCCGTCAGATTCATCAGCTGGAGCACCCTGAAACACACGTTCTATTGTTTACAGCTTGGGAGAGCAGATGTAGTATAATAAGCTAGTGAGCTTTTTATATTAGAGCACATTTTTCTTGTATTCTTACCGACAGACTAGCTCTCCATCCATGGCGTCCTGCTCATCTGTACTGGCGAATGACACCCGTCCGCCAATTACCGCGCCAATTATATAAACCAACCACGTCAACCGACCTGCACAGGCAGGCAGAGGAGCGTCAGTTAGTCTCTCCAAGACTGAAAATCCTCAAAGCAAAATGAACGGATAGAGAGCAGACACTGAGATTATAGTCATGCTGTGCATTTGGAATTATTTGTGCTCCGTTGTCTGAATTTGAAACTCGACTATTTCCTGGTGCCAAAAGTGCTATTAGCTAACTGGATGCCAGACGGCTGGATGGAAGCAGGTAATCCTCCCTGCCACTTTTCTATTTTTAACGTAGCTACTGTATTTTTAAAACGGTGTTTCATATTTGCGCTTCAAAACGCCATTGCAATTGACTTCAAAGTGAACTGTTCAATTCAATTAGATGAAAATAGAAAAAAGTATCCCAAACCAGCGTTACCCTCACCCTCCTGCACAGTGACGTCTGCCGTGCTGGAGTTGGTGGACTGCAGCAGCTCCTGGTAGGACTGCGCCGCCTGGTCGAAGAGCTGCACCAGCAGAGCGCAGGTCTTCTCGTACTCGCACCTCCCGATGGTGGACAG
This sequence comes from Poromitra crassiceps, assembly GCF_964638095.1. Classification (NCBI taxonomy): domain Eukaryota; kingdom Metazoa; phylum Chordata; class Actinopteri; order Beryciformes; family Melamphaidae; genus Poromitra; species Poromitra crassiceps. The sequence continues at coordinate 22,980,631 of NC_139629.1, read as the reverse complement.
CTGGTCCAGCTGCTGTTGCACCAGGCCCGCGTCATCCAGAGGGTCTTCTAGACCATCTCTGTGGAGCACACACACACACACACACACACACACACACACACACACGTTAGAGGACAGGCAGGTCAGTGAAAGTCGATTTTTGCTCCCCCAGAGTGCTTCACCTCCTACAGAGCAGCACCAGAGTGCTTCACCTCCTACAGAGCAGCACTTGAAGCCAACGGTAGGATGAGAGTCAGGGGCGGAGCGACCCTATCAGCCCAGAGGGGGCGAAGCTCTTAGGCCCCCCCCATCCCATCCCATTTATTTATTTTTCCAATTAAGGCCGGCGGCGAAGAAAAATGTGCCTTTTTTGCACGTTTGAATCTGTTTTAGCCATATTTAGTGGAATATCTCATTTTAAACACACTAATGTTATTGTCTATTGATTGAATTGCTCTCACACTCAGGCCTGGCCTGGCATGCAAATTTTTTTTTTTTTGGATGGGGGGCGCACCCTCTGCCCCGGTGTACGCTCCGCTACTGATGAGAGTGCTTCACTTCAGGGATGTGCCATTTGGCGGTCAAATCGTACATTGACGATTGAAGGGAGTGATCGCCAATTGGCTTTTCGACAGCGATATTTAAGGTGATTTTAACTAATTTACTATCATAAGTTGTAAGTATCACAAGTATCATATGTTACTTATGCGCCCCCTACTGTACACTTAGAGATGTTTCTGGCGGAGCACATCCGCCCACAGAGCTCTGTTAACACATTGAGTGCCAGCGACGCCATATGGCGTCAAGAGAAATTTACCGTAGGCTGCCAGCGACGCCAAATGGCGTCAATAACTCCAAATAGTTTTTTTGACGGGGGGGTGTCGATCTAAGCCTCTTACATCGCCTCTTACAATATGAGAGCGATTGAATGTGTCTAACCTATTTTACAGAACCCTTAGGTGGCGACAGCGCTCTCCAGATGAGAGAACGTGGAGTAAAACACACAGAAGAAGTCGTTGGGGAAAAGGAAATCGCATCGCATCCGTCCGTATGCAGCTGCTTCATTGAAGCATAACGTTAACGCTGTGCCTGCAGCAGCCAATCTGCTGTCACAATTGAGCACCTCCGTGTCCGCTGCTACAGCCCATCCGCATGTGGAGTTGTTATTATTCTCAACTGGAAGCATGGGAGCTGGTGACAAATACACGCGGCTGTAAAAAAGCTGGATGTAGCGGACTTTTCAGTGCAGAGCACACGCAGAGCAAACGCACTCACAGCAGAGCCCAGAGAGACACTCCTCCCACAACGGGGGAGAAGGAGGGGGGGGGGTGGGGCACGCAGGGCACTACAGCATACAACAGACCCAGGCAGCTGCAGCAGGCTCGATGCACAGAGAGCAAACAAGCTAGAATAGGCTATCTGATGCCCACCAGCAGTAAATCAAGACCAGCAAGAAGGTGTAGGGTCTGCGCACGCAGGGGCCAGCGCTGCTGGTTGCAGCTAAAAAATATTATTTGGCCAAACAAAATTCCTTTGTTTTCACTCTTTTATTGAAGGAAATTATTTTTGAGGTGTCATTACATCAGAAAATATTAGCAATGAGTCAATGATGTGCTTGAAATGCTTCCTTTCACAAAAGGCTGAATATCTCAGGTTTCTAGAAAAAAATGGCTGTTTTTGGTCAAATCAAGCTATCTTCTCCGGCTCATAACTAAAGAACGGAAAATGGGATCAATAAACTTTTTTTTGCAGGTGATAGAAGAGAGTCTCATCGTTATTTGTGCGTGTTCAGTGTTTACATAGTAATTATTAAAGAAATTATATGACTGTTTTAAAATGCATTGGAGCCTATGTGGCACTTTATAGCAACCTTTTGGCAAACCCCGTGGCACTGAATGTGTTAATCAGCTCGAGTGAGGGGGGGAAAGCCGTGCTCCATCATACCACAGGAGTCTATAAGCCACCAACGAAATTTGAACGCCGCTGAACGTCGCAAAAGTATATCAATTTAGAGAAACAAGCAGAATCGTCGGCCCTGTCTCCCGTCTAGGATTGTCTGGGCGTGCTCACTTCGCGGGGAGAGGGGAGAGGTGGGGAGCGAAGAGCCGCTCCCGTGAGGTGACCTCAAATAATGCGAGAGATTTTAGTCCACACTCCAGATCAGTGGGTGGCGGTGATGCACCCGAAAGTTGTCTGCCAACAGCCAGGAACCCTCAGTATTGTGCCAACGCTAACTTTCACAATAGCGAACAAGCCCCCATTCAGGCGCAGGCTTAGTTTTATAATTTTTACCTGCCGCTCCTGCACATCACAGCACGATATGAAAAACAATTCCCCATCCCTACTTCACTTCCTACAGAGCTGCACATGAAGCCGATGGTAGGATGAACAGTAGTTGAGGAATATGGGAGGCGCAGACATTCGGATTATATATTGTTGTCGTTTTCCTTTTTTTTTGGGGGGGGGGGGGGGTGTCTTGTTTGCCAATCGCTCTGTTCTTAAAATGGGCGAAAGGCAAGTACAAATGATGCATGGTAAAGTTATTACATAAGAAATATCTTCACATTTTTATATATTATTATTTGTATGAAAATATAGCATTACTATACATTTTGTATTAGCAAACGCTGTGCAGAGATGTTGTGTTATCCTCGATTTACAAAACCCCAAAATGCTGGAATTCTACTCTAAATATGTCAAGTAAACTTAAAAAAACAAAAAAACAAAAACCATTGTAACCCATGAGAACCCACTTCAACAAATGAAGAAATGCAGGACAGAGGAAAATTTAAGATGGGAGAATCACTAAATGTGAAGAGGTCTGATAGCGCCTGGGTGCCTCAATCTGACAGCGTGACTTGAATTTGGCACCGTGGCAAAAAAAAAAAGTGGCAGGTTGAAAGCAGTTGAGCAGTCTGAGCACACCCTACACAGAGGAACTGCGTTGTTTGGGTAGAGAGAGAGAGTAGATGTTACCTGAGGATGACATGGACTGACTCCAGCCGTGAAGTGATGTAGGCCTTGGTGACCTCGGGCGTGTACGTCTCCAGCAGATGAGGTTCAGTGGCTTTCACGTAGGGGACAGATGCTGCCAAACGCTGCCATAAGCTCAGCAAGTAGTGAACGCTGTTGGGGGCAAACTCCCAGTGCTGAGGCACACGGAGAGAAACAGGTGAGTGTTCACTTGAGGGGCTTTTCTACTCTTTAACCAGCAAATGCCCATGAAGAGTGATATTTCTAACTGATTTCATCGAATAGAGCTTTAAACTAGGTGGGAGAGAGGGGGAAATAAATGAATAAATACATAAGTAGATTAAGTTGAATGTGTACATATATTAACTATAGAGAGACATATTGGTAGAGAGTACTATACACTCTCACATGCTGTCCACCATGCAATTATGGGTAACTTTTGGTCTCATAATTATAGCCATGTTTTCCATCTTGTGGCAAGGGTTAAATAATGATAACTCATTTTTCCACATAACTGTTCAAATGTGGAATACTCTCTGTAACCATATAGAGGTTACAGTAATGGAATACTCTCTGTAACCATATAGAGGTTACAGTAATGGAATACTCTCTGTAACCATATAGAGGTTACAGTAATGGAATACTCTCTGTAACCATATAGAGGTTACAGTAATGGAATACTCTCTGTAACCATATAGAGGTTACAGTAATGGAATACTCTCTGTAACCATATAGAGGTTACAGTAATGGAATACTCTCTGTAACCATATAGAGGTTACAGTAATTGGAAGTCCAACATTGTATGTTTTTTGTTGTTGTTTGGGTTTCTTTTCTTGCACAGGAAGATTCTGGTATGCATGTTCTTTTTGACTAAATTTTACTTTTCGTTCTCTTATCCCCTTTTGCCTTATCTATTTGGTTTGTTTGCGTGTGTATGTGTGTGTGTGTGCGTGCGTCCGTGCGTGTGCTGGTGCTGGTAATTAATGTTTATTCCTTTTCTTTTCTCCCCCCCCCCTTTTTCTTTTTTTCTCTTCCTTTCTCCACATTTTGGTGATGTACATAAAATATATACAAATTATAAATGTTGCAGGATGAATGGAATAATGAACACATGTTGAATGTCAATGCTATACCTGCAATAAAGTATTAAAAAAAAACAGCTTTAGAGCATTCCCACCACGGCCCTGATGCCAAACTCCAGGACTTTTCAGAACTATGCCGGGCACTTCCATAAGCTAATGACTTCCTTCCTTCCTGGTGGTCTCTCTAAAAAGGAGCAATTAAGCTCCACTTGCACCTGAAAACCACCATCTTAGGGTCAATGTTAAAAAATGACACTGTTCCTCTACTTTGATTTATGTTCGCTGAAATGCCCCCGGTCAGAACCCCTGAGACGCATTTGAAGGTATCCAACATTCAGGTTGTTGTGATTCGGGTTGATTATTGTGATTTTTACGCCAAATCAATTTCGGTACTTCATGAAGTAATCAATTTATAGTAGGGACTATGGGGGAATTATATTTTGAAGTTTGGCTTCCATGCATGAGATATGTTGGGGAAAGATCTTAGCCAGTATAGAGACATACAGAAAATCATCTCTTTTCCATACTTTAGTGTTTTTACACTGTCAAGAACACATTGCGGACAAGACCCACACACACACCATATCGCTAAGTCAAAGTAACTCTAGAAGCTGTTGTTTTTGCCAGTAGACGTATTTGAGAATTATTCTGTGTTCCAGACACCTGTTTCCGACCTACTAGAAAATGTACACTGGAATCCCACTCAAAGTCAGAGTTCCTACTTGTAAACCCGGGGCAAATCCATCTACCCCGACTTCACGGAGAGTCAGTTGTGCACCTGGAACGCTTGGATGTCAGAAATGGAAGATTCCGACCTGCCGACTTTGTCTCTAACGCAGCATTAGCCAATGGTATGCTAGGCTAGCTAATAAAGCTATACAAATTAGCCCTCATTTTAATAGCCTAAAATCAGGCTGCCTAGTACTAAAAATGGATCCAACACTAGTATTTCTTCATCAAGCTGTATTAAGATGTATGTACTAGTAAAAAACACCCATTAACAACATCAACAAAAGCCTTAACAGACAGTAAATTGTGCACACCCACCTGCAGACTGGTGACAGTGAAGTTGGCTATGAGGCGTATGACTTCGGGGTAGTTTTCTACTTTGACCAGCTCCCCCAGCTGGTAGTTACTCTTCAGCCTCGCCAGCAGACGACAGAACTCATGGTAGTTATTAGGATCCGGCAAACACTAAAGCACACACACATTTCACCAGTCAAACGACCAGCTAGCTAACTTTTTTTATTTGCACATAATTAAAAAACAGAAAGAGAGAAAAGGAAAAAAATTGCATGTGCCGGTAGAGACAGGAAACCCTAGATGGGCATACATCTCAGTGTAAGAACGACAGCAGAGGCATGCGTACCTGTGGGTTACTGATGTGTGTGAAGCAGAGGCATGCGTACCTGTGGGTTACTGATGTGTGTGAAGCAGATGCATGCGTACCTGTGGGTTACTGATGTGTGTGAAGCAGAGGCATGCGTACCTGTGGGTTATTGATGTGTGTGAAGCAGATGCATGCGTACCTGTGGGTTACTGATGTGTGTGAAGCAGATGCATGCGTACCTGTGGGTTATTGATGTGTGTGAAGCAGAGGCATGCGTACCTGTGGGTTACTGATGTGTGTGAAGCAGAGGCATGCGTACCTGTGGGTTACTGATGTGTGTGAAGCAGATGCATGCGTACCTGTGGGTTACTGATGTGTGTGAAGCAGATGCATGCGTACCTGTGGGTTACTGATGTGTGTGAAGCAGATGCATGCGTACCTGTGGGTTACTGATGTGTGTGAAGCAGATGCATGCGTACCTGTGGGTTACTGATGTGTGTGAAGCAGATGCATGCGTACCTGTGGGTTACTGATGTGTGTGCAGCAGAGGCATGCGTACCTGTGGGTTACTGATGTGTGTGAAGCAGATGCATGCGTACCTGTGGGTTACTGATGTGTGTGAAGCAGAGGCATGCGTACCTGTGGGTTTGACTGATGTGTGTGAAGCAGATGCATGCGTACCTGTGGGTTACTGATGTGTGTGAAGCAGAGGCATGCGTACCTGTGGGTTACTGATGTGTGTGAAGCAGATGCATGCGTACCTGTGGGTTACTGATGTGTGTGAAGCAGATGCATGCGTACCTGTGGGTTTGACTGATGTGTGTGAAGCAGATGCATGCGTACCTGTGGGTTATTGATGTGTGTGAAGCAGATGCATGCGTACCTGTGGGTTACTGATGTGTGTGAAGCAGATGCATGCGTACCTGTGGGTTACTGATGTGTGTGAAGCAGATGCATGCGTACCTGTGGGTTACTGATGTGTGTGAAGCAGAGGCATGCGTACCTGTGGGTTTGACTGATGTGTGTGAAGCAGATGCATGCGTACCTGTGGGTTACTGATGTGTGTGAAGCAGAGGCATGCGTACCTGTGGGTTACTGATGTGTGTGAAGCAGATGCATGCGTACCTGTGGGTTACTGATGTGTGTGAAGCAGATGCATGCGTACCTGTGGGTTTGACTGATGTGTGTGAAGCAGATGCATGCGTACCTGTGGGTTATTGATGTGTGTGAAGCAGATGCATGCGTACCTGTGGGTTACTGATGTGTGTGAAGCAGAGGCATGCGTACCTGTGGGTTACTGATGTGTGTGAAGCAGATGCATGCGTACCTGTGGGTTACTGATGTGTGTGAAGCAGATGCATGCGTACCTGTGGGTTACTGATGTGTGTGCAGCAGATGCATGCGTACCTGTGGGTTACTGATGTGTGTGAAGCAGATGCATGCGTACCTGTGGGTTACTGATGTGTGTGAAGCAGATGCATGCGTACCTGTGGGTTTGACTGATGTGTGTGCAGCAGATGCATGCGTACCTGTGGGTTACTGATGTGTGTGAAGCAGATGCATGCGTACCTGTGGGTTACTGATGTGTGTGCACCAGATGCATGCGTACCTGTGGGTTACTGATGTGTGTGCAGCAGATGCATGCGTACCTGTGGGTTACTGATGTGTGTGAAGCAGATGCATGCGTACCTGTGGGTTACTGATGTGTGTGAAGCAGATGCATGCGTACCTGTGGGTTACTGATGTGTGTGAAGCAGATGCATGCGTACCTGTGGGTTACTGATGTGTGTGCAGCAGATGCATGCGTACCTGTGGGTTATTGATGTGTGTGAAGCAGATGCATGCGTACCTGTGAGTTACTGATGTGTGTGAAGCAGATGCATGCGTACCTGTGGGTTATTGATGTGTGTGAAGCAGATGCATGCGTACCTGTGGGTTATTGATGTGTGTGAAGCAGATGCATGCGTACCTGTGGGTTACTGATGTGTGTGAAGCAGATGCATGCGTACCTGTGGGTTACTGATGTGTGTGAAGCAGATGCATGCGTACCTGTGGGTTACTGATGTGTGTGCAGCAGATGCATGCGTACCTGTGGGTTATTGATGTGTGTGAAGCAGATGCATGCGTACCTGTGGGTTACTGATGTGTGTGCAGCAGATGCATGTGTACCTGTGGGTTTGACTGATGTGTGTGAAGCAGATGCATGCGTACCTGTGGGTTACTGATGTGTGTGAAGCAGATGCATGCGTACCTGTGGGCTTGACTGATGTGTGTGAAGCAGATGCATGCGTACCTGTGGGCTTGACTGATGTGTGTGAAGCAGATGCATGCGTACCTGTGGGTTACTGATGTGTGTGCAGCAGATGCATGCGTACCTGTGGGTTTGACTGATGTGTGTGAAGCAGATGCATGCGTACCTGTGGGTTTGCTAGTATCCTCTTCACTCCGTCCACCAGATGTGAAAGAAACTTTGCTCGCTCTGCATTGTTGAATAGAGACCTCCGGACAGAGGCTATCTGAACTAGACATGACAACACCTACACACACACAGACACACACACACACACACTCTCTTAAGTCATCACAATGCAGGATCGTATATACTGTAAGCTTCATGGTTAATTCTGGATATATCAACATAACGCGCCTCCTCTACTTACCAACGGGGAAAGGGACGGTGGAATGGAATGATATAAATTGAAAAAGAGCTGTAGGGTGGAGGAATCGAGAAACGCTGTAGGAAAGAAGGGGAACAGGGGTCAACATTTATTAAAGTCACACTGTTACTGTTACACATGAATAGATGATTTTACCACAGAAGTCTACTTGACAATCACAGGGGTGCCTGAAAGTTACATTTAAGACTTCTTCTAAGGCCGCATTTAGACTGTCCGGTACAACTGACCCAATTCAGATTTTTGGCTCACATGTGGCACATATCGGATATGTATTATGAACGTCTAAGCAGGAAAAATGCACATTGGGATGGGATATTCTCAGATCCGTTTTGGGCCTCATCCATAATGTGGAAACAAATCAGATATGAATCGGCGTGTCAGTTAATTTGAAAATGTTGAATTATATCCCAAACGTTGGCGTTACGGTTATGTTTAGGCAAATAAAACAACTTGGTTAAAGTTAGGGTTTGGTTATGGGTAAATAAGTAAACTGATAAAAATGTAAAGTGTTTTATGCGTTTCGGGTTGTTTCAAGTGTTAAGCAAGTGTACACACAGGTAGTGGATGTGAATCACTTTTAAAAGTAGATGTAAACAGGTGGTCACAAAAATTGGATTTAGGCAAAATATCTGAACTGGACATCACTGGACCTGTAGTAAAGGCAGCATAAGTCTTTTTAATGTCGCACCAACAAATCAAATCATTTTCAAAACCTCCAAAATACCCTTGACCACTTGCAGCAGTAAGGCTGGGTATTGGCAAGGACCTCACGATACGATACGTATCACGATACATGGGTCACGATACGATTGTATCACGATACATTGCGATACAATTAGGGCTGTGCGATTAATCGATTTTGAATCGTAATCGAATTAATTACTTAGGACGATGTTAAAAAAATGAAAATCGTAAAATCGTTTTTTTTTTTTTTTTTTTATTATTATTATTATTATTATTTTTTCACTTTAACCCTTGTGTAATGTTCATATTGTTGTTACTCAGCCAGTGTTTGTGGGTCTGATGGACCCGTTGCATTTTGTGGCTTTTAATGCCTCACAAATCAAACACTTTTATGTTAAAATACTGAACAGATGTTTACCTTATCCCAATTACAAGCAGTATAAACAATATATATGGTTAATATTTGCCCTTTACCTTTGTTAGGTCACATTTATAACTTCACTGTCAGACTCAGAATTTTCAGAAATGTGATCCTCAAATTCTGAAACCTCTTCTTCTGAATCCTCTCCCTCTACATCATCATCAAAAACTTCTCTCTCTTCCAAAATCAATTGCAGGGCCCTCTGCGCAGAGTACCTTTTGGCCATCTTGATCGGTTGTGATAAGAAACCACACTGGCAAAGCTATAATTATAGTGTCCCGCCTCCAATTTGTAGCAGATAGAGTGTGAGAAAATAAAGATTCCCGCAAGACAGAGGGTCAAATGTGCGAGAAAATGAGAGCAGACAAAAATGAAATGAGAGCAGACAACAAACAATGTTGCAACCTTGTGTGGGAACTGCTTCTTTTGTGTTTCTGCACCTGCGGTTCCCACACAAGGTTGCAACATTGTTTGTCAACACTGTCTGCTCTCATTTTCTCGCACATTTGACCCTCTGATGTTCTGTGTACCTACACTCTGTCCTCCTCCTGTCTAGGCCTGCTGTGTGTGTGTGTGTGTGTGTGTGTGTGTGTGTGTGTGTGTGTGTGTGTGTGTGTGTGTGTGTGTGTGTGTGTGTGTGTGTGTGTGTGCGTGTGTGGGTGCGTGTGCGTGTGTGTGTGTGTGTGTGTGTGTGGTACACAGAACATCAATTTCCACACTTCTATTAGCCCCGGGTCCAGTGGACCTGGACATCTTATATGTAATAGAAATTTGTGGGGGGGGGTGTATGGTGTGTGGTCATTAAATATGTATTCTGATATATGTTCTTCACAGAAAATGAGCCAAAGTCAGTGAGTCTCAGTTTGAAAAAATAATTAATTGTATCATTTTTCTTTTAATAAAAAATGAAAACGGGTCCCACAGACCCGAACACCACACAAGGGTTAACTAGGGTAAGTACGTTACGCGGGGCGGCTCTCTCTCATGTACGCATGCTGCTACTTGTGTAAAGTCTCTCTAGAGGCTGTGATACTGGCTACTAAAAACAGCAGCACAATGGACTTATTTCAACACCTCCGACCAAAAAGCAGCTTGTTGCACTGCAGGCTGTAGCCTACAAGATAACGATTGCCACAACACACTCACGCGCGCACACGAACACAGACATTATCACCGGACGATGAAACGTTGCCAGTTCACATAATAACAAAACAACACGTGAGGCCACCGAGTACTGATAGATTGGCTGTATTCATGGCTGCCTCAGCTGACTCACCTGTCCCTGTGTGTCTGAATTTCCCCCTAACTGCTATCGCAGTTCCACGCATTCCTGTTGTGACTTTGTGTTATTCTAGTACAGATATAACTCCGAGCACGGGTGGTCGCTTAGACACTAATATAATTATCTCACGGAGGAACACGCAAATCCACCAGTGTCAAGTTAGCAAGCAACAGCCAGGAAGTTAAGCATAGCAGCGGCAAGCTAAAACAGGAAGTTGAGTTGTTCTACCTTCAGAGTAAAAGCGTAAGTTGTCAATTATGGAAAAAAGGGGGGAAAAGAGCTCTGCAGGGCAACAAATGTTTAGAGAAGTATAATAGTATAATAAATCGAAATCGAAAATCGAGTTTTGAGAGAAAAAATCGTCAATTTTAGTTTTAGGCAAAATCGCACAGCCCTAGATACAATACATACTGCGATAAATTGCAATACTCTACATAATTTACTGAAAATGTAATTTGCTGTGTACCACCCAGGTAGTGTAATAATATGTACATCTCTTTATATTGATAACTTAGTGGGCAAATTGAGTCAAAACTACCGAGTGTTGAGTGTGTTACTGAACGCACTGAAATAAAAAGTATTCTTATTGTGTCACTGAAGACACGGCTTTGCAAAAAATCGATATAGCGATATATCACGATACTTTTCTGAAATATCGATACAGTATTGTGGAAAAAAATATTGCGCTATATTGCCGTGTGGATTTTATTGCACAGCTCTACGCAGCAGGTACCTGATCTCCAGGAGGTGGGGATCTGTACGGTGCAGAGGTCGTCCGACGACTCGTCTGTGGAAGTTCCTATGAAGTCGTAGTTGAGGCAGTTGTAGCTGAGCTTCAGCAGCTGCATCAGTAAGCCGTGCTGGTTCTCATCGTTCAGGTTCAGGTTCTTCCCCGACGCCTGGAGAGCAAAACCCAACAATGACATCAGCCACAAGTCACACACACACACACACACACACACACACACACACACACCTCCTATCAATAGTTTCCTTTGTGACTGATTTGATATTAGCAGGGTTTCCCACATCCTTAAACATCAAATTCAAGGATTTTCCAGGCCCAATTCCCTCAAATTCAAGGACCCAAAAGGGCGGTTTGAGACACAAATCAAGGTTCATTACTACTACAACACAGAGAATTGAGAACATGGAGAGGTTTGAATGTGTGAAGACTTCTCACTCTCAATTCTTGCACAAAATATATAAATTCAAACACTTTCAATGACCCATGTCTGTTTATGTCTATTTTCATAACTTTCAAAACCTTGACCCTCCCCCCTACCTCAAATGCACACACTTTCGGGGATTTCAATGACCCGTGGGAACCCTGTATTAGCCATAGGCTTGGGCTGATATTCAATATTACCAAGTATCACAATAGTTTGTGATCATCGCAATATTTTGTGAATTGCGCAGTTTCCCACTGTGTAGCCTTAAAAATCTGGGGTATGATTTCACTAACAACTAGGCTAATCCTGCCATTCCGAAAAAGAGATTAATCAGTAGAACTAACTTCGTTTATTTAGTTTAAACAAGAGTGAAATGCTGAGTTATGTAGACAAACTGTAGTAGTTCCAGATTATTGTCCTTTACCCAAAACACAGCTGAAGTAAGAGGCATACCTGTTTGAGCAGGTTGCAGGAGAGAGTGAAAATGTCAAAGAGGGAAGAATCTCTGAACGATGACGCTATCTTCCTATGCTTGGTCAGGGGATGTGTTGTGTCGGCCTGTGGAGCAAACGGACAATATTATCCAATTAAACATTTTGTATTAAACATTTCATTATTAACACTATATTTGATTTTATTTATTTATTTATTATTGAAAGGAGACAAGTAAGGAGAGAGAGGAGGAGGAGGAGGAGCCTCAGCCTACCTGATTGATTTCATTGGTCAGCTGGGAGAGAATGGTGACTCCTATGATGCAGTGTTCCACACTATCCTGTAAACACAACAGTTATACAGCCGTCAGCAACACGGCCGCAAACAAACATGCAATCAAATAAATGACCTCAAGCCAGAGGTGAGAAACTTGAGTCATGAGACTTGGACTCAAGTCACAATATGAAGTGCTTTGCTTGAGACTTGGCTTGGGTTCTGGTGACTCGGGACTTGACTTTGATGACTTGAAAAGGTTTCGAAAGTCTTGAATTGAGATCTTGTTTTTGTGTAAATTACTTAGATTGAAAGTGATGAGATTTGTTCCAGCAGACGACTGAATTTAAATTCTGTTTTCTGATTTTGTATGAAATCAGTCTCTCCAGGAAATTGCGATTCTGCAAATTCAACCAATCTCTGCAATCTTTGCCATTTTTCAAAATTTCTAGGATTTCTCTGCAAAACTGGTTCCTCAACTTGCAAGTTTTGCCAGTTCTCGCAATTTTACCGCAAAAAAAATCACATAACTTTGCAAATTCAATTGCAATTTTTGAGAAAAGCTGCTGCAAAGTCAGCATTTTTTGATCAATCACAAGAAATACAATAAAAATAAAAATCAGCGAAATCCTGGACGGTCTGTGAAATGATTGAATTTATTGAAGTAGAAACAGATTCTAAAAATCAAACTCATCATGCTCTTACCAAGTTTGTATCCTATTAAAACATTGAAAAGTCTAGATATTTAGTTTTCTTTAAGATATTAAGTTAATACTGGACTGTGGATTTGTTCTGACCACGCTTGCTGTTCTACATTTAGACTTGAGATTGACATTGACATTCAGAGTGACTTGGGGCTGCGCTGGAGCAAAATGGACTTGGTGACACATGTGCCTCAGACACAGACAGACACACAAACCCAGGTCTTACTGTACATTCACAGGCGTATTAAAAAAAAAACGTGTCGTCGAATGGGCGATGAAGGCAAAAATCACGTCAAATTCCCATCACTCGTGCGATACGCACTGCCCGCAGTGCTCGGGGTGAGATAATATCTACTCGCGCGTTTGCATTGACTTTGTATGTCATCTCGTCACACGTCTGTGAAGATCGCCCCGGTGTGAACGCAGAGTTACTCGTCACTTACATCCGCTCTGCAATAGAGCTGAACACAGTCACGTGACTTTTCGTGAGGCTTTTTGCCCTGGAAGTAAGTTCCCCATTCATATTCTCCATAGACATTTCAAAAAAAATTAAGGCTGGAACCAAGCCGACCCGTGACCTACTGAATCATGAGTGACCATAAAACATTTGGTTTGAGCAAGAACCACAAATAATGGGGGAAAAGAAATTGAATTTCAATTCCCCCGCCACGTGTCTGTTCAGCTCTATTGTCAGCATTTGTATTAAAAGGACACACACACACACACACACACACACACACACACACCTGTAGAAAGCGTGTGACGTCAGCGATGACGTTTCTGAAGACGTAGTCATCCTTTTGACAGTCGAACCAGCCCAGCTTGGTGATCCGGGCGTACAGCTGGATCAAGGCTTGGGTCACAAATGCCGCTAGCTTCGGCCGCGTCGCCAGGTAATTCAGCACATAGTTCCCTGTACAGCAAAAACACATCACATATTAGTTCCCTGTACAGCAAAAACACATCAAATCACATAACATAGTTCCCTGTAGAGGTGTAACGGTATGAAAATTTCACATCACGATTATCGTGACCAAAATTATCACGGTATTGGTAAAAAATTGCTGAAAATGTTAAAAAAGTACTGAGAGACTCACTGAAATCATTTTACGACGTTTTATATTGAAAACTCAGACCCAAAAAGGATCGATATACACTCACTGAAATCATTTCTCCAAGGCTGCACGCTTGCATCTGGGAGACTGTTGCCAACTTTGGTTGATGATGGACAGAATTTACCATGTTTTTCAAAGCACTGTAATCACGGTACTAGTGATGCCACGGTGTGAACATTTTCGCACGTGACCAGACCGGTATTACCGCTTACACCGGGAAATGTAAAAAATAGGATTGTTAGTTCCTACTAGTGCATGTTGTTCCCGGGAACAATAACAGTGAGACACCAGTCGGGTATCCATAGCAGCTAGACTAGAGCGAATGTTACGTTATATGTATGTTGATAATACAAGTTTTAAAGTAAGCAAGAGTCTATGCTTTAACAGTCCATTCTGTCGGTTCATAGAGACAAGACGCACGCTGCTGCTGTTTAAAGTACTAACGTTAGCATGGACGCTCACAGTCATACAACACTGGCTGCATCACAACTCATGGATACATCTGACTCGAGACAACTTTTCAGACGCCCGTGGAGACAATCTTTCTCAAAAGAAACTAACGTTAGCGACACACCTGGAGACTTTTTCTGACATGGGATTAACAATACCAGCAAGCAGCAGTAAGCAGGCAATGACTGAATGCTGGTAAGTCCTCCCTCCCGCTAGCATTGATGCTAAGTTAGCATCGACTTTTCGCTGTGGAAAAAAAAGGCACATTTCCAGAGATGGCCCGCAGTGACAACAGTATGCACACGCATGCAGGCTTAGCTAAGGGTCTTACCTACATGTGTATGAGGGGGGCATCATTTGTGTTCAAAAGATGTATAGCGTTAACTAACGTTAGTTGCTGGTCTAATGTGCTCAGTATGAGCGAGAAGCGCCCGGCTAGCGGGGTAAGTCTAACCATAACAGCGGAGCCACACTGCAGCCGAGAGGGAGCGCTTCTAATTTACACCGGCGCACGCTGAAACTGCAGAGTTTTCCTTTCAATTCTTCCTCCATAAAAACAAAAGGTGTTACCGGTGGGCACATTATGTAATCGGTGTTTTCCCCAACACCGTGTAACACCGGTAACACCTAAAATCGCGGCAAGCCTACACGGTACCACGGTAATCTCGGTACCACGGTTTTAACGATAATGAAAATTTGAAGCGGTGCGGTTATCGTAAGGAATTCTATCACGGTTAGCATTAAAACCGGTTATCGTTACATCACATAGTTCCCTGTCCAGCAAAAACACATCAAATCATATCACATAGTTCCCTGTACAACAAAAAAACACATCAAATCATATCATAAATATGAAAATAAATTAAAAAAGTTCGGAAACGTTATTTTGGGCGATTATTTCTCCGCTTTAGTTTAATAATACCAATTGGTATTGTATTTTATATCGTTGGAAAGCCTGATTAGTCACCTTTACAACGAAGTACAACTTGTAAGGATTGTGCATTCGGGGAATGAGCAACACAGCTAACCGTGTGGGTAGCACCCCAAAAAAATGTGCCAAAATCCCCTGCCATATTCTTCTGTTGGTATTCACTCTTGTTTTGAGCTTCAAGTGCTGGCAGGTGTGTGCAGGTCACAGGTGTGTGACAGTCACAGGTGTGTGACAGTCACAGGTGTGTGCCAGTCACAGGTGTGTGACAGTCACAGGTGTGTGCCAGTCACAGGTGTGTGACAGTCACAGGTGTGTGACAGTCACAGGTGTGTGCCAGTCACAGTTGTGTGCCAGTCACAGGTGTGTGACAGTCACAGGTGTGTGACAGTCACAGGTGTGTGACAGTCACAGGTGTGTGACAGTCACAGGTGTGTGCCAGTCACAGGTGTGTGACAGTCACAGGTGTGTGACAGTCACAGGTGTGTGCCAGTCACAGTTGTGTGCCAGTCACAGGTGTGTGACAGTCACAGGTGTGTGCCAGTCACAGTTGTGTGCCAGTCACCTGATTGGCGCCTAATTTGCGGTGCCAAGGTGCCAAGCTGGTGTGGCTGCGTATGGATCTTCCACACACTACTGAGGTCCCTGACAGTGTCAAATGAATAAAGTGTAAAAATGGCCAATATGTGTTGTTTTTTCCTTATTACTGTGTGAGAGTGCAATCATCTAATCCACCAAGCAACTCAAAACAAGAGGGAATACCAACAGAAGAATATTGCAGGGGATTTTGGCAAAATAATTGGGGCGCTACCCACACGTTTAGCTGTGTTGCTCATTCCACGAATGCACGATGCTTACAAGTTGTACTTCGTTGTAAAGGTGACTAATCAGGCTTTCCAACGATATAAAATACAATACCAATTGGTATTAGTAAAGGGGAGAAATAATCGACCGAAATAACGTTTCCGAACTTCGTTTGAGGAGTTTAGTTCCCTGTACAGCAACACACATCAAACCATATCATAGTTCCCTGTACAGCAAAAACACATCAAACCATATCATAGTTCCCTGTACAGCAAAAACACATCAAACCATATCATAGTTCCCTGTACAGCAAAAACACATCAAACCATATCATAGTTCCCTGTACAGCAACACACATCAAACCATATCATAGTTCCCTGTACAGCAACACACATCAAACCATATCATAGTTCCCTGTACAGCAAAAACACATCAAATCACTATCACATCACACCGTTCCCTAGACAGCAAAAACACATTTCAGCCAAATTATGGAAAATCCTGCAATATTCCATGTTTTACAGTTGATTCCATTTTTATTACCAAATTCCATGATTCCGTGCGTTTTTTCCATTTTGCGGAAATCATATGGCCCTAGCCTGGGGCTATCTTAGCTCTACCCTTAGCCCAGGGCTTAGATAGCCCGGGTTAAGAGCATGTATCTTAGCTCTACTCTTAGCCCAGGGCTTAGATAGCTCCGGGTTAAGAGCATGTAGTGTGAAAAGCCCTATAGGGGCATACCAAAACTATTCCACATGAATAGTAGTGCAACCTGGTCCAGTCTGCTCTACATTGACCAACCAGACGTGTATGTGTCAGATGATGGTCTGAGCCCAAACAAAGCACACAAGGCTAAAGGTAAAGGTGTGTGTGATGAGAAACTTACGGATGTCGATGCGTTGCTCGAGGGGCAGAGGGTTACTGGTTCGAGATACCAGTTTAGACAAACAGGTGGCAGCCAGCAGCTGCGAGTACGATGACTGTAGGGAAGAAGAGGGAGAGAGTCAGTTTTGGCTCATGCTTTCTGCACGCCGACACACAAACGCGCTGTCCGTGTTGTCTTGGCGTTCGTGCTTCTCTCTCACGGTACTCGTCTGCGCGAGCGCACACCTGAAAACGCCTCTGCATCCCCATGACCCCACAACAATCAGGCAGTAATTTGAGTCCCACTTTGTTCAGCCAATCCTGGACGCCTTGTTTTAAATTTCACTTGTGCAATATAAGGTGAACAGACGGGTTTCAAGTTAGTTGTGGTGGGATGCGCTTCTCTGGTGCAGCACCGCTTGTGAATTAGACTGATACAGTATGATTGATGCCTAGGCCTAAAAAAAAATAAAGTTCGGTTCCGGTTGCCGACCGACCCTGTCAATTTACGTGCGACCCAATTTATTTTATGAGCATGTTGATTTGACGGTGGCGCTATGGCTGGCTCACACTACAGGATTTTAGTGTGAGCTGTTTGCAGATCCAATCTTAAACCTCCCGATCTGCTCACAGCCTCATCGGGGCCGTCCCGATCATATCAAACATGTTTGATATTTAGGACTGAAAATCTGCGCGAATACATCATTCTGCTGCTGCGCCAGACTCCCGTCATTATCGTTAATTGACGCGGCTCATTTGATGCGCTGCACTGCAGCACGCATCAGATAGGCTACCAAATACCAACAGCACAGAACCATGAGGATTTGGGGGAAAATGTCACTAATTTATATCACAATGAATGACCAATGAATAAAAAGTTGTTATATCGTAGTTTTGAGCCCCTGCCAGTCAGAGGCTGTCCTGTCTATCGAGCAGTGTGGGGGGGAAAAGGCATGCTGCTGCGGGAAGCAGTCTATCCAAACTTTTGCCGATCTCATGACATGCAGCAGGGGAATATATTTTGGTACCCATGTGTTTGTGTTCTCACTTGTACAGACAATAGACTCGCGTTGTTTACACGCATGCTAACTACCGTGAGATTCATTTGTTTGGCGAGACGGGCATGAAAATGAGGAAACGAGAGAGAGAGGTGAGGTGGGGGCGGAGCGCTTTGGTCACTGCTGGAACCCCAAAAACGAGTATGGCCGGGCGTCAAGGTGATTATCCTGCCGATAATCTTAATAATATCCTGTAGTGCATGGTGCGCCACATTTACAAATCTTGTAGTGTGTGCATGTTTGAGATTCTAGGGGAGATAAACGATAATGACGGGAGGCTTGCACAGCAGCAGGATGATGTAGGCTATTCACGCAGATTTTCAGTCCTAAATATCAAACATGTTTGATATGAAAGCATTCATATTGACTTAAATATTTTGTTCATATAAAAACGTGTGTAGAGCACAGTGGTAGTCGAGTACATGTAAACTATGTTATGAAAAAAAGTATCCATCGCTGCTGTAATTTTAAGGAAAATAAAAAAATATATATATTTCCTATCTATCCCTTGCTGCCACTGGGAAAAAAATAAAAAAAATAAAAAAATAAAATAAAATAAATTCCCTACCGACCCATCACCGAACTGACAACCAACAGGAACCAAACTTATTTTTTTTTTAGGCCCTAGCGTAGCTAGAACTTCTGGAGGTGTATGTGGGGACGCCTCAAGATGAAAGAAAAAAAAAAGCACTAATCGGCTACAGATTTTCAGCCTAAAATATGAGATCGGGGAATTCCGATAACGCTTTATTTGCGCCGATTGCAAAAGCGATGACGCAGAACACGTGAGCGGAGTTGTGGTCAAAATGGTCACATGCAAACACAGCTGAAACATCTCAGCGGTGCCATTACAAAGTGTGTCCGTTAGTGATGCGCGGGTCACCCAGAACCCGCCGGTTCCCGCGGGCTGGGCCGCCCCGCAGGCGGGCTGGGTTGGCAAATTATGAAAATATCGCGGGTGCGGGCGGGGCAGGCTCAGAACGTGACAAAGCAACATTATTAAATAATTTAGAGCAATGAAACACGCAGAGTAATTAACCTTAAAGACGTTAACTCTCTCACATGTAGGTACACACAATCAGACAGACTCCTGCTGCACTCTCTATAGCCTACATGGAGTAAAGAAACGCTTCAATGAGGTAGCCTATGTGCTCTCAAAACAAACATTTTGGAAGGATTATTCGCTGTAATTATTATTTGAAGTGTCACCGCAGATTTTCTGTTGTGGACTCGACTGTGATCTATTTGTCAACTTTACTGCAACGTGAGTAGGCTGTGAACAATTGAGTGCGCATGAGGTAATTAAAATAAATCAGACAGCGAGTCTGGCCGTATCTGCAAGCCGTGTGCGCACCTGCTGCACTACGTTTAGTAGCCTACTAGGCCTACTGCAACATGGCCAATTGAGAGCGCATGAGGTAATTAAAAGAAATCAGACAGCGAGTCTGGCCGTATCTGTAAGCCGTGTGCCGTGTGCGCACCTGCTGCACTACTACGTTTAGCCTACTACTGCAACATGGCCAATTGAGAGCGCATGAGGTAATTAAAATAAATGGGGAAGAATAAGAACTGTTTCTGTAGCCTGCCTAGTGCCTACCTCTACCTGCTACCTCCATTTGAAACACTGCGTGGTCACGCCATCCGCACTTTGGGGAAGCGTAGTCGGTCGTCTGAAGACCATGGATTAATTGAAGAAAGACCGACATGAAAGCAGCAGCGCAACTCATCCAGAGCAGGCCTAGGCTACAACTGTTGTCGCGCAGGGCAGCATGTGTGTGTGTGTGTGTGTGTGTGTGTGTGTGTGTGTGTGTGTGTGAGAGAGAGAGAGGGGGGAGAGAGACAGAGTTATTAGCTGCTTTGCACACCTTGGAAGCTCTGCTGTGCTCCTCCTGCGTCCGGAGACATATTACATTAAATTGGCCGTTGCGGGCTGCTGGGTTGGGTTGGGTTCGGAATTTTCAGATATTTTAACGGGGCGGGCGGGGCGGGCTGGCTCCAATGACGGGTTGGGTTGGGGCGGGCCTTAAAAAAACCTGACCCGCGCATCACTAGTGTCCGTTTTGTATACCAGCTAAATACCTTGTTATGTATACCAGCTAAATACCTTGTTATGTATACCAGCTAAATACCTTGTTATGTATACCAGCTAAATACCTTGTTATGTATACCAGCTAAATACCTTGTTATGTATACCAGCTAAATACCTTGTTATGTATACCAGCTAAATACCTTGTTATGTATACCAGCTAAATACCTTGTTATGTATACCAGCTAAATACCTTGTTATGTATACCAGCTAAATACCTTGTTATGTATACCAGCTAAATACCTTGTTATGTATACCAGCTAAATACCTTGTTATGTATACCAGCTAAATACCTTGTTATGTATACCAGCTAAATGCCTTGTTATGTATACCAGCTAAATACCTTGTTATGTATACCAGCTAAATACCTTGTTATGTATACCAGCTAAATACCTTGTTATGTATACCAGCTAAATACCTTGTTATGTATACCAGCTAAATACCTTGTGGGAGAAGCAACTACTGTAGGAGCCGAGCAGGAGAACCGCAGCTCCGCTCGTCATGCCTTCACATGTTCACTAGTTATCCACGCTGAGTGAGTTTGGCGAGTGTCAGAGACCCATGCTGCTTCACCGAGGCTAGTTGTAACGTTAGCTCTTAACGTGACTTTAAAATGCTTTAAAATGCTAGCTTGCTACATGTAGCATTAGCTACGAAACAGCCGCGTCTCATTAACATTAGTTTGTTTTGCTTGTCTTATCCTGGTGATAACATCAGTTATTGTGCGACAAAAAACGATGTAAACAACGGTTCTGGAAGTGAAACGTTAGCTTGTTGCATCATCAGAATCTGAAGGTCGCCATGACGAAACAAAAATGCTCAACAAATAAACTGGGAGGTAAGTCTACAATGCGCAGTGTGCGGACTCAACTTTTTTAACCCATTGATAACCTGATGCAGCATTTGCGTGTATTTCCCTCATTTGTGTGTGTGTATCCCTTTAAGACCGCGAACCACGTGACGCGGTCTTAAAGGGATACACACACAAATGCTGCATCAGGTATCAATGGGTTAAACTGCCGTCGATCGTCTGTTGTCCTGCACCTGCAACACCGAGTGGATGTGCGTGCTCTACTTTTGCTTGTGTTTTTAGTTTAACGTAACTCCAGCTCAGACTTTTCCCCTCCTCTCGGAAACCTTGTGGGACATCGATTGCAATAGCCTTGTTTTGTTATCAGTTGAAACTGTGAAAAAAAAGCCACACTGGCGTGTTTTGCCCTAACTGCAGACGCAGTGTGACGTCACGAGCACGCGACATGGATACGCACCGCTCCCAAGGCAAAACAAAGCCAAGTTGGCACCATATTAATGGGGTCTATTTATCAGCTAAAATGTCATTATCATAATAACAATAAATAATAACGCAAAATGGCCATATCGGCCGATAATTTATCGGCCCGATAAATATTTTATACTTTCTGTCATAACTGCACTTACAGCTGTGTTTACTCTACTAACGCTAATGTTACCGCTTGTTGCGTTGGGATACGGCATTACTGATTGGCCCACAACTACGCCGCAGTCACTGACTCGCCCGGCTACATTGTGATTTTTGGACATCGATGTGGACGACCGTCCAGGCTGCTCCGTGGAGTGAAACAGAATGTGAGGTTGCCTTATCAGGATGGTTTTAACCAGGATAGAGATCAGTGGTGTTGCACGTAAAAAACGGTAATTTCAGATTTGCATGGGCCTGGGCCTGGGCTTGTGTTCAGTAAAAACCTCACGTCCCGCGTCAGATGGAGTGAGGGAGGCAGACTCACAGAGTGAGCACATGGGAGAAAGAAACTGCATCACTCCAAATAAGTGCAGGTACTACATGAATGGGCTTGGAAGGATGTGAGGGATACGGCTGGTAAATCTCACACACATCGTCACAAGGGAAAACACCTGTGCCGGTGGGAATTCCCTAGCCCATTTAAATGTCCGTGATTGTTGGTTATTTAGAATGTAGTCTTGTACTTTTTAAAAGTCCTTGATTGTTGGTTATTTGGAAGGTAGTCTTGTGCGAGACGCCAAAACCGAGGAGGAGAGATGAAAAGTTAGAGCACAGCCCAGAGCTTTCTTCAGGGTGTTCTTTTTGGCACATTGAGCGGCTTGTGCTACTGCTGATTGTTGGGAATCAGTGCACTGCCACCTGGTGGTGCATACTGGTTCAGCAATTTTTTTTATTGCATTTTATCACGCTTTATTTTATGAATATTACAGGCACAGCGCTAAAAGCACTGGAGTAGAAACAATTGCAAAAAGGGATGGGGGTGCTGCTTTATCACCACGCTAAGAAAATGTCAGTACTGTCACAGCCCTAGTTGTATTGTCAAACTTCAGCTGTATTTCACCTGGCATGAGGGGGAGGAGCTAACTTCACCTGTATTTCACCTGGCATGAGGGGGAGGAGCTAACTTCACCTGTATTTCACCTGGCATGAGGGGGAGGAGATAACAGAATTTGAATGTTTGGGAGAACTGTTCCTTTAAAGTCATCACACCTACACACAGTGTGTCTGTCCCGAATCCGAATGGATGAACATATCTGGGATCAGCTATAGGCTATATGGGACAGTTCACAGGACATGGACATATCTGGCATCAGCTAAAGGCTATGCAGGACAGTTAGTTCACAGGACATGGACATATCTGGGATCAGCTAAAGGCTATATGGGACAGTGCACAGGACATGAACATATCTGGGATCAGCTATAGGCTATATGGGACAGTGCACAGGACATGAACATATCTGGGATCAGCTATAGGCTATATGGGACAGTTAGTTCACAGGACATGAACATATCTGGGATCAGCTATAGGCTATATGGGACAGTTAGTTCACAGGACAACGCACACCACCCCTCTGCTGTAATACCAAGTCATAATTGTAGTGTGAGACACAGCATGGAGGTGTACTACTACTCACACTGCCTCTCTCCAGTAGTAGCTGACACTTGCTGAGACAGTCTGGGCTGTTGGTGAACTCCACCAGAGCTTTCTCTGCCTGGTGCCGCACGGCTGTGTCTGTCGTCTCATACAGCTGCTTACATAGGATCTCCAGCTGGGCAAGGCCCTGGAAACACACACATAGACACACACAAAGTCATACAGCTGCTTACACAGAATCTCCAGGGCAAGGCCCTGGAAACACACACACACATAGACACACACAAAGTCATACAGCTGCTTACACAGAATCTCCAGGGCAAGGCCCTGGAAACACACACATGGACACACACAAAGTCATACAGCTGCTTACACAGAATCTCCAGGGCAAGGCCCTGGAAACACACACACATAGACACACACAAAGTCATACAGCTGCTTACACAGAATCTCCAGGGCAAGGCCCTGGAAACACACACATAGACACACACAAAGTCATACAGCTGCTTACATAGGATCTCCAGCTGGGCAAGGCCCTGGAAACACACACATACACACACACAAAGTCATACAGCTGCTTACACAGTGTAAGAGCCAAAATCGCCATGACGTATTTGTTTTGTCAACACATGATAATTGGTGATTTATTGTATATTTCTGTTGTTTGTTCTGATGCTAGCTTACTGAGTGTATTGCAATGTTTATTGCCGAAGTACGCCGCCTAGTGGCACAAGTGGGAATCAGCTAATAAACCTCATTTTAGTCAGTAGTTGGTGAAAGAAGGAGGTTGCTGCACAAGTTTGGCTCGATACAGTTTTTTGACCATCATCATCATTTAACTTGGAATACTTTTGGACTACTGTTCTGTGAAATATTGTTTTCTTGGACACTCATTTGGATTATTTCTACAGAAAGTTGTTTGCTTTGGACCTGTGCATTTTCGCTGTAAAAGAAAGGATTGTTCACACCTGCTTGGAGAAACCAGTAAACGGTTAAAGTTATTTTTCTGACTCCGTGTGGATCTGTGAGTAATCTCTTTATAACTTCAAGTGGATACAGTGAAATGCAAGGGATAAGAGATGCGTCAAAACCACAGACAAGCTAGTCATGCAACCATGTGGCTCACAAAGTTTATTCGATAAAATTGCCACTACATTAAGTCAAAAAACTTCGTGCATTGCGGAGACAAACAGATTGGATGACATTGATGACGGTTTCTGCTTTGTGGATAAGAAACTGAAGCTAAAGTTGAAGTGAATCGAATTACTAGTTTGACCTTGGCAAGGACAAAATGGCGGGCAAAGGAGAAGTGGGAGCAGAAGCTGCAGCAGCGACTGCAGTTACTGAAGATGGCCACAGGAAGGAACCAAAGCCCACAGAGAAGGCTCTGGAAGCAAAACTCCACAAGCTGATCAATGCAAGGAGGCACAAACTCAGCCAGGCGACTGCTAAATCTAACGAGATTGAAAGTTTCATGGAAGATGATAGCAACATAACCTCTATTGAACAAGAGTACTTGCCAGCCTTTCAAGTGTTGCTTGAAGAGTTTGTGAAAGCCAATGAAGAGGTTCTGCAGTTTCTTAATAAAGACGAACAAAGTGCAGACCAGGAATATTGGTTTCAGCCAAAAGTAGATAACTTCAAAGCTATTTTGGCGAAAATAGAACAATGGTTAAAGGAAGCCAAAGACAGAGCTTTAACTGCACAGACATGTGATGCAGAAGTAAGCCACATGGATAGTATTTCTATGGTTTCTGCATCAAGGAAGAACCTTGATTGTCGCCCAAAATCTCGTGTTTCCTCATCTTCATCATCTTCATCTGTCTCCTCAGCTCGTTTAAGAGAGGAAGCTAACAGAGCTGCTCTCCTTGCAAAGGCAGATTCTATAAAGAAAAGACAAGCGATAGAGCTAGAAGAAGTACATCTGAAGGCTAAGAAGGAACAATTAGATGTTGAGACTGCTATAGCAGAAGCTACTGCAAAAATAAAGGTTTACGAGGAGTTTGAAGCCCCACCTCACAGAGACAAGAAGAATGGCAGTGTGACTTCTCATCTCAAAAGTCAAAGAGAGGATATGCATGGTCCTTCTCTTCCTACACCAGCGCTGAAGCAAGAGTCAGCTCCTCCACGTCACATCCCTCAGGTGACACAGCATGTCACTCATGCTCAACAATCCAGACAGTCATCAAACAGAAATGAGCTGCAGCAGAATGATAACATGGGAGACCTTGGCAGAATAATGCAAAAACAGAATGACATTACAGAACTCCTTGTTAAGCAGCAACAACTTTCTCACATGCCTCCTGTTGACATTCCTGTTTTCTATGGAAACCCTCTGGAGTTTCGTTCATTTTTGAGGGCATTCAATCATGCCATTGAAACAAGGACTGAAGACCCTGCAGATAAGCTGTATTATTTAGAGCAGTACACAAGAGGTGAAGCCAGAGATCTCATAAGGAGCTGCCAACACATGCAACCAGACAGAGGCCTTGAGGAGGCTATGAAACTGCTGCAGAGCCAATATGGCAACGAGATAAAAATCGCGGCAGCTTACATGGACAAGGCATTCCAGTGGCCACAGATAAAAGCAGAGGATGGGAAGTCATTGACCTCATTCTCACTGTTTCTCATTGCGTGTCGTAATGCAATGGAGGATATTGATTACTTGGATGAGATGGACAATCCAGTAAATATGAGAACTATAATGTCAAAACTGCCATATAAAATCCGTGAAAAATGGAGATCGGCTGCATTTGAACTTCAAGAGAGATATCAAAGACGAGCCAGATTCTCTGATTTGGTAAGCTTTATTGACAAACAAGCGAGACTGATGATGGATCCGTTATTCGGGGACATAAAGGAGCCCGTACCACCAGACAAAAGGGAAAAGATGAAAATATCAGGTAAATATGCAAAAGGCGATGGACTCAAAAGAAGCAGCTTTGCAACAGACATTACCTGTACAGGGGAGCCTACATATCAGACACCTAAAACCAAGAGTGAAGGTGCTCCTCTCAGTGCAGCTTTTTCTAAGCCATGTCTGTTCTGTGAGAAAAATCACACATTGGAAATGTGTCGCTTTATCAGAGAAAAACCTCACAAGGACAGAGTTGAGTTTTTGAGGAAGTCTGGGCTTTGTTTCGGCTGTCTGGTCAAGGGACATCTTAGCAAGGACTGTAAAAGAAAAATGTCTTGTCAAGTTTGCTTACAAAGACATCCAAGTATTCTTCATTTCACAAAACCCGAAGACAGTAACACCGGGAAATCAAAAAATGATGAGACAGAACCTCAGGTTTTGTCCAGTGCTCTTGCATCTGTGCAAAGGGAAAACAGGGCATCTACAGGGGCCGGGGATGGAGACAGCATCCTCGCCATAGTACCTGTTCGCGTCAAGTCAAAGAAAAGTTCCAGAACTATTGAGACGTACGCCTTCCTGGACCCAGGAAGCTCCGGTACATTTTGTACAGAAGATTTAGCCAGGCAGCTAAATATAACAGGCAGAAAAACTAAAATCCTTCTGACCACCATGAACCAAAGTGGATTTGTTGACAGTCAACTGTTGAATGACTTGGAAGTGAGCGGGTTGGAGGAGTGCACTTTTATAGATCTGCCAAAAGTGTTCACACAAAAAGACATACCGGTGAACAAAACAAACATCCCTCTGCAGAAAGAGGTGGATAACTGGCCATATCTGAAAGATGTTAAACTGCCATACATCAACGCTGACGTGGGACTGTTGATAGGATACAACGCATACAAAGCTATGGAGCCTTGGAGAGTGATAAACAGCCAGGACGGGGGACCGTATGCCGTGAAAACAGCTCTTGGATGGGTTTTAAACGGCCCCCTCAGAGAACCAAAAGATGCTTGGGCAGAGGCAAATGGGCAACAAAGAGTTAATGTCAACAGAATCACTCTGCACGACATAGAGGAGTTAACAAGACGACAGTACAACCACGACTTCCCAGAAAAGAGCTCTGATGATAAGTTGGAAATGTCTCGGGAGGACAGCCTCTTCATGGACAAGGTGACTAGCTCTGTGTGTAACATCGATGGTCACTACTACATAAACCTTCCTGTAAAAAGTGAGTCTGTCACCATGCCAGATAACAAAAGAGTGGCCGAACAACGTGCACTCAATCTCAAGAGGAAATTCCTAAAACACCCAGAGTTCCATGAGGAATACAAGGCCTTCATCAGCAACATGTTAGAGAAAGGCTATGCAATGAAGGTATCTGATCATCAACGCAACCGACAAGATGCCAGGGTTTGGTACATCCCTCACCATGGGGTGTACCATCCTCGAAAAAATAAGTTGCGTGTGGTTTTTGATTGTGCAGCCCCTTTTCAAGGCACATCATTAAATGACATACTGCTACAAGGTCCCGACCTAGCTAACTCTCTAGTTGGAGTCCTTACACGGTTCAGGCAAGATCATATTGCCATGACAGCTGACATTGAGGCGATGTATCACCAGGTCAGGGTGCCGGAAGAAGATACCGACCTGTTACGCTTTCTATGGTGGCCTCAGGGAGATCTAACAAAGGGCCTTGAAGAGTACAAGATGGCTGTACATCTTTTTGGAGCCACGTCCTCGCCCAGCTGTGCAACGTTTGCACTGAGGAGGACGGCAGAGGACAACCAGAGCAAGTCATCTGCAGAAACAGTGGACACTGTATTCAAGAACTTCTACGTCGATGACTGCTTGAAGGCTGTGGGATCAGAGAAAGAAGCTACTGTCATGATGAAAGAACTAACTGCACTGTGTGCCACTGGAGGGTTTCATTTAACCAAGTGGGCAAGTAACAGTCGGGAACTGTTGGCCTCAGTCCCTGAAGAGGAGAGGGCTAAGGAGTTCAAGGATTTGGACTTAAATCATGATGCCTTGCCGATGGAAAGGGCTCTCGGAGTCCAGTGGTGCACAGACACTGATACTTTTATATTCACTATCAGTGTGAAAAGCAAGCCAGTAACAAGACGTGGACTTCTGTCAGTGGTGAGTTCAATTTATGACCCACTTGGATTCCTCGCACCTCTCACCCTTTTCCCAAAGACACTTCTACAGCAGATGTGTAAAAATAAACTTGGATGGGATGAAGACATACCGAAGGAGTATGCAAGAAAATGGAAAACATGGCTGGATGAACTTCTCCTGCTCACAGGTTTCAGTGTGAAAAGGTGCATCAAACCACCCGACTTTGGACCCATCACATCAGCAAAACTGCATCATTTTTCTGATGCAAGTGAAATAGGATATGGAACAGTGTCATATCTCAGGATGGAGAATGAGGAAGGAAAATCCCATTGTGCTTTCATCATGGGAAAAGCACGAGTTGCACCTGTGCAACAGACCACAATACCGAGAATGGAACTCACGGCAGCAGTCGTAGCTGTCAAAATCGATAAAATGTTGAAAAAGGAGATGCAACTGGATCTGCAAGAGTCACAGTTTTGGACGGACAGCACTACAGTACTGTCATACATTGCAACTGAAACACAGAGGTTCAAAACCTTTGTTGCAAATAGAGTTGCAATAATCAGAGAGAACACAAACCCATCACAGTGGAGGTATATCAACACCTCACTCAATCCAGCAGACTGTGCTTCGCGAGGGCTACAAGCAGAAAACTTCTTGAAGAATGACGAGTGGATTAACGGCCCAGCATTCTTCCACAGTCCAGAACAAGTGTGGCCTAAAGACCCTGATCGTAAGAACATCAAATGTGACGCTGCTGAGCTCAGGAAGGAGATAACAGTAAATGTCACACTGTCTACAGAAACTGATAGTCCAGTAAATAAACTGATCCAGTATTATTCTAACTGGTACAAGCTAAGGAAGGCAGCAGCATGGATACTGAGGCTCAAGGAGGTCTTGTTGCAGTTGAGTAAACAACGGCAACTCTTTCAAAAGACAAACAGTGAAACAGCTACCATCCAAAAAATGTGTGACTATAAGGCAAAACTGGAGAAGAAACCCCTAACTGTGCAAGACATACAAAAAGCAGAGAAAGAAATCATTCAGTTCAGTCAGAACCAGAGGTTTCCAGAGGAAATTTCTTCTCTGCAGCAAGGAGTCTGTGTGAGAAGAAGCAGTCAGATCTATAAATTGGATCCTGTCCTTCAAGACCAGACACTAAGAGTTGGTGGCAGGCTATGCAATTCAGCTATGCCAGAGGAAGCCATCCACCCAGCTATTCTATCCAAAGATATGCACATCACAAGTTTAATTCTCCAGGACATTCATGAGAAGTCAGGACATAGCGGCAGGAACTATATGCTGTCACAACTACGACAAAAGTACTGGCTCCCTAAAGCAAATTCAGCAATACGGAAGCTGCTCTCCAAGTGTGTTGTATGCAGCAAACTACACGGAAAGGCAGGAGAGCAGAAGATGTCTGACCTGCCGCAAGACAGAGTACTGCCTGACCAACCACCCTTCAGTAATGTAGGCGTGGACTACTTTGGTCCTATTGAGATAAAGAGAGGCCGAAGTACCGTGAAAAGATATGGTGTATTATTCACTTGTCTAACGATCAGAGCTGTGCATATCGAAGTGGCACACTCTCTCGACACAGACTCATGCATAGACGCAATACGGAGATTCATATGTAGAAGAGGACAGGTGACAGTAATGCGCTCTGACAACGGCACTAATTTCGTAGGTGCTGAGCGAGTGTTGCGTGAGTCAATCGAACAGTGGAACCAATCGAAGATTGAAGACACACTGAGACAAAGGGGGATACAATGGAGATTTAACCCACCTAGTGGCTCTCATCATGGTGGAGTCTGGGAGAGGCAAGTCCGCACAGTGAAAAAGGTGATGAAGTCTGTGCTGACACAACAGACACTTGATGACGAAGGCCTCCAGACGGTGTTATGCGAAGTTGAAGCTATCGTTAACTCCAGACCCATTACAACTGCTTCAGATGACCCGAACGACCTGGAGCCGTTAACACCAAACCACTTGTTGTTAATGAAGAAACAGCCCCTCTTACCTGCAGGGCTGTTCCAAAGAGCAGATCTCTACACTCGTCGAAGATGGAGGCAGACACAGTACATTGCGGACTTGTTCTGGAAGCGCTGGACAAGAGAGTTTCTTCCTCTTCTTCAAGAACGACAAAAGTGGTTTCAAACCAAGGAAAACCTTGCAACAGATGACGTGGTCCTGATTGTGGATGAGACTGCACCCCGCAATTCATGGGTCATGGGTAGAGTGTTAAAAACTATGCCAGATAAAAAGGGTCTTGTACGCAAAGTTCTAGTTAAGACAAAGACAAACACACTAGAGAGACCCATAGACAAACTTTGCCTGCTTTATAGAGCAGATTCATAAACGTGAACTTTTTGAGACTGCTTTAAGTGTTGGCTCTAAGAGTTAAATTTATGTTGTATAATTGATATGTTTGCTCTATATGCAATTATGGGGCCGGGAATGTAAGAGCCAAAATCGCCATGACGTATTTGTTTTGTCAACACATGATAATTGGTGATTTATTGTATATTTCTGTTGTTTGTTCTGATGCTAGCTTACTGAGTGTATTGCAATGTTTATTGCCGAAGTACGCCGCCTAGTGGCACAAGTGGGAATCAGCTAATAAACCTCATTTTAGTCAGTAGTTGGTGAAAGAAGGAGGTTGCTGCACAAGTTTGGCTCGATACAGTTTTTTGACCATCATCATCATTTAACTTGGAATACTTTTGGACTACTGTTCTGTGAAATATTGTTTTCTTGGACACTCATTTGGATTATTTCTACAGAAAGTTGTTTGCTTTGGACCTGTGCATTTTCGCTGTAAAAGAAAGGATTGTTCACACCTGCTTGGAGAAACCAGTAAACGGTTAAAGTTATTTTTCTGACTCCGTGTGGATCTGTGAGTAATCTCTTTATAACTTCAAGTGGATACAGTGAAATGCAAGGGATAAGAGATGCGTCAAAACCACAGACAAGCTAGTCATGCAACCATGTGGCTCACAAAGTTTATTCGATAAAATTGCCACTACACACAGAATCTCCAGGGCAAGGCCCTGGATACACACACACACTGCCATACAGCTGCTTAGTGCTTACAGGATCTCCAGCTGGGCAAGGCCCTGGATACACACACACACTGCCATACAGCTGCTTAGTGCTTACAGGATCTCCAGCTGGGCAAGGCCCTGGATACACAAACAGGAAACAAACAGACTGGGCCAAAGTCACGCCCACTTCCCCGGTTTAGGCATACCGAGGGATTTTTATCCGCCATGCATTTTTCCATAGGCATTTCATAAAATGCGTATAAAAATAGTTTGACTTCAAACCAAGAGATTCAGCTATATTTAGAATAAGGAGACCATTTCATTTGGACCAAAACTTGAAATGAAAATACTTTTATTTGAAAAGAATAATATCTATATATACATACACACACACACACACACACACACACACACACACACACACACACACACACACACACACACACACACACACACACACACACACATATATATATACATATATACACACACATATATATATATACACACACATATATATATACACACACACACACCACACATACATATATACATATATATATATGAAACAACACATTGAATAACAAGGTAAACGAGGGGGAGAGACCGTGTTTAATTGTCAACTCGATAAGCGCTAACGTAGGCAACAGGTGGTTTAATAGTTTTTTCTTTTTCTTTCGAAAATAGTCGGGAGACGCTCTCGCGTGTGGCCTCCTCCCTACATCCCAAACCGGAAGTTCCGCTAACGTGTTGCAATGGCAAAGCCAGAATGTAGCCAAAACAATGGCCATTCATTTGAATTGATTCATTTCAAGGCTGAAGGCAATAAGCAGTTGATGACTGGTCCATCTGACAGCAGCTATAAGCAGTTGATGACTGGTCCATCTGACAACAGCTATAAGCAGTTGATGACTGGTCCATCTGACAGCAGATATAAGCAGTTGATGACTGGTCCATCTGACAGCAGCTACAAGCAGTTGATGACTGGTCCATCTGACAACAGCTATAAGCAGTTGATGACTGGTCCATCTGACAGCAGCTATAAGCAGTTGATGACTGGTCCATCTGACAACAGCTATAAGCAGTTGATGACTGGTCCATCTGACAGCAGCTATAAGCAGTTGATGACTGGTCCATCTGACAGCAGCTATAAGCAGTTCATGACTGGTCCATCTGACAGCAGCTATAAGCAGTTGATGACTGGTCCATCTGACAGCAGCTATAAGCAGTTGATGACTGGTCCATCTGACAGCAGCTATAAGCAGTTCATGACTGGTCCATCTGACAGCAGCTATAAGCAGTTGATGACTGGTCCATCTGACAGCAGCTATAAGCAGTTGATGACTGGGCCATCTGACAGCAGCTATATCTTGCTAAATAAATTACCTCACAAAAACTTACCTCAGAACTTCAATGTTCATAAATACACTAATGTTGAATTTTGTCTGCATTTTCTGAAGACATCTCACTTCAGCTCTCATTGAAAACTATCAAACTGTAATGTAGTTGGGCTCAGCATACTTGACTGCTCCACCTCTCCCCAAGAGCAATGGAGGCAAGTTGTTAATGGTGTAATAATTATTACACCATTAATGGTGTAACAATTACACCATTAACGAGTTGATAGCTTGCCTTATCTCTTGATACATAATCGGAGAGGAGGTTGGCTACCGTTATCAATTTCTGAAAAATTATAGGAAAATTCTACAATATTTCATGTTTTACAGTTGGTTCAATTTTTTATTAGTAAATTCCATGATTCCGTCCATTTTTTCAAAACCTATGGGCCTAGAGATACAGTATGTGAAGTGAAATGACAGAGTGAGTAGTCTGGGGAGCTCATAACTCATCACAAAGTCCCCCCCTGCAGCCAGATGCCTCTCTACAACTGGCCCTCCTCTCAGAGCACCTCAGACCGGCCTAATAAAGCATGCATTTAGGATTTGTATTCCATCTTCCAGCATGAAGATTGTTAGATATTATAGATATTACATAGATATCATATATTATATATATAATATAATATATTATATATATAATATATTATATATATAATATATTATATATATTATATATTATATATTAGGGGTGTCACGATACACTCAGTTCACGATACGATACGTATCACGATACTGGGTTCACGATAACGATACGATACGATACGATTTTAACAATATTTTTTTAAACTTGAATAATGACAATATATGACTGGAAAAGTAGTATTTTATTTGAAATGCACAAATACAAAACATGCTGTTGTGGGAAATTGTTATTACAATAACAACTAGAAAAAACATGAGATTGGAGATAAGGCTTATCTTGAAATAGAATGAGTTACACCGTCACTTAGATTTACTTTGAACTAAAAGGTTTCTCAGCAGTATAAATTCTCATTATGCATCTTCAGTTTTTCTTCAAACTCAAACAACAAGACTTTTCTTAGTCTATTTTTTATGCATCTTCAGTTTTTCCTGTCAAGTAAACAGTTTTGCCAGAAACTCAATTGAATGGTTTCTCTCCTGTATAACTTCTCATGTGTCTCTTCAGAGACTTGTTCAACTGAACTACTTTCCACACATTGAACTTCAACAAACAAAGACGTTTCTTAGTCTATTTTTTGGAGGGGGGGAAAAAAAAAAAGTTTTTTTTTTTTTTTTTTTTTTTGCGATATGAGATTTCATCTCAACGATACATATCGTGACGTTTTACTATCGCGAAATTTCGTGGGACGATATATTGTGACACCCCTACTATATATATATATATACATACATACACATATATATATCTATATCTATATATATATATATATATATATATATATATATATATATATATATATATATATAGGACTGGCCTAATAAAGCATGCATTTATGATTTGTATTCCGTCTTCCAGCATGAAGAAGCTTGAAGGTTTGCAGGACACAGGCTGGAAGGGCATTTAGCCTACCTCCGTGGTTTTCAGTTGCACCCATGTTGCAGGCAGGAAAAAGTGCTGAGTCATGCACAGTCACAGTGCGATGCTAGCTACTGATAAACTGCCGATCGAAAGTGTGGGGGGGCATCAGGTTTGGGAAGAGGAGGGGGCTGGTGGGAGAGGTGGAGGTCCGGGCGGGGCCGGGGTGGTGGGCCGTCTTCTTGGGTCACGGACGGTACAGACGTGGTTTATTTGAATGGCGGTGTGTGAATGGACGGAGGAGCGACTGAGGTGAGGAAGAGGGTTATCCCACTATCCCGGTCAAGGCAGGACGTCCCGGAGATGAGGGACGAGGTGCGGAGCGTATGCTATACATTACAGATAGCAGATAACCGCCAGGAGTACAACTCTGCTGGGCACAGATAAGAGTGCATTATGCTGTGTCTGCCCTATAGAATGAAGGTTGCATCATCACACTGCAAACCGATTTACGAGATCAACAACTCAGCCAGGGCTCGACAGTTCACTCGCATTTGCTACTAAAAATGAAACAGTGCGAATTGTAAAACGCACTAAGGGTGCACGTGTGCGAAATATACAGAATTCAATCGTTCAATTCATTTTTAATGCCGTGCTCATTTAAAATGAGTCATTTTCAACGCTGTGGTCATTTTTCAGTGTTGCGTTCAAAACAACTCGGGAAAATGGCCACAGCCTTGAAAATTAGCACTACATTCCTAGTAAAAAATTGGCTCACTTATGAGAGCAAATCTTTTTTGAGCTGTGCAGGCCAGGGCAACAAATGGTTATGGAATTATGGTAGTATTAAAAAATCGAATCGAAAATCGAATTTTGAGAGAAAAAAATCTGAGATTTTATTTTAAGGCCAAATCGAACAGGCCTATTTGCTACATTGTATATCACTTCAATCTCCAGAGCTCACACTGTGTGCAACAGGAGTGGTCATGTGAGAAGCTGATCACCTGAGGGAAGTAGGAGGAAACAGAGCTCAGATGGCGCTAGCAAAATAGGCTAACAGCAAAACCCAGTCCAGTGTGGGAGCATTACACACTAAAAGACAAAAATGCAAAAGAGATATATTGCAACGCTGTTCTCAAATACAAAACCTCGTCAATGATGACCTTAAAACTCAGCACCCGACGGTTGCAGTGCTAGGCAATAGGGATGGGCAACGAATTTCCAAAAAAAAAAAAATCCAATCAAAATAATTATTATCAAGATCGACTTTTATTATTGAAAGTCGAAAATAGTTTTATTATTATTATTATTTTATTTTTTTACCCGCACCTGTCTCTTTAAGAATGACACCGCACTGGAGCAGAACAGCTCTAGGCTCAGCTGACAGCAGTGCAGCACCCAGTAGCTCTAGAAACACTAGAAATGTAGTAGAAATGGTCTTAAACTGTCTATATTACAGCAACACTCACCCACAAGGAAAAGGTTTCAATGCTTGTTACTGCATGAAGAAAAGCTTCAAATTCAATTAATTTTTTTTTAAAGTGCCCTCCAAATCTTTAGCCCGTGGGGGCAAAAGTTGCCCACAAAATATGTTTTACATTATTTTCCTACACTGCCAAAGACATGCAGGTCACGTGGACTGGATATTCTAAATTGTTGTCCAGGGCGCCCCTCTGTCTTCTGCCCAATGCTGGCATAGGCAGAAGACCACAAATGAATGAATGAACTTCACGTTTTCCTCCGCTATCGGGGACCTCACTCACTACAATAAGGGACAGGATGTTAGTTTAGCATGCTAACAAAGTGAACTAGCATGGCCACCGGAAAGAAATGTCCTACCACCGTTATTGGGAACTGGTTGGGATTTGCTAAATCCAACATACAGATGACACACACACAGTGCACACACAGTGCACACACACACAGTGCACACTCAGTGCACACAGACAAAGCATATTTATTTACTTGTATTTACTTGGGTTCAAATCTGGTGTTTTCAGTTCATGTATGAAAAACAATTGCTCAATGATTGCTGAAAATAAAACAAAAAACCTGTCAATGCACTGAAAATCTGCTTGTGAACTACAGTGACCATAATTCATTGCACCTCTGATGCCTGTCATTGATTGTGTTGCATAGTGGTTTTCTGTACTGTTGACAAATTGTGATATTGTAAGTCGCTTTGGACAAAAGCGTCTGCTAAATGACGTAATGTTAATGTAATGTAATGCCTCACATGGAGCTGGTGCTGCTGGTGTTGCCATATTGCTGAGCCATGCCAAGCCTACATTAGGCCTATAGAGGATATAATCAATTATTGTAATTAACTGGTATTTACTTCACAAACCAAGCATTAATCAGATCAGATGGGAATGTAATAACAAGTAATAGGGCTGCAGTGCACAAAGAAAGAAAATCATATTGCGATTACACTGACAGATACGGCGACATGCAATAGGATTTTAGTGGGAATGGTAATTTTTGTATTTAATTTTCACTGGAAAAAATAAACATAACTAGAACAACTGCACCGCGTATACTGTATGCCTCCACCCTCAAGTGAGCAGTCGACATGCATGTCTGTCCAGATTTTTACGTTTGAGCCAAATATGAAGACATTTCGTCAAGGTGTTACTGAGATATGGCGTTACCGAGCTTGAAAATAGCATTCGAGAGGTCACAGTGACCTTCACCTTGACCTTCGACCACATCCTTGAGTACAAGTGGACGTTTGAAGCAAATTAGATGAAATTCCATCAAGGCATTCCTGAGATATCACGTTAACGAACATGAAACGAGCGGTCGTGAGATCACAGTGACCTTGCACTTTGACCTTTGACCACCAAAATCTAATCAGTCCATCGTTGAGTCCAAGTGGACGTTTGAGTCAAATTGGAAGAAATTCCATCACGGCGTTCCTGAGATATCGCGTTAACGAGCATGAAAATGGCGTTCGAGAGGTCACAGTGACCTTCACCTTTGATCACTGAAATCTAATCTGCTCATCCTTGCATCCAAGTCTATGTTTGAGCCAAATAAGAATGAATTCCGTCAAGCCGTTCCTGAGATAGCGCGTTAACGAACTTTGGAATGCCGTTTGTGAGGTCACAGTGACCTTGAACTTTGACCACCAAAATCTAATCAGTCCATCGAGTCTAACTCGACGTTTGAGGCAAATTTTTATTAATTTCCGTCAAGGCGTTCCTCAGATATCACGCTAACGAACATCGGACAGACAACCCGAATCCATAATGCCTCCGGCCTGGCTATCGCTGGCGGAGGAATAAAAACGTGACGCATTTTATTTTTACAGATTTATTTATGTATTCATACAGATAAATTTATTTTGTACAGATTTTTTTTATCTGTACCAAACAAGCATGTTCCCTTACGTCTGGAGAATATGATTTGTAGGCACCACAATGCTTCATTACCTCTGCCACAGAGTTGGCCGGGCCTCAACAGACTTAGTGAGGTTATGTTTGTCTGTCTGTGTCTGTTTGTCAGCAGGATATCTCAAACATTTATGAATGGATTTGCAGAAAACTTGGCAGAAAAGCAGAGGGCATGGACCAACTTACAAGTGATTAACTTTCCACACCCACTGGCCAAAAGGTGGTGTGGAAATGGGTGTGTTAAATCACAAAACGGTGCATAACTTACAAACGGATTCACGTAACACCACGGAACTTTGTGGAAAGACTTCCTTGACTTGGAAAATTTAGATGTGCTACCCTTTCATCTTTTTTGGAACTTTGTAGAAAGGCTAGTCATGGGCCATGGATTAGCTAGGCCAGTTTAGCTGATCGACTCATTTTAACCAAAGATACTGGGGCTCAAATGGGTATGCTATGCATTGTAAACTTTACATCCATTAACACTTACAGTACAGGGAAGCAGGTGTTAACCATGAGGTGTCAAGCCAATGCGCCACGCATCTTTGGCTATTAACTTAGAAATAGAGCTGGGCGAGCGATATTGACCAAAGATCATATCTCTATTTTAAGCTGAATGGCGATACACAATATATCTCTTGGTATTTTCTATCAAGTGGGCTAAAATCTTCAGTTGTAAGTCAAAGCTAGATGTGAGATGCCACAAGCACCATTATTAAAACAAGATAGTGCTGGGCGATATTGACAAAATCAAATATGACAATATTTTTGACAAAACATCTATCGATCATATTGCAACAATATTGTTAGGATATTGGTCTTTTCACAAAATATTTACACAATATTTTTGATAAATAATCATCAGTAATGTGGATATAATGACTAAGTGGGTAAAGGCAAATAACATAACATCTTAGGACAATCTAGTGAGTTGAGAAAATGGCATCACATTACTGTGATGCAGCCTTTAAAACCAGGAAGCGACAACACTTATGTCATATCACCAATATTACAATATAGTCTCATATCACAATATCATTGATATAATTGCCCAGCCCTACTTTGACATAATGTCTATGTGAATAGTTATTTTGGTTTCGGTTAGACTTCAGTACTGTTCCTAATGACAACACAAAACAGTTTGTCTCATCACTACAGTTACTGAACTGAAAAAGATGTGGGAGACTATTCAATAATATATTTCATCCCCTTGTTTGGAACGGAACAAATAAACCAATTTGCATGTAGCTAAAAGTTACGACAAATATTGCAGTAAT
This sequence comes from Poromitra crassiceps, assembly GCF_964638095.1. Classification (NCBI taxonomy): domain Eukaryota; kingdom Metazoa; phylum Chordata; class Actinopteri; order Beryciformes; family Melamphaidae; genus Poromitra; species Poromitra crassiceps. The sequence goes on along the minus strand of NC_139629.1, from coordinate 22,941,854 downwards.
AATAACTCAATTCGAGCTACACAGCTCAGCATCTAGTTCTCGGTTTCTAGCACAGCGGCTAACGTCAAGGCTATGAACGGGGCTGTTTTCACTATAGCTGTGGTATTACATCCAGCAGTTGGTTTGGAACTTAGGTCTTGTTTGGGACATGGGTTGTGGTCCGTTGGGCCTTTTAGAAGAACGTAAACATGTGAAGCCTGTATATTGCCAGGTAACTTCATCTATAGAGCCCTCTCCACCCTGCAGCTATTCTCCAAAACATGTGTCCAGTCCAGACCTCCAAGCAGCTAGCTTAACGTTAACGTTCAGGCAGGCTAGCTGGCTAGCTAAAGAAAGCGGCACTGCTTACATAGTCCGATAACATAGAGACAAAATCGCAGGTACACACGAGTTTGAATGGTCGTTGTGGTAATTGCAATAGGTGCTTATACTAACGTTAGAGACAAAACAGTTACACAAAACGACACATTATTTCAAACGGGGTCGGGCGGGAGAAGTTGACGTCTGTGTGCTGAAGCTAACGTTAGCATAGCTAGCTTGCTGGGGGGTCGAGCTGTCTTGTTTTAGCGCAACTGGTCAGTCAGTCACCAAACTTCAAATGTAGCGATGAAAACTCTGCTTTTCCAGCTAATTGCATGGCGAAACCCACTGGCGCCAAAACGTTTCAGGCCAGTTAGCGTCACTACTGGAGCTAGCATGACAGCTCTTTCCCCCTCGTCCCTAACGACGTCCGCGGCCAGTCCATTTGAATGTGTGTGGATGCCTTTATTGTTTACTCCGTTAAAATAACCTGGGGGAATACACTGGGAGCCCGGCGGCGCACTCCGCTCGATTGTGCCCAACATCGGGGATACACCACGTGATGATGCACGGGTATATGTGTTTTGTTTTCGTTTTCACGCCTAAAAGTAACCTTGCAGCTAGCTAACAGCAGCTAGCTACGTTAATGCAATAAGCTGCCTGCACGATGACAGGCCACAAGTCAACACAACACAGGCACATCCTTTTAATACTGCCGACAGCCAAAGCACGCGAGCTTTCTTCACGTCCTGGGCGCACATGAGCTCTGCGCGATGAATCAAATGTCTGAATCCGTACGCCGACTATTTTTTTATGCATATCAATAATGAGTTGATTACAAAAACATAAACCTCTGCTTACCTGCACATGATCCGCCATTTTTCTCCATTTCATGCACCTCTCACTCCCCCGCTTATGGGACTGGAAAGCGACAACAGCGCCCCTCATGGCTGCATTCATGACTGAGGAAAGAAATCCCATTCATTTTCCCACTGACAAATGCAAAATAATGTCTCACGCGCAATTAACGGCACCGTCTTTGCCAGAGCAGTGACTTTTCAATAAATATGGTAACAGTTTACAGTTTCAACGATGGCCATTGCAATAAAACACTGCAAATACTCTGTGTCGTCATATCAGCCAACATATCATTTCAATCTATAACTAATGATTATTTTTTATTGGAAATGTATTCTGGGCTGTATTTAATTTAGTGCACTCTGCAATGTTCACGTCATTTTGCCACAATGATACATTACGCATTTGTCACTCAACTCAACACCAGAGGGCGACATCATGTTTTTCTCACGAGGAGCAGCGAGGTCACGTGACCCGGAAGGGGCGAAAAAAGAGTAACCAGGAAATAACGCGCTTGGGATTCCCATTCAAACAGTGTATTTTTTTTTATAGCGTCGAGCCGTCGACAAACCAAATGAAATATCAACGCCTATTTTGTGATTTCCATGACTTGACATGATGTTAACGGTGTCTTCTGTTACATGTGTGTTTCCTTTGTTAGTAGATTGTGAAACGAAACGGTAAACATGTGATGAACTGTCAGGATGGACTCTGGCTCCCTCTCGTAGCCGTTCCAGCCAGAGCCATCCTGCCGCTACAGAGGGGTGCGCCTTATTTATGTAAAGCCTCTCTCCGAGTGAGCGGGGCTTCCTTCCTGAGAAACGGAGAGGAGGGATATTATAGTGATGCATTACGGCGTCGGCAACATGGCACAAGATCAAGATATTTTAATAAAGCCATTATAATCAGATTACTTTTTTTTTTTTTTTACTTAATAGTGCAAGTAGCGCAGCGATCACATCAAACAGAAGAGAAGACAATCTCAAATTAGGCTATAAAGTGCAAAGTAAGTCCTAGATCTGTATATAATGGGGATAGTGTCCGTGGATAATCAATGTCCATGTAAAAATGTCCAGTAAAAGCACCTTACAGTGATATATAAGGTGGGGGGGGGGTAGTATCCATGGAATAATGTTCTTTGGGGGACCTCAGTTGCAGAGCTGTTGTGCTCGGGGGGGGGGGGGGGGGGGGGGGGTCGGACCTTCAAAAACAAGGGGTAGGGGTAAAAATAAGAATTGAGCTGTTCCTGTGAGAGAGGTTCTGGTTGTTACGCAATCCTAACACTGCAGTGTTACGATTGCGTAACAACCAGAACCTCTCGGTTACCATGGTACTGTACAGACATCAGTCGACCTGCCATGGGGGAAGGCCCTGAAGACTTTATGTCCTGGGTGGAAGGGGTCGGCCATAATTTTCTGAGGCTGCTTTAGCATCCTGGCAGTGTGTAGGTCCTGAAGGGATGGCAGGCTGCACCCGACCACCTTTTCAGCACGGCTGATGATGCGCTGCAGCCTGGAGATGTCCTTGGGGGCAGTAGCAGCATACCAGATGGGGATGGAGGAGATGAAGATGGACTCGATGGTGGAGGTATAGAAAAGTGCTGATGCTGACTTTTAGTTTCAACTTCAAGTATGTTGTATTTGTCAGTATGAACAGGTCAAGATTTCAAGATTTTTGTTGTCACTCCGTAGTACAAGTATCACGTGTGAAATTCTTGTGCTGTAGGCTCCGTTACAACATAGTGCAAAAAATAAAAGATATATAAATAAAAAACGAGGCAACAAGCAATAAGCAGTAAGGCATGCCACAGACAGTGGCGTGTTCACTGCCCATAGTGCAAATGGCATGAACATACTTTAAACATAATTAAACATAATAACATTCTGTTAGGTGCAAATAGCGTATACCTAATTAAACATACTATTGAACATTAGTCATACGTGATGGTAGCATCTACAGTGCGGTACAGTACGGCTACTACACTATTTGTATATGTTAAGCAGTCTCGTGGCCTGTGAGAATAAACTGTCCCTCAAGCGATTTGTGCGTGCTCTTGGGACCCTGTATCTCCTCCCTGAGGGTAGCAGGGAGAACAGACTGTTGTGGGGGTGGTTTGTGTCTTTGATGATCTTCAGGGACCTCCTGAGGCACCGCTGGTTGTACAGATCTTGCAGTTTTGGCAGCTCACATCCTGTTACATGCTGGGCCGCGCGCCTCACCCTTCTTAGCGCCCTGTCAATTTCAGAAGCAAAGGTTTGGAATTAAGTAGCTATACAGATATGCTAATATGTATCACAAAACACAATCTCTTAACCACCCACATCACGACTTGTTTCCATTCATTTTAAGATGCTAACATGTTACTGTGCAGGTTAAGATGTTAACATGTTACTGTGCAGTAAGCGTGCTCACATCGGTCATTTTGACCTTTTTGAAATTTAGATGTAATAACTTTGTTGAATTAAAGAAATACAATGCTGCTGGTACCTGACTTTTCCTAAAAGTGTCTGTATTGTCATTTTTTAAATAGTTTTTATATGAATTACACAAAATGCACAGAAAATATTATAATTTTGACCTAGAAACACAATTGGCGGTCATTTTGACCTCACTGAATTTCCCAGCATTCTAGACTTTTTTTTAGACTATATTTTCACATTTTGGAGTTGTTTTGTCTTTTTAAAAATATCTTAACACAATAAATGCATGAATCTCTCAATTGTGCTATTTATCATGAGAGATTATAGAGTTTGGAATCTAGTGGTCAAAATGACTTACGGCCACTCTAGTAGTTTAGAATTCTGGCGCTTCTTTAAACTCCTTAAAATGCACATTTTGGTGTTATTTCACCTTTTTAAAAGATATCTTAACACAATGAATGCATTCTCTCTCAATTGGATATTCATCATGAGAGCGTATGGAGTTTGGAATCTAGTGGTCAAAATGACCGTTGTAGTAGTATGGAATTCTGGTCCTTCTATAGTGTTAAGAGGGTTAAGATGTTAACATGTTACTGTGCAGGTTAAAAACAAAGGGGACCATCTGTATTAAAAATGAGTGACTGTAGACTACTGTAGTTACTAGTTACAAAGGAGATCATGCTATTCAAGGGTGGAAGACTGGAAGTAACTAATTGCACTATTAGGTCATGTTACTCCACTATAGTGTCTGTAATTGAGTAGCTTTTTGTATATTGTGTATAGGCTATACAGTACTTTTACTTAAAAAAAATGAACAGTACTTTAGCTATACAAAACATAGGTTAAACTTGAGCTCTCTGTCATCTCATCTTTTCAGAGTTGGATGGAAACGATCAAATCTAAGATGTTGCCCTTTGGGTTTTTTTTAATTAGCTACTTTTAAATTTAGATTTACGCATGCAAATTATTTTTACACTGAGAGTGCAGAGGTGCAGATGACATATAATAGGGTGCAGAGTGTATGTAAACAAGTGAGTGCTCTCTCCCTTCACAGTAAGTGAACTATTATGAATGCAGTTAGGCTGTTGATTTTCCTGAGGACTGTAGGCTAATGGTGAAATGCTTGTGTTAATTGGGAGGTTAAGGTGCTGTCAGTCAATTTCTGAGGGTTAAATATGACCTTTGACCTCACACTGGTAGAGTTCTTGACTGCATTATCTCTGCACAAGACACAATGTGACTTTTCGTTCTCTCTATGCTGATCATAGTGATTTGATGTGAACAGTTGATGATAAATGATGTGTTATGCACACTGCATGACATTTCTCTGATATGGGAGCTGGAGTACCACAGCAGCTGGTAATGCACATAATCCATACATACCCTTCGTGCATAATCTACACCTGTTGAATGAAGTTTTTGATTATGTTGTATAGCCTACCTTGGCTGTTCCACTAGTCAACAAGCCACAACATTTTCTGTAGCTACATGTGTATGGCCTTCTGTAGACGACAACGTTTTAATGTGAATTAATTGTTTTATACTCTTAAAATTACTTTATTTTATTTCTTGTATTCTATTTTGCCTTCCATCAGTGAATTGTATTCTGTTTAGGCCTACTACAACAATGCAGTTTCCCTATACTATATTTCAACTCATCTTATTGTATTACCGGTAAGTTGTTTTACTTCACTCTTTAAATACTCAATTCTGATTGGCCAATGAAGGCATCCTTGTGTTTGTTTCTGGATAACAGAACTGATTCACACAACAGACTGCTGTTGCACATCTAATCACTCTGCTGTCAAGAAATCTAAGTAACTAGCAGCACCTTGCGGCACAAACAAGTTACTGCAGACAAACTCCAGAGTCCAGTGTTACACTGCATTTACTATTATCACCACCACCACCATCATCATCATCACATAAAATTTGCCAAAGTGGCATCTGTCTGTCTGCGATTTTGGTCCCACATTGTGAGATTTGTGATGATTTTGGTCAGTAATGTGATGTCACAATGATGATGTCACTTGAGCAATTGTGATGTCATATCATGTCTATGACATCATCAGTGATGGTCACATCGCCTATGCTCTGTCACTTCCTGCTTCATTCTGATGATGAGTGCAGTGTGCGTCCTGGAAGTGAAGCCTATATGCAATGTGCGGACTCTACTTTTCTCTCACTACTGAGAGTATGTAAAGCACATTGTGTTGACTTGTGTATGAAATGTGCTATAGAAATAAAGTTTGACTTGACGTCACTGACGTCATCAGTGATGTGAGGTTTATAGCCATTGTGCGCTGAGTGATGTCACTCGAGCACTCCATGATGTGATCAGTGATGGTCACTCGAGCAATTATGATGTCATCAGACAGTGAGTGATGTCATCAGTGATGCGAAGTTGAGCAATAATTGTGCGCTGCGCATGCCAATAGGGCAGGCGAGGGCACTGCGAGACCGCGCAGCGGGCGAGCCTAGGAATCGAGCGCGAGTTTTCTAGTATACTACTGTGACCTGCAGACTGCAGTGAAGAAGTAGCCTACTCAGATCCTTTATGACAATGTAAAAATAGGCTACTTCATCATTTCAAGTAAAAATCCTGCAGGATCCAATAAGTAGGATTTTAAATGAAGATAGATTTTATTATTATTATTATTATTATTATTATTATTATTATTATTATTATTACACATTAAAACGTTTGATCTGAGTAGCTACTTCACCTGTTGCCATACCTGCTTAATTTTAAATGGATTTATAATGATATTTCATTTGGATTGGGGAATTCAAGGTCTTGGTTAAGTTGTTGTTTCCTGTATGAATGTAAATGTAAAGTTTTGCTTCTATGCAGCTTTGACTATAAGCATACACAATTGTTTGATTATTGTAAGCCTACCTATTTATACCATAGACTGTATATAGCCAGGGGCATAGTGGAGGGTAAACAGAGTTTGCCACCTTTTTTAAACGAGGCAGAGTTTACTCACCTATTTTCAGATCAACTGTATCAACAATCAATGAGGGGAAACGAGGTGGGTAAACTACTCACCTTGGATAGTTTACCCACCTCTGTATTTACCACTAGACCTCTGTATATAGCCTACAGCCAATGATTTACTAAGATTTGATCAATCTCATAAAGGCAGAAGCGTCTGTAGGATGTCTGTCTGTCCTCCGCATCCGAGCAGGGATAAAGAGACCAGGACGAGTTGGTGTCTGTGCTGGAGGAACGTGCACATCCAAACAGGACCCCCAAAAATCGGCGACGCTTTTGCCTCAGCAATAATGAGGGGGCGTGACAAATCGACGTATTTTGACGCCCTGTTGCTTATGCTTTAGGGGGCACCCAAATGGCCAGCAGCAGCCCTGGCCTATGATCAGCCTACAGGACACACGCCATCTGATCAGCCTACAGGACATACCATCTGATCCATAAACAAAACAGATCACATATCCTGTAAAACAAGCCCCTGCCCACCCACTCTGAGACTTAAACCCCCTACCCCCACTCTCTCTCTCTCTCACACACACACACACACACACACGACATCACTGATGGTCTATGCATTGTGACATCATCAGTGACAGTGATGTCATCAGTGATGCAAAGTTGCGCAATTGTGCGCTGCACATGCCAATAGGGCAGGCGAGGCCGCGCAGCGGGCGAGCCTAAGGTAGGATACCCTAGTTTTGCTAAAATTGCCATCTCTAATAACTGTACTTTTTGCTAACTTGTACTACGGCTGATATCTCCAAAACCCAGACTACTAACACAAAACATCTAGATTGATAAATAGCACTACAGGTGAGAGGGAAAATATGTATTTTGGATTTTAGGGTGAGCTGTCCCTTTAAGCCTTTGAAATGTGTGGATGGAATGGGGACCTAGTAAGTAACATCTTGGTCTGTTTGGGTTCACACACTGTTATGTGACCATATGTGACCAGCTACCCTCCTCCTCCTCTTCTTCTCTCTCTCTGATCATCTACTCTCTCTCTCCCTCCCTCTGGTGTTTCTGCTCCAATCACCTGAGTAGGAACACCCAGTTGACCAGCCCTGGCTAGGATTAAATGGAGGCTGGAGTAGAGAGCATTCAGATCTCTTTCTGACCCACACAGCCTACAGCAGCTCCTGGAGTAACTTTTCTTTGTTACTTTCTAGCTTTTCTTGTTTATAGGTTTATTCTGGCTTCAACGGCCCAAAGGGGTTGGCCCAGGCCCTTTTGCTGAGTTTGGCCAGATCTCCAGTCTGTTTGGTTTGTATGATTTGTGACTTTGAATATTTTTGGGTTTGTTTAAGTAAATATTCTTTACAAATTTGCAACCTTTGTCTGGCGTCCTTAATATGTTTTGGTCTTCTGTTGAGCCATTTGTTGATATACTTTGAAGGCCGTAACAACACACAAACTTGCAGCAATGACACAAATATGGCCCATTTGTAGCACAACTTATGTTTTTGCCTTTCTAGGGATGGCAGCAGTCTTTGCAGGTGCCTGGAGTAGATCAACATTTTCATCAGCATTCAAAGTTTCAGTTTTCACTCATGCTGAAGTGTGTTTTCATCGAGTTATGCCAGTATCATTGGATCATCATGATTGGATATTGGGAAATGGAGAAGGGGCAGTTGTGATGTCACTAGTGATGTCACTCGAGCAATTGTGATGTCACCAGTGATGTCACTCGAGCAATTGTGATGTCATCAGTGATGTCACTCAAGCAATTGTGATGTCATCAGTGATGTCACTAAGGAGTTACACACCAGTGATTCCCAACCAGGGGTACGTGTACCCCTAGGGGTACTTGAGCATATTGCAGGGGGTACTTGGATAGATTGGGGATTACAATCTATTTCTAAAATGATAAAAACAATATTCCAAATAATTTCATAGGCCGATCTTGGGTAAAACTCATGACTTTTTCCAATTGAAAACTGTCAGAATTGTATTAAAGGGGAGTCATTCAAATGATTTCCAGTTACTAATCAGATGTGTTAGAGGCCTACTAAAAGTTTAATATGAGGTTAATAGAACTAATTTAGGAGAATCATCAACACACATGAGTAAGGGCGGGGGTACTATTGGCATGGCAAAACAGCTCAAGGGGTACATAAGACAGAAAAGGTTGGGAACCACTGCTCTAAACTATGCTGAGTGTAGAGGTTGGTCTTCCATGATTGAAATTCAGTCAAAGACCACACTTAGTTACATAATAAGCATCTAGCTGTATTCCCAACCCAACCCGGTCTCACTCCCGGGGAGTCAAAATATGTCAATTTGTCACGCCCCCTCGGCATCATCATGCTGACGTCACGTGACGTGAAAGACTGTTGCACAGTTGATTTCACTACTGTTGATTGTTAAGTCGCTTTTGAGAAAAGCGCCTGCTAAATGACATAACGTAATCGTAATGTAACACCTTGTTTAAGGTGGCCTGTAGATTCAAGAATTTTCAAAGTTAAACAATTCTACACAGACATAAACAAAACATTCATTTGGGACCCATCCCAAAAAAAAATCACAATCATAATATTTGTTTGTAGGAAAAGCGATACTTACCACTTACTTAGAGCTCAGTTAATGCTGACACACTAAACATTTCTGGTGTTTGTTGATGTTATGGAAACACTTTATAATAACTGCACACTATTAAGCATTAGTTAAGTATTACTAGGCTACTTAATTAATCGTGTAGTATAAAGCATTGTTCATACATTACTAAGCATTCGTACGTAATTCATAAACACAGTTATGTTTGATTCCTGATTAAAAAGCTAATCTATAATGTATTTAATGATTGTGTTTCATCACATTTTTAAATGCTTTGTGAGGCATAGATAGCCCTCACTTTAGATGAGGTCACACGAAACTACCTTAACTAACAACTACTAACTACCTACCTTACATGGGGCATGCCTAGGGGGTGGCCATTGGTGGCCCTGGCCACACCCTGAAATCTGAAACTTGTCAAAGTGGCTAGTAACTCTACCATTTAAGATCCTATGCTTTTGATGCGACATATCCTCTACTGGGAACCATTGAAGCCGAGGGAACTGGGACCTGTGTCACCCAGTCCTATACACTACTCTCAGCAGTTCATTCTGTGCTACTTGCAGTTTCTGTTTTAAGGCCTTGTTAAGGCTCCATGAACTAACAGGGTCGTTCAGGTGACACTGGACTAGGCAGGGTGTCAAGACAAGAGTAGGGATTCCCTATCCAGTAAACTTATCCTCCTGGCAGTATCTAGACCTTACCCACAATTTTCAAGGCCATCATGGAAGCTCCCCCTATGTTACCATCATCAGTAGTCTCCTTTGCCAGACTACATCATCACCAGTGACATCATCATCACTGTCATCACTCTGTCCCGATACAAACAAGCACAAACTAGTTAGTTAGTTAGTTGTACTTTATTGTCCACAAGGGACATTCATTTTGTTCAAGTCAGTAGGCTACAAGCAAACAAGTAACAATGTATACAAAAGTTGATAAAAAAATATCACATTCAAAGGCCACAGTAAAATATAAAAGTTCTAAAAGTGCTCTGTGATTTAAGTCAGTGCAAAGATTTGATTGATGCACAGGAAGATGATAGTTGGGGGGGGGGGGGCTTCATTCGCAGAGGGGAGGGGGGCGTCTCCCTCGAGTCCTCGACCTCTCCTCCTGGCTGATGCGAGGCTATCTCCTGCCTGGCTCAAACACAACAATAACGGGCCTTTAATGTCTGGAGTTCCTGCATCAGGGCGTCGTTCCTTTTCACCAGATCAGCCTCGCGTTGTTCCAGACGCTGAACATATTCTTTTTTATTCTGGCGACATAGACGGACGGCCTCTTTGTTCTGTGCCAGCCGGTATTCCTTCTTGCCAGCTGGAGACAGTCCCGCCGGAGTGACGGTCCTCACTCGGCGGGTGCATGATGACAGGGAGCTGGAGGTGGCTGCTGTGCTGGTGCTGGGTCTTTGCTGGCCTGGAGAGTTGGCCATGGTGACCGGCGGTAGGAGGCCCTGAATGTCGCCTTGCTCTGGCGAGCTCATGCACTCAGAGATGATGAGTGGACTTGGAGAGTTGGCCATGGTGTCGACACCATCATCGGAGTCTACTATAGGTAAGGTTGCTACCTCTTCCATCTTCACTTGCTAATCACAGGCGGAGCTAAAAACACGTGCAGTTAATAGACCAAGTTAGATACCGAATAACTTGGGGCCAGCCAGATGCTCGACGGCCGCAAACTAGTCTGACGTTGTATATGACGTAGTGGCGTCTGGCCAATAGAGGGAATGCACCGACGCCACGCCCCCTCCAGAACACGCCCCCTCAGCCGGACTGAGCAGCACTGAGTGTCAAATTTCCAAAACAAACAGTGGCTTGCGCCAGGGAAGACCGAACCGTTTCATTAGCTTTCGGCAGCCTGTAAAAAGATACCTCCGAGCCTTGTTGAATCTATTTTTACAGTCAATGGCACAACAGCACTTTTCCATTTTCGTTGTTTTCAGTTGCAGAAGTAGCCTAATGAATGCAACATCAAACTGCGTGGGGTGGGGTCTCCAAGCCATATTTCTTAAGGCTTTGATAGAGCATCTACTGTATATTGTCATATCATGAAACTTGTTGTTCAGTGAGGAACACACCATTGAGAAGGTTGTGGTTTTATTCTCACCATCAGTGAGAAGGAGTGTATTGCACACCAAGCCCCTGTTTGTTATGCTCTGTAGTGACACATTTCTTCCTTAAGGAGGCAGTACAGGATCAAGTTGTACTTTATGTCAACACACGCATACAAGCAATTGAGAGAAGAGAGACAGCATGAGAGAAGCATAGAGTGAGGGAAACAAAAAATATCCTCCATATTGGAGTTTGAAGAGAAGTATGTTGTTTACATGTTGTTTACATGTTGTTTACATGTGGTGTGAAAATGACAACAATGGTCGATTTTCAAAACGGCCGATGTTTGTGAATGCGACCTCTTGTGGTCGCGTGAGTCGTGTGACTAGTGGTCCCACTGGTCCGTGGGGCTCCATCCGGTGGTCCACCAGAGCATTGTGTGTGTGTGTGTGTGTGTGTGTGTGTGTGTGTGTGTGTGCTGAATGCATTTGGGTCTGGATCGAGGCAACAAGGAAGAAGGTGTGTGTGTGTGTGTGTGTGTGTGTGTGTGTGTGTGTGTGTGTGTGTGTGTGTGTGTGTGTGTGTGTGTGTGTGTGTGAAGTGATGTCACTCAACTGGAAATTATGTCACACAATTGCTTGACAGCGATGTCGTCAGGCAGTTGTGATGTCATCAGTGATGTCACTCGAACAATTGTCTTCTTAGTTAAAATTGGTTAAGTGGTGTCTGTCTGGTTTGATTTTTTTAACCAGTAGCATGATGTTGTTATTTAATATTTCGGATGCATGGTTCAAATGATAAAGAAAGATAAGGACAGCACTCCAAGTTAAAAGAATTTATTGCCACACGGACGTTTCGGGGCAGCCGCCCTTCTTCAGCGTGTAAAGGCAAAAAAACACACAGGTGATTCACCTTCACCCTAATTAAGGAGTCCAGAGTCAGCAGGGGGAGTCAACAATGTAGATATACAGAACCAACACACATGAGAATGCTTTGTGAACATCAAAGTTGAAAGTAAATGGATATACTTCACAAAAAATATATATACTTTACAACAAAATAAGAAAATTAGTATGCTTTACAAAAAACAAGTAAATGATATCTCCTCATTCAATCCATTAGGAATGAGGGTATGGAGGGAATGAATCCAATAAGTTTCCCTCTGAAGGAGGATTTTGTCTCTATTGCCCCCTCTGGCATATTAACTGTTTCTATGCCCATGTAGTGCAAGTCGCTCAAACTGTGTTTTAAGCTGTTAAAGTGTCTAGTAACTGATGACTTCTCATCATGGTTGCGTATAGAACATTTATGTTCACAGATTCTTGTTTTTAACTCACGTTTTGTTTTACCAACATAGTATAGATTACATGGACATTCTAACAAATAAACCACATATCTCGTGTTACATGTGATCCTGCCTCTCACCTTAATGTCAGCACCAGACTTAGGATGAGTGAAATGATTTCCCTTGAGCATGGCATAACAATGTACACAATTATGACAAGGAAAATTACCACTAGGCAAGTTAGAAAGAGAAATAAAATGACTTTTACTTTTGGGCAGATCTGACTTAACTAAAAAATCCCGTAAATTGGAAGACCTCTTATAGAAAAATCTAGGTGGAGTTTGAAAAGCATTGGTGATGTGAAAGTCACTTTCCAATATGTGCCAATATCTACTCACTAAGTCTTTGACTGACTTAGATATAGGACTATAGGTAGACACAAATGCTAAACTCTGAGAAGAGGTGTCTCTGGACCTGGGTTGAAGTAAATCAGACCGCCGAACTTGGCGTACTTTATTCAGATGATTCTCCAGTAATGAATCCTCATACCCCCTCTTTTTAAAACAAACACAAAGATTTTTAGCATGTAACTCAAAAGAATCATCAGAATCACAAATACGTTTAATCCTCAGTAATTGACTATAAGGTAAACTTCTTTTGAGGGCTGGGGAATGAAAACTCTTGAATTGTAAAAAGGTATTTCGATCGGTTTCCTTTTTATAAACTTCGGTGTGTAAACCAGATTCAAGGGGGGTTGTTGCTATCTGCAGTGAAAGTGGTCCCTGGGAAATGTGGTTTGGTACAAAGTGGTACTTGGCCTGAAAAGTTTGGGAACCCCTGATATAACCCATCCATAAATCATGTTTATTCTAGTTTCCAAACATAGGCCTATAGAAGGATATTAGACATACCAAACACATAAACATTGCAAACAATACTATAGTATTGACATAGCCTAATAGGCCTACGTTATTATATAGACCTATAAACTGGGCAGTACAGCTTTAACAGTCTGTGTGTGCTGCAGACAGTAATCACTTTTTGGCAATCGCCTTTTGGCAGTTATAATCACTTTCTGGCAGACGATTATCACTTTTTGGCAGCTAATCACTTTTTGGCACAACAGAGGTAGCGCATGGAGCTTCTGGAATAAGAGAGAAGCAGCGTATTGATAAAGTAAGTAGGTGTTTGAGGAAATCGAGGAGGGACGTGAATGAGATGAAGTGGAAGAATATTTAGACCAAAATGAGAAATGAATGTGTGAGTGTGGCGGGAGGAGAACGATGGTGGGGTTGAAGAGGTATGGGAGCCGGTGGATCATGAGCGCGAGGGCCACATGTGGCTCCTCTTCACTCCATCAGGCAGAGGAGATTGCAGGCCGTGGGGAGAAGGAGACAGACGGGCGGAGGAGAGATGGAGAGGAAGCAAACAGAGGAAATGAGCTGCTTCAAACGTGTCCCCCAAACGCTCCTTCAGCATTACTCCTCTCCTGCTACTCTGTCTCCTTCAATCCCTCCTTTCCTTTCCTCTCCACTCCCCCTCACCTGACTGACTGACTGTATGTATAGACTCCCGACAGGTCGACTACACTCATCAGTGTGAATATGTTGAAATGACTGAGCTGCAGCAGGCTCGCTAACAAAGATCACACCACAATAGAGTACAGCAGGGGTAGTCTCTCCCCAGACTCAAATATTACGTTTGAATCGTTGCGCTCCGCATACTACATAAATGAGTCTAGTGCCACTTCACAGCCACTTCTGGGGTTTGAGGGCGGGTCTAGGGGGGGGGTTGAAACTGAATGAGCGACAGGTCGTAGCACCAATGAGAGAGCAGTTTGAAAAATGGGCTGGGCCTCCCCTGTCGTCTGATCGCAAAGTCGTTACTGATTGGGGAGGACTGAATCCACCACTGGCCAATCACTGGCCAAGTGAACGGTTCACTTCCGTCCCCAGCTGATCTCATGGGTCTGTCAACGTGTCTGTTGTGGTGTCTGTCATCGTGTCTGTCATCGTGTTGTGGTGTCTGTCATCGGCACAGAGGAAATCCTTGGTGACAGTCAAAGTCTTATCGACAGCACGCGTGAATATAGCCAGTTGAGCAACATCTGTATTGTGGGGGGGGGGGCACGGTGGCACAGTGGTAAGCGCTGTCACCTCACAGCTAGAAGGTCCTGGGTTCGATTCCCACCTGGGACGCCATGAGCGCTGAAGGAGTGCATGCCAGTCCGCATGTCCTCGAGTGCCCCACCGCCCGAGTGGGGTCGTCAAAAGGGCCTTTCTGTGTGGAGTTTCACAGGTTCTCCCCGTGCCTCCTGGGGGTTTCCCTCATATAGGAACCCCTCCCCAAAAACATGCAATATCCTGGTCGCTGATGTGGTGCCTCCTCTGGTCGTTCGGGGGTTATAATAAATTGGAATTGGCACTGATGGGGGATACAAATGGGATAAAAACTCTGAAAAAAAAATCTGCTTTGTCCCTGCTCTCATCAATTGCAACAGAAAACGCAACAAATGACTTAACTCTGTCTTTAATCTGGTTGTCCAAATGCCCAGCCAGATCCATCATCCTATCTGCCACAGAGTTTCTTAGGGTACATCATCTCTGCAGGCTTCACCATGCATGTCTTTGCTGATTCATGAACCTTCTCTGTCACTGATGAGTCTGATAGTGGCAGTGAATAGTATGTTCCTTCTGCAATGACATGTGCTGTGAACACACCAGACACACTCACTTCCAATTTAGTACCAGTAAAGAAATATGAACTGGTGCAAACTTGGAAACCCTGACACTCTATGTCAGGGATACTCAACTTGCTTTGCCCGGGGGCCACTTTCGTGAAATGATAGGAGGCCAGGGGCCAGTTAATAAACAATCAATATACATTTTTCTGTAGCGGATTGTAGGTTTTTGGGGTGTCAGCCGGAGTTTAGTCTGACAATGTTGTGCACACCGGATAGTTAGTTAGGTTAAGTACATACATAAGTGCCTGGGTAGCGAGCAGACGGCGGTATTTGACAATTTAGTAGCTAAATCATAGATTATTGAAAGATATTCCATATTCCAGACTGAAATGCTATAACAGAAGTGGAGTATTGGCCAGAATGACATGAACATTTGGACACTTAGGCCATGTTCACATTACAGGCAAATCCGATTTGCTGATAAAGTCATTAATCATCATTATCTTGATTGGTTTCCCAAATCTGATTTGGGAGTGTGTCCGCACTGCCACAAATCTGATTCTCAAGTCGGATCTGTGTGTCCAGACCTAAACAGCCTATCTGCATGGGTTGCTATGGTAACGACGTGGGCGTCAGTAAATACTTACGTTGGTGACGTGGTTTTCCTGCGCAGAAGCATTTGATGACGAGTTGCGAGTGACGTTCAAATCAGATTTGGTGGATCTGCGCGTCCGCACTCAAGTCACATCAGTCGGAAGCAGATTGGAAACTACCTCCATATGTGGTTTGGGACAAGTGACACAAATCAGACTTGGAGCATCCAGACTCATAAAACCAATCTGGATAAAGTCATTAATAGGTCACTAAAGTTCACAAATCAGATTTGGCCTCCTAGTCTGAACATGGCCTTATTCAGCATGTATCTTGCATGTTGCGTTCAGGTGCACTGTAAAAAAAAAAAAAAAAAATGCAATTTCATCGCGGGCCACCAGTTGAGTATCACTGCTCTATGTCCACTTTTATCCTTTTGTTCACTAACACAGACAACACCATAGTTCGACGAACGAAAAGATAGTTTATTGTAAGTGAATGTTTGGGTGTGAATGCGTGAATGGGGTCGAGGTGCGGCAGCATCTCTTCTTCAGGGACGTGGCAGGAACCCGGGGGTGGAGACTCAGCGTGGGTGGAGACTCAGGGTGGGTGGAGACTCAGGGTGGGTGGGGGTAGCGTCTTGGGTGAAGCTTGGCTTCACGTGATGGAGTCCCGGCTCCATCAGATGCAGGATTAGGCCTTGGCCACACTGATCCGTGGTGTCTGTCCGTGTGCGTTCATTTCTCTGTTCACTTCCATTCATTTTCAATGACAGCTGTCCGACTGTCCGTGGAGCACTCAGAAGCGTACGTATCCAGAAAATTTGCATACGTTTTGATGGACAGAAAGTTGAAGAGGGATGAACTTTTTCTGGATGGACGTATCGGATGGTCGGATAGTCATTGTCCGTTTAGCCAATCAGAGTCGAGGTCTCGAGAGGAGGCGTTCCGAGATTTGTTTCAACTTTTCAAAGAAGATGGCGGCCGAGGCGGTGAAGGAGGCTATTATTAATGCTGTGTACACCATCCCGCTGTTGTAGCCTACAACGTGATAGTCAGTGTCACCGTCTGATTTCACCATTCAGTGGCATTTTATTGCCACATAAGTAACGTAGCGCACAGAGCTAACAGCTAGCTGACGCCAGCTTTCTTCTTCTCTCGGTTTATAGGCGGGTCGCTGACACCTTCAAGGTGCTTACCGCCACCTGCTGTACAAGTAGATTACTTGTACATGCAACGGACATAAATCTATCCGTCTATCCGTTCTGTCCATTTTCTGACGGATCAGTGTGGCCAAGGCCTTATACAGATGTCAACACCAGCCCTAGCTAGCATGTCTTTTGCTGTAGTGGGAGGAAAACGGAGTAGCCGGAGAAAACCCACGCAGGCACGGGGAGAACATGCAGACTCCGCGTGTGCTGCCCGTAATGGAGCAAAATAGGGTTGGGGGGAGGGTAGTGACAACTCAGGCAAACAGGGGGAAGAGGGAATTGTCGTGTTATATCCACCTTATTTCTAGCTGCCATGATGCCTGATGGGTGCTTCTTCCGCTTCCGGTGTCATTTTTACACTGTTTTAACTTGACAAAAAAAAACGTCGATGAGGATTTTACAGCAGAGCCATTCTGCTCTACAGCCGTGTCGTTCGGGTGCTGGGATAACGTAATGCATTGTGGGTAGTCGGCTACTGTGGCTAATGCTAACGGCTAGCGTAATAGTTACTTTACATGGCAGTAAAACGCCACTGAATGACCAAATTGATTTAACTTTTAACCATTTCGAGTAACACTGTTTCCATACGGACCCCCAGCGTTGGTTAGTTGTTTATAACGTGACTAT
Organism: Poromitra crassiceps; assembly: GCF_964638095.1. Classification (NCBI taxonomy): domain Eukaryota; kingdom Metazoa; phylum Chordata; class Actinopteri; order Beryciformes; family Melamphaidae; genus Poromitra; species Poromitra crassiceps. The sequence continues at coordinate 22,924,281 of NC_139629.1, read as the reverse complement.
ATTTATAACTTTTATAACGGACTCCAGCTTCCGGTTTATAATTCGGGTCTGCAGCAGAGTATAACAAAGCAAATGGCAAGCTGCAACAATAAGTCACGTTAAACCGGACCTTGTTCCCACAATTATTTTTTACAAGTGGGGCATTCAAAAATCAGGTGGATAAGGTAGGTGATTGAGTTGATTGAGCGCAGGTGAATGAATTAGTGAGGTGCAGGTGAGTACATGGTGGGGAGTAGCAGGTGTGGTCGTATGTTCCTGAACTTCAGTTATCACAATAACTCCATACAAAGACGTTTTCCACCAACGGCTCTTGTATGAACATGATGCTTGATAGTGCTGTGTCACACTGCTTCTGGCCCGCGGGCCGTATGTTTCACACCCCTGATCTAGAGGTGATGACACTGCTCACACTGACTGAGACTTCACCAATATGCTGGAAACAACATTAGTGCCCTCAGGTTACATCACTGATGATGTGTCCATGTGTGTCATCATAATAATAATAATAATAATAACAATAATAATAATAATAATAATAATAAATTATTTACACCTTTCATATAATTGTTCATATAATTCCTATAATTTGTATCACACATTATGATGAAGCAGCTCAAAGTGCTTGTCAATGTGCAAACACCACAGGACGATATTTTCAGGGCAGCTAGCGCTGAGTTAGAGAATTGTGTGTGTGTGTGTGTGTGTGTGTGTGTGTGTGTGTGTGTGTGTGTGTGTGTGTCAGGTGCATGCTTTTTCATTTCTTGCTATGACGATGATGAGGCTATACGTGGTGGCTAGGGTGGCCATTTCCATAACAAAAAGGCACTTTGCAACTCACGGTACGATACTATCACCGGGGGCGTGTCTATGTTCCCTGAGTCCTATGTTCCCTCAGTCCTATGTTCCCTCAGCACTATGTTCCCTCAGTCCTATGTTCCCTCAGCTCTATGTTCCCTCAGTCCTATGTTCCCTCAGTCCTATGTTCCCTCAGTCCTATGTTTCCTCAGCTCTATGTTCCCTCAGCCCTATGTTTCCTCAGCTCTATGTTTCCTCAGCTCTATGTTCCCTCAGTCCTATGTTCCCTCAACTCTATGTTCCCTCAGTCCTGTGTTCCCTCAGCCCTATGTTCCCTCAGCCCTATGTTCCCTCAGTCCTATGTTCCCTCAGATCTATGTTCCCTCAGTCCTATGTTCCCTCAGCCCTATGTTTCCTCAGCTCTATGTTTCCTCAGCTCTATGTTCCCTCAGCTCTATGTTCCCTCAGTCCTATGTTCCCTCAGCCCTATGTTTCCTCAGCTCTATGTTCCCTCAGCTCTATGTTCCCTCAGTCCTATGTTCCCTCAGCCCTATGTTTCCTCAGCTCTATGTTCCCTCAGCTCTATGTTTCCTCAGCTCTATGTTTCCTCAGCTCTATGTTTCCTCAGCCCTATGTTCCCTCAGCTCTATGTTCCCTCAGTCCTATGTTCCCTCAGTCCTGTGTTCCCTCAGCCCTATGTTCCCTCAGCTCTTCCTCAGCCCTGTGTTCCCTCAGCCCTACACACACACACACACACACACACACACACACACACACACACACACACACTTTCTACTTTTTTTTTTTTACAAAGTAAACAAGTATAAAATGTTTTCTCAACCATTTCAGGATCTGAACGTGGCTTTGAACCTCTCTCTCTCTCTCTCTCTCTCTCTCTCTCTCTCTCTCTCTCTCTCTCTCTCTCTCTCTCTCTCTCTCTCTCTCTCTCTCTCTCTCTCTCTCTCCCTCTTATCTTTAGGCACCAAGGTGGCATGCCCTACACTTTGAAAAACACACTGCCTTTGAAGCTGGTTCTGCAGCAGGGCAAATACTCTATTTCACTGATCAAACATAAAATGAAATTAATCCATTAAAATTATCTCTGAATCACAACGCAGCAATCAATTCTATAGGTAAGCTATATTCTGTGTTAAATTCAAACTGGGAACATTGCAAGTGCACACTGGGCAGGTGAAGGACATTCCCAAATTCCAGGTTATTCTACTGTTTTGTGTCCAAGGTGCTGTGTTTCAGATATACACAAGAGGACACGCCAGAGGTGACTGACCAACAATAGCATTCCCAAAACCCACATGACAAGCAGAGATGGCCGCAAGGTCAACTTTGATGGTGGAGAAAGCATTACAGTACCCTTTTCTACGTAATTTATGTGGGCAAGGTGGAGATGATGGCCATTTACCATTCACCAAGCTCCCCTCATGCATATCAGACTTGAGTGCTCTTTCCTCTGTGACACTGCCCCCAGTGGTGTGCTGAGCTGCTGAGAAAGCATGGCTCACTGACTGCACTGGCAGAGCAAAACTGTGGAGGCAGACCTTCTGAAGTAACTATTCGGGACATATAGGATAGGACAGGGTGCAGCCCTCTCCCCTTTGTGAAACCATGAAATACTGTAGAAACCATGGTTGTTTTGTTGTGGCACATCTGTGATTGTCTCTTTGCTCAGCAGTGCTCCCCTCGGCTGGCGAAGGAGATTAATGGAGTCATGGCGCCCTAGTGGTGATGCGGGAGGTAACTACGGCAACCATTTTAGGGCGTCCTCGTCCGTCAGAGTACAGGCTATCGTTCCTCAGTCTAAGCGTTGTCAGTTGTCATGTCTCCTATAGTAAACCATGTCGAGTGTGCTCTGAAACACCTTCAGTCCTCACACGAAAACGCTGTCATTCTTCCTGCATTACTGTTTCACTCCTCACGCGTCAGTCATCGCACAATACGGCGTCAGTCATCAGTCCTCACTCGTCAGGCATCACTCCTCACGTCTCACACGAAAACGTTGTCGATCCTCCTGCCTCACTTATCACTCAAACTAGCTGTCAGGCATCACTCCTCACGTCTCACACGAAAACGTTGTCGATCCTCCTGCAGACTAGCTGTCAGTCATCACTCCTCACGTCTCACACAAAAACGTTGTCGATCCTCCTGCAAACTAGCTGTCAGGCATCACTCCTCATGTCTCACACGAAAACGTTGTTGATCCTCCTGCAGACTAGCTGTCAGACATCGCTCAAACTAGCTATCAGGCATCACTCCTCACGTCTCACACAAAAACGTTGTTGATCCTCCTGCAGACTAGCTGTCAGTCATCACTCCTCACGTCTCAAATGAAAACGTTGTCATTCCTCCTGCAGACTAGCTGTCAGTCATCACTCAAACTAGCTGTCAGGCATCACATGAAAACGCTGTCATACGTTGTTTTTGGTTGTTCTTCCGTGTGTGATGGGGAAACCGTAAGAATGCCTCTGTGAAATGAGCAACAATTTCTTACAACTTCACTTCCGGTTGAGTGCTTTTGCCTTCAAAATAAAAGCGTTAATCCATGAGACCCAACAGAACAAAAAAAACTCGCTTTTATTTTGAACGGCAGTTCCTTTCATAGTCATTTGATAATATGTCTGGGGAACATGTTGATATTCTCAACAGTCTCATCTTGTTTTCCTCTGTCATTATGCCTTTGCATTTCCTGCGTTAACCTCACTAGCTAGTGGTGGCTACATTGTTAGCCTCGGTGGCTTCTAGTCAACTGCGCATGTTCATGACGTGACCACTTGAATACCAAGCGTGTCGTGAACACAACCTCCGGTCTCGTATTCACGGGAAACACGAGGCCAATTGAACGAAGCACCTGTAGATCTTCTAAATGAAGGCTGTGAGTGGCCATGTTGCGATGGAGTGGCTAGTAGTTGGTGACACAGTAGTCTCTCTCCCCACACTCAAATATTATGTTGAATCGCTGCGCTCCGCATACTACATAAGTGAGTCTGTGCCAGGGTTCCCTCCCATAACCAGCCGGCAACATGCGGTAAGGCAGTGTATCAGTGTAAGAACTCTCATGGGTCTGGCGTTGAGACTAGTGACACAGTAACACAGTGATCTGCGTGATGTTAGAACACTGTGGATGGCTCCGTTGGTGATGTTCCAGCTTCTCCATGCCATGCAAGTTGAGCCCGGAGAATCTCTTGATGGTCACCCTGTCTGATCAGCCCAGTCGCCGCAATAAGATGTTGACGTCTTTTTTGATTTCTATTGATATTTTTTGTTTTCAATATGACAAGAGACAAAACACTGTATGTACTACATACGTACAGGTGAACAATGTTGGACAACAACAAAAAAGTAAATCAAAAATAAAATACATACAAATATATATATCTGTGTGTACGCACGCACACACACACGCACGCACACACACACGCACACACACGCACACACACACACACACACACACACACACACACACACACACACACACACATATATATATATATATATAATATATATGCTTGTGTTGTATAAAGCTCAGATGTACGTTGCTTTGGATAAAAGTGTCTGCTAAGGCCATGTCCACACGGAGACGGAAGCTATCTTTTTTTTTTTCGTTTCAGAAAAGTTTTCCATAAACATGGAAACGTTTCAAGAAATGTGTGTATCCACATGAAACCACTGAAACCGCTGTAGAATAACAGAGAAAGACAATCTCGTCAATAATGGCATACAACCTCTAGGGGCGCACAGTCTATAATGTGTATC
>NC_139629.1:22902218-22912218 GCF_964638095.1 Poromitra crassiceps | reverse complement strand
AGAACATAACTCTGAGCTATAGGCAGGACACAGACAGAGAACATAACTCTGAGCTATAGACTGGACACAGACAGAGAACATAACTCTGAGCTATAGGCTGGAGGCAGACAGAGAACATAACTCTGAGCTATAGGCTGGACACAGACAGAGAACATAACTCTGAGCTATAGGCTGGACACAGACAGAGAACATAACTCTGAGGCTGGACGCAGACAGAGGTCACTCCATGGCTGCATGTCTGGCCATTGATTTGTCAAGTGTAAGCATGGAAAATGTAGATCTTTTCACTGGCCAGTCTGCACTCAGATCAATCTAAACATCATCATCAGCGTCTCCAGAGTGCCACAGGCAGTCAGCACAAACACCCACTGACCTCAAATTTCTCCTATGTGTTTGTTTGCCTATGGATGTGTGTGTGTGTGTGTGTGTGTGTGTGCGCGCGTGCACGTGCACGTGCACGTGCAAGGCCAGATTAGAACCCCCAGGGTATACCCCCCATCTCCAGAACAGCACTCAGACACATGAAGGGGGGTTAGGTCTGAGTAAAATGTGATATGGTCTCTCCTGATTCTAAATACAACTGAATAAATATATGGTCTCTCCTGATTCTAAATACAACTGAATAAATATATGGTCTCTCCTGATTCTAAATATAACTGAATTGCATTTTTTTTTTTTTTTAAGCATTTTACAAAATGTCTATGGAAAAATGAATGGCTGACCAGTGACCACTTGCCCCCAGACATCCAATGACACTCAATCATGAGACGTAATCTTCTTGGAAACTATTTTTATTTTATTCTGATTGGTCTGAGATTGTGTCATAGTTCTGTGGAGCCTGACATGAGCCCGGCCATTTTCTTTTTCATCTTCTGGGCACCTGCCCAGGTTACCCATATGGTAGATCCAGCCCTGTGTGTGTGTGTGTGTGTGTGTGTGTGTGTGTGTGTGTGTGTGTGTGTGTGTGTGTGTGTGTGTGTGTGTGTGTGTGTGTGTGCGTGTGCGTGCGTGCGTGCGCGTGTGAAAAAAGTAAACATGTAGCCATTAGAGACGGTGTTTGCTTCTATATTCTGGAGAAAAACGTCATACGCGGAGAAGTTTTCAGACCTTCCCTCACTCCTCCATCCTTCCATGCCTGCAGCTCTCCTCTCCGTCGTCCTCGGCTCCGCCCCATCGTTCCCTCTATCTCTCCACGCCAGCTTTCTGCATCCCTTGCAGCATTCTTCTCCCACAGCCTTCAGCAGCGAGAGGCGGGGACAGCGCTCTGTCAGCGCCGCAGCCTTCAGCGAGAGGACTGCCCGATCCGCGGAGAGACGCGTTGAGTTTTAGGCCCATCTGAGTGACCGTATCGCTCCTATCTGTAAATCCTCCAGCAGGTTTCCCGGGATGAATTCATTGTGTGTCTTATAAACGGCTAGTTGTCTGTGTCCCGCCGCCAGGCTGTGTGTTTGTGTCTGTAAGCATGTAAGCCTGTGTGTGTGTGTGTGTGTGTGTGTGTGTGTGTGTGTGTGTGTGTGTGTGTTTTGGGTGGGTGGGTGATTGGTTGTGTCGGGAAGGGGGGTGCGCGGGGGGGGGGGGGGGGGGGGGCGGACTCTAGATATCACAGCCAGTTTATCAGCAGCTGGGTCCCAATTGGAATTGGGCCCGAGGACAGAAAAGTAATATAGTGTTGAACCCGGCAACTGAAATCTCCTCTCATCAGATCCCAGCTGGGTGTTATGTGCGATGTGGTGTGTGTTTGTTAGTTTGTGTGTTATGTGGTGTATGTGTGTGTTAGTGTGTGTGTATGTGTGTGTTAGTGTGTGTGGCCTCTGTTTTTTTTATCAGATCTCTGCAAGGCAAGAAAGGTTGCAATTCAATCTCTGTTTGGTTGTCGCTGTGTGTGTGTGTGTGTGTGTGTGTGTGTGTGTGTGTTCCTGTCTACATTGTCTATCTGTGTGTATAGTGTTTTGTGTAATAGGCTACAGTAGTGACTGACACCAAGTCCTCCAACCCATATGACCACATAGTTTGTTTGTTCCTATACCCTTCTAAAATGGCCGACAGGAGCGCCGCGCTTCCAACGTTCATTTGAAAACGTCGCTTAATTTGCGGTGTTCATTTGAAAATGTCGCTACAGTCGTGTTGAAGCAACTAAAACAGCTCGGTTACGGTTAAGGTTATGATATGGGTTAGGCTTAAATAAATAAAAAACTTGAATTAACGTGAAATGTTGACTTTGGTAATGTTCAGATTCAAACACGGGCCTCCACCGCCCCCCCACCCCCAACGCCTTTACTTTTCACCATGTCGTTATTTACACGACCACATAGAGGTCACTTACTTTTTAAATATTACTACAGGTTGTAAAACATGTTTGTACAAACAACATATGGAGTGGTTTTTGGGGGGGGGAGTGACATGTTCACTGACACTGTATTTTTAGACTGTATTTTGTATCTTAATAGCCTGTCATGATAAGAACTGTGTCCACTGGCACATAGCCTACTTGGTTGGCTGTCTTCAGCATCAACAGGCACTTTCTTCTTTCGTGACCTGACTTGTGTGTGTGTGTGTTGCTCACTAAATGTTATTGCATCAGTGATGTCACAATGCCTCCCTGTGTGTGTGTGTCTGGGTGTCTGTGTCTGTGTGTGTCAGTGTCTGTGTGTGCCCCATTATGATATCACTGATGACATAATCAGTGTGTGTGTATGTGCCCCCCCTATGACATCACTGATCATTCACAATGCCTCCTTGTGTGCGTGTGTGTGTGTGTGTGTGTGTGTGTGTGTGTGTGATTATAATAGGATTTATGTTATAAGTTAATTGTTTCATATATACATTGGTTCATAAACCGTGGTCCACGGGGATCCACATGGTGGTCCACCAGAGCATTGCAAAAAAATAAAAAATAAAAATATTGAAAGACAACAGTTTTTACACACATTAACCCTGAGTAGTACGCTTGGGTAAATTTTCGAAATATTTTGAACATTTGCTTTCAAAGGCGGTAGGTAGCAGGCTGTTTTAAAGCCAGAGTGTATTTTCTGTGTCTGGTATCATATGAAACTAGAAGACCTAAGGTATCGATTGGTACCAACCATGTCAAGCTCGCTTGTCAGGAAGGTGTCTAAGTAATACGCCAAATTTAGGCTACATCTTGGCGAGGGGAAAAACATTTTCAAAGGGGTCCTCTTTTTCACAGCTTAATGTTGGCAGGTGTGTGTGTGTGTGTGTGTGTGTGTGTGTGTGTGTGTGTGTGTGTGTGTGTGTGCTTGCGTGTGTGTCGGGTTTGAGCCAGTAGCCTTATGTTGTTATTTAGCCTTTCTGATGCTATTGCATGGTTAAATCAGCGCATTTTATTTCATGTGGAGAAAAAAAAATTCTAGTGGAAGTGGTACCTAGGAAATGTGGTTTGGCACTGTACATAGTGTGTGTGTAGTGTGTGTAGTGTGGGTGTAGTGTGTGTGTAGTGTGTGTGTGTGTGTGTGTGTGTGTGTGTGTGTGTACACTGTACATAGTGGTACTTGGTCTGAAAAGTTTGGTAACTACTTGAATGACTGTATATACTACTGATTTTGTAATGATACAAAGCTGGTTGAAAATAGCCAGTGTTCCTTTGAGAATGCTGCAACCCACTTTGAATTCTGAAAACCTGCTGATCGGCTGACCCAACCCTTCACAACTCTGATCAACACACAAGACTGATGATGTATTTCCCTGTTTTTTTTATTTATTTCATTGCTACCTCATCTATAAAGGGGAGACTCGTGGGTAGCCATTTTCATTCGTTGTTGGAAAGTAAAATATAACATGTTTATTTCCAGCTGACATTTAAATCAATGTCATGTAAATTTTTTGCTTTAGTAAACACTGATGTCGAGATCTCAACAATTCTATGAATACGTGCTGTGATCAGTGAGTGATGTCATTAATGAGTGATGTCATCAGTGGTCATCAGTGATGTCACTTGAGCAATTGTAATGTCATCAGTGATGTCACTCGAGCAATGTTGACAATCATGTCAATAGTGAAATCATCAGTGATATTAGTCTCGGTTTCCTGACGTTTGGTGATAAGACTGAGAGCTGAGTCTACAGTGATATGCTGTCACAATGTCATCAACAGTGAACAATGTCTAGAGAACTGATGTTAACTGATGTCACTTATGCATAGACCATCATCAGTGATACCATCAGTGACATCATCGGTGATGTCATAAATCACTGATAATGTCATCAGTGATGTCATAAATCCCTTCTCTGCTGAGGTTACAAATTGGACAACTGGGTTGAGTTAAACACCAAAAAGAAGAAGGCTCCATCGTGAAGACAATGCAGTTCCACAGAGTTTTTCCTGCTCTTTTACCGCTCTGCTGGCTGTTTGTGGCCATGGCAGAGCTGGCTGTCTCTGAAGCAGAGAGCCTGTTGTTGACTCAACATTGATGCAGAATCGTCAAGAATAAATTAACCGATCATTGATTATCTATCCACCCATAGGAATAGAGGCAACACAGTTTGATTGGACTGTTGGGTTTGCATTATTCATGCAGCACTAATGTTAAATTAATTACATAATGTACAAGTTGAGTAGTTTTCCACACAAACCATAACGTACATTGACATAAATGGCTTTCATCTAGACAATACGTTTCAATTGCTGTAGGTTTCTGCATAAGTACTGTCGAATCTGTTAATCACCAGGAACAATATAGTTTGGGATGGACCTGGTAGCTGTAGACTACACATACTGTGGATCAAATAACTACAATTAAAACCTGAAGTGGCTGGAATTATCTGAGGAGGCTTTCAGTTAGCAATAAAAAAAATAGCATTGGGTATGTTGTAATTATGCTATATGGAAATATTTCTACCAGTGTGGTCCCAAGATAGTGGAACATCGCTACCATGACCTTAAGATCGGAACTTCTGCTAACTTCTGGAAAAAAAATTACTATTTCCATCTGGGGAATTATTGCACACAGACAATTTACAAGCTATTTGTATCGACAAGGTACAAATGTGGATACTGAGCAAGTATGGTTTTCAACACGCATTAACAAGAAAACCTGCACTACCTTATTGATCAGGGGTTATGATTGGACAAACATGTCTTGGGAAACAGTCAACCATTCCACAAAGCTACTGTATAGAGAAGATCAAGATCCAGCCTCTGGGCATGTCAGGATCTTCAGTCTGAACGTTCTGCTTGTGGAAGTTAGATGGAGGAGAGAAAACACGGAGGCTAGCATAGAGGTAAAAGCACTACCATCGCGGAGACCCGGGTTCAATTCCCGGCAGCAGTACTTCCGGCTTTGCCAGATGTTCCCATATAGGCACATTGGCCATGTCTGCGCTGGGTGGGTAGCTGGTGTATGAGTCCTGGTCACTGCACTAGCTGGTATGTATGAGTCCTGGTCACTGCACTAGCTGGTATGTATGAGTCCTGGTCACTGCACTAGCTGGTATGTATGAGTCCTGGTCACTGCACTAGCTGGTATGTATGAGTCCTGGTCACTGCACTAGCTGGTATATATGAGTCCTGGTCACTGCACTAGCTGGTATGTATGAGTCCTGGTCACTGCACTAGCTGGTATGTATGAGTCCTGGTCACTGCACTAGCTGGTATGTATGAGTCCTGGTCACTGCACTAGCTGGTATGTATGAGTCCTGGTCACTGCACTAGCTGGTATGTATGAGTCCTGGTCACTGCACTAGCTGGTATGTATGAGTCCTGGTCACTGCACTAGCTGGTATGTATGAGTCCTGGTCACTGCACTAGCTGGTATGTATGAGTCCTGGTCACTGCACTAGCTGGTATGTATGAGTCCTGGTCACTGCACTAGCTGGTGTATGAGTCCTGGTCACTGCACTAGCTGGTATGTATGAGTCCTGGTCACTGCACTAGCTGGTATGTATGAGTTCTGGTCACTGCACTAGCTGGTATGTATGAGTCCTGGTCACTGCACTAGCTGGTATGTATGAGTCCTGGTCACTGCACTAGCTGGTATGTATGAGTTCTGGTCACTGCACTAGCTGGTATGTATGAGTCCTGGTCACTGCACTAGCTGGTATGTATGAGTCCTGGTCACTGCACTAGCTGGTATGTATGAGTCCTGGTCACTGCACTATCTGGTATGTATGAGTCCTGGTCACTGCACTAGCTGGTATGTATGAGTCCTGGTCACTGCACTAGCTGGTATGTATGAGTCCTGGTCACTGCACTAGCTGGTGTATGAGTCCTGGTCACTGCACTAGCTGGTATGTATGAGTCCTGGTCACTGCACTAGCTGGTATGTATGAGTCCTGGTCACTGCACTAGCTGGTATGTATGAGTCCTGGTCACTGCACTAGCTGGTATGTATGAGTCCTGGTCACTGCACTAGCTGGTATGTATGAGTCCTGGTCACTGCACTAGCTGGTGTATGAGTCCTGGTCACTGCACTAGCTGGTATGTATGAGTCCTGGTCACTGCACTAGCTGGTATGTATGAGTCCTGGTCACTGCACTAGCTGGTGTATGAGTCCTGGTCACTGCACTAGCTGGTATGTATGAGTCCTGGTCACTGCACTAGCTGGTATGTATGAGTCCTGGTCACTGCACTAGCTGGTATGTATGAGTCCTGGTCACTGCACTAGCTGGTATGTATGAGTCCTGGTCACTGCACTAGCTGGTATATATGAGTCCTGGTCACTGCACTAGCTGGTATGTATGAGTCCTGGTCACTGCACTAGCTGGTGTATGAGTCCTGGTCACTGCACTAGCTGGTGTATGAGTCCTGGTCACTGCACTAGCTGGTATGTATGAGTCCTGGTCACTGCACTAGCTGGTATGTATGAGTCCTGGTCACTGCACTAGCTGGTATGTATGAGTCCTGGTCACTGCACTAGCTGGTATGTATGAGTCCTGGTCACTGCACTAGCTGGTGTATGAGTCCTGGTCACTGCACTAGCTGGTATGTATGAGTCCTGGTCACTGCACTAGCTGGTATGTATGAGTCCTGGTCACTGCACTAGCTGGTATGTATGAGTCCTGGTCACTGCACTAGCTGGTATGTATGAGTCCTGGTCACTGCACTAGCTGGTATGTATGAGTCCTGGTCACTGCACTAGCTGGTATGTATGAGTCCTGGTCACTGCACTAGCTGGTATGTATGAGTCCTGGTCACTGCACTAGCTGGTATGTATGAGTCCTGGTCACTGCACTAGCTGGTGTATGAGTCCTGGTCACTGCACTAGCAGGTCCTCTGGTCGTTCCCCCACATTTCCCATTCTCTCCCCACCTCCTCCCTCTCCCTGCTCTCTTCTCCCCCACATCCCCCCGCTCTCCCTCCCCCTCCCCGCTCCTGCTCTCTCCTCTTTCCCCGTTCCCCTGCTCCTTCCCCACCTCCTATACTCTCCAACATTTCCAATTCCCTCCCCACCCCATCACTCTCTCACATTCCCCCTGCTCTCCTCCCTTCTCCTGCTCTCTCCTCTGCTCTATCCTATATTTCTATATTTTCTATATTTCTCTATCAATTGTTCAATGTGTTATCTTTATTCTGTAATGTGCTACTGTTGTGTCAGCTAGATTTAGCTAGACATATTCTCTGTGAAGCCCTCTGGGACATGCTTGTGAATTAGGGCTATACAAATAAACTTGACTTGACTGGTCGGGGCGCCTGTTCAGATGAGAGGGGAACTGATGGGAATAGTGTGATCCTCCCACGCGCTACATCCTGCCGGTTCAACTCATCAGGTGAAAAGAAGCGACTGGTGACTGCACATGTATCGGACGACATGTGCTAGTCTACGGCTTCCCCCAGATCGGCAGAGGTGGTGGAGCAGCAGGGAGAATTGGTCAAGTAGAATTGGGGAGAAAATGGGGTGGGGGGGGGGTCAGAAAAAGCTTAGGCTTTGTCGGAGGTTGCACTTTACTTCAAGCTCATTATTGTCTGGGGGTTGTGATTGATATTTTTCTCTCTCCTACTCTCTCTCCCTTCTTCACTATTGTGAATCTTGTGGCCTCCCGCTCCACTTCCGCAAGGTAACTTCCTCGTTGTACTATAATAGTATATTTGTTTATTTGTCCTTTCGGAAAGTTGTCCTGCATCTGTAGCAGTCAGACAAAACACAGCACATTCAATCAGACAAGATACAATACGCCTGCCCACGTGTTTTCCATTTTCGACCGTAACCCAAACCACATGTAACCCCGAACCTTAACCAAGTTGTTGTAGTTTCCAATAACCATGTTGTTTGAGTTGGCAAAAGCACAGCCAACGTTTAAACATAACCACATTATGTTTTCAAACGCACTGTTTCGCTCATACATGATGACGCCTCTGTTGTTTTGGGAATCGCTGGAAATCGACTTAGTGTGTCGTTTCACTTACCGTAAATTCCGGACTATAAGCCGCGGCTTTTTTCCCGTTTTTTGGCCCCTGCGGCTTATATAACGGTGCGTCTTATCTATGGATTTTTTCAGAAAAAAAAAAAAAAAAAAAAAAATCTCTCTTTTTTAGCACTCTTTCTAACTATAAATCCACTTCTGTTTTAATTTCCTCTCTTGCCCTCTTTTCACCACACCGCGGACACTGTGTGCACTGTAAAAATAAACAACGGTGGTGTTGTGTTATGTTGTTTTGTTGAAATGTTGTAATACGGTAAATGGGAGCTTCCTCAAACAGCCATCTCTTCCCGACAATCCCCTCTGTGCGTGACCACTTACATATGGTAATTACGGTAAGCAAACGGCCACTCGGGCAACAACTCCCTCCCCCGACTACCAGGAGAAAATCACAAACTTCAGCGAATTCACACAAAGGAAGATCAAGGAATATTCACAACAAGACGAGCAGTAGAAGCAACACTCTCACTTACCATGGGGAAGGTACGCAGAAATTCACACGAGGCAGCTTTCAAGTTGAAAGCAGTCAATCTCGCATTAAAAGAGAGCAGCCGCCGATCAAACAGAGCAGCCGCGCGTAACCTGGGCAAAAGGGACTGTCCGTCCGGGGGAGAACTACTGAACAACTCCCTCCCGACTACCAGGAGAAAATCACAAACTTCGGCGAATTCACACAAAGGAAGATCACGGAATATTATAGGAGTGTGAAAACATCCACAATTACCAACGGGTTCCAAAACGCTGGACTGCTGCGGGATGAAGAGGATCACCGCTGCGGGGACTGCCCCCTAGTCCGATACCTCACGAGTCCGATACCTCACGAGTCCGACACCTCATGGTTTTGGGTTAGGGTCTGGGGGAGGTTAGGTTTAGGCGTGGGGGTGGGAGAGGTTAGGTTTTGGGTTAGGGTCTGGGGGATGTTAGGTTTAGGCGTGGGGGTGGGAGAGGTTAGGTTTTGGGTTAGGGTCTGGGGGAAGTTAGCCTCTTTTTTCGGACTCGTGAGGTGTCGGACTCGTGAGGTATCGGACTCGTGCCATGGCACCTGAAGGAGAGAGGAGAGTGGTTGACGAAGCCACCCTGAACCTGTTCGTTTCCGACACTGAAGATGAGGACTTTGGTGGTTTCAGTACGCAGGAAGAAGAGGAAGACGAGGATTAGTGACTTGACTTCTCTGGTTACAGGTTTGCTGCACATATAGCCTATTGTTGTGTGATTTTGTCTGGGGATTAGTGACCTGACTTTTGTTTTGTTTTGTTGAAATGTTAATAAATGGGAGCTTCCCCAAACAGCCATCGCTTTCCCGACATTCCTCTCTGTGCACGAACCCTTTCATATGGTAATTAAACATCAAAACACCCGCGGCTTATAGTCCGGTGCGGCTTATAGAAGAAAAAAATAGTCAATTTTGGTCCCGCGGCTTATACACCGGTGCGTCTTATAGTCCGGAATTTACGGTAGTCTGTCGTTTCCCTTAGTCTGTCGTTTCACTAAGGGGACATTCACACCAAAATCGTTTTTTTCAGTCAGAACGCTATGAAAGTCATGTTGAGAGCGCTTCCATTGTGCACAAAACAGCGCACGGAGTGGTTTTTTTGTGCTGCGTTTTGTTTCCCCCTGCAGTCGTGTGC
>NC_139629.1:22894718-22897218 GCF_964638095.1 Poromitra crassiceps | reverse complement strand
TATTTTCGTAGGCTTTATCCAGAAATCGCCGCCATTTGATTCGTCAGTGGAAAAGTCTCCCCATCTCCCCAGTGTCCCCACAGACCTGTGTGTGTGTGTGTGTGTGTGTGTTGTGTACGCGCGCGTGCGCATGCTTGTGTGTGTGTGCGTGTGCGTGCGCATGCTTCTGTGCACGTGTGTGTGTGTGTGTGCGTGTCCTTAGGCTCTGATGAGTGACTAAAGGACAGCCCTCATTAAGGCCAACCAGCGAGATACGCAGACTAGCTCTGATTCTCTCTGTAAATCACAACTATAATCAGCCAATCAATCTTCAACCCTGTCCCTGCTCTCCATATTAAACACACACACACACACACACACACACACACACACACACCTACACACACTCACTCTGTCGCACGCACGCACGCACGCGCGCGCACGCACACACACCAAAACATTCTCTCTACTGGGTGGAAATGTATTTGCGGCCACTTGACTCCCCCCTCCAGATGAGCTAGTCTACAAGCAGGCTAATAAAGCGACTAATTGTCTGGTTGTCGGGGCGGGATTGATTTGTCTGTTTCAACACTGATAACGCCGCCAGGACGAGTGTGTGTCTGTTTATATATGAGAGAGAGTGAGAGAGAGAGAGAGAGAGAGAGAGAGAAGAGAGAGAGAGTTGCTGTGTGCATGTCTGCGTGTAGAGAGAGAGAGGGAGAGAGAGAGAGAGAGAGAGAGAGAGAGAGACTTCTGCAACAAACTAATGACGATGACTACAAGGACAAATGAAAGTTTTCAATGTTTTTGTTGTTGTTTAGCCCCAAGAGAATCGACGTGACTAAGCGACATCCAGAGCAGGCGACAGAGACAAATTCGTATATTCGTATAGGTGGGCATTAAATCTGATGGAGCCCCCCCCCCCCCCCCCCCCCCCCCCGCCCCATTATAGTCTCGAGCAGACGTCCACAGACCCCCACGGACAGGAAGTAGTTCTATTTACACCAGAGACTGTATGTTTAGACTCGTTCTGGAGTCGCTTGGACGAGGATGTGTGAAGGGAGAGAGGGAGCGAGGGAGAGAGAGAATGAAACTATAGGTGCAGATCTCATAAACCTATGGGATTAGTGAGAAAGTTGCTAAAGACCAATTTTGAGTGGACGTCACAGGGTTTACGTCAGTGGTTGCAGAAAACTTACATTGATAGGAACAGAAGCTAATCGGTTGTTCCATAGGTTGAGGCGATGTCTCGTCATAGACGCTGGGTTAGCTGGCTCAGCCTGGCTGGGGGCGTGGTCAGGGTGGGGTAAATCCCCTGGTCCATCCATTCAGCAAAGTTCGATTTTAGCTGCTAGGCCAGCCCAGGCAGACACGATCGGGGATTTGACCACCGCAGTAAACGCACATCTGAGCAGACGTGTTGTGTTCTGCTCTAGAATCCCCAAACCTGTAGTTAGAGCCGCAGCACCGTCCTTTGGTGAGTCAGCCCATGAGATATATGGACGGTTTTACCCCACTCGCGCGCCAGCCGTTTAACATTTTGTGGGCGTGGTTAATTCAACAGTTGCCACACATGCCGACTGTCTCGATCGCAACATCGGCGCACAGCAAATCCGCCATTTTGGCCTGAAAGAGACACCTCTGATTGGCTGTCATGGTTCTATGCTGTTGTCCCATTGGCCATTGAGGCTTTTTTCATGCCAAAATGGCGGCAGCGCTGTTGTTAAACACATATCAACTCTTGCCTTCAATACTTCAAGTAGGAAACAAGCTGTAGAGATTCCAGGAATAAGGAGAAAAAAAAAGTCTTGTGCGCGGCTCCGCCCATATAGACACTGATCTTTCCCACTGGGTATATGACGATATCCGGCACTGCCTCTTTGGCCATAGAGAGCCGCAGGAATGAGTCCAGAAATCATTGATGCTAACACTCCCGGTTCTTCACTGTTTCTGCCTATGGGATTTTTGAATGGGTTTTGGCGCGATGCTTCAAATAAGGTCTCTGGGCAACGCAAGCTTATTCAAACGCGAACCAGTGTTCAGCAGGATAATCTTCACGCATGAGGACCACTTTTATGAGTTTTGAAGCTTTTACGTGCCGTTAAAAGGGCGGCTAGCTAGCAAACGGCTAAATGAGACTACACT
Organism: Poromitra crassiceps; assembly: GCF_964638095.1. Classification (NCBI taxonomy): domain Eukaryota; kingdom Metazoa; phylum Chordata; class Actinopteri; order Beryciformes; family Melamphaidae; genus Poromitra; species Poromitra crassiceps. The sequence goes on along the minus strand of NC_139629.1, from coordinate 22,895,094 downwards.
GTTGAGTCGACGGGGATATTAGACATCAATAACGTCATCACTTTAAAGGACGAACACGGAAATTCTCTTTCCCTCACCTGGTTCAGCCCGGGGTAATCAGTGCACAGCAGCGCACACATCAACAACAGTCCAGGTTGAGTGGTGACGTGACGGGGAAGCCTATGCGACACTGTGTGTAGTTCTGGATTAGCTTAGCACGAGCTTTTTACTTCTAGGGCTCGTATTTACGCTTCAAAACTCATAAAAGTGGTCCTCATGTGTGAAGATTATCCCGCTGAACACTGGTTCGCATTTGATTAAGCTTGCGTTGCCCAGAGACCTTATTTGAAAAATCCCATAGGCAGAAACAGTGAAGAACCAGGAAGTCCGGGACTTC
>NC_139629.1:22887218-22889718 GCF_964638095.1 Poromitra crassiceps | reverse complement strand
AGAGGAGAGGAGAGGAGAGGAGAGGAGAGGAGAGGAGAGGAGAGGATAAGAACAGAGGGATAGAGAGGACAGGAGAGAAGAGGAGAGGATAAGAACAGGGGAGAGATGGAGAGGACATGACAGGAGAGGAGAGGAGAGGACATGAGAGGAGAGGAGAGGAGAGGAGAGGAGAGGAGAGGAGAGGAGAGGAGAGGAGAGGAGAGGAGAGGAGAGGAGAGGATAAGAACAGAGGGATGAGAAGACAGGAGAGAAGAGGAGAGTGAGGGGAGAAGAGGCAAGACAAGTGTGATTTTTTGGCTTGATACTGCTGCGTTACAGTATAGCCCTTTTCCCACATGCGCTTTGTACCGCAAAATGACCGGAACGTGGTCAAATGGCTGCATGTGGGAAAGGCGCCGTGCCGGTATAAGCGCGACCCCGTCGTCGCGGCCATTTCACCAGTTTTTAGCTAGTCAGAAGAGCGGTATGCCGCGATAGACAGACAGGTGAGAAAGGGGTCCAGTCATTTTCCGCTATCAGTGGGCTGTGACTTCGTGGACCAGGTTGCACACAGTAGACAGTCCAACACCAAATACACAGCTGATTGTTCGATATTCCCCTGGTGTTGCGTACCACCAAAGGACTATTGCCAGTCGCAAACGCGCTTCCAGTGGTTTTCGCCACCGGGTGATCTTGCGTGCGGGTCGGACCAGACTCAGCACGTAATACCGGGACATGCGAAAATGACGCTTCCATTCCACGTCGTCAAAATTGTTCAGAGCATCTTCCGAAAATAAATCCCCTCCTGGTCTCTCTCGCTTCCAGACGGCTCTAGTCTCACGCAGCAGTGCAGAGGTACATAACACTGTCATGATCTGTCCCCGGTTTAGTCTATCTTCATATTCTGCGCGACACTCTCATGGGCGAGGTGTACACACGTTGCTTAATGTTCCAGCGGGCATAATCTAATCATTAGCGCACATTAAAGCAAACTGGCGAAATTATCTTGTGATAATAAGAGCAGTAGCCTATGTCAGCTTCATGTGTGTGTGTGTGCTGATTTTCCCCTCTCCTCTCTGCTCGCTCTCTGGCCACAGTCCTCCCCCCACATACAGGCAATTTCGCTGATAGATTCCCACATGCCAGAGGAGAGGTGTGAAGGGAAATGTCCGATATTGACTTACAGGTAATTTTCCGGTACGCATGTGGGAAAACGGCTTATGTTACATTATGTGCACAGTTGGTGCACACAGCGCAAAAACATTATATTTTCACAATAACGGCTGTAAAATTGTTAGATAACATTCTTTGTAGTTTCTCAATAACAACCGTAAAGATTGTCACATGGCAATGCTGTAAAATTGTTACATGGCAACACTTTTTATGTCCAATGTAAAATTGAAACCAAACTTCGGTTAATTTGAACGTTAATTTGAAAAAGGCAAGGAAAACAACTTGGTTAAGGTTTGGGTTAGGCTTAATACATTAAATATTGCTTAGTGTTGAAATGTAGACTTTAGAGACGCTGGGATCGAACAGCGGTCCCCAGTATGAAAGACTGGGGAGGGTTTTGCTCCCCCGTCCACCCTGACCACTGTTAGACATGCTGTTATGTAACATGACTTCCTGTTAGACATGCTGTTATGTAACATGACTTCCTGTTAGACATGCTGTTATGTAACATGACTTCCTGTTAGACATGCTGTTATGTAACATGATGACTTCCTGTGAGACATGCTGTTATGTAACATGACTTCCTGTTAGACATGCTGTTATGTAACATGACTTCCTGTTAGACATGCTGTTATGTAACATGACTTCCTGTTAGACATGCTGTTATGTAACATGATGACTTCCTGTTAGACATGCTGTTATGTAACATGATGACTTCCTGTGAGACATGCTGTTATGTAACATGACTTCCTGTTAGACATGCTGTTATGTAACATGACTTCCTGTTAGACATGCTGTTATGTAACATGACTTCCTGTTAGACATGCTGTTATGTAACATGATGACTTCCTGTTAGACATGCTGTTATGTAACATGATGACTTCCTGTGAGACATGCTGTTATGTAACATGACTTCCTGTTAGACATGCTGTTATGTAACATGACTTCCTGTTAGACATGCTGTTATGTAACATGATGACTTCCTGTTAGACATGCTGTTATGTAACATGACTTCCTGTTAGACATGCTGTTATGTAACATGACTTCCTGTTAGACATGCTGTTATGTAACATGATGACTTCCTGTTAGACATGCTGTTATGTAACATGATGACTTCCTGTTAGACATGCTGTTATGTAACATGATGACTTCCTGTGAGACATGCTGTTATGTAACATGACTTCCTGTTAGACATGCTGTTATGTAACATGATGACTTCCTGTTAGACATGCTGTTATGTAACATGACTTCCTGTTAGACATGCTGTTATGTAACATGACTTCCTGTTAGACATGCTGTTATGTAACATGATGACTTCCTGTGAGACATGCTGTTATGTAACATGATG
>NC_139629.1:22877218-22882218 GCF_964638095.1 Poromitra crassiceps | reverse complement strand
CTTTTAAAGATGCCAGACTGATCAGACACAACACAGCTGACATTCACAGATGCAAACAACTAGCAGGTGGACATTTAACTTGAAGAGAGAGAGAGAGAGAGAGAGCAAAGATAAAAATGAGTACAGACTCAAGTACTCAAATATACAACGCATGAAGAGTGTGTCGCAGGTAAGTCTATCATTCATTCATGGACTAGAGCTTTTGGGGGTGAGGCTCTTTACAGTGACAGTCCTAATTACTGTGCTGATTAAGTCGATCCAAAAGTGTGCCACTAAAGGTCTTTGCACACGGGGACACCTCGCCATTCCGAAGTGTCGGCATTCCGATCATTGACTTCTATGCTGTCGGAGAGGCGGCCCTTTTTATCTCCAAAAAAGGTTTCGCCATTGCGAAAGATATTAGGTCTGCCATTCCGAGACAGCATCTTGAGTTATTTAGCCCACAGATTATCGTCGCATCACGCAATCAGATTTGCAAGAGCGGAGCAGCTGCGCACTTCCAATCAAATCAACATGAGGAAAAACAAGAAGAAAGTCCGCACACTTCAGCTCTTATGTGCATTTATTTATCACATCCAAATAGTTGTTAAATAGATGCTAAATAAATGCACATGAGCTGAAGTGCGCAGACTTTTTCCTCCTCTTTTTCATCACGCAATCACACAATGTCGTGAATTTGCAGCAGGCTGAGGAAGTAGAGAAATGGACAATACGTTTTAATTTTAATTTATAGAAAATACAAGTTGACCCTCTTATGATCCTTTTTTTTGCCATCCAGGAAGCGCTGCATCCTGGCTGTTTCAGCGCAAATCACCAGCAGCAAGCTGGAGGAGGTGCGCACACACACACACACACAGCTGCACTGTCGAGTAGATCTCGTGAAAGCTTATCTGCACTTTCAGAATCTGGAAATAACTCAAGATGCTGTTGGACCTAATATCTTTCGCAATGGCGAGACAGATCTCCATTCCGACAATTTTGTCGGAATGCCGGTATTTCGGAGTGCCGACATTTCGGAATGGCGAGGTGTCCCCTTTGCACACAGTCAGTTTTTTTTATATATTATGCATTTTTTAAATCCGTCATCTGAAAAACAAAATATTGGAGTAACATGTAGCTTTAGGGCATGTACTTCACTACAAGTAGTAACATGTAGCACTTTAGGACATACTTCACTACAAGTAGTAACATGTAGCACTTTAGGACATACTTCACTACAAGGAGTAACATGTAGCACTTTAGGACAGCTACCTCACTACAATGAGTAACATGTAGCTTTAGGACAGCTACCTTACTACAAGGAGTAACATGTAGCTTTAAGACATGTACTTCACTACAAGGATTAACATGTAGCCTAGCACTTTAGGACATGTACTTCACTACAAGGAGTAACATGTAGCTTTAGGACAGCTACCTCACTACAAGGAGTAACATGTAGCGCTTTAGGACAGCTACCTCACTACAAGGAGTAACATGTAGCGCTTTAGGACATGTACTTCACTACAAGGAGTAGCGCTTTAGGACAGCTACCTCACTACAAGGAGTAACATGTAGCGCTTTAGGACAGCTACCTCACTACAAGGAGTAACATGTAGCGCTTTAGGACAGCTACCTCACTACAAGGAGTAACATGTAGCGCTTTAGGACAGCTACCTCACTACAAGGAGTAACATGTAGCGCTTTAGGATTGCCGCGCTATCTTGTGTTCCTTATTTGTTGAGTTGTTAGGCTCCTGCAGGAGCACTGTTGATGCCATATGCCCCGATGATTGGGTGCTGCGGGATGGGCTCGTGGTACCAGTGTTCGTCAGGTGTGGGGTCGTGGTACCAGTGTTCGTCAGGTGTGGGCCATGTTGGCCTCAGGCTGGGATATGTTGAGATTGTGGAGGCGGTTTGTTATTCCCCAGAACACAAAACTATTTCACACCAAAATTCAGTTTTGCTTATAATGTGATTAAGCTTTCAACTATAGCCACTAAATTAGTTCTGTTTTTCTCCGCTTCCCTCTAGTTTTGATTGAACAGGGATTTGACTTGTAATTTAGGCAGGACTCTCTATCTTATTTCATCTTCCTATGGGGCTGGATATTTCTGGATGGCTAATTCGACCATAATTAATACTTGGTCAATTACGACACCGTTGGGGAGAGGAGGAGACTTGATGAATTCTGTGGAGTCAGGATTTCACGGTGGGAGGCTAACATGGACTTTTAATGATCAATTGTGTTCATGCATAAATTGTGTTGATGCGTAAACTGTGTTGATGTGAGATGCTTGTGGTGGTTTGGAGAAACCAGTCTGATAAAGTTAAGGTTAATTTGAGGACCTCTAAACTAATCTTAATGCATTGTGAAAGTCTGGATCCTTCCGCATTTGCATGCCATGGCAGTAAACTTTGTAGAATAGCCTTTATTGTCATTGCACAGTTCCCCATACAATGAAATTAAGAGTGCTTCAGCTGACAGTGCATTAAAATCAGACGTAAATAATTAAAAAATATTTAAGAAAAAACAACAACAACAACAACATAAGAACAGATAAGGACACTTGACACCTAGACGGGGGGCAAAAAAAGCAGGAACAAAACAATAATAAAATACTAATAAAATACTGCTGAGGTAGTAAAAAGAATATTGCACGTTGATATATTGTATTGCACAAGTTCATGTATTGCACTAACAGAGAATTAACGGCTGCTGCTGTGATTGTTTAGAGTCCGGACGGCCCATGAGAAAAAGCTGTTTTTTAGTCTGTTTGTGCGACTCTTGATGCTCCTGTACCTCCTGCCCGAGGGCAGCAGGCTGAGCAGGTGATGACCAGGGTGGAGGTGGTCGCGGATGATCCGCTCGGCCCTGGAGAGACAGCGGGAGCTGGCTATGTCATCTAGGGAGGGGAGAGGACAGCCAGTTATCCTCTCGGCTGTCCTGATCACCCTCTGTAGCCTCTTCCTGTCAGCTGCGGTGGAGCCAGCGTACCACACTGTGATGGCATACGCCAGTTACGCTTTCGATGGTGGATCGGTAGAAGGTTACCAGCAGCTTCTCCTCGAGATTGTTCCATCTCGAGGAGAAGTACTCTCAGGAAGTGGAGTTGCTGCTGGGCTTTCTTTACCACCGCTGCAGAGTTAACTGACCAGGCGAGGTCCTCAGAGATGTGTGCCCCCAGGAACTTAAAGTGGGGGACCCTCTCCACACAGTCCCCATTGATGTAGAGCGGGGCAGGGGCAGTCTTATTCTTCCTGTAGTCAATGACCACCTCCTTGGTTTTCTTGGTGTTGAGGGAGAGATTGTTCCTGGCACACCACTCCACCAGCCGCTGCACCTCGTCCCTGTACGCCGTCTCATCATTATTCGTTATGAGCCCCACCAGGGTGGTGTCATCTGCAAATTTGATGATGGTGTTGGTGGGGTGGGTGGGAGTGCAGTCATGGGTGTAGATGCCATACAGGAGCGGGCTCAACACGCGGCCCTGTGGGGAGCCGGTGCTGAGCGTCAGGGTGGAGGAGCTGTGTGTCCCGATTTTAACAGATTGTGTGAAGGTTAATCCATTTTTTATATTATGTTCTTGACTTTTTGACTTGTAGTACCTTGTTGTGTGCGCGCATCTCTGACAAATCTGTCCCACAGCTCTTCCTGGGGGCGCTCCTGGTTTCTGTTTCCCCTCCTGCGCCTCTCCTCCTCACTGGCAATGCTGAAGGCCCCCAAGTCCTTCTGGGTCATCCAAGTCTTGGTGAAGGCGAGCAAGGAATTGATCTGGGAAGTGGGATCTCGCATGTGCGCAGAATGCTCTTCAGAGTAGCAAGTGTGACTGGATCCTAAATGTGACCAAACACATATTATAGATCACATAATGCAAATGTCTGGAAGCATCATCAAATGCATCCTTTTGTAATCTACCTGCTCTGATACGTTGAGAACGTTAACACCTGCTCTCTCATACACCTTTGACATTGATATGTGGGGCAACACATCTGGTTGAAGGCAGATTGCAGCCACAAAGCGCCAAGCCGTATGTGGCACAGCCAGATGTATAGAGAGGCAAAGTGAACATCACTTCCTGCTTCAGCACTGTACGAGAGATTTTCATCCGCCATTAGTTTCCCATAGACATTTCGTAAAATGCTTATAAAAAATAGTTGTACCTGTTCAAACCAAACTATTAGTATTAAAGTATTAGTATTTAGTTACATTTATGGGCCAAACATGGTAAATAAGTTGCAGAAATTAGCTATGTCAGTAAAATTTTCTGACTCATGATGATATTGCTGTTTATGTTCAAATCATCTTAAGTGTTGAGATATACAGTATGTGTATATGTATATGTATATGTATATGTGGAGTATATGGCTGGGAGTGGACATTCGGCTTGTGCTTGTGGTCATAGCTTCCCAATGATTTAAATTTATTAAACAGAACAATATTGACTGAGGCCAGTAACATGTGTCGCACCTTCATTTTGCCCATGAAATGCCACATTTCACTAAATTGTTTTCGCGGCACAAAATGGTTTTCGTACCATGAAATAAACATCGGTAATCTTAATACAAATGATTAAACCTACATGAATAATTCATTCATTCGAATAGAAACTTAATTTGTCCGCGGAATTACAATCGTGCCTTCATGTCTATCCATGAAATCAAAAGTCGCAAGTGATGTTTCTGCATTTTGTGGACACAATTAATCATTTGGGAATAAGACCTGTAAATATACTAAGCCAAGGCTGAAAATGGAGTGTGTAAAGGCAGAGCCCTGTGAAGTTGGATTTACTAGTTTGCTTAGGGAATTTGGGATTCATCATCAAGAGTTATGACAAATGCAGCTTCTGCAGCATTCCGATTCTGGCAGAAAAGAAACAACGTCAGTTGAGGTCCAACGTACAGAACAAACAGACAAAGATAGAGTTCATGTATCATGATGCCAAAGCTATATTACAGAAATGGGTAGCCATACATTACATCAACCTTAGCTCCTCCTATAACTATGTTAGATACAATAATCAA
>NC_139629.1:22859718-22872218 GCF_964638095.1 Poromitra crassiceps | reverse complement strand
ATGCAGCATTTCAAGCACATTCACTGAGTCTGAAGATAATATTTTCTGATGTAGTGACGTGGTGTAGTTGTGTGGTGCCTGCGTGCCCCACCCCCCTCTCCCTCCCTCAGCTGCAAACTCCTCCCCACACTAACACACAGCCTTACACGCACCCAGTCTATTTTCGGAGCGCTCCGTTTTTTTGCGCCGGCTCCCAGCGCGACACGGAAATGCCAAACCGGACTGCAGGGAAAGGTTTGGCCCTTCGGCGTCGGGTGCTGCCTTTCTGGCGCCTAATCGTGTGAAGAAACTATGCAGACAGACAGACAGAGGCAGAGGGGCTCAGTTGTGTACGCGGATTGACTGCTGTTCGCAGCCAACATCAGCTGCAGTCAGAGCCATCTATATGGCTCTGGCTGCAGCATGAGCGGTTTCTCTTTGATCACGGGGGTTTTTCCTGCTGTTTTCCGGACCTTTCTGTAATCTGGAGAGCACTGTCGCCACCTAATGGGTCGGTAAAATAGGTTATACACATTCAACATGCCCCAAAATTTTACAGGAGATGGATCTGGCTTTGATCCACGTCCCACCGTCAAAAAACGCAATTGACGAACATACTCGTCCTTGGCACTCTACGTTACTAAACCAATTGATGAACATACTCGTCCTTGGCACTCAATGAGTTAAGTAACAGACTAAAATTATGTTGACTGTCTGTGTGTGTGTCTGTAGTCTGTTCCAGGGCTATTCAACTAAATTGTTCAGGGGGCCACATTGTCAGAAACCTAAGGGACCGGGGGCCGGACCGTTCCCCGAGCCATTATATGTACACTTGACACAATGCGCCACCACATTTCGCAGCCACGCTGGAACTATTATTAAGTAGGGGTGCTGTAAGGAATGGAATCTCGACGCTGCCGAAGAAAATTTTATGTTTTTTGGACTTTTATCCATATTTAGAAGAATATTTAATTTTAAATTAACATTAGGATTATACTGTTGTGATGTCATTATTCAGTATCTTCTCCTTTTCTATTATTAGTATTAGTATTAGTATTAAATACTGAGTATCTCATGAAAAACTATTAATATTGCATCTTTTGTGTTTAGCTCCGTCTCACAGCATTGTAACATTGTAGTGCAGCAAGAAAGGAAAACTACTGTAAACATTTGAACCATATTTCTTGTTTAGAACCTATAGCTAGCAACATCACACATCTCCTGAAACACCATTTAGAATGCATCTTTCTTGATTAGCTACATCACATCGCCATCTCCTGAAAAACATTAATATTGCACCTTTCTTGTGGCTACATCACAGCATCTCCTGAAAAACATTTATAGTGGATCTGACTTGTTTAGTTCACTTTAGATTCACATCACATCTGAAACACAACCAGTCGAGTGTAATAAGTAAATTAGGTTAAATTGTAAAAAAAGAAGAAATCGTTTTTTTTTTTTTTTTTGGGAACTCATTCGCAGGCCGGGCGGACTTGATTGAATAACCCTGGCTGTACGGCTTCAGAGGTTAACTTAATTTAACACCGGCAACTCCGGGAAGACACAGAGCATCGTATAGGGCCTACAGTCTGTTACAATAACATAGCGTGCCCAGAGCACCTCGCTCCGCACTCGGTGCAGTTGCTCTGCTTCGGATTCAATCTGCATCCCGGGCAGTAGTCACAGCTCGACTAAGTACATGCGTGTTACTGCAGGAACTCAATTCATTATTTTATAGTATTATACAATTATCCATTGTGCACAAAACACAACGCACGCAGGTTATATCACTCATTCATAAATATGCACGCACCGTCATTCCTGTCCAATCAATGTCTCCCACGCTTTCTCTCTCTCTGGCCTGCTGGCTAATCAATTAACTGGTCAGTTAGGTCAGTTCCCTCGTATTATAGAGTGTTGTAACACTTTGTGTGTCACCCCTCAGTGATGATCTTGGCCGTAGCAGTTGCTTCGCCCCACCTCCTCCCCTGAACACCACCAATGTCATGACTCCTGTAGAATTCCCTATGGGGGGATTCTCTATCCTATAAATCACTGACGTCCTCCTCACATCTCAGGAGGAGCGTCATCATACCATGGAGTCATACACCAAATCTAAGTGTTGTTTGTTGCGTCATTAAAGTTTATTGTACTTTCTTTCTAGTCTCTCATCATTGAAATGCTTGAGGGGGTGGATTCCTCACAGAAGGCCGTTGAGCGGCGAGGTAGATCGGCGTGCTGGCACGAGGGCCGAGAGGTCCGGGAACAGGGCGGTCGAAGAGGAGAGCGAGGCGGCCGGAGGGAGGAACATTGAGGAGGAGGCGGACCCCCGAGTCTGGAATTTGCGTAATATTCTGTGAGAGGCAGCAATATGACGCAAGGCATCCAGTCTGCCGGAAAGCCACTAGAAGAAGAAGAAAAAGAAGAAGGAGTGGGAAGGGACAGAATGTAGCGAAACAGTGGATGGATAAATCCAGAAGGAGGGGGTAATGCAACATAAAGGATGCCAACTGCCATAAAACATCATAGAAGAAGAAAAACTGATGATATGTTTGATTTGATTTTGATTTGATTATTTTGACACATTTTCATAAAAAACTTTACAAAAGTAAGGTGTAATAAAAAAACAGTCAAGGATTACATAAAAAAGCTTACGCTTATTTCCATTATGGTCCTTGTTGGTAAAGGGGAAAGGGGAGGAGGGAGGCACAGATGTACTCAGACAACATAAGTTCAACACAATTCACTAGCAACACATAACATACATTAATCAATACAACTACCTTAAAACAGACCCCAGCCTATAACTAATGTCCCCCACTGAGCCATTTTTTCACATTTGTCTTAAATCTGCTTAAGTTACTCACTACTTTTATCTCTGTTGGTAAGCTGTTCCAGAGTACTGCAGCAGAGTAGACAAAAGAGTCCCTGTATACGTGCAAGTTGTACTTTGCTGGTACAATGTCCGTGGGGCTCCCTCTAGTGGAGTATGTGTGTGTGTCTTTAACCCTTTTAAAATAATCGCTAAAATAACTTGGGACTTCTCCATACACTGTCCTGTGTACCTGGCACAACTGTAACTGCTTCACCCTGTCTTCCACCTTGAGCCATTTGAGACTCTTGAAGTGAGAGGGCTCCAGGTGGGTGCGGGGGGGGGTAGCTTTAATATGACTCTGACTAGCTTATTTTGTGACATCTGCAGTTTCTTCTTCAGGGATTCTGGGACACTGTTGAACCAGGAGGTGCATGCATAATCGTACAGACACTGTATTATAGCGCCTGCAAGTGTTTGCATGGTTTCTTGATTGAGGTATTTAGCTAGTCTGGCCATGAATCTGATCCTGCTGTTGATCTTGGCGAGGACTTTCAACGCCATACTCTCTCCTGATAGAGTGTTGTCCAGAACACAACCTAAATAATTAACTGAGTGTTAGCAGAGATCTGTGTGTCTCCTACTTTTACTGCAAAGCCAGGGGGTCTCCCTAATTTAATTTTGGTCCCGAACAAAATGGACTCTGTCTTTCCTACGTGAAGAGACAACTTGTTGTCGGCTAGCCAAACCCTGACCTTCTGCAGTTCTGACGTCAGCTGTTGTTCCACTGCACCCTTGTCTTTGTGAGATACAAACAGGGCAGAGTCGTCCACGTACAAAAACAGGTCACATGAACATGCTGCGGTCATTGATGTACAGGAGGAAGAACAGGGGCCCCAGCACACTTCCCTGTGGGACACCACACTCCACCACCCTTGGATTGGAGAATACTCCTTCCACCTCCACCCTCTGTTGTCTACCTTCCAGGTAAGAACTGACCCATTTTAGAGCCGTCTCGTTAAAGCCCATAGCTTTCAGTTTCATTGACAGGATCTTATGGTCTACCGTGTCAAAGGCTTTCTGGAGATCCAACATCACCATTCCACAGTACTTCCCTTTATCCACTTCCCCTCTAATGTGGTCTGTGAGATAAAGTAGACAAGTGTCTGTGGAGTGGGATTTCCTAAAACCTGACTGGAACTGAAACATGAGACTATGGGTAGAAACGTATTGGTCTATCTGCTCATATATAATCCGTTCTATAACCTTCGATAAGACACTGAGGATGGACACAGGCCTATAATTTCCCTGATCAAGTTTACTTCCTTTCTTGTAGAGAGGCTTGACTCTTGCCATTTTCATTTCGCTTGGGAATGTACCTTTTTCAAGGGATAGATTGACTATGTAGGCTATACATGGGGAGATCAATTCAACAGCATCCCTCAGGAACCTGGCAGGGATGTTATCAAGCCCTGTGGCTTTTGTGGTATCCAGCCTCTCAAGCTTCTCCTGCACAGCCTTTTCTGATACCTTCATAAATGCAAAGGCATCAGCTTGTACTCCTTGTTCCTGATAGAACTGCTGAACTTGACTCTCCCCATGGCACCCGGTCATAGGTGGCAGCTTATCTACCAGAGTCTTGGCTATGGTCGTGAAGTAGTTGTTCAAGCTGTCAGCTACTTCTTGCTTGTCTGCTGATATCCTGTCTCCTATTTGTAGACTAAGGTTAGCTGTTTTGGTCATTAACTTCTTGTTGTAGCCTACCTGTTTCAAAGTCTTCCAGATTTGTCTTGGATTATTTCTATGTTCTACTATCTTCTCATTGAAATATCCTTTTTTTGCTTCTTCAATCAACCTTTTTACTTTGTTTTTGTGTTCCTTAAAGTCGAAATAGGCTTGGCCAGTCCTGGTCTTTTTGAAAACTGAAAAATATTTGTTTCTCTGTTTAATGGCCTCTGATATATCCTCATTAAACCAGGGTTGAGTTCTCTGCTTTATTCTGACCGTTTTAATTGGGGCAACTGAGTCTACAACGTCCATGAACTTTGCCTTAAAGTATGACCAGGCTTTGTCTACTTCATTATGTAGCATGACCCTAGACCAGTCTATTATATTTAATCGCTCTGTGAATGTCACCTGGCTGCTGTAGTTTTTCAGTGATCTTATTCTGACTGTGTTGTGGTCTCCAAAAACAGGTTTCTGCAATTTCCTTGTGCAATAAATACCATAGTGGTCACTAAGGGTAAATTCAATAACCCCGGAGTCTGCAATACGTGATTCATCCGACACCAATATTAAATCAATAATGGTTTGAGTAGTGGGACACACTCTAGTTGGCTTGTTGATGAGCTGGTGCAGATCAAACAATTTACAGAAAGAAACATATGACTTTAGACCAGCATTGTCTTCCTTCAGGGTGTCCGTGTTCAGATCACCAATCAAAATAACCTCCGCCTTCTCAAAGTCAGCGCATCTAGAGCACACATCCTCTAAAACTTCATAAAAGTTGTTCTGATCGGGTGGTCGATAACAGGCGCCGATTAAAATTGGTTTGCTCTTGGGTAGTAAAATATCCAGCCATACAGCCTCAATCTCATCGTGATTTAAATCGGGTTTTTCATTAAACCCGATAACTAAATCACGTAGACACAGACCCCTCCACCTTGCCTATTTCTGTCCTTTCTTACAACGACATAGCCTTCTATCTCAATTTCAGAGTCACTAACGGAGCTGTCGAGCCTTGTCTCAGTGAAACACATCACTTCTATTTCTTCGATGTTTAGAAGTAGGCTTCTGATGTTGAGATGGAAAACGTGTAATCCTCTTTTAATAAAAACGTTCAAACGTCCAAATTCGGTTGGGCGTTTTCTTCACCGCTTGTGTCAGTCACCGTTCTTTCCGCGTCCTCCGCCTCCGGTCTCCGACGATCCGCTGAAACTCGCCCGGGGGTTAGTTGGTCGGCCATGGTACGGCCTGTATCACTGGGCTGAGTCGCCTAGTCGTCTCCGGTCTCCGATGCACGCAGATGAGGCAGATGATCACATACGCCCGGGAAGGTGGGTGCGGTGGGTGCTGCAGCACCCCCTAAAACTACTTCCAGGGCCACTGGATGATCATCGTGAGAAGATGCATGTTGGTCAATATAATCAGGTGGATGGAAGAATGAGTCACTGAACTGAGGGAGCACACATGGTGGGCAGTACCAGGAGTCATCGGATGTTGCTAGGGTGTCATACTCCTGTTTGGTAATGTCAATGCATTTGGTGTGAAACCAGGAGTCACATCCATCACATTGAATGCCTCTCTGGTTAGCTCGAACACCACGTGAGCAGTGGCCACATGGGTCTGTGATTGGGCCTGGGTTGCTGGCAATGTCCCCACTCAGTACTAGGATCATCAGCATGAAGTGGACAGATGTTTTAATCTTTCGCATAATCAGTTTGGTTTTCTTTTTGGTCGGGTATTGTTCAGTGATGTTGTCGAGGTACAGCAAGCACAGATTCACAGCCTTATGTGGTGGAAGAATGGGCCCCATGTCCATGTTTGCCAGGGTTTTTGTATTGTTACTTTGGTTATGAACAAACAACCCATGCTGACCAATCATCCATTGAAAGACAACGACACAAAGTATAGGGAACATAGCTCCTAGGGCAGCCATATTTTGCAAATTGGTGATAGTGAATGAAAAATAAAACAAAAATAAAATAAAAAATAAAACAAATTAATTAAGTCCAATAAACTTTGGATGTTGGAGGCTTGGAGACATTCTCACACATAAGCAATGCTTGCTGGTGTAGATAATCCCAGATACTTCACCAATGTCTACAGGTGGATAGTAGAGGGCAGTAGATCTTCAGATCCGACCGGGTCTTCAGCCCTTAGGCCTGGCAGGTAGTGGCTGTAGCCTGGTGACAGCTGGGCTGAGGCCTGGTGCTCAGGAATCCCTGGAAACACGATTATAAAATTATAGTCAGGCTACAATTTATATTTCCGCTAAGTTCGGTTGGTCACATTATAATAACTCTTACTGCATTGCCAGGAGCTCGCTGCTTACCAGTGCCCTATGGACTTTTCCACCTCTGCTGTGTTCCCTACTGCGAAGCGCATGCCAATAAATGGTAATTATCTTCGCAAATAACCAATAATAACAAAAATAATGTGAATATCTTCGTTTAATGTAATCGGCTCATTATAACACACATTCCAAAAATCGATATTTGTCTCTCCCATGGGTCTCTCCCTTGCTCCAGGCCGCTCCCCGCTAGCTGCTCTGGGCACAGCCGCACTGAGAGCCCACCCCGGATGCCCCCGGCACTGGCAGCTCACCCCAGCTACTCCCTGGCACTGACAGCCCACCCCGGCTGCCCCCTGGCACTGACACCCTGGCACTGAGAGCCCACCCCGGCTGCCCCCTGGCACTGACACCCTGGCACTGGCAGCCCACCCCGGCTGCCCCCTGGCACTGACACCCTGGCACTGACAGCCCACCCCGGCTGGTGCCATGGCACGAGTCCGATACCTCACGAGTCCGACACCTCACGAGTCCGAAAAAAGAGGCTAACTTCCCCCAGACCCTAACCCAAAACCTAACCTCTCCCACCCCCACGCCTAAACCTAACCTCCCCCAGACCCTAACCCAAAACCTAACCTCTCCCACCCCCACGCCTAAACCTAACCTCCCCCAGACCCTAACCCAAAACCATGAGGTGTCGGACTCGTGAGGTATCGGACTCGTGAGGTATCGGACTAGGGGGCAGTCCCCCCCCGGCTGCCCCCTGGCACTGACACCCTGGCACTGACAGCCCACCCCGGCTGCCCCCTGGCACTGACACCCTGGCACTGGCAGCCCACCCCGGCTGCCCCCTGGCACTGACACCCTGGCACTGACAGCTCACCCCGGCTGCCCCCGGCACTGACACCCCGGCACTGATAGCCCACTTTTTTTCCTTCTTCTGAAATGATGTAACGAGCATCCTTTGCATTTTACCTACTGTGAGATATTCACATTTTGTTTCACATTTTTTGATTGATTATTTGCAGTGACCTCTGGTACAATTTTGTTTGGTGATATTTATAAATAAAACATAAATGATGGTCGGCCCCTCCTCCCCCGCGCCTCTCCATATGCATAGGCTACTCCTGATTGGTCTATCCAATTCCTTTCATGCTAAACGGGCATCCCGTGCTATAACGGATGGACACATGTACTAGAAGCGGCTGCATCGCTTACAAACAAGATTAGCTATATCTAATCAGGTAAAAAGCGTTAGATAGGCCAGTTCAGTAGTACATACAGGTAAGTCTAGAATAGATCATTTATCAATTAAGCCCCTGTTGTACTTTCTGTAATAGGCTTGAGGCAATACACTATGGAACAGACAGGCTGAATTGAAACAATACAGTACATGCTTTTATATCATTCAGACTTTTAAGTCAGCTTGCTGTGAATTAGAGGCATCTGATGCTGGAAGACATACCTGCTGCTTAAACACAGCTTTCATTTTGTGAAAAATCCCTGTTTGTAATTCTCACGGCAGTCCTCTGTGTGTGTGTGTGTGTGTGTGTGTGTGTGTGTGTGTGTGTGTGTGTGTCAGTATGTGATGTCTAAACAGGCACATACAAGCATTGCAATGATGTTTCTTTGTACACCCCTTCCCCACAGGGGCGTAGGCAGAAATTCAATTATGGGTGGGCCTGGATAAAATTGGGTGGGGCCTGGATAAAATTGGTGGGGCAATTGCATGGCGAAATTCTGCGCGCGAAGCGTGGAAAATTCCTAGATGTCATGAAGTCGTCATGCATTAGACTCTGGAGATGATGTGCCCTGCGTTTTTAAGCTACAAAACCATTAGCTAGCAAGGCAGCAGCAAGTTTGCCTCTAGAAACCTCAAAACAAACAATATATTTTTGGGTGGGCCAGGGCAAGAAGTGGGTGGGCCTGTGCCTACCCAGGCCCACCCGTAGAAATGCCCCTGCTCCCCCATCCTCTCTTTAGATGCAATTTCCAGTGACACACAGTTCTATTAATGCAATATTGATCTTATTTTAATTTAATTAATTTATTAATTATTTTTTGACAAATCAGACATCTGCTGGAGAGATCTCTGCAGGCCTAATATCAGTGAAATCCCATCACACAGGCTAAATCAAACCTTTTGATTGAAATCTAAATCAAACCTTTTGATTGAAATCTAAATCAAACCTTTTGATTGAAATCTAAATCAAACCTTTTGATTGAAATCTAAATCAAATCTGGCATCAACACAAATCCAATCTTATTCTCCATTTGATGCTACTTTTGAGGCAGTACACAACACATGATGGTCTGTAAGTTTGATCCTGTTCACTAATATTGGACGAGGTATTTCTAAAGGTGTTTTGACCTTCGTTTTTTCTGCTTTACTGGTCTAACTGGATTTACTATCAACACTATCCTGGCAGATACAGCGCAAGGCAAATCAATTGCCTCTCTTTCACACCCCCAACTTCAATGATTGAGCAACTATGATTGGTTTGACAAAGATTATCATATGCGATCTAGTTGGGCCCAGGGTGCTATGACCCTTGTGGGTGGGGTCACGGGGTTACCCAAGGTCACCTTCTCTGATTGCTGCCCTTAGCATCCACACAGTATTGATGCTCCCACAATCACTGAACTGCCTCTTCTTCTCTTGCCTATAGTCGCAGAACAAATCGATCCCTTGATCATTTACACCAATCACTAAGATCCGCCAAAGAAACCAACGCCTTCGTATACTGACGATGAGCGTGCACTAAAACAGAAAGCTAGAACACAAATGGCGTTCATCCAAGCTGAATGTCCTTCAGCTATAGCTTGGAACATTAGCCTAATCATGAACTACAAACGTTTGCTCCCTGCTGCTAGGACCTCCTATTTCTCTGAGCTAATTAATACTAACAAAGATTACAATTCCTATTCGACAAGGTAGCAAAAATTACCCAACAGCTCAAAATCTTGGCGTTATGTTAAACCCCATTTCCTCATTTGACTCCCACATTAGCATAAGGATATCACAAAGGATTTTTCCACCAACATCTCAAAAATAACTGCTAAATATGGCTGATGCCTAAACCTGAATAGAGAGCCAAAGTGAAACGTCACTGCTTTCTCCCTGTACCAGCGTTGAAAAAAATATGAATGGCGGTGAACAGAGAATAATGTAACTTTTTTGATCTGTAATGCCTTGTTGATCCATCAATAATGGGATGCCCATTTAAAATGTATAGGATTTTATTCCACAAGTAAACATCTGTGCACAGAGTCTCCCTGACAATCCAGAAACGTTTTTGTCAAAAGAGCCACGAGTTCTCTTCTTCACACTCTCATATAGTGATAGTAGGGTGCCCTCCCCACCCCGATCTCTGCTGTGAAATTCCATTAGCTCATACAAGTTCCAGTATATTTCCAGTTAGCTCATCAGAGACAATAGAACCTTGGTCTACTCACACAAGACAAAATACATGTTATCTCCCTTCAGGAAAGGCTCTGCATGGTGGAGCAGAGTCCATCTTAGAAGAAGCAATCAATCAATAATTTTACTATAACAGATCCCGTTTGAATTGTGCCACGGGGTGCCAACGTTAATTTTGTCAATTTAAAACATAACTTTGCATGTAAAGAAAATCGCACTTTGTCGTCAAACTGAAACGTAGGGGTTAGTTTCGTATTAAAACTACATAGCTTGTGGAAGCTCGTGGCATTTCGCCGGTCTTCAGCTTCAACAGAGAAAGGTGACGTCACTTAGGCGACAGTGTATGTAGTCTTTCTGATTTATAAGTTCTAGTGCAACAGTTTGGCGACAAACTGCGACTTTCTTGACATGCAAAGTGATGTTTTAAATGGACAAAATGAACGTTGGCACCCCGTGGCACAATTCAAACGGGATCAAAAAAGTAACGTTATTCTCCGTTCACCGCCATTGTGACCCATAAAGTGTTCTCCCTCTACCCTCCGATCGCAGGACACCAGTTACCTTAGTGTCCCTAGAATCAAGACAAAAGGCAGTAAACCATCTGTGGTGAGAATTTAGAGTTGTTGCAATACCTCCCTCCCTACCCTAGGGGGTGCAATCTCCAGTAAGCTGCTCTAATCTAGGACTTCCTGTTTTAGGCAATATAGACGTCTGAACGGTGTGATTCTGGGTCAGTCAGTGAGAATGGCTGAACCAAAGGGCCCCGCAGACTGTTTTTGTAAACAAATCATTTTTATACTTTTTAACTTCTAGTTTATTTTAGTTTACTTTATTATGTTAGAAAAGTAATTTTACCACACATCCTTGTACCGAGCTCCTTATCAACTGTCTCATGAGTCGCTCACTTTTGCTGCTGTTGTACTAATTAAGCCGGACAGCTATGGTTAGCTTGTAATGTTAACAACCAGTTTAATGGTGGAAAAGTCAAGTATAACTTCATCTTTAGTGACATATAATTTTAATCATTCACTTTAGGTTTGTCTTTACCAGTGTTACGGTTCGTTAGGTGAGAGTAGGCAGTATCCCCTCACATCAGATGTGATCATGTTTAGCTATGTATTTGTGGCTGTCCTGATCATTGAATGATGTTTACTTGCCTGCATGGTTGAAGTATGGGACTGTTGCTTTAAATATGCTTCACGAGGTGGCCTTTCCCCCTTGCTTCCTGTGGGGATCACGTCCGGTGTGAGGACCACGGTGTGAGGACCACGGTGTGAGGACCACGGCGCTCACGAGGAGAACGACAGGACAGCTGTGTTTCTTTCACTCTTGCTACGGCGAGGGCACTAGTGAACTGGTGAGGCCCGGACGGCTCCCCCTTCTGGGAGACGGCAGCGCTGTCCCAGCGTCGGGCGGACGGACCAAGCTGCTAGCCGGAGGAAGGGTGACTACCAGATGCAGCCAATCTTCCTGCGCGAAGGACTAGGTAATTCAGACTGAATTCGATGACCAACAGCCTGACCTGCTTGTAACCTCCTTCATGTTGCAGTGTTGCTTGGAGGGATAAAATACCCCTAGACACGAGTTTAATGAGAAGTCCAGAACCGACGCGTGACACCCGAAAAAAGGACAAAGCACTTAAGGCAATCGCAATCGAGTGTCGAACGTCGCCCGAGCGCGTCCTACGGGCCTTCTCTCATCAAAGTCACTTTCCTAAACTATTTGGACATTTCAATGGCCATGTATGAAATTGGACATGTACAGTAGATTGACATGTCTGAAGTCATTCCACAACACTAGCTGCTGTTTGCCGAATTGAATCTCCTCACAAAAAAGAGCGGAAAGCGTCAGATCAGGACAACAGCAGCAGAGGGTGACTGACTGACTGTAGGACACAGTTACGTGACCTCTCACAATCAGGGGAGCTGCAGTACTTCTGTCAAAATGGTCAAATCTAAACTCAAAACGTCTTCAGTCTCGCAATCATACGACCCACTAGCGTAGCCAGACTTGGCTCATTGGGTGTGCCACAGAAAGCCAGGGTATGCCAGGGGGTGGACGAACTGGTGGCGGCCGCAAGGCCTCCGCCCAAAAAAATGTGGGCCTTTTCAAACCAGATTTAGAGGAATATTAAGATAGGACCATATGACCATAGCCATCAATGTTTGCTCCTTTTCGCACTCATTATTAGCAGGTAGAAGCAGTCAATTAAATTGTATTTTTTGGCAACATGTAAAACCACTTTGGTATCTCAAAAAACTCTCACCTACTTTTTC
>NC_139629.1:22827218-22854718 GCF_964638095.1 Poromitra crassiceps | reverse complement strand
GCTTGTGTGTGTGTGTGTGTGTGTGTGTGTGTGTGTGTGTGTGTGTGTGTGTGTGTGTGTGTGTGTGTGTGTGTGTGTGTGTGTGTGTGTGTGTGTGTGTGCTTGCGTGCGTGCGCGCGTGCGTGCGTGCGTGCGTGTGTGTGTGTGTGTGCTTGCGTGCGTGCGTGCGTGCGTGCGTGCGTGCGTGCGTGCGTGCACGCGCGCGCGCGTGTGTATATGTGTGTGTGTGTGTGTTTGTGTGTGTTCAAAGAGAGGAGGGAGAGTGTTAAGTTATTGAGACAAAACTTTGCAAAAGTAGTGCAAAATCAGGCAGGCCCCAAATTTCTATTTTAAATTGGGAGATGCCGATTGATTGACTATGCAAGCATAAAACAACAACAACAACAACAACAACAACAACAACAACAACAAAAGAAAAACTCAAATTAAAATCCATTTATAAAAAATGTGACACTGACATAGATTGTTTGATTCTCAGTGGAAGGTTATTGCACAGTTGTTGAGCCCAGCAAATGCACTCCTACCCTCTATCTCAAGCCTTGCCCTGGGGACCAAGTGCTCTGCAGACCTGAGAGAACAGGCAGGGATGAGAAGGTCCATAATGTAAGATGGGGCAAGGCTGTGATATACATCAAGCAATGAAATGTTGAAATCAATTTTGAACACCACCAGTACCTACTTGGATGTTTCTGAATTCTCTGTACTATGAGGAATTCAAAAACCAGACTGAAACTTTTCCAAAAGTGAGTGCTCACCTAAATTATAAAGGACGCGAGCTGAAAATATACAGTACCACTTTCTCCAGTACTTTGGCAAGAATGGTTCATTTAGATATGGATCTAAAATTATTAAGATTGTCGGTCTCAAGGTTGGATTTTTTTAAGTAACAGTCGATTTAAAAATAGGAGGAGGGCATAGTCTTTATCTTCAGGGCCCCTGAAGATAAAGACTTGTTAGAAATTGCGCAAATATCTGAAGATAATGAGGCAGAAACCTCTTTTAAAAACCTTGTGGGTAAAACATCTAAAGGAGAGGACAATTTCATGCCATTAATCACCAGCAAGTCTGACTGGGATACCAGATCAAATGAATTCCACCTCACTGTGTGGTAAGTGGAGATGAATTCCACCTCACTGTGTGGTAAGTGGAGATGAATTCCACCTCACTGTGTGGTAAGTGGAGATGAATTCCACCTCACCGGGTGGTAAGTGGAGATGAATTCCACCTCACTGTGTGGTAAGTGGAGATGAATTCCACCTCACTGTGTGGTAAGTGGAGATGAATTCCACCTCACTGTGTGGTAAGTGGAGATGAATTCCACCTCACTGTGTGGTAAGTGGAGATGAATTCCACCTCACTGTGTGGTAAGTGGAGATGAATTCCACCTCACTGTGTGGTAAGTGGAGATGAATTCCACCTCACTGTGTGGTAAGTGGAGATGAATTCCACCTCACTGTGTGGTAAGTGGAGATGAATTCCACCTCACTGTGTGGTAAGTGGAGATGAATTCCACCTCACTGTGTGATAAGTGGAGATGAATTCCACCTCACTGTGTGGTAAGTGGAGATGAATTCCACCTCACTGTGTGGTAAGTGGAGATGAATTCCACCTCACTGTGTGGTAAGTGGAGATGAATTCCACCTCACTGTGTGGTAAGTGGAGATGAATTCCACCTCACTGTGTGGTAAGTGGAGATGAATTCCACCTCACTGTGTGGTAAGTGGAGATGAATTCCACCTCACTGTGTGGTAAGTGGAGATGAATTCCACCTCACTGTGTGGTAAGTGGAGATGAATTCCACCTCACTGTGTGGTAAGTGGAGATGAATTCCACCTCACTGTGTGGTAAGTGGAGATGAATTCCACCTCACTGTGTGGTAAACAGAGATGAATTCCACCTCACTGTGTGGTAAGTGGAGATGAATTCCACCTCACTGTGTGGTAAGTGGAGATGAATTCCACCTCACTGTGTGGTAAACAGAGATGAATTCCACCTCACTGTGTGGTAAGTGGAGATGAATTCCACCTCACTGTGTGGTAAGTGGAGATGAATTCCACCTCACTGTGTGGTAAACAGAGATGAATTCCACCTCACTGTGTGGTAAACAGAGATGAATTCCACCTCACTGTGTGGTAAACAGAGATGAATTCCACCTCACTGTGTGGTAAGTGGAGATGAATTCCACCTCACTGTGTGGTAAACAGAGATGAATTACCGTACACCTCACTGTGTGGTAAACAGAGATGAATTCCACCTCACTGTGTGGTAAACAGAGATGAATTCCACATCACTGTGTGGTAAGTGGAGATGAATTCCACCTCACTGTGTGGTAAACAGAGATGAATTACCGTACACCTCACTGTGTGGTAAGTGGAGATGAATTCCACCTCACTGTGTGGTAAACAGAGATGAATTCCACCTCACTGTGTGGTAAGCAGAGATGAAACTGGAGACAAAAAAGGAGGGAAACATCTCACATCACATCTCACAATAGACTTTATTGAATTGGGAGGGCAGTGGATAAGGAGTTAATGGTAAATAGCAGTAGGAGCTGTGGCAGGACATGCAGAAGGGAATGATAGAGCTGCCATTCCCCCCCATCGACCCATTTCACAACAACCGTTTTGAGGTGGTAATTCAGGAAGTAAAGAAGGTATAACCAATACCATTAATGATGGTTCCATTCCATTTAGGTGTTCCAGTGCCAGAGCACTCGTCAATGTTATTGGTTATGCCTGCTTTGCTTCGTGCTTTACCGCCTCAAAATGGTTGCTGCGAAAAGGGCCTATTAGAAGTCAGTGTACCATCGAAATGATTTAAAAGCTATTATATTAAGGTTTTAAAAAAAGTTCTATATTGGGGCCTTTACCTGGAGGAAAATGTTTGACTTTAGGAATATATAAGTAAATAACATCTAGGGACAGGCATTGCAAACTATAGGCTAAAATGCTGTGGTACATATCATGATATCTGTCCCTACATAAATTAATGAAATTAAATATATATTTTTAATCTCCCCATGCACACGCACACACACACACACACACACACACACACACACACACACACACACACACACACACACACACACACACACACACCTGATCCTCCAACAGAATTCTCTGGGGCTTTAATACCTTAGTCACACACACTGTAGTCATACACAAACAAAGACACACAAACGCAGGCGCACAAATCAAACACACACAAACGGCATTATCAGCATTACCCAATAGACTGCCACCACCAACAAGCCTTAATTGGATA
Organism: Poromitra crassiceps; assembly: GCF_964638095.1. Lineage (NCBI taxonomy): Eukaryota > Metazoa > Chordata > Actinopteri > Beryciformes > Melamphaidae > Poromitra > Poromitra crassiceps. The sequence continues at coordinate 22,851,451 of NC_139629.1, read as the reverse complement.
CTTTCAATATGAGTCGGCTCTGGATTGTAGTGGCCTCAAATCATCAAGTACGGCGTGTCACTGGGATAAGTGCAAATATGCTGACAAAAAAACAGACACAATGATTCTCTTTTATTCCACTCTCTCCTCATCACTCACATCATCACACAACCTTACATGCAAAACATCAAGAATGGCAGTAACGTCAAACGTGCCTTAAATCTCCTTCACCTACTCCGATATAACGACACACATGAACACAATGAACACACACGCACACGGACACACCTACACACACGCGCGCACACACACACGCGCACACACACACACGCACGCACACACACACACACACACACATGTATATTTTGTGCGATGCCTATATATATATATATATATATATATATTAGGTATTAGATATACAAGACATCCACCGGGTGGGGAGTCTGGAGAGGATGTGCCATGGGCACGCTCAGCCGGAGTTTCTCTGGCTCGAGCCGATTTCACCAACCAACTAATAAAATACTATACTGTTTCATGAAACGTTTTCCCACAACAGTTTAAATATTAAAATAAGTTTGTATGGCTCATGAGTTTAATAATTTCATTTGTGGAAAATATGTACCATGATGACAAAATATAGTGTATCTACGGGAGAATCTGCAGACTTCATTCAATCTCTTTGAACCAGAAATAGCTTTATTATCCCAGTTTGGCAAAAACGATGATGTAACGAGTGGTGTCCCATTTCCTAGGTAAAGATTTCAACCCCTTCCCCTTGTGGCTCAGTTCTGAAGGACAAGAGTGGGGTGGGGGTGGGGGGGGGGGGGGAGTGAGGGGCAAAATGAAAATGAGCGGTAGGGGTAAAAATAAGAAATGGGATTGGGGCCAATAGCTTTTCCGCAAACGCTTTTATTAGATTGTCTCTGCTGCTAAACCTGCACCTCTTACTTCAACACCATGAGAGAAACATTGCTGACATTGTCAATCAGTGCAAAGAGACAGATTCAATGCAGATATGCAGGTCAACCTTTTTATTTCTCACCCGCACGGCAGCTTCTTCAATTATCTGCTTCTGGCTAATATAAGCAGTTGTACACAATTGTGACATGGACTGGTGTTTTGGGTAACAAGTAGCCCAAGTTCCCTTTTTTTTTTAGATTAAGAAAGTGTAGATTGTAAGCTTTCACATGATGTGTCATACAATCATGTGATCATACAAATCTGAAAATATTTGAATGTTGGTACTCCTAAAAGCAACATTCAGAGAGAATCAGGGAGAAGTTGGTGAACAAGCTTGGTTTGCCCTGAACAAGCTTAGTTTGCTAAGAGATTATAAGTATTTAGTGAGCCTATAAAACTGTTGTTTGTTATATTGAGTGCATCTAAACTTGTATAAGATGGGAAAAGTGACCCCCCAAAACAAACAAACAACCTTTTTATCTTGATTTGCGTATCTCAGACTAATTTCAGTCATGTACTGTATAGACTACTTAGCCATTCCAATTCCTGCCTATTCATTCAGCTATCCATGCCCAGTCTCATTCATACCTCTTTCCTATCCAATCAAGCCATCTCCTCCCCTCGCTTTGCCGCTGAACCAATAACCTAAAGAGTATTTGAAGTGCTGTGTTTTATTATGTGGGTTGGCTTCTTATACCGACATGTTCTCCTCTGCCGTCGCTGTCCTGCCTGTGTTCCGGTCGGGTTGCCCCGCCTCCTCCCCTGACCCCTGCCACCACCAACGTCATGGCTCCAGAGCGAGGGCCCATGGGGGGGATTTCTATGATATATGCATTGCTGACGCCCTCCTCTCCTCATCGCTGGAGGAGCGTCATCATGGAGCCATACTTCAAACCTTCATCTTGTTTTGTTCTATCATTCAAGTTGATTGTGAACTTTCATTCTCGTCTCTCATGATTGAAGTGGGATTTCACAGTTGCCTCCTTGTCTTTTCACCAGAACCACGTCAGAATTATTTTTCGCTTCAACTAAATATCAGATTCAACTCTGGGCAATGCCACGCCCACTCTGGGCCATGCCACGCCCACACTGGGCCATGCCACGCCCACACTGGGCCATGCTCAGTTACTCATCCAAAATATTGAATTGCGTGCACACACAAACACACACACATGCACGTGTGCACACACACACACGCACGTGTGCGCGCGCACACACACACACACACACGCACGTGCGCGCACACACACACGCGCGCGCACACACACACACACACACACACGCGCACGTGCACGCGCACACGCACACACACACACATGTTTATGTGTATAAACATATACGTACAAATGAATAATGCACAACACATGAGGACAAAATGAAACAATCATTATGCTTCACAAACAAGGCAGTCAAGTTAGGTTGAGGTTAATTCAACCCATTCTCACTCCGACGTCTTCAAATACTGTCACTCTGTCGCGCACCTTGGGCGATGTTGAGGCTCACAGGTACCCGTGTGCGTGACACAACTGCAAACTCCATCACGCTGGGCAAATAGCTTAGCATGAACCTAAAATGGCTAAAGAATAGAAACTGAAATATGAAGAGAAATGTCGAACATTAAAAAGAGGACTGGGAACTCGAGTTGTTCTTCGTGTCCATCATGGGTTGGGGGCAATACATCTGTCTGCTTTGTGATTGCATTTCACTATTCAAAAGGTCCAAATTGCAGCACCATCACAAAACAAAGCACACGAGGTTCAGTAGCGACTTTTTGAAAGGTGCAGAGCTCAGGGCTGAAGAGCTGGTGAGACTCAAATAGAACCCAACTGGTTTCAGGCAGGAAAGGGACGTTTTTGGATTGTTGCTCTTGCAAAAATATTTTTTTGTCAATGTGGCTCCTGAGTAGGGCAGGGTTGAGTGTGTGCATGGGGGAAGGGGTGTGTGGCTGGAGGACTGTGAGGAAGGAGTGTGTGTCTGGGGAGGACTGTGTGGAAGGAGTGTGTGGCTGGAGGACTGTGAGGAAGGAGTGTGTGTCTGGGGAGGACTGTGTGGAAGGAGTGTGTGTCTGGGGAGGACTGTGTGGAAGGAGTGTGGCTGGAGGACTGTGGGGAAGGAGTGTGTGTCTGGGGAGGACTGTGTGGAAGGAGTGTGGCTGGAGGACTGTGGGGAAGGAACCCCAAGGCGTCACGTGACCGTTGCCTCACCCCAACCAGGCGCGTCTGACACACATGGTTAACACCCGCTGCTGGAATGAGAATGTGTTGGTTAATTTACTCTGGGAGACGACTTCACTCAAATCCATTTCATCTCTGCCTCTCTCTCCTCCCACCTAATCAGGTGAGGTTACACCTCTGTGGTTCCACATCATCCATCTACCCCTCATCACATCAGAAATCAATGCAGTCTTTACTATCTCATCAGCTGTGTCCGTATGCTGTCGTTCATCTACACCCCCACCACTAGGCCATTCAGAAAATATACATCTCCTATCTACTTTTGGCCCATTATCTTCTCCCCATCACGAGGGGAAAACATCAAATGGTTCAAAAGTTTGTATTCAATAAAGCACTGTTAGGTTAAAGGAACGATTCACCCCAAAATGAGAATTCTGTCAAACTTCACCTGCTGGCATGAGCGAGGAGATGATGACAGAATTTTCATTTTTTGGGGTGAACTGTCCCTTTAAGTGTTATTATGCCTGCACGAAAGACAACTCCCACCCCACTCCTTACAGTACAGTTTCCATTTAATCATTTCATGACATGGAATCAATTAACATGCCAAAAACGCAGTCTGATCAGTCAGTCACATAGATGCTACCTGCAAAGATGCTACCAGCAGCTACTCTCAACAAGCACCAATATAAAGGTCATGCATGTATGGATTATATGAAAACTGAATGCCATGAAAACCAGGTTGTCTTTGTTGCAACCATTCATTACGCGTGCACACATACACACACGTGCGCGCACGCAACACGCACACACGTGCACAAACACACACACACACACACACACACACACACACACACTCAATAGTGAAGAAACGATAACTTCATCATAAATGTAGAACAATGAGAAGTCTTCATGTCTGCTGATCCGCACGTAAGTAACTTTAATACAAGATGATAGAAATGCAGAGATATCCTGGAGCCAGCCCGTTCGACACTGTTAAAGCAATCAATACAATTCAAAAATTAATTGACCAGTTCACACTGTGCATGACATGTGCTATTAGGTTTGACTTTACATCACTCACACACGCATGCACGCACGCACGCACACACAGACACACGCACACACGCACGCGCACGCACACACGCGCGCACACACACACACACACACACACACACACACACCCATTAGTTCTGATAGGATCAAATGTTTTATGATTCTTGGTGCTGTTTACCAGGACATTAACCTCTGGCCCAACTTACCCAAGGACCGGCGAATCTTCTTTTAACTGCTGATTCATTTCATAACTGCTGGTGTGATTCATTTCATTCCACGGCGAAGTAATTGTGCCCTCCTAACATTGTTCAATCACTCTATCAGCGATGTAGAGCTCTAACTTCACCTCATTAATCAGCGTTAATTATTCATCAGACTTAATTGCCTTTTCTAGCGGTTGTGGTAATTGAATTAGAGCCGAGGCACCAAGGTAAAACAGGTCACTGTTACATGTAGCAGCAAGTTCAGGGTTCCGCTCCTGTGCCATATTGACAGAGAGAGAGAGAGAGAGAGACATAATACAGAATAGAATGTCGGCATGGACGTTTCTCCAGAATATCACCTTTCTGAAGCAAAAATACATTACAGATCATGTTTCTAGTTACATATCAACGTCATAGAGGCTGCGATTGAATAAGGGTGTTGTGGTCAGGGAGGATGGAGGATGTAAAACATCTTTCCTTTCACACCAGAGGGCTGTGTTCGCGTCCCAGCGTGTCCAGTGATAATTAATGAAACACTTTATTACCTTCCACATGACTCTTCCAGTCCTCCATATAGTCTAAAGTCTACATTTAAACGCTAAGTCATATTTACCCCTTTTTGTTATTTAAGCCTAAAGCCTATAACCCAAACCATAATCCTATAACCTTAACCAAGTTGTTAACGTTGGAAAGGCGGCAAGGTTTTCAAATTAACTGCCGCTTCGTTTAAAGGGTTAGGGTTAGGGTCCGTGGAGATTGTAGCTTTGCGGGAACAAACGCGAGCAGGCTGGAGCAGATGTGAGGTGGAATGGAAAATGGAAAATGGGAATGAAAGAGTAGAGGTCATGTGAAAGGGAAAGTGAGGGAAGGTGATGACAGACTGAACCTGGAGCTGTCTCAGAGTGCTGTTCATTGTGTTGTAAAACATCAGACTGAACCTGGAGCTGTCTCAGAGTGCTGTTCATTGTGTTGTAAAACATCAGACTGAACCTGGAGCTGTCTCAGAGTGCTGTTCATTGTGTTGTAAAACAGACTGAACCTGGAGCTGTCTCAGAGTGCTGTTCATTGTGTTGTAAAACATCAGACTGAAGCTGGAGCTGTCTCAGAGTGCTGTTCATTGTGTTGTAAAACATCAGACTGAACCTGGAGCTGTCTCAGAGTGCTGTTCATTGTGTTGTCAAACATCAGACTGAAGCTGGAGCTGTCTCAGAGTGCTGTTCATTGTGTTGTAAAACATCAGACTGAACCTGGAGCTGTCTCAGAGTGCTGTTCATTGTGTTGTAAAACATCAGACTGAAGCTGGAGCTGTCTCAGAGTGCTGTTCATTGTGTTGTCAAACATCAGACTGAACCTGGAGCTAAACACAAAGGAGAATACTGTGACAGAGGACTAAAGAGAGGATTTACCGTCAGAGGGCTAAAGAAAGAAGAACATTTCACATTTGAGAAGCTGGAATCAGAGAATTAGGATTTTTTTTTCCCTTAAAGAAATGGCTCAAAATGATTAATAGATTATCAAAATAGTTGGCAATTCATTTAATATTTGGAAATAATGAAATGATGAATTGAGTAATCGTTGCAGCTCTTTATCAGTTTTTTTCATAGAACTAGTTGACCCGCTTGCTAAAAAATTAGCAAGTATTTTAAATTTATATCAAAATACTTCTTGATGTATTTTCCATCTCTACATACACACTGTATTCCATTCACTTACTTGCCCCCCGCGTATGTGAAGGCTCAACCATAGATCAATTGCCATTTAAATATATGAATATTCCATAATGTTTTCTGCACGCACCGAGAAGAGAAGGGCATGTAGTATCTTCTCATCTTTCTATCAGGAATATGCAAATGCATATGCAAAATAAATAGGCGAATCTCCCAAAATGTTGTGTTCCTTTAAGACACAAAGAGGTTTTTATGGGAGCAGTTATCTCGTGATGTAAGGATGATTGTTATGCAGCCAAATCACCATGAGGCTATAAGGCTTCTCCAGTGCTTCTGCGTTTGCAATGTGGCAACAGCTGACACGTCGCTGTAGGCGATGTTTCCAAGCATTATGTGCCAACGGCTTCTATAAATCAATCCACATGATGTAGAATATGCTGAACACTGAATGAACGACATTATTACACTAGAAGCCGACAGGCGTTGGTGTATTTTAGCCCGTTGAATTAAAGGTCCTTCACATTTTTCAAACATCCTTGAGAGCCTGGACCTGCATTTTGTATGCCTCTCCATTCCATACCTTATCTATATGAACAAGCTTTGCTGTCATGAGTTTGATTGGTGCATATCAGCTGGAAACTATAACCCCCAGACCTGGACAGCTTGGATAGCTGGCCCATGCAGAGGACTCTGCCTTTTGACCTTTTTCCATTTGCTGAACTTCAAAGTTGCCCCTCCTGCCTGAAAGGTCTCCTCCAGATGATACACCATGGAGAAGGTTATAGGAGAAAAATATGGGAGTAATTTTTTTTTAAGAAAAAAAGAATCTGCAGATTGTGCTATGTACTAATGTGGGGTCCGGGGATCACCAGTTTCTGAACCCCAAAATATGTTGCATACATTTTAACAAGTCCTCCATCCACAGGAGTGTTTCCAATCTTCATTTGAAAACGTCGGTTAATCTGAAAATTTCGCACATTTCCAACATTAATTTAAAAACGTTATGGAAATTTAAAAAAAGGTGAAGGTGAAGGTTTGCGTTAGGATTAAATATCAAAAATGTTAAATGTGCCTTACGGTTGAAATGTAAACTTTGGAAATTCTGGGAATTGAATCCGGTGTCGAATGCAAATGTTTACGCCCTCCGCAAGAGCGCACTCCCATCCACAGTGGCCTTACTTTCCACCATGCTATTTCAATAGCAGACTGTCCCTTTTTTTCTGATTTCTCCCATTTTCTCCCCAATTATACTTGGCCAATTTGTCCCCATGCTCCCCTATTGGCTGCCCCGGTCGCTGCTCCACCCTCTGCCGATGGGGAGAGCCGAGACTAGCACCATGCTTCCTCCAACACATGCGTAGTTGCCAGCTGCTTCTTTTCACCTGACAGTGGGAGGATCATGCTATTCCCACCAGTTCCCATCCACCCCGACCAGGCCCCCCGACCGACCAGAGGAGGCGCTATTGCAGCGACCAGGACACATACTGTACCAGCAATCTGGCGTCCCACCCTAAACGACTTTAGCGATCAGGCACGCGCCCACCCAACCTGACTCTGTTGACTTTGGAAAACAAACCACTCTCTCATTGGTGCTACTACGACCTGTCAGTCATTCAATGTTGAACCCTTAGACCCGCCCTCAAAACAGTAGTTGCGGCTGCGGAATGGCACAGACTGTATTATGTAGTATGTGGAGCACAGTGATTGAACGTATTTGAGTCTGGGGAGAGATGAAGGTCGCTTTCACATATAAACTGTTTAGTCCGCTTTAACCGCGCCAGAGTTCGTTTCCTCGGATAGTGCGATTTGTTTGGGGTGGTGTGAAAGCGCAAACGAACTCTGGGGCGGAACAATTTTGGCCCAATCCCAATTCCTATCTTAACCCTCAGTCTCAAAAATGCGCACTCCCGCGAAGTGCTAGTGCTGTCCCGATTCTCACTTTGTTAAGTTAAGGGTCGAGTTTGAGGGGTCTACGGCCCTCAGTTTTGAGATTGTCCACGACCACACTTGGCGGTGAGTGCGATCCCAGAATCCCTTGCGTGTCATCAGCTAGATCCATTCTGATGGAAGATGGCGGCGAAAGGAGGAAAAAAGTAGCCCTACAAAGTTAAGTATTTCCTTGTTAATAGAGATGTAAAAATTACGATAACCATTGTATTAGCTTAGTTTAATGTCATTTTATGGATTTCCGTTTTGGAATCCTAACAACAATTGTTGTTGCTAACGAGTGGGGGCTAGAATGACCGTGCTTTCCGACGTGAGGGCTGGCTTGACTGCAGTGTTTAACTGCAGTGTTTAACTGCAGTGTTTAACTGCAGTGTTTAACTGCAGTCAAGCCAGCCCTCACGTCGGAAAGCACGGTCATTCTAGCCCCCACTTGTTTTGTGGTGCGTTGCATTACACGTAGGCTGTATCTTGATAAAAACAACTCAACAACGACATTACCACCGAGAATTATGGCATTTCGTAACAACGTTAACAATGTTATAATATAATAATAATAATATGGCTTGACCAGCACGGCTACTGACTATCGATAGTTAGCAACAACAAATGTGTTAGGCTCCAAAACGGAAATCTATAAAATGACATTTAAACTAAGATAATACAATGGTTATCGTAATTTCTACATCTATATTATCAAGGAAATATTTGTACGGATGCTTTTTTCCTCTTCTTTTGAATTGACAGACTGGATCCGGAGCTTTGGCATATTGCTGCCCCCCACAGTCTGAAGACGTATCTGCCTTTAAGGGCTGTCCCATTTTAAAGTCGCAAGATAGCCCTTCTTAGGGCTACTAAGATTGAGAGTTGAGCTTGAGGGTTAAGATTGAGGGTTAAGAAAAGAATTGGGATTGGGCCAAACTCTGGTCCGCTTGAAAACGTGGCTCTCGGAATTCGCTTCCAAGTGAACCCTGGCGCGGTCCGTTTGTTGTGTGAAAGCAAAAGCACTAAACACAAGAGCGCCAGTGCATCTGATCCCAGCAAACATCGTCTTGACCGCGACATCACCAGACGATAGAATTGTGGTTTGGCATCTACCATCTAAGTCTGACGTTCTCTCCACATTCCTCCAAAGTAACGTTTAGACTGTCACTTCAAAACAAAAAATATTGACCTCATATTGCTTTGAAAACACCACATGTAGGTGTCTTTTGTGTTTTTGTTGAATAAAATGACATTTGATTGACAATTTACCTGTTGTGTGATCAGATACTCACAGTGTGACATGCACTCCACCTGCAATGACGACTTTTATTGAACGCCCTTTTCTTTTTTTAATATGAAAACACGTTTATGTCATATAAGTGCAAGTGTCTCTTGCTATGGGCTTGTATTTATCACAAACTTCCTGAATCCTGTGGTATTGTCCCATTTCTCTTGCCATAACGCAGTGTTGTGGGTTTTGGATGTGCTATGCTGTCTGCTAAAGTCACCTTGGTTACATTATCGTAAATGATATAAATATACCTGTCTCATCGCTGGTTGAAATCATGAAACAGAATTAGCGAGGCAGCTAGCCTATCAATGCAACTTCCAGTAGGGACCGTCAAAATGCCAAGTGCTCAATGTTAAGTATCTCTATATATGACCAAATCCGTAGTATTTGTAACTAATTCCGTGGCCTAATGGATAAGACACATGACTGCGAAGCGTGCGCCGCAGGATCGAATCCTTCGATGTCGAATCTGGACACGTTGTGGGGAAGTAGAGGAATTACGTCGCTAAGATTTCCATTCAGAATATATAATTAGACCCTGACTAGATGTAGTGGTTTGACATGCAGCAGACGGTCGTTATACGTGAAAATGTTTGCTGGGTAGGCTACTCGTCTCATCTGCAGAATGAAATGTTCAACAGCTTGCTGCCTCATCTGCTGCTCATATTGGGCACATTCTTGTCAAATATTCAGCCAGGCAAGAAGCCTGCTGAAGAGAGGAGAGATTTCCCTTCTCTATTCTGTCCAATAGACGAGTGACTGTTTCGACCACGTGATTGTTCAGAAAGTTTGGTGCGCTTGTGACAAATTGCTGTGTGAAAGAGAACCAGACCAAATGAAAATCACAACAATGTTGCAGCTTCACCCCCCCCGAATCGCACCGAGTCCACCAGCTTATATGTGAAAGCGACCTATTATACGTATCTAGAAATGTTGTGCAATGTTGATAGGGGTATGCAACTGTTTGCAGTTTTCGCATGTGTGTGGGATCGTGTGCGGGTTGGGTCGGGATTGTTTTTCCGTGAAGGCTCCCTCTATAAGCCCTTTTGATCTTGATGCATTTTTGGGGTTTAGGTTAGACCAATGGTGCCTACCTGTTTTCTTTTGGGGTTTTTTGTCTATTATTGTCTATTTTTATCCTATAGGATCTTGCTACTTGTTTTAGATGATTGTTAAACTTTATATGGTGTTATGTTACAGTATGTGTTACTGTCTGTCTTATTTTTATAAGACCAGGGACCATGTTGGAAATATAGCAAGTGTTCACACTTTTACATGTCATCCCTTGTAATCCCTTATTGTCTTCTATATCCATTCAATCAATCAATCAACATTTTATTGTGGCGACTGGGCTGGTCCTTGAGGGGGATCTGACAATAAAAAATATTCTCAGATTTTGATCCGAGATTTTGATCTGTGGCACTAATGTGACGTAAATGCTGATATGCTGATATGCTTGATATGAAAGAAATCCTATACGTTGGGTTATTAAATTTTGATATTGCAGGGCCACATATCTTAAGTTAAAGGATGGCTTTACCGATGATCAACCCACTTTGTATCATTACCGTTACTATGAGCAGATGGGCAGTGTTTACCTTCTCTCTCTGTTTTCCACACAGAGAGCTCTCATTTCCTCCTCTGGCAAAATGCTCTGCTGTGACGCGTTTTACGTCACAACGGAACTTGTGACGACGGAACTGCAGAAGCTCTGCTCGAGACGCGGAATCTGCTCCGATGGGCTGTCGACTGGGCTTCCAGTGCGGCTGTTATTGTTTATTTTTATTTATTAAGTATGCAGCACATCCAGAGCCTTAACGAGCCTTAATGACTTGTAGCTGCCAGGGGAAGAGTTTCTGCAAGCCGACAAATGGAGGATATTTCTCTGTGGAAAACATAGCGAAGGTAAACACTGCCCATCTGCTTATATTAACATTATGATACAAAGTGGGTTGATCATCTGTAAAGCCACCCTTTAAATAACTCACTCTTCAGGCTCCTCAGATATTCACAGCCACAGCAATGTAAACACACACAGCTTATTCAGTAAACTACTGGAACTGTGGGCTTGTTCACTTGAGTCTGGTTGTAAGATATCACCATTTTGTTTATGATAACCTGCTTCTTGTACAGTCACTCACTTGCATGTCTCTATGATTTCAGTTCAAAGAACTACTGCAAAAGTGACAAGCACTACAGTCAATATTCAACTCACCAATCATGCAGTGACACCTCTGGGCCAATCATGTGCTTCTGTTCCATCATGTGACAAACCGAATAATTAATTTCAGGAGAGTGCATCAGGGGGAGCGTTTAGGGTTATATGAGAAATTAGCCTGTTCAAAGCATTCCGTTCATAGCTAGACTCCCCTAGGGTAAGCACTGTTGTTTTCTAAATGCTGACTCTAGTTTACAGTAAGATGCATACATCAGATTAATTAAAATTAGGCCAGTAGTTTCCTATACTGTGATACATAGACAGATATGTAACCTTGGATGATGAATGGATGATGGATGGATGATAGACAGACAGAGAGACAGACAGACCGACAGATAGACAGACTGACTGACAGACGGACAATTAGCCAGATACAGACAGACAGACAGACAGACAGCGTATATCAGATTGATTTTGAGGACTCATAAAGTGTCTTCTACACAGAGATGAGTTTTTGTCCATGGCTGGGGCACAGACGTGCGGCACAGGACCTGCTCACACTCCTTTGATCTTTGCTGGCAGATCTGACATAATGAGGGGCTGTGGTGGCCTTCAGTCAGAAGATGCTGGTTGGATGAACACATCTCAAATTGAACAAATCATCCAGTTCATTATGAGCAGGAAGGGCCTGCTGGCTCCAGAACTCATACCTCAGACATACAGCCAAACTATACTCAATTTGAAAAATGCAAACTTTCATTTGTATGCCGATGACACTGTCATTTAGCCTACTGTTGTGCTGCTACTTTGACAAAGGCTCTGGCAAATTAGCAAAATGCTTGTAAATGTGACATGACCCTGTTACCATAAAACATCAAACACAGGGCTTCAATTGAATGAAGACAGACAGAGGCTTGTGTATCAAAAGTAAGATCAATTTATTTCTACTAATAAGTAATTAAAATGCACCCATATATATTTAGGGTGTATGGCAACATGAATCAGGGGCTGCATGAACAATAAATAAATGCCTACATAAAACAGTGTTCTAAACAGTGAGGCCAGTGAGTATGCTCTCCATTCATCAGCAACACATGAAATAGTAGCGATGGCACAGGCATAAAGGTGGCACACTCCCTATGAGTAATACACACTCAAGGAGGTAAAACCCTCAAACACTCTGAAGTTCAAATGGGACTCGGGTTCAAACCACTACAAGCAAGTCAGATATTCAAAAGACACCAAGGAACGCCACAATCAAGGCCAAAGGCACACCAATCACAGTTGTGCACCTTACTTTATGCCTGGGCCGACCAATTTACTCTGGTCAAAGCTGAGGGAGAACAGTACTTGAACAATGATACACATAGTGAATATAAAATACTCTGGACTGGCCCCTATCCTACAGAGGTGGTGTAACTAGATTATTTTAAGAGTCAGGAAAACAGTGGTTGGCCTACAGCAGTGTGGCCCATAAACAGCAGCTTGTTGTCTGAAAAGGACACAGTTCTTAGTTTCCTCTGCATTACACAATGAAAAGCATTTTTGATGAAACAGACTTTATATCAAGCACAGATAAGTTACCTCTTTGAAATATATGATATGGCACAATCAGCTCCCCATACTCTCTAAACAAAATGGCACCTGAAATAGACAAAGGCATTGTTGGAATAAATTGCAACCCAAAACAAAACAAACAAAATATATGTTAAAGCGGATACAATATTCAGTGGGAAATGACCTTCCACTGGAATTATTTGTCAACTCCGCTTCTACTTGTGGGTTCCCTCTGCCAGTCAAGCCAAACATACGATACACCTACAACATAGGGCATGTTTTAAGCCTATAGCCAAATCTCATTGGCAGGGACGTAGGCTGTAAGATGAGTTTTTACCCTGCATCTGTTTCACACCAGCAGCAACCTGCTTCTGTTGCCAGCTTTTGGATAATGGGGGACAAAGGGCTTCCTCAATTGCTCCACCCCTATTTATGCCTTCTACAGGTTCTAGTGCCCTACTGCCATTGGCTCTCTGTCTGCAGAGTCATAGTGACCCTCCCACATAAAGAAATGTAATTGCAACTTCAGCAACTACAGCTTGTTTTAAATCTGGAGAAATGCAAAATTATAATTTTTACAAAGTAAAGTCCAAAACAAAAATGCAAAGTCTTGCCTCGATACACACATCACAAGGTATCACAAAGGTCCAATTCAGGTTGTATCGATTTTTAAATACTCAGGCTTTTTAATTGATAATGACAGCTTTAAACCACACAGTCTGGTTAAGAAAAGTGAAGTTGGGGTTCTATCTTGGAAAAAAGGCGTGTTTTCCTAAAAATAAACTATATTGTCACTTTCTTTTTTCTTTTAGATTATGGTGATGTTTGACATGCCTGCTCCACCTCACTACACATTTTGGACACTGCTTACCATGGTGCCTTACGGTGCGGGGTACGGTGGCTCAGTGGTAGAGCTGTCGCCTCACAGTTAGAAGGTCCTGAGTTCGATTCTCGCCTGGGACACTGTGAGTGCTGTGGTTGTGTTCCCCCCATATCTTCAGTGCCTACTGCCCAGGTGGGTTATCTCGTCGTAAGGGCCTTTCTCTCTGTGTGGAGTTTGCATGTTCTCCCCGTACCCCCCAGGGGGTTCCTCCATATATAACCCCCCAACTAAAAACATGCAGAAGATCAGATCGTCATCGTCATCCGACCAGTGACGAAGTTGGTCCCCGGGCGCTGTACGAGAAAGCGACCACTGCTCCTGGCCTGCCCCTCGGAGGAAAGGACATGCCTGGATGGGTTAAATGCAGAGGACACTTTTCACCGGCCACCGTCAGCATGAGTGTGTTGTGGCCGCATGCATGTATTGTGGTGTTCGTGTGACAATAAAAGACGGGCTTGTCCGTTACGAGAGTTTTTATTAAGATGTATTACATCATTGTATTATTATTGTTATCACATCATTGCACTTTGTATGCTAAAGTTAACTGGCCCCCCTTTGATTGACTGTCTGCCAGCTGCTTCATTGGTACACCTTCTTGAAGAAATGATTGGTCAACTCCCTTTTTACTGTTACATCTGTTGTCTGTTCATACATTTCTATCTCATCAAAACCATCTGACAGATCCCTCGCCCCGAACTCACACTGAGTTTGGGAAAGGGCCTTCATGTTCTCTGCTGCCTTTTGCCTGGAATGGACTTCCAAAACCCCTGACACTGCAGGCTTTCATTACCATATCTGATTTAGAAGATCGGATTACGGACATTTCAAAGAATGAGATGGAGAATGTGGATGCTTCACTGTGTATGGTGTCATACTTATATTCAGGATGTAGCGCCTGGAAGGATCACAGACTCTATTCCCACACGTTCCCCTCCCCCAGAACAGGCGCCTCGACCGACTAGAGCAGTCGTTCCCAACCACCGGGCCGCGGACCGGTACCGGGCCGCAACGCATTTGGTACCAACAGCTGGCAAAAAAATAAAATAAATTACAAACATTTTTTTACAAACTACAAACATAAATAAACGTCAACTTGAAATTATGTTTCAACTACCACACAGCCTATAATATTATAGCCTATGTTTATAAAAAAAATATATACATATATATATTTTATTATTATTAAAATTGACAACCAGTCCGCAACTTTTTTTTCCATCTATCTACTTGGCACAAAAAAGGTTGGGAACCCCTGGATTAGAGGGGGTGTTGTGGGGCATTCCTTTAAAACTGGGAAATGGGAATGTGACGGTTCAAAGGTCGAGCTGGGACGGTGACGTCACCAGTGCTCCTATTTTCTCTCCCAAACTCGTCGGAGCCTCAGCAGCCCCGACCTCCAAAATCCAAGATGGCTGCTCCGCGCAACAACAGTAGTTACAATCGGAGTAAATACTGTTTATTAGCACTTCTGTCTTGTTTGTGTCTCATTACGTCAGCTGTACACACAGCACTGTCTAACTTCTATCTGTGGACATGTTGCTGCAGTGTTTGTGTGTTTGTGTGTGTGTGTGTGTGTGTGTGTGTAAAATACCGCAAAATGCCTTGTTATCAACTGTTATTGCTAACGATGGCTAAAGGAACGGGCGGCCAAATTAGTGCAGCAACCAGGACACATACCCCTCCGGATTCCCACCCGCAGACACAGCCAATTGTGTGTGTAGGCCGGAAGTATCGCTGCTGGGAATTGAACCTGCGTCTCCGTGGTATCGGCGAGTGCTTTCACCTGACCTCTACACCTCTTCTACCTCTTACTCTACAGACGTCCCCTTTCCTCCTCTTTCTTACCCTACCTTGTACCCTTATACCCCAATCCCATTCAATCTTGTCCGCTCCAGCTCACATTTATTCCCTTGCGCAACTTTGTGTTTTGATGTTCTTGTCATGTGTCTGTTTTTGGTATGCCTTATTTGTTTTATGCTGCCATTTTGGCCGGCCATGTTAGAAAAAGACATGATCTCAAGTGACTTATAAAATAAAGGTAAAAATGATGATGATAACATCAACAACAACAACAACAACAACAACAACAACAACAACAACAATATTAATAATCATCATCATCATCATCATCATAATGTACATATAAAGCAAATTTAGGAATGTGTGAGATCAGTCAAATTGAAGATGTGGTATAGGAGGACCTAGTGTCCTCTAGAGCAGTGGTTCTCAAATGGGGGTCCGCAGACCCCCAGGGGTCCGTGGCACTTTGCCAGGGGGTCCGCGAAAAGTTTTCAGGTAAAAAAAGAAAGAAAAAGAATTAAAAAAAAAGTTTTTTTTTAAATTAAAAAAAAATGCTACATGTTACTTATTCCTTCTCAAACTACTTCCTACATGGTGCTAGTCTATCAAAATATCTTGGCTGTCATTGATTGTGTTGCATAGTGGTTTTCTGTACTGTTGACAAATTGTGATATTGCAAGTCGCTTTGGACAAAACAAAACCGTCTGCTAAATGACGTAATGTAAATGTAATGTAATTAAAAAAAATATATAGATATATTTTTTTTTGCAAAATCTTCATAGTTTATGCTTTAAATCTAAAATGGTCCTTGGCTGAAAAACATTTGAGAACCTCTGCTCTAGAGAGAGAGTGGCGTCAGCGGAGGACCAAAATGCGAGACTCATTAGCCAATGAACAGCCAGGAATGGGTCTCGCGCTACTTTTGCATGCTAAAATAAAGCTGATAATGTACAATTTGATTCAAGGGGGGGAAAACCCTTTCAGAGTACAACACAAACTGTCTATTTTGCTGCAACTCGACAGTGCTGCTTAATGCAGGACCTTACTTCCTGGAACTCTTGAGAGTAAAAAACTGGCCCATTGGAGTGAATGGAGATGTCGGAAACTCTTCTATCTATACGGCTCTGGGAGGACCTATAGTATAGTTTATAATTACCTAAGCCAACTGATGAGCCATGACTGGCAGATCACTCATGCGGACAGACTCTGAGGAGCAAACTCTGAGGTGAACTGCAGGCTCGTCAGACTCAGTATAGGTGCCGCATTCAAATTCTGTAGGTCAAATTTGAGAGAAAGGAGGTTTAATTGGACTCCATGCAGCAAAAAAAGAGAAAAGTTCTCAAGTCCATAAATAGACATGCTTCTTCTGCATTGCAGTCGGTAAGTCTATTGGTGGATGGTAGAAGGTCATGATGTGGGCCAAAGCCAACCCCTTATTATATTTCAGCTTCTGAGATCATATTGCATTGTTTTAATAGGCACCTAACTGGAGATGTTGTCTAGGGAGAGGGACTGTTGCTGTCCAGATATTTGCATCCAACAGGGAACATTATGACTATAAACTAGAAAACACACATGGAAAAACAAAGACTACTGGAATGGTGCCATAGTTTCCTCGGATTTGGTATGTTATTCATAGCTAAAGTGCTGTTTGATGCCCTAAATTTTAGGGCAGCAATGGTAGCCAATCATCTCGCTGCTGTCTTTTTAAATATGTGTCTCTCTACCCACCAGTGGGCAAATCCTGGCCTCTTTCTATTTGCATCAAATCGCATAATTACTTCTTGCACATTTGTTTGACCACATTTACAAATAATGAAGGATTTTGAAAACTCACAATTAACTATTTTACCATTTGGTACAAGCATTCAATAACTTCAGTTATTGAAGAAGCGGTGTAAAAATCGTAGGGCCTAAAACATATACGATTTCTGTGTTTTTGTGCGTATGTAAGCTGCACGGCAGTATCTATAAATATGTGTGTGTGTGTGTGTGTGTGTGTGTAATTTGTATATACTGTATACACACTCAACCTGAAGTTATTGAATGCTTGTACCAAATGGTAAAATAGTTAATAGTGAGTTTTCAAAATCCTTCATTATTTGTAAATGTTCAAAGGGTCAAAGAAATGTGCAAGAAGTAATTATCAGATTTGATGGAAATAGAAAGAGGCCAGGATTTGCCCACTGGTGGATAGAGAGACACATATTTAAAAAGACAGCAGCGAGATGATTGGCTACCATGGAGGTGTGTCACTGTGCTATTGGATAGATGAAGGGGTAATATACAGAGGTGGGTAAACGATCCAAGGTGAGTTGTAGTTTACCCACCTTGTTTCCCCTCATTGATACAGTTGATCTGAAAATAGGTGAAACTCTTTGCCTCCTTTCATAGATGTGGGCAAACTGCGTTTACTTGCGCTTACCGCAAAATATTCTCTTCCTGACAGTCATTCTCTAACGGTGATAGAACCCGAACCCCAGGTTGAGAAGCACTGGCTTATAATCAGCCTACAGAATGAAAACTCTAGGCTAACCTGCCCACTCTGCTCGCATATGAAGCCAGGTTTTGAAGCCAGATGTGTGTGCGTGCACGTGTGTGTGTGTGTGTGTGTGTGTGTGTGTGTGTGTGTGTGTGTGTGTGTGTGTGTGGAGATGCTCCCCCTGGCTGTGTGTTGGCTGTATATTTAATAGCGTGGGAGCTGCATTACGTGTATTTATGTATTAAAGTCATTCACTTTGATGCTGGCCTGCACCTCGGGTCATAGAAGCTCCAGTCATGGTGTGTGTGTGTGTGTGTGTGTGTGTGTGTGTGTGTGTGTGTGTGTGTGATGGTTTTGTTCAATGTGAATTGGCTACAACCTCCGGGGCTGACATGCACCCTATGAGAGGAGAGAGAGAGGGAGAGGTGGAGGGAGGGAGAGCTAGATAGAGACAGAGAGTGAGAGAGACTAATGTTCTGACTGTTGATTGATATTTGAGTTATAAGTCCCTATGCATTTATTGCATTATGGCATTTGATTTTGCATAGGCTATAGTTTTATTATAATCATTATTGTTGTAGACTTTGTTTGCTTTGGCAATAAACACATAGGCTCGAGCTTTTCATGCCAATAAAGCTATTGGAATTTGAATTGAAATTGAGAGAGGAACACACACACACACACACACGCACACACACACACACACACACACAGAGAGAGAGAGAGAGAGAGAGAGAGAGAGAGAGAGACAGACAGACACACACACACACACACACACACACACACACAGAGAGAGACAAAAAGACAGACACACACACACACACACGCACGCGCACACACACACACACACACACACACACACACACACACACACACACACACACACACACACACACACACGTTGCCTTCGATGTGAACTGTGTAACCTCACGCAGCACGCACATTGAGTGTGTAAGCGCGGTTGTGTGCGCGTGTCTGTGTTGATGTGTGTGTGTGTTTTGCGCGCGCGCGTCTGTGGGCTGGGCGCGAGGAGGTAAAGAGAGGCTTTCCTCCGCGGACGCGCGCTCTGGAACTCTCCGGTAGACATGCGGACGCACGAGGCAGTTGGAGTGGATTAGAGAGGGAGTCGCGCGTGCCATTACGCACCAGGCTGCTCGGCTTTTTACGACACATCCATGACACTAGCGCGCACACGGACATCATTATTATAAGCATATGGAGAGAGAGCAAAGAAAGAAGGAAAATACGGAAGGAGCGACACAGTCTGACGTCCTCTCTCACAGAGGCTTTAACTACATCAGCTCTCTCTCTCTCTCTCTCTCTCTCTCTCTCTCTCTCTCTCTCTCTCAGCTACGGCCACATCATAGCCTACTACCGAACCACCGGGAAATCGGGGAAGTTGGAGTATATGGTCGTTTGAGAAGGCGCAAGAACTACAAGAATTTAAGTGTCCGTTCCTGTTGATGGAACGCCTTCCCCGGGTCACGCGTGGATATCCCGCCCTGCGCTGCAGCGGATAAAATGTGCTCCTTCACGTGAACGGTTGACGCGAGCGCTCGTCCCTCGGTGTTGAGTGGCACTGGGGACTGACTCCCGGGGGGAGTCGGGGAAGACGCGTCTCCCGCGGGCTATTTGCTGCCTGCCACCATGTCGGTGGTGATGTTACTCTCCTGGCGCACCGGCTTCCAGCGTTGAGAGAGGGAGAGACAGACGTGAAGCGGCCGGCGCGGGAACTCAAGACATCCGTTTCCTCTTTTTCCGTGACTTGTGGGATTACTGCTCCACGCGCCATGAACTGGATTCATATTATTAGTTTAGTGTTGCTGCTGGGTGAGTATAACCTCAGCACGCACTATCTCTCTCTCTCTCTCTCTCTCTCTCTCTCTCTCTCTCTCTCTCTCTCTCTCTCTCTCTCTCTCTCTCTCTCTCTCTCTCTCTCTCTCACACACACACACACACACACACACACACACACACACACACACACACACACACACACACACACACACACACACACACACACACACACACACACACACACACACACACACACACACACAGGGATTGCTTGCCTTCTCATAAAACCCCGATGTCCCCACGGAGACATTAAAGTGTCTTCACCATACTGTATTAACGCCCCGCTGTGTCCCTCTCACCCGTCTTTAAAATGGCTCCTTCATCCGGACAGACAGGTGTCCTTATAAAAAGGTCCCTGGGTCAAGACAAGAAGTGGAGTGTCAGCTGTAACATAAAGCAGTCTGGGAGCCTGTGCAGCGGCGCTGTCCGTGGTCCTGAAGTCAGCAGCCCCGGCCTGTGCAGCGGCGCTGTCCGTCCATGCTGCTGAAATCAGCTGTCTGCTCCAGATGGGAGCACCTGTTTTATCCCTCGGTGCATCCCGGGAGCGCTCTCTCACCCTGTGCCCAGGCCGTGCTGTCAGAGCTCATAGCCCGCTCCACACAGATTGAGTGTCATCTTGCTTCTCTGACAGTTCGTTTAGATAGCTCCTGGATGCTAATGCCACTGCTGTAATGCAATGCAATTGAATGCTGTAAATGTCATGACCCTGGCAAACAGTGGCTCCAGTTGATTTGCAATTATAGATGGGGACAAACACCATGGTACGCTGCGTTAAATGATGTCTCCATTGAGGAGTTTATTTAACCTGGTTCTACCAGATGTTTTGTTTCACATAACCATCTAGGAACTCGCTAGGGAACCCATTTAATAAAAAGGGGCTGCACTTAAAAAAACAAAACTGGCAGGTGATTGGAGGATCCATCACAGGCTCACTTTGCACTGTTGCCACACCTAAAGCCCGCCCCTAGCTGCCTCATGGGACGCTGATTTGGTGTGAACCACTGATGGTTCAAGATGGTGAACTCATGATGTAGCACAAAGCCACTTGGCCACCTTCCAAGGTTATAGTTTCTTTTTTCTTTTTTTTAAGATTGTTGTTTGGGCATTTTCGCCTTTATTTAGACAGGACAGTATAGGCAGACAGGAAAGGTGGGGAAAGAGAGAGGATGACATGCGGCAAAGGACCTCGGGTCGGATTCAAACCCGCGTCGGCCGCATGGAGGACCGAGACTCCGTCGTACGCGTGCTACCAGGTGAGCCACCAGGACGCACGCAAGGTTATCGTTTCTTAGCAGCGAGCTAACAGGGCTGGAAGTGGCTGCTGGGCGTTTTTACAGACACCAATTGAAAGGGAGAATTGTTGACCAGGACCTCCCAAGGTTTAACAGCTTAACAGCAGAGAGAAGGTGCAGGGTCTCCCACACAAACACCTACTAACTCAATAACTCTTTTACTTAGTGACATTAACATCCATGTGCACATAAGGACACTTACTACCCCCTCCAAACACGCACAACGGATTATAAAAAAAACACATGAATACAGATTAGACAAATATCGTAGCATCATTTCCAACCCCGTCTTGCCTCTCCTCTTCCTCGTCCCCTAGACGTGTGCATCTGTGTGTCGGAGGCGGAGCTGGGCCCGCCCGGGTGGCGGGAGCCTCTGGACTGCGTCCGTGCCTCGGAGCTGTGCAACCAGAACAGCCAGTGCAGCTCGCGCTACCGCATCATGCGCCAGTGCCTGTCCGGCGGGGACAAGGAGCGCAGCACCATGCTGGCTTCCAAGGAGTGCCAGGGGGCGCTGGAGGTGCTGCAGGACTCACCGCTCTACGACTGCCGCTGCAAGAGGGGCATGAAGAAGGAGCTGCAGTGTCTGCAGAACTACTGGAGTATTCACATGGGCCTGACAGAGGGTAAGCCCCGCCTTCACAGCTCAGCAACACTTGCTTCACCTCCATTTGCACTGGCTGCTTATGAGGTTGTGTGACTGGCTGGTTATGATATTGTGTGACTGGGCTGGTTGTGAGGTTGTGTGACTGGCTGGTTATCAGGTTGTGTGACTGGCTAGTTATCAGGTTGTGTGACTGGCTAGTTATCAGGTTGTGTGACTGGCTGGTTATGAGGTTGTATGACTGGCTGGTTATGAGGTTGTGTGACTGGCTGGTTATGAGGTTGTATGACTGGCTGGTTATCAGCTTGTGTGACTGGCTGGTTATGAGCTTGTGTGACTGGCTGGTTATGAGGTTGTGTGATTTGCACTGGCTGGTTATGAGGTTGTGTGATTTGCACTGGCTGGTTATGAGCTTGTGTGACTGGCTGGTTATGAGCTGGTCTGACTGGCTGGTTATGAGGTTGTGTGACTGGCTGGTTATGAGGTTGTGTGACTGGCTGGTTATGAGGTTGTATGACTGGCTGGTTATGAGGTTGTATGACTGGCTGGTTATGAGGTTGTGTGACTGGCTGGTTATGAGGTTGTGCGACTGGCTGGTTATGAGGTTGTGTGACTGGCTGGTTATGAGGTTGTATGACTGGCTGGTTATCAGCTTGTGTGACTGGCTGGTTATGAGCTTGTGTGACTGGCTGGTTATGAGGTTGTGTGATTTGCACTGGCTGGTTATGAGGTTGTGTGATTTGCACTGGCTGGTTATGAGCTTGTGTGACTGGCTGGTTATGAGCTGGTCTGACTGGCTGGTTATGAGGTTGTGTGACTGGCTGGTTATGAGGTTGTGTGACTGGCTGGTTATGAGGTTGTGTGACTGGCTGGTTATGAGGTTGTGTGACTGGCTGGTTATGAGGTTGTGTGACTGGCTGGTTATGAGGTTGTGTGACTGGCTGGTTATGAGGTTGTGTGACTGGCTGGTTATGAGGTTGTGTGACTGGCTGGTTATGAGCTTGTGTGACTGGCTGGTTATGAGGTTGTGTGACTGGCTGGTTATGAGGTTGTGTGACTGGCTGGTTATGAGGTTGTGTGACTGGCTGGTTATGAGGTTGTGTGACTGGCTGGTTATGAGGTTGTGTGACTGGCTGGTTATGAGCTTGTGTGACTGGCTGGTTATGAGCTTGTGTGACTGGCTGGTTATGAGCTTGTGTGACTGGCTGGTTATGAGCTTGTGTGACTGGCTGGTTATGAGCTGGTCTGACTGGCTGGTTATGAGCTTGTGTGACTGGCTGGTTATGAGGTTGTGTGACGTTGCTGATAGATGAAAAGGAGCAATTGTTTTCTTTCTTGTGGAAGCTTGACATAATGCCGGGGTTAAAAGAAGCTGGACCATGCAGGGGCAGACGTAGTTATTTGAGGGCCCGAGGCAAAGGCAAGCATGGATCCCAACTCGCCCCCTCATATCCTCTCTAATACATTTGGGTAGTTACCAGCTGTGACAGTTGGATGGTATTATTTTCACCTTATGAGTCTGTGGGCTCTATCGTCGCAAAGGCGGTAATTCTGCGTTAGCGTTAGCGCTGGAATAGCGTAGCGCAAAGCCCTAATTGTGGGGGTGTCGGCCCGCTGCGCTTCGCGTCATCTCGTGCAAACCTCCATATAGGTGTATTTATGCCCAAAACAGTATTCACAAGTGTGAGATCATGACATGTCCACTCCCCTTATAAGCCACAGCGTCACGTCTGTGACAGCAGCTTCTTTCTTGCTGAGTGCCGTGGGCAAGCAGGGACAGAGTGAGAGAGAGAGAGAAAGAGAGAGATGGGGACAGCGGGAGAGAGAGAGAGAGAGAGAGAGAGAGGGGGGGGCTACGGCGTGTGTAATTACGCAGCGTACTGAGAGCCGCGCTGAGTGATGCCGCAGACTAGTCATGGTGGTCATAGACATTCTATAACCTGACAGACTAGTCATGGTGGTCATTTTGATTCAATAGTAAATGGACTAATAGACCTTATTCGATTGACGTCACTCACGTACGGGCACGCCCACCGCCGCCATGTTCTCGACATAGCGCTGCAGGTCTTAAGTGACAACCTATGTGAGAGCAGCGTTTATAGGAAGCTAGCCGCTGTTAGCGTTACCTGTATCGTTCCTGTTGTGTTCGGATGGTGACCTGCGTTAGGCATGGCTGTAGTAATGACAGCAATAAAGTCCCGGTGGTTTGTTTCTATCTCTACCGTCCACAGACGTGAAGGGAGCGAGACTGAGGATACGTCAGCAGCACAGGAGATGTGTGGATAGTTAGGAGAGACAGGTGAAACTTTCTGACAGCTCCTCACAGCAAAGTCTGTTCACCTCG
>NC_139629.1:22792218-22822218 GCF_964638095.1 Poromitra crassiceps | reverse complement strand
GCAGCCTACATAGAGACAGACGAGACAGGGAAGTGAAGGTAACAACCTACATAGAGACAGACGAGACAGGGAAGTGAAGGTAGCAGCCTACATAGAGACAGACGAGACAGGGAAGTGAAGGTAACAACCTACATAGAGACAGACGAGACAGGGAAGTGAAGGTAGCAGCCTACATAGAGACAGACGAGACAGGGAAGTGAAGGTAGGAGCCTACATAGAGACAGACGAGACAGGGAAGTGAAGGTAACAACCTACATAGAGACAGACGAGACAGGGAAGTGAAGGTAACAACCTACATAGAGACAGACGAGACAGGGAAGTGAAGGTAACACCCTACATAGAGACAGACGAGACAGGGAAGTGAAGGTAACAACCTACATAGAGACAGATGAGACAGGGAAGTGAAGGTAATAACCTACATAGAGACAGACAAGACAGGGAAGTGAAGGTAGCAGCCTACATAGAGACAGACGAGACAGGGAAGTGAAGGTAGCAGCCTACATAGAGACAGACGAGACAGGGAAGTGAAGGTAACAACCTACATAGAGACAGACGAGACAGGGAAGTGAAGGTAGCAGCCTACATAGAGACAGACGAAAGCAGCCTACATAGAGACAGACGAGACAGGGAAGTGAAGGTAACAACCTACATAGAGGCAGACGAGACAGGGAAGTGAAGGTAACAACCTACATAGCCTGACACACATCCTTAGTTCTGTTGACCATCTCTTCCCTTTTAATTGAATTGTTTCTTATTGCCACCCAACACACACACACACACACACACACACACACACACACACACACACACACACACACACACACACACACACACACACACACACACACACACACACACACTACATCTATATCTATATCTGTCTATCTTCTATCTATGAATTTGGCAATGTGGGCTCTGTTCTCTGTCTGTTCTCTGTTTCAATCTTTGTGCCGGCCACAGCTATGCTGTTTCACATGCGATCGGGCTGAAACTTTCAGGGGGTGTAAAGAGCACCCGTGCGGGTGACCTGACGGAGCTAGATTGTTTAATTAGGGCAGATTAATTGCCCTAATTACCCTAAGGCTGATTGCCCTAAGGCTGAGGCTATAGTTCAGTGATGATGTCATCAGTGATGTCATCAGTGATGATGTCATCAGTGATGTAATCAGTCGAGGCTAAGTGATGGGAGTATAAGGTAGAAGGAACTGGTCTTACACTGGTCTTAAGCTAAGTTGGTCGTAACTTTACGACCTAACAGCTACGCCGGTTGCACCAAGACGGCTTAAGCCTTATTTTCACTAAGACCAGGCGTAACTCCTACGCCTCGTCAGGAGGAGGCGTAGAGCCTGCCTGTAACAGAGATCTCCGCGGAGACCTTTTTGACCGTCATCGTCGTAACACCGCCAGTTCGCCGTCTTTGAAAGCACGACGTTAGATTATAACTAACTAGTTAACCTAACCCGCCTTCCAAAATGTTGCCGTTAGTTTTTTAGAAGTTAATACATAGAATTGGGAACGTTACATTCAATTCCATTCAGACTGACTCTGTCTGCTCAATAGCCGCCATTTTTCCCCCGGAGCGAGGGAGGATGGGAGGAGGGAGGGTGTTTTACAGTAGTGGCTGAGAGAGCGTAGTGGCACAGTGCTCCAAGCAGGTCGCGAGGCACATTTTTGGCAACATCATCCAATCAGGGTGCATTCCCTGGCAATTCACATGGACGCGCATTGCTACGACCAGCATAGTTAAGACCAGACATAAGCCGTGTTGGTGCAACAGACGTAAGTCCATGGTCTTAACTAAGACCGACGTAGGAGTTACGACCAGGCATAGTTAAGACCAGTTGGTGCAACCGGCCCCTGAGCTGTGCGGGTGACCTGACGGAGCCAGATTTTTAAATTAGGCGATTGCCCTTAATTGTCATAAGTGATGTCATCCGTGATGATGTCATCAGTGATGTCATAAGAGTAAGTGGGGCAGGTGAGACCGTGCAGCGGGCGAGCAGCTGCAGGGCGGGCGAGCCTAGGAATCGAGTGCACATAGCACGCCAGATGCCTAGTAACTAGAAGTGCAATGTAGACTTGACTATGGAAGGACTGTTCAAACCATGCCCTCTTTGAACTCTACTACTCTTTCTTTGTACTACAAACTCCATTCAAATCTTAAACAGGTCAACACTTTTAGTACTTTATTAGTCTTATTCGGCTTTTTGATACCTTTTGTGCTTTTTGAGAAATTGCCGTTTACGTTTTTAAACTTTTCTTCTTCAACTTTTATAATGGGATCCTATGGAGCCAGCCTTGAGTGCGTGATGTCACGATTCACAATACCAGACTTTACAGGCTGCACTTTTTAATAAATTCACACATTTTAAAACTGTGACAGTTCACACAACTTTAACCCTACATACAGATGTTATATCAAACCCTTCAGCTATCTGCTTGGTGTGATCCACTCTATTTTACAGTTGCACCCTCAAGATGGTCCTCAAGATGGTGCTGCAACAGCTGCGTGATGCCAACTGAAATATTGGATAAAGCTTGTTCACCGTCAGACTTCAGATTAGACTGTGGGATGACCAAGAGAAAAGAGAGCTGTCTGATGATCTATCCAGCTGTCCCAGAACCTTTTAAAAGCAATCCAAAGTTGCACTGCTACAGTAGGGCCTTGTCTCTTCCATTCAGGAGATCTGACTGAGGTACTACTGGGTAGTTCTGTCATACAGGGAGTTACAATTCAAGGCTGGGATGATTAAAAGATGAAAGCACAACTGTCTCAGCTCTTCAACAACAACAACAACAACAATCATAATTTAAATGTGTTTTTTCCACACGCCAGCTGCTAAACGCTAATCAGTGATGTGTTATTAAGAGATGAAAAGTAACTTCTCCAAATCCTTGGACAGGAATGTAATTTAGAGATCAGTCCAATCTAAGGCGAAGCTAGTTTCTTGAGGAGAACATTCTTAAAGCAGGCGTCCATGCTGGCATGCTGCCAGGAGAAGGATGAATTAAGGATTGCTACAACAAACCATTTCAAAAGCTCCTTTTACCGATTCTCTTTGATATGGTCAGATACAAACTGTGCTCTTGCATTTTGAACTTGTATGAATTATGAGTCATACAAGGTGAAGTCAAACACATATCTGCAGTTAACAAGGTGAAGGCAAACACATATCTGCAGTTAACAAGGTGAAGGCAGAGCTGAGAGGTCTTTCACATGTGCATATCTGCAGTTAACCAGAGCAAAGAGGATTTGTTGGCTTTGGAGCTTAAAAGGCATAAGGGAATCCAGAATGGAAGTGTTTTGGCCTCTTTATTCAAATGGCAACGCATTTTGCAATATGCAATTCAATGTGCAATTTTAAAATGCATTTGGCAATTCCAAAGCAAAATGGCACAATGCCATCCTCAATTCAAATGAAAGCTCAATCAATTGCATTTCATATCGCTGTGGATTTTCCTCTTCTTTATTCAAATGGCATTGCATTTTGACATTGGCATTTCAATGCGCCAGTGACAACCTTTCTTTCAAGCCGGGTGGGTGACTGATTTCAGAAGGATCTGATGCCTGGAGCTCATTCGCCGGCCAAAATGATTGAGAAGTTCCTCTGGCGTCATGGAGTCCGTGTTCTGTAGACGAGTGAGGCGGGCCGAAGAAACAGCGTGCCGGTCTGTCGTAGGGATGCACGATATACCGGTACCACAATGGTACCGCGCTACCCTGTCGTTAAAAACGGTACTATACCTAGGGCTGGGTATCGTTCAAAATTTTTCGATATCGATACCGTTTCGATACTTGGATTTCGATACCGGTTCCTGAACGATACTTTTTTCGATACCAATTTTTAGAAAAATCCATTTGAACAAAAATAAAACTGCATTACACATTGAAATTATTTTACAAATCTTTAGTTTTCCCCCCATCTTAAGTTTTACAGCAGAAAAAAATAAAACCTACTGTATTTAACATAACTTTAAGTTGTCTCTAAACTTATTGCCGTCCCTACAAAAAATATTGGAGTACTACAAAGGAAAGAAATGTAAAACAAATAAATCAGTGGAATAGTTTTCAGTGCAAAACAGAGAGTTGCAAATCAGTGTTTAATGCTCACTGATGCAACAGAACTCTATTCTTGTCCAAACTGATGAGATGGATCCACTTCATGCATGGAAGAATAGTTGAGCATTGACTAGCCTATCAATATAGCCTTATATGCCACAAAGTGAATCCCATTTATATTCAACAAACTATCATGACATCAGCGTTTGTTAACGAGTTGCTAAAAATACATAATGGGTGATAACTGCCCGCTTGCACATAACGTTAACGCTAATTAATGAAACATCTAACGCTAGCGTTGCAGATCAGTGTTTAATGCTCACTGCTGCAACAGAACGTCATTCTTGTCCAATCTGACGAGACAGCTCCACTTCATGCATTCACTTACTAGCCTATCAATATAAATGAATCGCATTTACATTCAACAAACTATCATGACATCAGCGTTTGTTAACGAGTTGCTAAAAATACACAATGCCCGCTTGCGCATAACGTTACGGCGGCAATGAATTAAACGATCTAATGCTAGCGACAACTCACAGCCAGATGCATGGATTTGTCAGACTGAGGGATCTGATAACCACTAACATCAACAACAATTTGCGGTAAGCTGACCCACCTCGCGATTATTTCTCTTGTCTGTGGAAACCAGTCCTTGTTGTTTCTGTTTCTTTCCCTGCCTTTCATCATCTTCGCCATATGGTACTCTAGGATAGGAGTAGCTTGAGTGGCTAACTTCTTGTATACTATATCCGCACCGCACGCCTGGCTCACAGTCACAACAAACACACCGGCTAAAGTGGGCGTAACGTTTCTTGCATGCCTCTACATGACAGCCAATCACCAGCCGTATTAGAGTGCGGTGTGCAAGCATGTCGCATGCTTATAGGCTCAATGACGCTGTTTTGTTTTGGTATCGAAAATTGGTATTGTTTGACCAGTGGTGGAAGAAGTACTGAAAGTTTGTACTCAAGTAGAAGTACTGTTACCTTACTGAAATATTACTCAATTACAAGTAAAAGTACTGGTGTTAAAAATATACTTAAGTAAAAGTAAAAAGTACTCTTCTAAAAAACTACTGAGTATTAGTTATTTTTTTAACCATCGATTTTTAATAGCAGGCTGTCACAGGCATTCACTTGAAACGGGAGATCCATGTAAAAAATACATTATACACTTTCAACAAAGCATATTTCTCTAATAAATGATATGAATGAAAGATCAATCGCTTCTTAGTATCAACAGGGAGCAAAACCCTAAATAACTGAAAACTGGTGGGTGGGAGGGGTCTGTCAGTCACACCTGCTTTGCTCGTCCCCCAGATGTTATTCATTTTTAATAATACTGGTAAGCATTTGACTCTTAAAGAGGACAGGAAACATTTGATCATATGAATCTAGTTAATTTGCATGTCACCTCAGAGAAGACAGGAGTCACAGGACACTGCTTTCAAGTCTGAAATCTACCTAGATTTGCTAGAAGGATGAACATTTCACCTTTTCTTTTACAGAACTGTTTTTTTATTGCTTAACTGTGAGTCTGTGACTGTTTTATTTCTGAACAGAAGGATTAGCCTCGCCTCCAATAAACAAAAACTGCTGATGCTGTTGCTGTGCATTTATTTGAAAAGGAATAGGGCCCACATGACATGCAAGTAAAATAATAATAGCAGCACAGACATCAGCACTCAGCAACACTTTTTCCAACAATAAAGAAAATAAATGTTATTCATATACCGAGTAACTGTTCTCCTTACACCACTATGATTTGTTTCCAGACTTTTCAAGATGTGCTCTGTACTGATACTGAATCAGTGGAAACAACTATTATGAAATTAATGGTTGTATTTTCATTTAAATATTTGCTTTGATTGAAACAAAAATCTTGTCATTAGTATTTTTTATAGCCTATACCAAGCTGTTAGGCGTTAAACAGGTCATAATTCCCTCTCTCAATTTTATATTGCTGTGAAAACACATTTATTGTGCACTGCAAACTATTTGGGCTTATTTTTATTGGTTTTATTTACGGAATACACATTGAATATCCACACTGGGTAGACTAGCCTCTATACCTAATATATACAATCAATGCTCTATACCCACGGTCACCTATTAGGCTACATTGTCGCCTGCCCTCCTAATATGGTCGGACAACGGTACATGTCATGATGTGTCACAGAGCAGGGAACAGAACACAAGGAACTTTCATCACTGCCTGAGACTGCATATTTTGGGATTATTTTATCAAGTGGATTATGTCAACGAACGGGACTTGCGTGGCGTCCGTGGACAATGCATACCTTGGGTGGCATTTGGCTTCAGGTTTGTCTTTCACTTTGGTGAAGGGTTCAGCATCATGTCGCTTCCTCCTGAGTCCTGTGTCGACTGGTCTGTCACGCAAGTTCGCAACCAAATTAAATTAATTATCAAATGAGCAGTGAACAGGGGGCGTGTCGCGTCACACGTGATGCACGTGATTCCATCCTTAATCGAATTAAAAGTGTTATTTAGACAGTCACTCACGTCTGCACACAGGCTTGAGTCAGTGACAGAGACAGGGCACTTGACAGCGAATTCAGCGGACAGATCAGAGGGGAAAGACTGGCGGGGGGGGGGGGGGGGATTAATGGACCAAACGGCCGCTGCTCGATAACAGTATCGATAAGCTCGGACCTTATTGATTTTAGGGTTTCGGGTCGAGTCCCATCCCTACCTACGAGCGGCTTGAAATCCCCGTCTCTGCCGGTCATGCCGGAAAACAACATCTAACCTGTGGGCGTGTCCCCCCCCCATTTCATGGTTTTCATTGCCCCGTTTGCGATCACTTGATAGTTTATTGGCTGCGTAAAATGCAGATCAAAGGTTTGGATGTTTGGATTGAATTAATTAAAATTGTACTCAGTACTCAGTATGATTTAAAAAGTAACGAAGTAGATTACATGGTGTAATCCATACTTAAGTAAGAGTAAAATTACAGACTTGAAAAAATTACTTTTAAAAGTACAAGTACCCAAAAAAAGTACTTAAAATTACAGTAACGTGAGTAGTTGTAATTCGTTCCTTCCACCCCTGCGTTTGACAAGGGAGGCTTCGATACCCCTTAGTATCGATGCTTTCATTTCGGTGCCAAGTAAGTATCGAAACTCGATACCCAGCCCTAACTATACCACGTTAATTTAGTACCGATACTTTTTAAAATGTCATGAGTTGCGTCAGTGTGCGACTGGCGCTGTTGGCGCCGGACTGATCCCTGCTCCGCCGCGTGGGAAGAGAGCAGAGAACCAGAGGATGACTGTGATCGCCGTTCTGGCTGGTTTCTCTTGTGGGAGGAGGACAGAGAGCAATCAGCCGTCAGGGTGACACGAATAGGCGCTTTATGGAAGAAGTCATTTGTTTTACTACAAACAAAATCATCACTCACATAAGACACAATGGGAACATATCCAGGAACATTGTGGGGGACGCGCCGACAACACCAGTAACACGGCTGAGGCTGAACAGAAGCCTTGTAAGCGCCATACATCCAAGCCATACATGCAGACATATTGTGACCTCTAGGATCATCACAGCCTTGTGAAACTTTACAACCACAGCCTAGAGCATTCAGACCATGTATGGCTTCAGATTGACAATAAAGGGGTTTCTGACACATTTCCAGAACAGAAGTGCTCGCCACCCAATTCTTACAGAAATCTCCGAATGTCAAACGTTTTTGATACAAATCACAGCATAACTTTTTCTATGGTGTTCTTCAAGGTCTTTGTGTCTTAATGTGGCATACTGTAGGACAGGGCTATTCAACTAAATTGTTCAGGGGGCCACATTGTCAGAAACCTAAGGGACCGGGGGCCGGACCGTTCCCCGAGACATTATATGTACACTTGACACAATGCGCCACCACGAAGAAAATGTTATGTTTTTTGGACTTTTATCCATATTTAGAAGAATATTTAATTTTAAATTAACATTATGATTATACTGTTGTGATGTCATTATTCAGTATCTTCTCCTTTTCTATTATTAGTATTAGTATTAGTATTAAATACTGAGTATCTCATGAAAAACTATTAATATTGCATCTTTTGTGTTTAGCTCCGTCTCACAGCATTGTAACATTGTAGTGCAGCAAGAAAGGAAAGCTACTGTAAACATTTGAACCATATTTCTTGTTTAGAACCTATAGCTAGCAACATCACACATCTCCTGAAACACCATTTAGAATGCATCTTTCTTGATTAGCTACATCACAGCGCCATCTCCTGAAAAACATTAATATTGCACCTTTCTTGTGGCTACATCACAGCATCTCCTGAAAAACATTTATAGTGGATCTGACTTGTTTAGTTCACTTTAGATTCACATCACATCTGAAAAACAACCAGTCGAGTTTAATAAGTAAATGAGGTTTAATTGTAATTGTTTTTTTTGTTTTTTTTGGGAACTCATTCGCGGGCCGGTCGGACTTGATTGGCGGGCCGGATTCGGCCCGCGGGCCGCCAGTTGAATAGCCCTGCTGTAGGATATCAGTCAGCAACAGTTACCATGGTCAAAACACATGAAACCGGAATTGTCCCCTATTTTTTTATTTCATAGATAATAATATTGTCTCTTTTAATGATACTAGGAATCTCGCCCGCGAGGCTCACCCGCTCTGCGGGCTTGCTTGCTCGCCCGCTTCCCGGCCTCGCCCGTCCTGCAGCTCGCTGAGCTGCCCCTGCAGCTCGCCAAGCTGGCCCTGCAGCTCGCATTCGCAGCTCGGCCGCTGCGCGGCCTTGCCCGCAACTCGGCTGCTATGTGGCCAATGAGACCAGCATCACTGATGATGTCAGATTTATGACATCACTGATGATGTCATCAGTGGGATTTATGACATCACTGATGATGTCACAGTGGGGTTTATGACATCACTGATGATGTCACAGTGGGATTTATGACATCATGGATGATGTCATAGTGGGATTTATGACATCATAGTGGGACAATCACAGTGGGACAGAGAAAAAACAAACAGAGCCCCAGCTCCCATTTATATACTGATATTGAGTGCCGAACTGGAAATGTCCCAGATTTTCTGACTGCACTGTGCTGATGAAACAATAGCGTGTTTATTATGTATACCAGAGGGGTCAAATAATTGAGGGCAACAAGGAAGTCTCAGTAGAGATCAAAGAGTGATGGTCAGAGAAGGGGATCAAAAGTCTGATGGACGCAGAAGCAATCTCAGGATGACGAGCGGAGAGAAGAAAATAGGGGGCAACAGGAAGGAACAGATCAGATCAGAAAGATATGGGTGAGAGAGGCTACAGAAGAGAGAACCTCAATTTGTGTGTTTTCAGAGGTGCTCACTGAGGGCAGAAACAGACAGGATAATTTCTTGGGCAGAGATTACACCAGTGTCTTTCAGTCAAATACTCCATTTGACGATTCCTTGTTCTATTGGCTGCGGCATCTCACCTGCTGGCTAATGAGAGCGTTCTTATGGTATAGAATTAAATGTATTCTATAGCATTAAATGTGTATGGCTGTATTGAACACACCATATAAGGGCATGGAGATTGGATGCTTGATGGTCTCACGTGATGTTTGCTGCTATATTGTCATTTTGAGAGAGTGTGTGTGTGTGTGTGTGTGTGTGTGTGTGTGTGAGAGAGAGAGAGAGAGAGTGTGTGTGTGTGTGTGTGTGTGAGTGAGAGACTGTGTGTGTGTGTGTGTGTGTGTGTGTGTGTGTGTGTGTGTGTGTGTGAGAGAGAGAGAGAGAGAGAGAGAGTGTGTGTGTGTGTGTGTGTGTGTGTGTGTGTGAGTGAGAGAGTGTGTGTGTGTGTGTGTGTGTGTGTGTGTGTGTGTGTGTGTGTGTGTGTGTGTGTGTGTGTGTGTGTGTGTGTGTGTGTGTGAGAGAGAGAGAGAGAGAGAGAGAGATAAACAATGGAGAGATGCAGTGTGAAAATAGAGAGTATATAGATCGTTCCCATTTAAGGGGAATAGAAGAGAGAAATAGGGCAGAGCAGACACACAGAGTGGAATCTTGTGTTTTTGTCTCAGCTTGCTCAGCACTTTGTGTGGGGCTCTATAGCAGCACTTGGTGAGCTATGTTGGTTGTTACCTTTCTTAAAAAAAAAAAAAAAATCAACAAATGCTAAAAGTCTTATAATAGCTGTGACTGTGTTGCACAGTTGGTTTCACTTGTTGACAAAATGTGTTATTGTAAGTCACTTTGGACAAAAGCGCCTGCTACAGTAAGTAACACTATGTGATGTAAAGTAAGAAGAAGAGGTTTCACTTTGAAAAACATTTGACAACCTATTGAATGTGCTTATGTGTTTATATTGTGCAGGTAGAGCCACAGGTAGATGCTCAGTCATCACTCATGTGTTTATATTGTGCAGGTAGAGCCACAGGTAGATGCGCTCAGTCATCACTCATGTGTTTATATTGTGCAGGTAGAGCCACAGGTAGATGCTCAGTCATCACTCATGTGTTTATATTGTGCAGGTAGAGCCACAGGTAGATGCTCAGTCATCACTCATGTGTTTATATTGTGCAGGTAGAGCCACAGGTAGATGCTCAGTCATCACTCATGTGTTTATATTGTGCAGGTAGAGCCACAGGTAGATGCTCAGTCATCACTCATGTGTTTATATTGTGCAGGTAGAGCCACAGGTAGATGCTCAGTCATCACTCATGTGTTTATATTGTGCAGGTAGAGCCACAGGTAGATGCTCAGTCATCACTCATGTGTTTATATTGTGCAGGTAGAGCCACAGGTAGATGCTCAGTCATCACTCATGTGTTTATATTGTGCAGGTAGAGCCACAGGTAGATGCTCAGTCATCACTCATGTGTTTATATTGTGCAGGTAGAGCCACAGGTAGATGCTCAGTCATCACTCATGTGTTTATATTGTGCAGGTAGAGCCACAGGTAGATGCTCAGTCATCACTCATGTGTTTATATTGTGCAGGTAGAGCCACAGGTAGATGCTCAGTCATCACTCATGTGTTTATATTGTGCAGGTAGAGCCACAGGTAGATGCTCAGTCATCACTCATGTGTTTATATTGTGCAGGTAGAGCCACAGGTAGATGCTCAGTCATCACTCATGTGTTTATATTGTGCAGGTAGAGCCACAGGTAGATGCTCAGTCATCACTCATGTGTTTATATTGTGCAGGTAGAGCCACAGGTAGATGCTCAGTCATCACTCATGTGTTTATATTGTGCAGGTAGAGCCACAGGTAGATGCTCAGTCATCACTCATGTGTTTATATTGTGCAGGTAGAGCCACAGGTAGATGCTCAGTCATCACTCATGTGTTTATATTGTGCAGGTAGAGCCACAGGTAGATGCTCAGTCATCACTCATGTGTTTATATTGTGCAGGTAGAGCCACAGGTAGATGCTCAGTCATCACTCATGTGTTTATATTGTGCAGGTAGAGCCACAGGTAGATGCTCAGTCATCACTCATGTGTTTATATTGTGCAGGTAGAGCCACAGGTAGATGCTCAGTCATCACTCATGTGTTTATATTGTGCAGGTAGAGCCACAGGTAGATGCTCAGTCATCACTCATGTGTTTATATTGTGCAGGTAGAGCCACAGGTAGATGCTCAGTCATCACTCATGTGTTTATATTGTGCAGGTAGAGCCACAGGTAGATGCTCAGTCATCACTCATGTGTTTATATTGTGCAGGTAGAGCCACAGGTAGATGCTCAGTCATCACTCATGTGTTTATATTGTGCAGGTAGAGCCACAGGTAGATGCTCAGTCATCACTCATGTGTTTATATTGTGCAGGTAGAGCCACAGGTAGATGCTCAGTCATCACTCATGTGTTTATATTGTGCAGGTAGAGCCACAGGTAGATGCTCAGTCATCACTCATGGCGGACCTGCTGTTGTGTTACTCGGTGCTCAATGGAGTACCGCAGGGATGATATCTTTTTGTAGGCTTAAAGGGACAGCTCACCCTAAAATCCAAAATACATATTTTTCCTCTCACCCGTGGTGCTATTTATTTTATTTTGTATTATGTGGTGCAAGTTGATTGACACGGAAAAAGTAAATGATGACACATTACAACACAAATTTAGTCGTGTGCTAATTCACAAAGAGGGACTTTTATAATGTGGACAATTACATAACATGCTCAGATATGAGGCACTTATATACATGTGTCTGCTGTTAAAATAGGGGAGGGAGGCATACTAAAACTTTTGACTGAAATTAGAGTTAGAGGGAGGGAGAAGTTGATTTCGCGTAACTTATAAAGAACCTTGATAAAAACACAGTTTCGATTTTTTACTTCAAGTAAAAGTCATACTTCAATAAATTCCTTGAGATGTAGAATTTTGAACAGGTTTCGACAATAAAAAAACGAAATGAAAAACGTTTGCCGTGCACATCAAAGGATGACATTTTTCTCACAAATCTAAACCCTTTGTGTGGCTGTGTGACAACATAAACCACATCATTAATTAGAAAGGAGTTCTGTTGGACTGAATCAAAAGGGTGGATGTGTCTTCAGGGAGGACATGGAGGCTTTGGAGTAATCCACACAGGGATGTGAGCTGTCCCTTCAGGGAGTTCTATATAAGAGGGCAGGCTGCAGGCAGTATAGCGTTAGTGACGGTGAGCTCTCTGCACGCCTAGATGCTTTCTTAAAGTCGAGGTGAACCCGTTCGTCACGTGCATCTGAGTCCGTTTCAGACTGAATACAAATTGAGAGGCGGACCATATACGTGTCGATTATTTGATTTGACAATTCTGAGGACCGGCTTTGGCATTGGCCAATCCTGGCGTGTTCCACGTGGGATTCAGCGTGTTGTCGTGCTACGCGAGTGGGATCCGTGGAGTACCAGGCAGCCACCGGCTCCGTGCGGAATGAGCAGACAATCCGATGCATGGGTGCTGCCCGCCCGCCTGGAATCTCCGAGAGACGACCCCTGACAGCCAGGGAGGCTGTCAGGGTCGGAGGCGCGCGCCATTATCGTTATAAATGTAAATAATATTCCTGGAATGCGTGTTTTAACGAGCCAGTTACATTTCTTTGCATTCTTACAAATTACCATTTGATTTAGTTTGCATAATTGCTCTAGTTAGTAGTTAGTTTATGGGTTAGAAACTCTGCCAGATGACGCATGCACTAGGCGCCATTTCTCCCTTCATTTGGAAGAGAAAATGATCCTGAAATGAAGATTTGATTGACAGCTGCATGTTGTGAAATGATTGGTTGAAATGGGGTAGAAATTTGATAGTACTAGGTGACGTCAGCAAACTGTAAATTACTGTTATCAATGAAATCTTGAAAAATGTGATTTGTTTTGCTTACATTATTAAATAGGTGCACTGCATATCAGGGGCGTATCTACGGGTGGGCCTGGGTAGGCACAGGCCCACCCACTTCTTGCCCTGGCCCACCCAAAAAAAATAAAATAAAAAAAAATAATAATTAATTGGTTGTTTTCTAGAGGCAAACTTGCTGCTGCATTGCTAGCCAATGGTTTTGTTACTTTTGTAAAAACGCAGGGCACATCATCTCCAGAGTCTAATGCATGACAACTTCATGACATCTAGGAATTTTGTTCTCTCTGTGGATAAATAAACCAGAGGGCGTCTTGTTCAAACTTGAAGCAGCCTCAGTGTTGTTATTTTTTAAACTCAGAGCAGTATATGGATCAGTGGTTCTAATTTCTGTATAAAGTAACAGTATACACACAAGTATAAGCATTCATGTATGCAACATTTGGCACCTATATGTAACCTTTTAAGGTTGAGATAATTGTATTATCATTATATGGTCCAAATATTTCAGTAAAGCACTTGAAACACTTGAAATATTCTTGCTTGGGTGGTATCATTCTACTTGAAATGATGGTCAAATGCATTATTTTTAGTAAAATAACACGCCTTCGGCCGGGCATCTGCACCCCTTCCTATCCAGGCCCACCCAATTTGATCCAGGCCCACCTATAATTCAATTTCTGCATACGCCCCTGCTGCATATGCAGGTATTTGAACTAAAAGAAAAGAAAGTCATTTTTCAGCTCGACTTTAACCTCTGCTCTGTGCTCCTGGTGGGACTGAAGCAGACAGAGACGCCTGCCAGCCAAACGGCTCCCATTCCTGCTGCTACTGCTGCCGCCTAGGATGTGCAAAAGTGCAATGTCCAGCATAGGGCTCAACAGTCATGGGACGTTTGCTTGCTTGCCCCCAAAAGTGAGTTCCCCATTCATTTTCTCCATAGACATTTTGACCGAGTTTTAAGGCTTGAACCAAGCCAACCATTCTTCCAGAGAATCATGAGTGACCATAAAACATTTCACTTTCAGGTAAAACAAAAAATAAATGCAGGGAAAAAAGATCTAAAATGAGATTATAATTGTTTTGCTGAAAGTTATTTTTATGGTCACTTCCTTATATATCCTTATGTAATCTTATATAAAGGGTTTTTCAAAAATATCTATGGAGAAAATGAATGGAGAATTCACTTCTGGGGCAACAAATGTCACATGACGGTTGAGTTCTATAGAGTAGGACCACGGAAAGAGTATAGGGTATAGAAGACTTTCAGGTGATGTAACACACTCTCTGGCGGCCATTAGTGGAGGTTGTCAACATTACCTCTAAACAGTTGATTGCATTTCTACATATACAGCTTAGCTGTCTCAGAAGACAATGTTCATTTCTGTGCAGTTTTTTGTCAGGGGAACTGATCATTTCAGCACTGAGAAATTTGACTGATTTTGTTTTTAGATAATGTCTTCTTGTTAACTACTGTAGCTATGTGACCATCTGTGTCTGTAAGCACGCCTGATTTGCAAACCTATCCAAAAGAAGCTAGCATAATGGCTAGTAGTCTCATGTTCAGATCAAAGGACAAATCCACACTGTAAGGCCTTGGCCACACTGATCCGTCAGAAAATGGACAGAATTATTGAACGGACAGATGTCTGTCCGATGCATGAGAACTGAGTCTACGTCAAACCCCTCGCCAAAAGCGCCGGGGCTGCTCCGCGGCCGGCGAGCCTGCTTGCGCAGCCTGCGTGCAGCTCCTTGGAAATGTGACTCAATGCAAATGATATGAACAGCGCGAGTATAATATAATGTAGATCATGTGTAGATAACCGGAGAGAAGTATATGCACTACATTCTCCCCTTGGACTAACTTCTAGTCACTGAAATCCTAGTGAAATCACACAATTTTACTCATTTTGCTGGGGAATCCCTTATAGCCTCCTTCACCGCCTCGGCCGCCATCTTCTTTGAAAAGTTGAAACAAATCTCGGAACGCCTCCTCTCGAGACCTCGACTCTGATTGGCTAAACGGACAGTGACTATCCGACCATCCGACCATCCGATACGTCCATCCAGAAAAAGTTCATCCCTCTTCAACTTTCTGTCCATCTTCAGTATGCAAATTTTATGGATACGTACGCTTCTGAGTACTCCACGGACAGTCGGACAGCTGACATTGAAAATGAATGGAAGTGAACAGAGAAATGAACGCACACGGACAGACACCACCAGTAGCGGAGCGTACACCGGGGCAGAGGGTGCGCCCGCCCCGGGCCCACTCCCATCCAAATAAAAAAAAAAAAAAAATTATGCCAGGCCAGGCCAGGCCTGAGTGTGAGAGCAATTCAATCAATAGACAATAACATTGGTGTGTTTAAAATGAGATATTCCACTAAATATGGCTAAAACAGATTCAAACATGCAAAAAAGGCAAATTTTTCTTCGCCGCCGGCCTTAATTGGGGAAAAAAAAAAAAAAAAAGGGGGATGGGGGGATGGGGGGCCCCCTAAGAGCTTCGCCCCCCGTGGGCTGATAGGGTCGCTCCGCCCCTGGACACCACGGATCAGTGTGGCCAAGGCCTAAGACTGTGAAAGAGGCTGTGTTGCTTTGTGAGATGCAGCTTTTCTCTATACATTGTTGCTGGAGCACATGTAAGTTAACGCACACAGTGAAACACTCTTTCTCCGGTGGGATCTTTGTAGCTGTAGCTTTGTAGCTGTAGCTCTGCGTTGCCGAGTACGTGTGAGGAAATATTGCAGAAGCAATAACAACCCCCCCCCCCCCCCCCCTCTGCTCAGCCGTGCGTCACCCTTCGGCCAAACCAGGCGGAGCTTTTCATGTCATGTCTAGAAGGGTAAAACTGGCAAATAGCTGAACCTGATTCCACGGGCGTGGTCCAGACTTCGTGTTTAGAAGGGGATGGGGGGGGGGGGGGATCTGGTAAAAATAATAATAAACGAAATAAAAAAAGTAATTGAACACGTTGGTCTGTGCAGGATCTGTGTTTGTTGGTGTACAACAGAATTGAAGAGGGAAGAAATCCATTGGAGAGAAGGCAAAGATAACAATTTACCAGCATGCACCACAGTCACAACATGTATAGACCAGAACTGCGCCGCGTCTTCAAGCGTCCAGCGCCAAGGCCGCGCCCCTTCTTAGGGGAAACCCACCATAGTAAAAGACGGTACAAGAAGCCGAAACCACTTCAAACAAACTATTTAAAACGGTTTAATTTGATAGAGATATATGCCGAAGAGTTGCTGTGTTGTTATAGTTTCACTAACAATAAAAAAACAAAAAACTGGTCTGCGATAAGAGTAGGGGATGCATGTACCCTGGTGGAAACTGGATACAGCGTTCATATAAGGCAAGTACCTCGTGTCGATGTATCTTGCACATTCTATGGCCGGCCGAGTTGAAACATATTGTCATGTCATGGTGTCTTTGGGTCATTTATAAACAAAATTA
This sequence comes from Poromitra crassiceps, assembly GCF_964638095.1. Classification (NCBI taxonomy): domain Eukaryota; kingdom Metazoa; phylum Chordata; class Actinopteri; order Beryciformes; family Melamphaidae; genus Poromitra; species Poromitra crassiceps. The sequence goes on along the minus strand of NC_139629.1, from coordinate 22,805,400 downwards.
ATTCTGTTATTTTTCTATAGATTTGATTGGTACTGCTATTTTACATTGAAGTCAACGCGAGTGGCTTGTGTTATCCCCTAAAAAGGGGATCATGTTTCATGTTTTGCAAATTACCCGGATGTGCTGGTCTGGTCACTTTTTCTTGAACTGGCTGCCTTGCCCTTACTATACTGGTACTGAACATTACAGATGATCACCACCAATGTATCCTTGGTTGGTTGTGGGATCTTTACCCTTATGCTCTTGTGTTTTCGGATTGTACTTCACACTTGAGATATTATTAGATATTGTGTCATGGAGGACACAAGGTTATACAGTAGCTAAAGACATGACAGTGTGCACCCACAGCCCAGCAATGTTTTTCAAATATCACTTTTTTCCCCTAGCCTGGTTGTTGCATGGACAATTCTCTACTGGACCTGCTCCATGCCACCAGACATAGACACTAAGAGATGTGTGACCCAACTGCAAAGACTGCTGCTGTAGAATTCAATGCAGGTTCTTATGGTACTGTTGTGTTTTGTAACTAAGCGTGAATGCTGTACATTTATGTTTGTCACCTTGAGAGTTTTGGGGCCAAGGCCGTCATTGGCTGTGTTTATAAGCGCACAGTAATGTGGCTATTGGCAATACTTTGAGTAAGGCAATAGTCCCATTCAGTTGTTTTCATTATTCCATAATTTAACAACTCCCTAACCTTAACATACATTTTCTATTATCCAGACAGAATTATGGGAATTTAATGTTTTATAGCTAAATACAGGTGTGCTCCATCAGTAGCTAACAAATGAACCTGCCCACTGCTCCTAGTGTGTCTCCTAGTGTCAAGTCAAGTCAAGTCAAGTTTATTTATATAGCCCTAATTCACAAGCATGTCTCAGAGGGCTTCACAGAAAGTATGTCTAGCTAATTCTAGCTGACACAACAGTAACAAGAGTATACAGAATAAAGATAACATTTGAACAATTGATAATATAGAAAATATAGAAATGAAGAGAGAGCAGAGGAGAGAGCATGAGAAGGGGGAAGAGCAGGGGGAATGTGAGAGAGTGATGGGGTGGGGAGGGAATGGGAGATGTTGGAGGGTATAGGAGGTGGGGAAGGAGCAAGAGGAGAGAGCAGGAGAGGGGAAGGGGGGGGGGTGTGGGGGAGAAGAGAGCAGGGGGAGGGAGGAGGTGTGTCCTGTGGCTGTCCACTGCTCATAGTGTGTCTCCTAGTGATGTCCTGTGGCTGTCCACTGCTCATAGTGTGTCTCCTAGTGATGTCATGTTGCTGTCCACTGCTCATAGTGTGTCTCCTAGTGATGTCCTGTGGCTGTCCACTGCTCATAGTGTGTCTCCTAGTGATGTCATGTTGCTGTCCACTGCTCATAGTGTGTCTCCTAGTGATGTCATGTTGCTGTCCACTGCTCATAGTGTGTCTCCTAGTGATGTCATGTTGCTGTCCACTGCTCATAGTGTGTCTCCTAGTGATGTCATGTTGCTGTCCACTGCTCATAGTGTGTCTCCTAGTGATGTCATGTTGCTGTCCACTGCTCATAGTGTGTCTCCTAGTGATGTCATGTTGCTGTCCACTGCTCATAGTGTGTCTCCTAGTGATGTCATGTTGCTGTCCACTGCTCCTAGTGTCCTGTGGCTGTCCACTGATCCTAGTGTGTCTCCTAGTGATGTCCTGTGGCTGTCCACTGCTCCTAGTGTGTCTCCTAGTGATGTCCTGTGGCTGTCCACTGCTCCTAGTGTGTCTCCTAGTGATGTCCTGTGGCTGTGCTGTGTGTGCCCACTGCTTCGAATGTGTCCGAGTGATGGGTTAAATGCAGAGGATACATTTAGTTGTACAAATCCTCTTCTTGGCACAGATGAATTATAAGTCAACAGTAGGGCTGTATGCATATTCATACCAAACTGTTTACTGCAGATGCATTGATAGGCTCTGGCATTTCTACTTTTTTGCTGTATCTCAAATGTACTGAACCGTGGCACCACTGTGTCGTATCTTTGTGAACCATTACAACCCTAGTCAACAGTATTCATAGAATTCTCACTGTATACCATGCTTTTCATAGCAATACGCGGCGTATCTTGCCCGGGCCCGGGACAAAAGCATCCCATATGGGCCCAACACACCTCCTTCCAATTCAATTAGACAATTAAAGGCCCCCCCCCCCCCCTTCCTGGCCGCAGGGTCCGGGACAACTGACCCTGTTCTACCCCCCCCCCACACCCTTTCTGTCGGCAGGCCTGACAAAATGGTGCCTTGCCATAAACTCTGCTCACTGGCAATGGCCACCATTGAAGCATCTGCCGTTTGAGAGCTCACACCTGCTGGTTGATAACAGACACCTGTTGTGTGCCAACAAAGACGGCTGTGCGGTGGCAAAAATCAAATCACATGAATTGCATGCTATCAGACAGCTAATTATCCAGAGGCTTTGGATGCCAAAGAGACGGCTTCCAAGCACGTCTCTAATGTGTAGAACATATTGTGGGAATGTATTATGCTGCAGTGGCATGGAGAAAGAACATCGGAGGCAGACAGTCATTCACACAAGTGAGCCGGAGTGGGCCGACTAACACGGGCTGTGCTGCTGAAAGGCCAGTGTTAATAATAAGCTGTTGTGGTGCAGGCGTTCTCCAACAATGACTGGCCACTGTTAAGTAATTAGTTGAACTATATTGCCAAATCCTTGGGACTGAGCTAATGAATCAGGCATTTAGTATCGACCGAAGCCATTTAGCATGCCTGCTATTATTTCAGGCTTTAAGCATTCTGTCAAATAACCTCCCTGTACAACAACCCAATCACATAGGTGCTCTGGGTTCAACCTGGTAAATTATACATTTAACACTGACATATAGGTATTTAGCATGCAGCCAAATAAATGGCTAATTTACCAGTCTGACTAATGGCTGATGTATTTAGCATGCACGCTAATGAGAGAGGTATTTAGCATGTAGGCTAATGAGTGAGCTGGAGCCTGATTAGTATTGCTCCACAGAGAGACACCACACCACTGTTCACTGTTTGTTTACCCATCTCATTCTCAGCTGCCTGTCTGACAGATGCACCGACGCAGGAACGCACAGCAACAAGCGCAGGGACTCTGGCACACATGGGCAGAGCAGTTATGAATGTGGACAGCATGTGTTTTCAAATTGATGGGAATATGAATATGTGTGTGTTTGATGTGCATATACCTGCCGAGATTAGGCCGCGAAAAAGAAGGAGATGTTCTGGGGTTTCGGCGTGCATGATGTGATCCATTGTTCTGTCAATGGCTTGTCGAAAAATGTTTGTGCTAGCCTATCGAAGAATGCTACCTTATCTGTAAAGGGGAGAATCGTACAGTACAACCTATTTTCATTCAGATATTGAGGTGAGAGGTCAAGGGACCCATTTGAAAATAGTTTTTCCCTGACCAAAATGTTGTCTACATTTTGGAGCGTTATTTAGCCCCCTTCCCGCTATAGCATGACATGGTTGGTACCAATGGATGCTTTAGGTCATCTAGTTTCTGCCCCCCCCCCCCCCCCCCCCCCATATTTCACTGCCCTCCTCTAACCCTAGTCGCTACCAACCCTCCCTCCTCAGATCCACATCTGCCGGCCTTCTCTCCAGCCCCAAGGCCAACCTCCGCAATTTTGGGGACAGAGCCTTCTCGAGGGCAGCCCCCAGGCTCTGGAACTCCCTCCCCCAAGACATCAGAGACACTGATGTCCCTCACAGTATTTTCATGCATTCCTTTATAACTGGGAACTGGTAATCTTACGACTTCAAAGGTCATGAGCTGGGACGGTGACGTCACCAGAGCTGGTATTTCCCATTCCAAACTCGTAGGAGCCTCAGCAGCCACGACCTCAAAAATCCAAGATGGCTGCGCCGCGCAACAACAGTAGTTATAATCGTAGTAATTAGGGGTGGGGGAAAAAATCGATTCACCTAAGTATCGCGATTTTTAATGTCACGATTTTTTGGATCGATCTTTTATTCCAGAATCGATAATCGCAAATTAAAAAAAAAAAAAAAAAAAAAAAAAAAAAAAAATTTTTTTGGGTGCTTGCAGTCAGGCCACTCACTGAACAGCAGGCCAGGCGCCGCCTACTGGTTTACTAGTGGTTTTATTACTTTATTAGTTAGTCTGAAGTAATAATTACACTTCAGGGTTAAAGTGGGTGCATCTCATTGTAAAATTGGACTTCAAACGGCCCAAATCTGGCTTCAAACGGCCCAAATTTCACGCGCGTTGGCCCATATCGGCCTGGCCTGCTTGGTATCTAATGCCCGGCCTGAATTATGATCCCAGTCCGCCCCTGTTTTTAACTATATCGCCCAGCCCTACTCATGATATATAATATACAGTCTCTAGTGTATGATTCAACTTTTCCCATGTTCTAATCTAGTGTAAAAAAGCAAACAAACTGAAAAAAGAAAAGAAAAAAATAAACAAAAATCGCAATAAATCGTAATATCGAATCGCAATAATCGTAGAATCGCAATACTTAAGAATCGCAATATAAATCGAATCGGCACCCAAGAATCGTGATAGTATCGAATCGGGAGATAAGTGAATCGCCACAGCCCTAGTAGTAATGTTGTTGAGCACTTCTGTTTTGTTTGTGTCTCATTAAATCAGCTGTACACACAGCACTGCCTAACTTCTATCTGTGTGGACATGAGGCTGCAGTGTTTGTATGCTCAAAATGCCGTGAAATGCCATGTTGTCAACTGTTATTGCTAACAATGGCTAGCCTGGCTAGCGACTGGATCTGACCAATGAACAGTGAACTTCCCAGCTCAAGTTTTCTGCAAATGGAACGCTAACAAAACGGATGTGACGTCATTTAGCCTCCACATCCCAGTTATTTTGCGATAAAGGAACGCATAATTTCAATCCTCCCTCAAGACCCATCTCTTCTCCATTGTCTTGCCTTGGCCCCCCTGCCCCCATCCATCTGTCAGTGTCTGTGTTACGTTTGTCCAATGTTTGTCTCTCTGTTGTCTCACAAACCCCGCCTCTTAGTGTATAGTGAGATAAGCAGGAGATAAATGCCATGTATTATTATTAGTATTATTATTAGTTTCATATGATACCATAAACTTCACTGGCATTCAAACTAAGCCCGCTACAGCCATTTGATTGGCATCACTATGAAATCCGGAGATTATCAAGAGAAACTACCAATCGGGAGCACAGCAGCAGAAAGGGCTAAAAATAAGGAGACTCCATGTTGGCAGGTGCTGTGTGGTTTGTGTGTTTGTCTCTGTCTCTGTGTGAAGGAAGTAGCCTGGTGCTTTTTCAAGAGGCACTTCCAAAGGAGAGCAAAATCCTAACTCAAAACACAATTATGAGAATGAAGAAGCATCTCAACAAGAGAGATATGCATCCACAGAGATGCATCCACATTGTTAGTAGAGCTGGGTATTGGTTCAAATGGCAAGAATCGATTTGATTCCGATTCACAAGGTTGCAAATCGATTAATTTCGATTTGATTTGATTCGATTCCGATTCGATTAAATTCAATATCGATTTGGTTAGTCATACCAAAACGTGTTTTTTTAGCTGTACCCTGAATTACATGACTGTCCAATTATGTAACACAGGGGTTCCCAACCTTTTTTGCGCCAAGTAGATACATGGGGAAAAAAAGTTGCAGACCTGTTGTCAATTTTAATGATTTTAGTTACACATATATTTACTCACCAGGTGGTGACAAAGGGTAAATAACAGCCTTTTCATCTGTCAATAAAGACACTTTCACAATAATGCACAGTGATTTGATTTCAGCCTATATAATTTCTAAAAGTAGATATTAATGATCAAACATTTCCATTCATGTAGCCATTTGTTTTTGTTTCAACTACAAACATAAATAAACGTAAACTTGAAACTATGTTTCAACTACCACACACAGCATAATATTTTAGCCTGTTTATTATTATTTTTATTTTATTTTATTTTATTTTATTTTATTTTTTAATCGATCTCTGGACATATGAATCGATAATCGAGGATTAAAATAAAAATCGATTAAAAATCGGAGAATCGATTCTTTGAACCCAGCCCTAATTGTTAGCACTTCTTTATTTAGCTATAGTTTCTAGATATGTATCCACATTGTTAGCACTGCTTTAGTTATCCACATTGTTAGCATTGCTTTTGTTATCCACATTGTTAGCACTGCTTTTGTTATCCACATTGTTAGCACTGCTTTTATTATCCACATTGTTAGCACTGCTATAGTTTCTAGATATGTATCCACATTGTTAGCACTGTTTTAGTTAGCTATAGTTTTTAGAGGTGCATCCACATTGTTAGCACTGCTTTTGTTATCCACATTGTTAGCACTGCTTTAGTTAGCTATAGTTTTTAGAGATGCATCCACATTGTTAGCATTGCTTTTGTTAGCTATAGTTTTTAGAGGTGCATCCACATTGTTAGCATTGCTTTTGTTAGCTATAGCTTTTAGCCAAAGCGATTGTTCACAAAGCCCTTTTGTTAAATGTGTGCAGATTGGCCTCATCTGTCTTCAGAAGACTCAGACACACTTATTTTCTCTGCAGAGAGATTCATAGAGAAAGAGCTTGAATTGTTCCTCTAGTTTACAATAGGTAAAGACTACACTCAATGATTAATGAAACAAGGCATATTCATGCTTTTTCATTTCATTATGCCTGAATACCCAGGTTTCTATACCCCCCCCCACACACACACGCACGCACGCACGCACGCACGCACACACACACACACACACACACACACACACACACACACACACACACACACACACACACACACAGTATTGATTATGTGGAGGCAGAGACTAAGGTGGCCAAATCGGCTCATGAAACGTCATCATTCTCTTTACTGCTGACTACACACCCACCTCCCAGGAACAGTGGTGTGTGTGTGTGTGTGTGTGTGTGTGTGTGTGTGTGTGTGTGTGTGTGTGTGTGTGTGTGTGTGTGTGTGTGTGTGTGTGTTTGTTTGAAACAGCTCCACTTCAGTTGAACCTAGTTTGGTGGCAGGGCATGGTGAAATGTGGGATGGGAAGAGGTGTGTGTGTGTGTGTGTGTGTGTGTGTGTGTGTGTGTGTGTGTGTGTGTGTGTGTGTGTGTGTGTGTGTGTGTGTGTGTGTGTGTGTGTGTGTGTGTGTGTGTGTGTGTGTGTGTGTGTGTGTGTGTGTGTGTTGGTGTGTGCTGCTTCCTTTGTGTAAGAAACTGGGAACAAGGAACACTGGTACATACTGTATGCTGGCATACATTTTATCTCCACACACACACACACACACACACACACACACACACACACACACACACACACACACACACACACACACACACACACACACACACACACACGCACTGTAGCTATCTTAGTGAGGACATCCAACCCTAACCCTAACCTCAACAACTGCCTAACAACCTTAAGCCCGTACCCTAACTTGAACCCAACTATTACGAGCAAGATTTTAGATTGTTATTAAACAGCCTAAATGTAATATTGATGCCTCACATCTTACCTCTAATAGTAGATGAGACCAAAGCCGAGTGAATTGGCCAGTGTTGTCTTGATGATTACAGTCTGTGTGCGGGCCGGGCAGATCCGGAAGTGAAACAAAACACTTTACGGCAGCCACTTCGGCCATAACCACAAAATGACTTCCAAACAAACAGAATATAACGAGAGATGTTTCGCGAGAGTAGAAAGCCCCTTGAAGTAGCGAGGAAAGCTGTTTTGGGTGTCTTGCTACGGCCGTAAACCGTTTCGCTCTGCCTAGCAACAGTTTACAGCTGCCGTAAACCGTTTCGCTCTGCCTAGCAACAGACCCAAAACAAGAAGGACGGCTTTCCTCGCTACTTCACGGGGCTTTCTACTCTCATGAACATCTCTCGTTATATTCTAACAGTTTGTTTGGAAGTAATTTTCAAATGTTGTGGTTATGGCCGAACTGGCTGCCGTAAACCGTTTCGTTTCACCTCCGCTTCCGTTTCAGATTCACTCTGCTTTGGTCTCATCTGCTGTTACAGGTAAGATGTGAGGCATCACTATTACATTTAGACTGTTTCATAAGAAGCGAAAATCTTGCTCGTAGCTGCTTTAAAACCAAGTCTTTGAAGGCGCGTGAGAAATTGAGGACCAGCCAAATGTCCTCACTTTCCTAAAATGTCAAATTAGCTCTCACTAAGATAACTACACGTAAATATACACACACACACACACACACACACACACACACACACACACCACATACATACACACACACACACACACCACACACACACACACACACACACACGCGCGCACACACACACACACACACACACACACACACACACACACACACACACACACACACACACACACACACACACACACACACACACAGTAATTAGGGTAATTAGGGCTGGAATTATTCTCAATGTCTGCTTTGGCTGCTCAGCTGAGTATGTGCTCTCATTAAAGAAAGCCCACTCTGTCCCTGCGTTACTTGACATTAGTGACGGCTTTAGTCTCCATATTTGACCCTGTAACTGCTCAAACGTGCTCTCATCAAATCTTTGACTGTAAAAAACACTATGAGAAATGAAACAGCACACAGGCTATTCACCTTATTCACCACGCCCACTTTTTCTCTCTTCCGCGTGACACGCAATTGTACTTGTTCTTCCGGTTCAGCGCTAGTTGGCGGCCAATTTCAAAACAAAACGTCACTATAATAATGAATGAAGTTTGGCAACATTCAGAATTAAGCTACACTGCGGCCAACTTCAGTGACATGTTCATAGCGTTACTGCTGCGAGGAGCCGATGGCTGTACCCGATCGGCATTTAACGTTAGTCACAATAGCACGTCGACAGTGTTTTCTCACTGCCAGTAGCCTAACTACAGTAGGGTTTGACAGATAGCACAGTCAACGCTCCCGGTCCTCGCTGCTCATTAAAGATTTCCAATAGGCGTTATTCTGATAAACTGGTCACATATATGTTACGTTCTCACCCGAGAAATATTAAAACTTTAGTTAGTTTGGGGTTTTTTTTTAGCTTGAAAACAGCTTTTTGGCAAGTCTAAAAATGACTGCGGTAGGCGTACACTTCCGTGTGTAAAACCGGAAAGACGATTACAAAATGACGTCATGCAGAAGCGTCCTTGTCTGGGCAAAGAATAAGGTGGATAGAGCTCGTCTACTCAGTGACACATTAACGGCAACATGCGGAGAACAGAGACAGCACATTGATGTTGGTGAAACTGTTGATGGAGAAGAACAAAGGAAACAGACGATCTTTAATGACGAGGAGGCAAAACGCCTGCTATCATCACAGTCGAACATAACAGGAAAAACACCTGTTTGAGACATGACAAACACAGTACACCTCCAAAGATGTACAGTGTATTAACCATCAGGGTGACACAAGGCTCCACTGAGAGAGAGAGAGAGAGAGAGAGAGAGAGAGAGAGAGAGAACGAGAGAGAGAGAGAGAGAGAGAGAACGAGAGAGAGAGAGAGAGAGAGAGCGTGTGTGCATGTGTGTGTGCGTGTGTGTGTGCGTGCATGCCAGGGCCGGGGCCAGTATGAAATGACTGAGGGGGCAGTTATAACTGGGGAGGGGGCTGATTTTTTTTTTTTTTCCAGATTTATTTTTTATTTTTTTATATGATATTTTTATATCGTAAAACATAGGTTATATACCCGCTATGCCTATTTCTGGACTTTTTAATCATAATAACCTCTGAAAAGCACAATAACAACACAAGAAAGACTACTATTCAAAATCAAATAAAACATTTATTTCACAGCAGCAGATTAAGGCATTAATAGAGCTGAGCTTTGCATAACGTGAAATGCGGGACCTGTCTGGAGCACTCTGAACATATATGTCTATATGAAAAGTCATAGAATAAACAATTGCTGCAAAAATCGACAAAAAAATAAACAAAATAATAGCCAGTCAGTGCCAGGTTCATTAAATTAAAGAAATAAAGTGATCAGATGCGTTGTCTCCATCTTTCTGCTCATGACATGCTGTGTGCTTGGGTGCAGCTGATTTCTCTCTCTGTGTGTGTGTGTGTGTGTGTGTGTGTGTGTGTGTGTGTGTGTGTGTGTGTGTGTGTGTGTGTGTGTGTGTGTGTGTGTTTTAATCACGTCATGATCACTACAACATGCAGTGAGGTTCAAATTTAATAAATAGCTACATCTCTGACACCTTGTGACAACCAAAGCACAGCAAATAGCGCTTTCCTGCCAATTCTGAAACAACAGAGCTATGTTTACAGGGGGTAGCCGCAACTTAAACTGATCAAATTTGATGAAGACTGCACAAACAGCAGCCGAAACATGTCAGGTACAAACATTGCCTAACTGGCCTTTATAGATGAACTATTCTTAAAAAAAAATTAAGTGAGGGGGCAGAAAATTGAACTGAGGGGGCAAAGCCCCCTTAGGCCCCCTCATGGCGCCGGGCCCGGTGTGTGCGTGTGTGTGTGTGCGTGTGCGTGCGTGTGTGCGTGCGTGCGTGTGTGTGTGTGGTACTCACTGAGAGAGGTGATCCACACCAGCTTGTGAAACGATAGAAGGACTTCCTTTGTGATTGAAGTAGTCCTGACAGGGATATGAGAGCCGGGGATATGAGAGCCATGTCTTGCGCATTGGGGGAACCCCCCCCCCCCCCCATTTATGAACCCCCCCATCTCTCCACAATCTCCCACAGTCTGTCCCCTCTATAGGCAAACGAATCAATTGGCGCTGGATTGCGCGTATAATAGACAACCTCCCAAACACATTCAGACACTGTTGATTTGCCGACTAAACAACTGCGGGACAATGTTTTGAGGTGTACCAGATGCGAGGTATCAAAGTGCCACCGCAATCCTCTCCTCCAGTTGTACGGCCGCACGCACATGTGCACTTCTTTTGTGTGCGCTGGTCACAGTTTCCCACATTGGCTAGCCGTTGTTTGTCAGTGAATGTCATATATGGATATCACAGCAGAGACGAAAACCATGGCCCTCCTTTCCCCCCTTTTTCTTCAGTTGGTTCTCAAATTGCATAGAAGCTGGCTTCGTCCACAATGGCTAACACACTTAGTAAAGTCCATATAGATATATATTACGAGTGCGTCGAGCATCGTTGGCGATTTGGTTTGCCTGGAACACGTCAAAGAATCGACCACGTCGGCATTGTTTTGACTTTGCCCGCGCACCATGGTCTGTCAAACTTCTTCCTCTTCCTCTAATGTCCAACACAGGAAGTGCATTCTTCTTCTTCTTCTTCTTCTTCTTCTTCTTTCCCGGCAGACTAGGCACGGTTTAGGTGCATTGCTGCCTCCTACAAAAAAACAAACAAACGCATGTTTGGTCTTTGCAAACGGAAATGATGTAGGTCTTTATTTGCGTATAGAGCAGGGAAGTGAGACCCGATGACAAGAGGCCTTCTTGGAGACGGCAGGTGTGAGCTGCAGATGTACCACTGGCCCACTGGAGATCAAATCACCAACATGAATGTTAACAGCAGGTCTGAAGTGTGCCAGGGAGAGGACGAGAAGAGTGGTTGATGGTGCAGCAACAGATCAGGACGAGAAAAGAGGAGCATGTTAAAGGCTACCTGCTACCTGCTGCAGCCATCCGACCGCTTCAGCTCATTCAGAACGCTGCAGCCCGTCTGGTGTTCAACCAACTAAATTCTCTCATGTCACTCCCCTCTTCCGTGACCTTCACTGGCTTCCCATCTCGGCTCGCATCAAATTCAAGACACTGGTACTGGCCTACAGGCCAGTCCACATGTCAGCCCCTTCCTATCTGCAATCTATGGTCAAGTTCCAAACTTCTCATCGCTCCCTCCGCTCCTCCACCCGTCCAGATCGCCTCGCTCCTCCACCGCTACGTGGGCTCAAAAGTCACTCGTCTCTTCTCGTCCCTGGCCCCTCAATGGTGGAATGAGCTCCCCCCTTCGGTCAGAACGGCCGAATCACTGCTAATCTTTCGGCGGAGACTAAAAACTCACCTTTTCAGGCTACACCTGGGCCCTTCTTGAACTAACATCTTTTAATAAAAAAAAAATAAAAAAAAAATACTAATGCTACATGTTACTTATTCCTTCTCAAACTACTTGCTACATGGTGCTAGTCTATCAAAATATCTTAGCTGTCATTGATTGTGTTGCATAGTGGTTTTCTGTACTGTTGCTGCAAATTGTGATATTGTAAGTCGCTAAAAGCGTCTGCTAAATGACGTAATGTAATGTAATGTAATGTAATGTAATGTAATGTAATGTAATGTAATGTAATGTAATGTAAAGGAGAAGGAGGAGAAAAAAAGGGGTTGATAATGGAGTGCCGCAATAATGAGTCCAAAAAGCAGTGCAGTGCCTGGTCACCTTGGCTTGAAGTCAATGGGATGGGGAGGGGGGGTAACTAACTGAAGCAAAATCCCCAGACAGAAACCCCATTGACTCCCAGACAGAAACCCCATTGACTCCCAGACAGAAACCCCATTGACTCCCAGACAGAAACCCCATTGACTCCCAGACAGAAACCCCATTGACTCCCAGACAGAAACCCCATTGACTCCCAGACAGAAACCCCATTGACTCCCAGACAGAAACCCCATTGACTCCCAGACAGAAACCCCATTGACTCCCAGACAGAAACCCCATTGACTCCCAGACAGAAACCCCATTGACTCCCAGACAGAAACCCCATTGACTCCCAGACAGAAACCCCATTGACTCCCAGACAGAAACCCCATTGACTCCCAGACAGAAACCCCATTGACTCCCAGACAGAAACCCCATTGACTCCCAGACGAGGGAACCCAGCTCACTTCTGGGTTGGCCTACAAAAAGATGTCATCCCTGCGGTACTCTGTGGTTTTCACCAGCTGCAAGCCCACAGCACAAGCTCTCAGCTTCTTCTTCCGTGTTTTATGGCGGTTGGCAATGGCATCCTTAAATGTTGCATTACCGCCACCTACTGAATTGTATCATCCTTACAGTGCTAACTATTCAAATTTTACAGTGTCCACTTTCTCAGCTGTTCAGGGGGAAACACTGAGTCATACTTCTATTTCTATTTTTGCTATGTAAACGTTTAAATGTAAAGATAGGCCTGTGCGTGCAATAACGTACTGATACTGTAGTCAGCTTACTCTGTAACATGTAGCTTTTATTAGCCTCTCAGGCTAGCCCCGGA
>NC_139629.1:22782218-22787218 GCF_964638095.1 Poromitra crassiceps | reverse complement strand
GTGCTGTGGTTGTGGACAGCACCGTGGCTCCTGCGTTACATTGCAGGCTTGCTGGAGAGGCTAAGCAGGTCTGGCTGTGGCAGACTTTGGATGGGAGACGATCTGGTGCTGGAAGTGGTGTTGGTGGACCAGTAGGAGGTGCTCTTCCCAAAGCCCCATGACAGAGACAGGGACTCTGTCCTGTGATTGAGCACCATCCTTTGGATGAGACGTTAAACCCCTGACATATACAGCTGATTAATCACCGTCTGCCTTGTCTGGGCGGCTGTAGTCTGACTCACTGGAAGCAGGCTGCAGGGAGAAGCTCTGCCTAGTCTGACTCACTGGAAGCAGGCTGCAGGGAGAAGCTCTGCCTAGTCTGACTCACTGGAAGCAGGCTGCAGGGAGACACTCTGCCTAGTCTGACTCACTGGAAACAGGCTGCAGGGAGACACTCTGCCTAGTCTGACTCACTGGAAGCAGGCTGCGGGGAGAAGCTCTGCCTAGTCTGACTCACTGGAAGCAGGCTGCAGGGAGACACTCTGCCTAGTCTGACTCACTGGAAGCAGGCTGCAGGGAGAAGCTCTGCCTAGTCTGACTCACTGGAAGCAGGCTGCAGGGAGACACTCTGCCTAGTCTGACTCACTGGAAGCAGGCTGCGGGGAGAAGCTCTGCCTAGTCTGACTCACTGGAAGCAGGCTGCAGGGAGAAGCTCTGCCTAGTCTGACTCACTGGAAGCAGGCTGCGGGGAGAACCTCTGCCTAGTCTGACTCACTGGAAGCAGGCTGTGGGGAGAACCTCTGCCTAGTCTGACTCACTGGAAGCAGGCTGCGGGGAGAAGCTCTGCCTAGTCTGACTCACTGGAAGCAGGCTGCGGGGACAGGCTCTGCCTAGTCTGACTCACTGGAAGCAGGCTGCGGGGACAGGCCCTGCCTAGTCTGACTCACTGGAAGCAGGCTGCGGGGATAAGCTCTGGCTAGGCTGACTCACTGGAAGCAGGCTGCGGGGATACGCTCTGCCTAGTCTGACTCACTGGAAGCAGGCTGCGGGGAGAAGCTCTGCCTAATCTGACTCACTGGAAGCAGGCTGCGGGGAGAAGCTCTGCCTAGTCTGACTCACTGGAAGCAGGCTGCGGGGAGAAGCTCTGCCTAGTCTGACTCACTGGAAGCAGGCTGCGGGGAGAAGCTCTGCCTAGTCTGACTCACTGGAAGCAGGCTGCGGGGAGAAGCTCTGCCATTGGCTCCGACCATTTCAGTCGGAGTGGAAGGGAAATCCCTTTCCGCTCCCTGTGTGTTACCGCTCTCAAATATGACCCGTTGTGAAACAACACTACAGTAGCTAGCAAGCTAGCCCCCTACATGCTGAGAATGGCATATATTTTAGTTTTCCCTGAAACAGAACAAGACAAACAGGCTCAGATACAGGGGGTGCTTCTAGGAAATGTTGTGTAAGAGGTCAATGACCTCTGCTGCCCCAAAACCTCATCGAGGAAGGCTAGAAACGGGTCACAAATAGTTAGATTTTTTTTAATTGAGTTGGTCCTTAGGGATCTGAGTCTCTCCATCCTTAGTCCAATTGTGGTTGTCCGTCAACCACAATTGGAAAGAGGGTGAAGAGGGGGATGTCCATTCCTTCAGAATGAGTTTTTGGCCACAGTTGTCCCCAGTGTTAGAGACTGTTGCACAGCTGTAGGGAAGTCCAGAGAGGTCTCCGAGCAGCCGAAGATAGCAAGTTCTGCCTCCGGCTGAAGGGTGAAAATGGCACGTTTTGATGAAGATTTGGAATGTGTAATGCAGGCCTGCCTGGTACTTTTGGTGGATAGTTAAGATAAAGATAACAGAGCCTTTTTCCCCGGTATACCAGAGTGAAAGTAAGAGCAGCCAGACTCTCTCCTGCGCTGGTACAGCGGGAAACAGAGAGGGTCTGGCAAGCGAGACTATAGGGCGTCTGTGGCCCTATATTTGCAGTGTGTCCCACACGGTTTGCTTTATAGTCGGTGGCTTTTCCAGACCATTCAACATGCTAACCGCCGTCGGGCCGTCAGTGAGATGAATCACTCTGATTGGCTCATCAGCTGCTAGCGAAGCAGTATAGATCTGCTGTCGTGTTAGTGATGTGTTCAAGTGCAACTTTTTGGCTCAGAAAAAGGCGACAGTGGGGCGACGTAACAGTCTGCACTCGTTGCCGCTAGTTCTTTTGATGTGTTCTAGCCTCTAAACCGAGGTCCTGACTTTCTGTGGTCATTAAAGTTCCCATCGGCACTCTTCAAAAGAGTTGGGGTGTAACCCCAGTGCCCTGGTGGGTCTAACCAGGGCTAAATTCCCACACAGGCCTTCCTTCCATCATGGCCACCTAATTATCCCTCGTTAAGCCCTCCTTAATTGGCACATTCATTCCTCAACTCTCAACTGTGATAGCTGATGTATGGTGAGCATTCTGGGCCAATTTGGCTGCTGTGCATCACACAGGTGGGTGCTGCTACACATCGGTGGTGGTCTGCCCCCCCCCCCCCCCCCCTTCCCCACACACACACACACAGGGGCGTCATGCAAGCCAACAATCTGAGGGGGCGAACTCTGGCGCCGCCCCATGGGCGGCGTCGAATTTCTGGCGGCGCACGAAGTGTGAATTTTCTTTGGGGGGTTTGGAAGCCAGATTTAGAGGAATATCTCATTTTAAATTAACAGACTGAGCAGGTGTAACCATAAGGCTATTTTCCAAACTGCTCAGCCTCCTGGAAAGATCCATAATCACCAGACTACGTACATTGCCACTGCCCAGGCTCAATGGACTTAACAAAAAAGGGAGACCACACGTTTCAAAGCAATGTAACACAATGTTTATTTTGGCTGGTATTGCCTTTTCAGAAGGTAGACATCTTTTCTCTTCCATTAGTCTCATCTAGTGTCCTCTAGAGCAGGGCTTCCCAACCTTTTTTGTGCCAAGGACCGGTAGATACATGGAAAAAAAACTTGCGGACCGGTTGTCAATTTGAATGGTTTTAAGTTACATACATGTATATATTTACTCACCAGGTGGCGACAAAGGGTAAATAACAGCCTTTTGTGTTGTACTGTATGTAGCCTATACAGTATTTATGTTTTTGTTTGAACTACAAACATAAATAAACGTCAACTTGAAACTATGTTTCAACTACCATACACAGCCTATAATATTATAGCCTGTTTATTAAATATATATATATATATATATATATATATATATATATATATATATATATATATATATATATATATATATATATATATATATATATATATATATATATATATATATATTTTCTCTCTATATATATATTTTTTACCTCTCAAAAATCTGAGGGGGCAATTGCCCCCTCAGTTACAATGATGGGCATGACGCTTCTGCACACACACACACACACACACACACACACACACACACACACACACACACACACACACACACACACACACACACACACACACACCGATATGTGAAGCACTTTGGGTACATTGAAACCACTATATAAATGCAATCAATTATTAATGATCAAAGTTAGCATAACTAGTGCATAAGATAAGGAAAGGTCCTATATGACAAGACATTATTTCCTTGAACATAACAACTTTTGGAGTCATGCACTCTCCACAAGAAGCTGTGCTCATTTCCAGGAAATTCTCAAAATAATGTGGCAGCCATTTTTATTTTATAATGTTCATGCAAATTCTATGGAGAAAACAACAACAAACTACAATAATGAAATTGTAAACTGAAAGGCATTCAGATCATGGTCATTTGGTGTATCCACACATATAAATGACCCATGAATTAGTTTAAAAACATTGTATCTCAGCTCAGTTTACGGCTATTTCCTTTGATCTATTCTACAGGAACTATGGGCAAGAGTCCCCCCCCCCCCCCCCCCCCCGGCCCCAATATTTTATTTTCAATACAAGACATCGACATTCAACATTGCAATGTTCAAGTTCAAGTTTTATTTGGATCCCCATTAGCTACAGCAAAGCTGCAACTATTCTTCCTGGGGTCCACCAAACAAAGATGTGGTGCTACCAGCTGCTCAAGGCGCTTATGTACTGTATGTAATAGATTAAGTGCTTGGGATCTCACACAAGGGGTCCACAAGACACCAGCCGGGCAAGCCAACCATCACCCCCAACCTCAGTCACCTGTCATTCTTAACCTCGTCGAAGTGGGCCAGAAACGGTTCCCAGATAGTTGAGAACCTCCCAAGCGAGTTGGTTCTCAGGGACTATGGGCACGAGTTGAACAGTGGGAGGGCATCACATTGTTAAATGCTAGCCAAAATGCTCAAGAGTAGCAAATGATAGACAAAAAGTAATGGCAACAAAGAACAGTGTTGACATAGGATTGCAGTCAAACACATTTGATCCTCAACTGATTTCACTTCCATACTAATTTGTGGTACAGAGATTAAAGACCAGTAACAAAATGAACACACTATGCATTACTTTGAGATCCCAGTGCAGCAACACACAGACATGTCACTGTAAATGTTCGGCCTCTCAGTGCAGGTAGATATATAAATAGCCTACTGATGTACTGTTTACAGGAGGGATCAAGAAAGATGATACATGGCTTTTCTACCACATCATAATCCTCCATTCATGTCCTGTTCAAGGTATATGGCATGTATTGCAAATAAGCTCTTTGATCAAACGCTTTTGAGGCGATGCTGAGCTCATGCGCCAACTAGCATTGACGCATTACTGGAGTGAACCACTATCTAATGCAGGGGTGGGCAACTATTTTTCATGGGGGGCCACATGAGAAACCCAGATTGTTGCCGGGGGCCAAACAAATATTGTCATGCCGTAACCCATGGATGGGCAACTTTGACGATAGAGAGGGCCACAAAAAAATGTCCTCGCTACCAGATTTTGCTGAGGGCCGAACGGTGCCAGCGCGAAAAATTTGGGGCATTTGAAGCCAGGTTTAGAGGAATAACTCATTTTTAATTAACAGTTGTGATGTCATTATTCAGTCTTAAACACCAATAT
>NC_139629.1:22772218-22777218 GCF_964638095.1 Poromitra crassiceps | reverse complement strand
GATGACTCAGTCATGATCCTCCTTATAGCATTGTCGTGATTGGATGAGCGGCTGTCCGTCATGCTCCTCTCTCCTTCTCCTCTCCAGCTTGCACTCCCCGCCATGCACTGACTGACGCATACCGGACAGACAGAGAAACTTGGACAATGTTACGTTATGATTTCATTATTTAAACAGACAAACACAAACAAGTCATCCAAGTCATCACACAAGTCAAGTCTCGAGTCTTTAACTCATTGAGTGCCAGCCACTTTTGGAGAACGGGCGCTCCCAGTGCCAGAGTTTCAGAGCATTTTCAGTGATTTCTCGAGGCCCACAGAATATTGTGTGATATTACTATGTAAACACCGAACACGCACAAAGAACGATGAGACTCTCTTCTATCATCTGCAAAAAAAAGTTTATTGATACCATTTTCCGTTCTTTAGTTATGAGCCGGAGAAGATAGGCTGTTTTGAGCAAAAAGACAGGTTTCAAATTATAAGCTGAGATATTCAGCCTTTTGTGAAATGAAGCATTTCAAGCACATTCACTGACTCTAGCTAATATTTTCTGATGTAGTGACGTGGTGTAGTTGTGTGGTGCCTGCGTGCCCCACCCCCCTCTCCCCCCCTCAGCTGCAAACTCCTCCCCACACTAACACACAGCCTACACGCACCCAGTCTATTTTCGGAGCGCTTCGTTTTTGTGCGCCGGGCGGCTCCCAGCGCGACACGGAAATGCCAAACCGGACTGCAGGGAAAGGTTTGGCCCTTCGGCGTCGGGTGCTGCCTTTCTGGCGGGTAATCGTGTGGAGAAACTATATGCAGACAGACAGACAGAGGCAGAGGAGCTCAGTTGTGGGCGCGGATTGACTGCCGTTCGCAGACAACGTCAGCTGCAGACAGAGCAATCTATATGGCTCTGTCAAAAAAACGCAATTGACGAACATACTCGTCCTTGGCACTCTACGTTACTAAACGAAATGACGAACATACTCATGGCACTCAATGAGTTAACTTCCAAGTCCAAGTAAGTCTCAAGTAATTTATGTTTTTGTCAAGTCAAGTCACAAGTCATCAAAACAGGGACTCGAGTCGACTCGAGTCCAAGTCACAAGTGCCCATCTCTGGTAGAGCCCTCTTGGCTGTCCAAGTCAGTGGGCCAAGAGCCTCCTTGGCTGTCCCAGACAGGGGGAGTGGTGCCTCCCTGGCCGTCCCGGGCAGGGGGAGTGGTGGCTCTGTGGCTGTCCCAGGCAGGGGGAGTGGAGTTGGTGGTGGTGAGGAGAGGTTTGTGACCAACAGCGGTGCTCTTTGCCTCAGAGACAGCCAGCTCTGCCATGGCCACAAACAACCAGCAGAGCAGTAAAATAAGATCAGGAAAAACTCTGTGGAACTGCATTGTCTTCACTTGACTTATTGTGTTTACCTCAACCCAGTTGTCCAATTTATAACCTCAGCAGAGAAGGGATTTATGACATCACTGATGACATTATCAGTGATTTATGACATCACCGATGATGTCACTGATGGTATCACTGATGATGGTCTATGCATAAGTGACATCAGTTAACATCAGTTCTCTAGACATTGTTCACTGTTGATGACATTGTGACAGCATCAGTAGTCTATATCACTGTAGACTCAGCTCTCAGTCTTATCACCAAACGTCAGGAAACCGAGACTAATATCACTGATGATTTCACTATTGACATGATTGTCAACATTGCTCGAGTGACATCACTGATGACATTACAATTGCTCGAGTGACATCACTGATGACCACTGATGACATCACTCATTAATGACATCACTCACTGATCACAGCACATATTCATAGAATTGGTGATGTTGAAATCTCTACATCAGTGTTTACTAAAGCAAAAATTTTACATGACATTGATTTAAATGTCTGCTGGAAATAAACATGTTATATTTTACTTGAAAATGGCTACCCACGAGTCTCCTCCCCTTTACAGATGAGGTAGCAATGAAATAAATAAATAAACAGGGAAATACATCATCAGTCTTGTGTGTTGATCAGAGTTGTGAAGGGTTGGATCAGCCGATCAGCAGATTTTCAGAATTCAAAGTGGGTTGCAGCATTCTCATTCTTAAAGCAAACTTTGTAGGATACAGTATCTCAAAAGTTATGAACGGCGTTGTGTGAAACAGGTAGGTCATGGGCCAACTTGGAACTGAATAACTTTTCAAGGCTTTTTCTGCCTGAAGCTCCCACTTGACACTGGGAGCTTCAGACAGACACAGTGCTCAAGAGGAGCCAGCTGGAGCTTCAGCCAGACACAGTGCTCAAGAGAAGCCAGCTGGAGCTTCAAACAGACACAGTGCTCAAGAGAAGCCAGCTGGAGCTTCAGCCAGACACAGTGCTCAAGAGAAGCCAGCTGGAGCTTCAGCCAGACACAGTGCTCAAGAGAAGCCAGCTGGAGCTTCAGCCAGACACAGTGCTCAAGAGAAGCCAGCTGGAGCTTCAAACAGACACAGTGCTCAAGAGAAGCCAGCTGGAGCTTCAGACAGACACAGTGCTCAAGAGAAGCCAGCTGGAGCTTCAGCCAGACACAGTGCTCAAGAGAAGCCAGCTGGAGCTTCAAACAGACACAGTGCTCAAGAGAAGCCAGCTGGAGCTTCAAACAGACACAGTGCTCAAGAGGAGCCAGCTGGAGCTTCAGGCAGACACAGTGCTCAAGAGAAGCCAGCTGGAGCTTCAAGCAGACACAGTGCTCAAGAGAAGCCAGCTGGAGCTTCAAGCAGACACAGTGCTCAAGAGGAGCCAGCTGGAGCTTCAGCCAGACACAGTGCTCAAGAGAAGCCAGCTGGAGCTTCAAGCAGACACAGTGCTCAAGAGGAGCCAGCTGGAGCTTCAGGCAGACACAGTGCTCAAGAGAAGCCAGCTGGAGCTTCAGGCAGACACAGTGCTCAAGAGGAGCCAGCTGGAGCTTCAGGCAGACACAGTGCTCAAGAGAAGCCAGCTGGAGCGAGGCCGACGCTTTGGCTGCACAAACACAATGCATGCTGATATTTAGTTCATCAAGTCAATATCACTCATTGTCATATCATTCAAAGTAGAATTCATCTGCTTAATCACATGAATCACGTCCATGTGCTTTACAATAGTGTGTTTTATTATGATGGCATTAGTCAACTCTGACTTTGTCCGTGTTACTTTTTTTTTTACCATTTCATAGTGTGGTGGAATTAACAAAGCAAATAGATGTCCAACAGATATTCATAGTCTTGGCCGGTTGTTGTGTTGCACTGAATAAGCCACCAAGTCGAGTAAATAATTCTTTATTCTTTATTCGGATCCCCATTAGCTTCCACAAAGTGGTTGCTAGTCTTACTGGGGTCCAAAAACAATCACATACAGTTTTGAAGTCACATAATAAAAACTAGAAAAGATCCTATGAATTTGAGCACAAATAAAGTGACTCTGCACATAAAACAAAAATAAGACGCCCTTACAGTATATCGATAAAATACATTTCTTGGATGATTGCATCATAGCCTTTGTTTTTGTGTGTTTTATTGCTGTTTAAATGTTATTTCTGAACGTAAATTCAAACCCTAACCGAATTAATCAATTAATTAACGAGCGTTGAGGTTCGCCTCGCTCCCTGCTGTTTTATCGCACTTTGCTGTGGCGTTAAATGAGCAGCTGATGTGTGGTGCGGTGTGTTAAATGAGCAGCTGATGTGTGGTGTGGTGTGTTAAATGATGCTGATGTGTGGTGTGGTGTGTTAAATGATGCTGATGTGTGGTGTGGTGTGCTAAATGATGCTGATGTGTGGTGTGGTGTGTTAAATGATGCTGATGTGTGGTGTGGTGTGTTAAATGATGCTGATGTGTGGTGTGGTGTGTTAAATGATGCTGATGTGTGGTGTGGTGTGTTAAATGATGCTGATGTGTGGTGCGGTGTGTTAAATGATGCTGATGTGTGGTGTGGTGTGTTAAATGATGCTGATGTGTGGTGTGGTGTGTTAAATGATGCTGATGTGTGGTGCGGTGTGTTAAATGATGCTGATGTGTGGTGTGGTGTGTTAAATGATGCTGATGTGTGGTGTGGTGTGCTAAATGATGCTGATGTGTGGTGTGGTGTGTTAAATGATGCTGATGTGTGGTGTGGTGTGTTAAATGATGCTGATGTGTGGTGTGGTGTGTTAAATGATGCTGATGTGTGGTGTGGTGTGTTAAATGATGCTGATGTGTGGTGTGGTGTGTTAAATGATGCTGATGTGTGGTGTGGTGTGTTAAATGATGCTGATGTGTGGTGTGGTGTGCTAAATGATGCTGATGTGTGGTGTGGTGTGTTAAATGAGCAGCAGATGTGTGGTGTGGTGTGTTAAATGATGCTGATGTGTGGTGTGGTGTGTTAAATGATGCTGATGTGTGGTGTGGTGTGCTAAATGATGCTGATGTGTGGTGTGGTGTGTTAAATGATGCTGATGTGTGGTGTGGTGTGCTAAATGATGCTGATGTGTGGTGTGGTGTGTTAAATGATGCTGATGTGTGGTGTGGTGTGCTAAATGATGCTGATGTGTGGTGTGGTGTGTTAAATGATGCTGATGTGTGGTGTGGTGTGCTAAATGATGCTGATGTGTGGTGTGGTGTGCTAAATGATGCTGATGTGTGGTGTGGTGTGTTAAATGATGCTGATGTGTGGTGTGGTGTGCTAAATGATGCTGATGTGTGGTGTGGTGTGCTAAATGATGCTGATGTGTGGTGTGGTGTGTTAAATGATGCTGATGTGTGGTGTGGTACATGCAGATGCTTTCAGATTGATAGAGCCTTTGGTGAAGCCGTTTTTCTTACCCACCTTTTCACAGATGGTGCAGAACATTTGCTCTTTTCCGTCCACATTTTCACGTGTAACCCATGGGAACTTCTCCTGCCATTCTGGGTTACATCTTTTGTCCTTGGCGACGGTGCCGGGGGCTGCAATGTTTCCTCTTCTTCTCAGCAGTAGCAGGAGCTTGACGCTTTTCTGTCGTCTTTCTGGCCTCGGTA
>NC_139629.1:22717218-22762218 GCF_964638095.1 Poromitra crassiceps | reverse complement strand
GGCTATATCAGCTATTAATAGATTTATATTTTACGCTACACCAGCTATTAATAGATTTATATTGTAGGCTACACCAGCTATAGATTTATATTGTAGGCTATACCAGCGATTAATAGATTTATATTCTAGGCTACACCAGCTATAGATTTATATTGTAGGCTATATCAGCTATTAATATATTTATATTCTAGGCTACACCAGCTATTAATAGATTTATATTCTAGGCTACACCAGATATTCATAGATTTATATTGTAGGCTACACCAGCTATTAATAGATTTATATTGGAGGCTACACCAGCTATTAATAGATTTATATTGTAGGCTACACCAGCTATTAATATATTTATATTGTAGGCTACACCAGCTATTAATAGATTTATATTGTAGGCTACACCAGCTATTAATAGATTTATATTGTAGGCTACACCAGCTATTAATAGATTTATATTGTAGGCTATATCAGCTATTAATAGATTTATATTTTACGCTACACCAGCTATTAATAGATTTATATTGTAGGCTATACCAGCTATTAATAGATTTATATTGTAGGCTATACCAGCGATTAATAGATTTATATTGTAGGCTATACCAGCTATTCATAGATTTATATTGTAGGCTACACCAGCTATAGATTTATATTGTAGGCTATATCAGCTATTAATATATTTATATTCTAGGCTACACCAGCTATTAATAGATTTATATTCTAGGCTACACCAGGTATTCATAGATTTATATTGTAGGCTATATCAGCTATTAATAGATTTATATTGTAGGCTACACCAGCTATTAATATATTTATATTGTAGGCTACACCAGCTATTAATATATTTATATTGTAGGCTATACCAGCTATTAATAGATTTATATTGTAGGCTATACCAGCTATAGATTTATATTCTAGGCTATATCAGCTATTAATATATTTATATTGTAGGCTATACCAGCGATTAATAGATTTATATTCTAGGCTACACCAGCTATAGATTTATATTCTAGGCTATATCAGCTATTAATATATTTATATTCTAGGCTACACCAGCTATTAATAGATTTATATTCTAGGCTACACCAGGTATTCATAGATTTATATTGTAGGCTATATCAGCTATTAATAGATTTATATTGTAGGCTACACCAGCTATTAATATATTTATATTGTAGGCTATACCAGCTATTAATAGATTTATATTGTAGGCTATACCAGCGATTAATAGATTTATATTCTAGGCTACACCAGCTATTAATAGATTTATATTGTAGGCTATATCAGCTATTAATATATTTATATTCTAGGCTACACCAGCTATTAATAGATTTATATTGTAGGCTATACCAGCTATTAATAGATTTATATTGTAGGCTACACCAGCTATTAATAGATTTTGTAACCTATAGAGGCTATGTCCTGGTCTCTGCTGTGGTGCTGTGCTGTCTGTCCTCTTGCCTGCCCGTGCGCTGCCTGTCAGTCATGTTTCTCTCCATGAGGCTACCAATTATGATTTTGTTTTTCATTGTGTGTGAGACAATAGACTTGTGGCGTGTGGGTCGTTCCCGATGTTCTGCGTCAGAGTTGGCAGCCCTGGGCGAGTGGGCGGGGTCAGACCTGTTAGTGCTGCCAGTCTCCCGGCGAAGACACGTCACAAACGTATGGCAGAATGATCGCCATGATGACATCGTAAAAGACAACAAATATTGTGTAGTCTGATCTTGGCGTTACGTGTCAGCGAGCTATTTCAATATCATTACGTTAAAGGCCAGATGTCACCACTACCTCCTGGTTACAGCTCCCAACTCTGGTACTGTATATGCATGCACTTACTCGCTGGACCACAAGAGGTCGCATTCGTAAACATCGGTCGATTGGAAATCGACCGTTGATGTAATTTTCCTTGTGAAGACGGGCTGGTGCAATGTGCATGCAACGGCTGAGGGTGACAGCCTCATGTGTGCATTACCATGCATGATGAGTTCTGCTGCAAGAACATCCTCTGTCTCTCTAATGAAACCACATCACCTGTCTACTGGAACCTGAAAGCATGCTGTGAACATCCTCACAATGCTTAAAGCAGATACAGAGCAGGGATGAACCGAGAGAGAGAGAGGGAGAGAGAGGGAGAGAGACAGAGAGCACAGGGGCAGATAGAGGGAGAGCAGAGAGGGAGGGAGAGAGCAGAGAGACACAGAGAGAGAGAGCAGAGAGAGAGAGACAGAGTGAGACAGAGAGCAGAAGTGCAGATAGAGAGAGAGCAGAAGAGACAGAGAGCAGAGGGACAGAGAGAGAGAGAGCAGAGAAAGAGAGAGCAGAGACAGGCAGAGAGCAGAGAGACAGAGAGAGTGCAGAGACAGGCAGAGACAGACAGAGAGAGAGCAGAGAGAGACAGAGAGCAGAGAGACAGAGAGAGAGCAGAGACAGGCAGAGACAGACAGAGAGAGCAGAGACAGACAGAGAGAGAGCAGAGAAAGAGAGAGCAGAGACAGGCAGAGAGCAGAGAGACAGAGAGAGTGCAGAGACAGGCAGAGACAGACAGAGAGAGAGCAGAGAGAGACAGAGAGCAGAGAGACAGAGAGAGAGCAGAGACAGGCAGAGACAGACAGAGAGAGACAGAGAGAGCAGAGACAGACAGAGAGAGAGCAGAGACAGACACAGAGAGAGAGCAGAGACAGGCAGAGAGAGAGCAGAGACAGGCAGAGAGACAGAGAGAGAGCAGAGACAGAGAGAGAGAGAGCAGAGACAGAGAGAGACAGAGGCAAAGAGAGAGCAGAGACAGAGAGAGACAGAGACAGAGAGAGACAGAGACAGATAGAGCAGAGACAGGCAGAGAGAGAGCAGAGACAGGCAGAGAGAGAGCAGAGACAGGCAGAGAGAGACAGAGAGCAGATAGAGAGAGAGAGCAGAGGGGCAGATAGAGGGAGAGGGAGAGATAAGAGGAGAATATAAAGAGTGTTAAACAGCAGTGGCAGGAGACAGAGGACTGGAACATTAAAGCATGTTTCAGACAACACTGTCTCAAATTGATTGGAGGGAAAGGCTAGGCGTGACAGAGTATTTCTGAATAAGGGGTTGTATGTGCGTGTGCACGTGTGTGTATGGAATTGTGAGTGTCTGTGTGTGTGTGTGTGGGGGGGGGGGGGGAGGGGGGGGGGGGGTTGTGAGAGACAGCTACAAAAGTGAACTGTTTACAGCAGCAGTAAGAACATGGAATTAACTCATCAGGGACATGTTTATGTTATTTTATTTAAATCCGTATTGTACTCATTCCCTGCCATTGACGTGATCAATCTGTGTTTTCACCGGCATGCGCTCCTGGCCTTATGAAGTGCTACTTCATCACTCCTAAAGTTGCCCAGAAGCCACAGTTATTGAAGTTTATTGTCCCACAAAGCAGCAAGCGGAGCAAAGCCACAATCTCCCTTCAGGAGGAAGCTCCATAAAACACTTCCAGACACTTTCGCCCGGGCTCGACGCGTTGTCACACGGACCCGTGACAGTCACTCGAAGCTAACTAACCAACTCCCTCACTTTTTACATATCCTGGGGACAAACAGACAAACAAACCTCCCTATCTTTTTAGATATCCTGGGGACAAACAGACAGACAAACAAACAAACCTCTCTATCTTTTTAGATATCCTGGGGACAAACAGACAAACAAACCTCCCTATCTTTTTAGATATCCTGGGGACAAACAGACAAACAAACAAACCTCCCTATCTTTTCAGATATCCTGGGGACAAACAGACAAACAAACCTCCCTATCTTTTTAGATATCCTGGGGACAAACAGACAAACAAACCTCTCTATCTTTTTAGATATCCTGGGGACAAACAGACAAACAAACCTCCCTATCTTTTTAGATATCCTGGGGACAAACAGACAAACAAACCTCTCTATCTTTTTAGATATCCTGGGGACAAACAGACAAACAAACAAACCTCTCTAACTTTTTAGATATCCTGGGGACAAACAAACAAACAAACCTCTCTATCTTTTTAGATATCCTGGGGACAAACAGACAAACAAACAAACCTCTCTATCTTTTTAGATATCCTGGGGACAAACAAACAAACAAACCTCTCTATCTTTTTAGATATCCTGGGGACAAACAGACAAACAAACAAACCTCTCTATCTTTTTAGATATCCTGGGGACAAACAGACAAACAAACAAACCTCTCTATCTTTTTAGATATCCTGGGGACAAACAGACAAACAAACAAACCTCTCTATCTTTTTAGATATCCTGGGGACAAACAGACAAACAAACCTCTCTATCTTTTTAGATATCCTGGGGACAAACAGACAGACAAACAAACCTCCCTATCTTTTTAGATATCCTGGGGACAAACAGACAAACAAACCTCTCTATCTTTTTAGATATCCTGGGGACAAACAGACAAACAAACAAACCTCTCTATCTTTTTAGATATCCTGGGGACAAACAGACAAACAAACAAACCTCTCTATCTTTTTAGATATCCTGGGGACAAACAGACAAACAAACCTCTCTATCTTTTTAGATATCCTGGGGACAAACAGACAAACAAACCTCTCTATCTTTTTAGATATCCTGGGGACAAACAGACAAACAAACAAACCTCCCTATCTTTTTAGATATCCTGGAGACAAACAGACAAACAAACCTCCCTATCTTTTTAGATATCCTGGGGACAAACAGACAAACAAACCTCTCTATCTTTTTAGATATCCTGGGGACAAACAGACAGACAAACAAACCTCCCTATCTTTTTAGATATCCTGGGGACAAACAGACAAACAAACCTCTCTATCTTTTTAGATATCCTGGGGACAAACAGACAAACAAACCTCCCTATCTTTTTAGATATCCTGGGGACAAACAGACAAACAAACCTCCCTAACTTTTTACATATGCTGGGGACAAACAGACAAACAAACCTCTCTATCTTTTTAGATATCCTGGGGACAAACAGACAAACAAACCTCTCTATCTTTTTAGATATCCTGGGGACAAACAGACAGACAAACAAACCTCTCTATCTTTTTAGATATCCTGGGGACAAACAGACAAACAAACCTCCCTAACTTTTTACATATCCTGGGGACAAACAGACAGACAAACAAACCTCCCTATCTTTTTAGATATCCTGGGGACAAACAGACAAACAAACCTCCCTATCTTTTTAGATATCCTGGGGACAAACAGACAAACAAACCTCTCTATCTTTTTAGATATCCTGGGGACAAACAGACAAACAAACCTCTCTATCTTTTTAGATATCCTGGGGACAAACAGACAAACAAACCTCCCTATCTTTTTAGATATCCTGGGGACAAACAGACAAACAAACCTCTCTATCTTTTTAGATATCCTGGGGACAAACAGACAAACAAACCTCCCTATCTTTTTAGATATCCTGGGGACAAACAGACAAACAAACCTCTATATCTTTTTAGATATCCTGGGGACAAACAGACAGACAAACAAACCTCCCTATCTTTTTAGATATCCTGGGGACAAACAGACAAACAAACCTCTCTATCTTTTTAGATATCCTGGCGACAAACAGACAAACAAACCTCCCTATCTTTTTAGATATCCTGGGGACAAACAGACAAACAAACCTCCCTATCTTTTTAGATATCCTGGGGACAAACAGACAAACAAACCTCCCTATCTTTTTAGATATCCTGGGGACAAACAGACAAACAAACCTCCCTATCTTTTTAGATATCCCGGGGACAAACAGACAGACAAACAAACCTCCCTATCTTTTTAGATATCCTGGGGACAAACAGACAAACAAACCTCCCTATCTTTTTAGATATCCTGGGGACAAACAGACAGACAAACAAACCTCCCTATCTTTTTAGATATCCTGGGGACAAACAGACAAACAAACCTCCCTATCTTTTTAGATATCCTGGGGACAAACAGACAGACAAACAAACCTCCCTATCTTTTTAGATATCCTGGGGACAAACAGACAAACAAACCTCCCTATCTTTTTAGATATCCTGGGGACAAACAGACAAACAAGCAAACCTCTCTATCTTTTTAGATATCCTGGAGACAAACAGACAAACAAACCTCTCTATCTTTTTAGATATCCTGGGGACAAACAGACAAACAAGCAAACCTCTCTATCTTTTTAGATATCCTGGAGACAAACAGACAAACAAACCTCCCTATCTTTTTAGATATCCTGGGGACAAACAGACAAACAAGCAAACCTCTCTATCTTTTTAGATATCCTGGGGACAAACAGACAAACAAACCTCCCTATCTTTTTAGATATCCTGGGGACAGACAGACAAACAAACCTCCCTATCTTTTTAGATATCCTGGGGACAAACAG
Source organism: Poromitra crassiceps (assembly GCF_964638095.1). Taxonomy (NCBI): domain Eukaryota; kingdom Metazoa; phylum Chordata; class Actinopteri; order Beryciformes; family Melamphaidae; genus Poromitra; species Poromitra crassiceps. The sequence goes on along the minus strand of NC_139629.1, from coordinate 22,755,876 downwards.
ACAAACAAACCTCCCTATCTTTTTAGATATCCTGGGGACAAACAGACAGACAAACAAACCTCCCTATCTTTTTAGATATCCTGGGGACAAACAGACAAACAAACCTCCCTATCTTTTTAGATATCCTGGGGACAAACAGACAGACAAACAAACCTCCCTATCTTTTTAGATATCCTGGGGACAAACAGACAAACAAACCTCCCTATCTTTTTAGATATCCTGGGGACAAACAGACAAACAAGCAAACCTCCCTATCTTTTTAGATATCCTGGGGACAAACAGACAAACAAGCAAACCTCTCTATCTTTTTAGATATCCTGGGGACAAACAGACAAACAAGCAAACCTCTCTATCTTTTTAGATATCCTGGGGACAAACAGACAAACAAACCTCCCTATCTTTTTAGATATCCTGGGGGCAAACAGACAAACAAGCAAACCTCTCTATCTTTTTAGATATCCTGGGGACAAACAGACAAACAAGCAAACCTCCCTATCTTTTTAGATATCCTGGGGACAAACAGACAAACAAGCAAACCTCCCGGCCAACTCGTTAGTCCAACTCCGTTGGCGGGGGTACATATAGAACGGGCGCTATGGGGTCTTAACCATAGTTGTCTTCAATTGTTTTGACTGCCAGTGGCAGCTGGTATGCAATACAATTTCCAGTTGTAGCCATTAACTTTACTACTTCGATTCTGGCATGCAGCAAGATGACATTTTGGGTAACAGTAGGTGATAGTCTACTAGTCTGCTCCGAGGTGCATCATGTCCTGTTTGCCTCCAATTTTCTTTTGTTTTGCCTCCAGCGAACACCGTGACTTTATCATGAGGTTGGCGCTAAGTCTGATGCTCGCTTAGGCATACGCACACACGTCATGGTTGAGAAGCAGATGAACGGGTTTGTGAATAGCCTACATTTCAATCTCTTGTCTCTCGTTTCCCCCGTCTCTCTCGCTCATCCTGATCTCTCTCTCTCCGAGGCTTGATCAAAATCTGCATTTCATCAGATACCTCTGAGTCTGTCCTCAGCCTCCGCGTAGGGACATCAGATACCTCTGAGTCTGTCCTCAGCCTCCGCGTAGGGACATCAGATACATCTAAGTCTGTCCTCAGACTCAGCGCAGGGACATCAGATACCTCTGAGTCTGTCCTCAGCCGCCGCGCAGGGACATCAGATACCTCTAAGTCTGTCCTCAGCCTCCACGCAGGGACATCAGATACCTCTGAGTCTGTCCTCAGCCTCCGCATAGGGACATCAGATACCTCTAAGTCTGTCCTCAGCCTCCACGCAGGGACATCAGATACTTCTGAGTCTGTCCTCAGCCTCCACGCAGGGACATCAGATACTTCTGAGTCTGTCCTCAGCCTCCACGCAGGGACAAGATACCTCTGAGTCTGTCCTCAGCCTCTGTGTAGGGACAAGATACCTCTGAGTCTGTCCTCAGCTTCCACGCAGGGACAAGATACCTCTGAGTCTGTCCTCAGCCTCCGCGTAGGGACATCAGATACCTCTGAGTCTGTCCTCAGCCTCCGTGTAGGGACATCAGATACCTCTGCGTCTGTCCTCAGCCTCCGTGTAGGGACATCAGATACCTCTGAGTCTGTCCTCAGCCTCTGTGTAGGGACATCAGATACCTCTGAGTCTGTCCTCAGCCTCCGCGTAGGGACATCAGATACCTCTGAGTCTGTCCTCAGCCTCTGCGTAGGGACAAGGGGGCTCTGACTATCACCCCCATTCATTTGTCCAGCCAGACACTGACAGCCTATCTCTAGCTGTTCAAAGGCCCATCCATCTACATCACAGGCTGGTCTGTAGGTGTGCTGCGGCTGTCTTACCACGACTTAAGTCAGCTTTTACAATTATTTCTTCAATCTCGGCTCAGATGATCTAATGAGCGAGATTGCAACTCTTGGGAGAGGAGAGAAGAGGAAGCGAGAGGAGAGAAGAGGAAGAGAGGAGGAAATGAGAGAGGAGAGGAAGAGAGGAGAGGAAAGGGAGATTAGATGAGAGGAGTTAAGATGAGAGAAGAGAAGAGAGGAAGGGAGAGGAGGACAGAGGAGAGGAGAGAGAAGAGATGAGAGGAGATGAAGGGAGATGAGAGGAGAGAAGAGGAAAGGGGGAGGAGGGCAGAGGAGAGAGGAGAGGAGTGATGAGAGGAGAGAGGAGAGGAGAGAGGAGAAGAGATGAGAGGAGAGGGGAGAGGAGAGGAGATGAGATGAGAGAGGAGAGGAAAGGGGGAGGAGGGCAGAGGAGAGGAAGAGGAAATGTGAGACAAGCCTGGAAAAGCAGAAAGTAGAGGAGAGTTGAGGGAAGCAGAGTAGATAGGCTATCCACAGGGGACTGCACACTAAGACATTTCCTACTGACGCAGCTTCATTTGTGTATTGTGTACGTGTGTGTGTGCGCGCATGTGCTCGCGCATGTGTGTGTGTTTGGTTGTGTTGCGGTGATAAGGTGGGTTGAGATGTCACACATTCTGAGGAGTGAACACAAGGTGTGTGTGTGTGTGTGTGTGTGTGTGTGTGTGTGTGTGTGTGTGTGTGTGTGTGTGTGTGTGTGTGTGTGTGTGTGTGTGTGTGTGTGTGTGTGTGTGTGTGTGTGTGTGTAGGTTTTCTTGTATTTCTGTACTTGTGAGGACCAATTACAAAGGCAGGAAATTCATTCAGCCTTTTTGCCCAGGCCTCTTTTGTCCTCACAAGAAAAAGGACAACATACAGTAGGTCTATTTTCCAGGCTGTCCTCACAAGAAAAAAGACAACATAGGTCTATTTTCCAGGCTGTCCTCACAAGAAAAAAGACAACATAGGTCTATTTTCCAGGCTGTCCTCACAAGAAAAAAGACAACATAGGTCTATTTTCCAGGCTGTCCTCACAAGAAAAAAGACAACATAGGTCTATTTTCCAGGCTGTCCTCACAAGAAAAAGGACAACATAGGTCTATTTTCCAGGCTGTCCTCACAAGAAAAAAGACAACATAGGTCTATTTTCCAGGCTGTCCTCACAAGAAAAAGGACAACATAGGGGGCACGGTGGCTCAGTGGTAGAGCTGTCGCCTCACAGTCAGAAGGTCCTGAGTTCGATTCTCGCCTGGGACACTGTGGGCGCTGTGGTTGTGTTCCCCCCCATATCTTCAGTGCCCACTGCCCAGGTGGGGTATCTCGTCATAAGGGCCTTTCTCTCTGTGTGGAGTTTGCATGTTCTCCCCGTGCTCCCCCAGGGGGTTCCTCCGTATATAACCCCCCCACTAAAAACATGCAGAAGATCAGATCGTCATCGTCATCCGACCAGTGACGACAACATCCGAAGTTGGTCCCCGGGCGCTGTACGAGAAAGCGACCACTGCTCCTGGCCTGCCCCCCGGAGGAAAGGACATGCCTGGATGGGTTAAATGCAGAGGACACTTTTCACCGGCCACCGTCAGCATGAGTGTGTTGTGGCCGCATGCATGTATTGTGGTGTTCGCGTGACAATAAAAGACGGGCTTGTCCCGTTACGAGAGTTTTTTTTATTTTCCAGGCTGTCCTCACAAGAAAAAGGACAACATAGGTCTATTTTCCAGGCTGTCCTCACAAGAAAAAAGACAACATAGGTCTATTTTCCAGGCTGTCCTCACAAGAAAAAGGACAACATAGGTCTATTTTCCAGGCTGTCCTCACAAGAAAAAGGACAACATAGGTCTATTTTCCAGGCTGTCCTCACAAGAAAAAAGACAACATAGGTCTATTTTCCAGGCTGTCCTCACAAGAAAAAAGACAACATAGGTCTATTTTCCAGGCTGTCCTCACAAGAAAAAGGACAACATAGGTCTATTTTCCAGGCTGTCCTCACAAGAACCATCGTCGCCATCCGAGAACTCTGGGTTGGACTCTGTTTCGACCACAGGCTCCATCTGGACCCTGGGCAGGGTCAGCAGCCCCATGGTCTCTTCGATTGTCCGCTGGCGTGGACCGGGGTGTGTGCTGGAACTGGGCCCAGGCAGGGAATCAAAGTGTTGAGGACGCCCAACAGCGCTGCGGCTGCGGCCACGCCGGCCATCGCCTCTCTTCATCTGCTACTGCTAAATAGATTACTGGTAAATGGGTGACTATACTATAAATACTAAACGTGATTTAGCGGGTTCCTTTTATCAGTTTGACTTGAAACAATGTCACAGGCTGGGAAAGGGTCTGATCTAATGTAAACAACCAAAACATGAAAGTACGTCCGAGTACGTCCTTGGCACAGAACGCCATTGTTAAAAGTACGTCCGGGTACGTCCTTGGCAGAGAATGAGTTAATTAATTATTATCAGGGATTCCGCTAGCTTCCAATGCAGCCGGTATCGTTCCAAAAATGTTGGCCTTATAGAATATTAACCGACCCAGTCAAAATGTAGGTATTGAAAAAAGATTGATTTAACCATTTTTTAACTATTTTATAATATAAAAATGCAGTCTGTGCTTGCAGTGCAAAGGGAGCAAGGCGGGCGCAGAACAGCGAACCATACCTGGGTCCACTTGAAAAGGTGAACGCTTCATGCGTGCCCAGGCGTGGTCCACTTCAGTGTGAAGCGTACCTCAAACACTGAAGTGGACTTCACACTTGACCGGTGTGTCGCTGGGGAACCTAAAACATGCAATGTCCCATTTGGTGCAAATTTGGACAGCCAACACTTTCAATAATTAACTTTGACTCAACAATTGAACAGTTTATAGGCGACCAAAATAGTCATGTAATAAAAACAACTGACAGCATGCTGAGAGTCACGTTTTGGTGTTACGGGCGTTCTGTCCTCTGCTGTCTCTGTTTCACAAGGACGAGGTTCACATTTGTGTGTGTTTACTTGTGATGGAGCAGTGGTTTACAGCCAGGACACACTTTTCACTGGCTTCAGCAGGAGGCGCGTGCGTGCGGCCCTCCTTCCAGCAGGAGGCGCGTGCGTGCGGCCCTCCTTCCTGCAGGAGGTGCGTGCGTGAGGCCCTCCTTCCTGCAGGAGGCGCGTGCGTGCGGCCCTCCTTCCTGCAGGAGGTGCGTGCGTGCGGCCCTCCTTCCTGCAGGAGGTGCGTGCGTGAGGCCCTCCTTCCTGCAGGAGGTGCGTGCGTGCGGCCCTCCTTCCTGCAGGAGGTGCGTGCGTGCGGCCCTCCTTCCTGCAGGAGGTGCGTGCGTGAGGCCCTCCTTCCTGCAGGAGGCGCGTGCGTGAGGCCCTCCTTCCTGCAGGAGGTGCGTGCGTGCGGCCCTCCTTCCTGCAGGAGGCGCGTGCGTGCGGCCCTCCTTCCTGCAGGAGGTGCGTGCGTGAGGCCCTCCTTCCTGCAGGAGGTGCGTGCGTGCGGCCCTCCTTCCTGCAGGAGGCGCGTGCGTGCGGCCCTCCTTCCAGCAGGAGGCGCGTGCGTGAGGCCCTCCTTCCTGCAGGAGGCGCGTGCGTGAGGCCCTCCTTCCAGCAGGAGGTGCGTGCGTGAGGCCCTCCTTCCAGCAGGAGGTGCGTGCGTGAGGCCCTCCTTCCTGCAGGAGGTGCGTGCGTGAGGCCCTCCTTCCTGCAGGAGGCGCGTGCGTGAGGCCCTCCTTCCTGCAGGAGGTGCGTGCGTGAGGCCCTCCTTCCAGCAGGAGGTGCGTGCGTGAGGCCCTCCTTCCTGCAGGAGGTGCGTGCGTGAGGCCCTCCTTCCTGCAGGAGGTGCGTGCGTGAGGCCCTCCTTCCAGCAGGAGGTGCGTGCGTGCGGCCCTCCTTCCAGCAGGAGGTGCGTGCGTGAGGCCCTCCTTCCTGCAGGAGGTGCGTGCGTGAGGCCCTCCTTCCTGCAGGAGGTGCGTGCGTGAGGCCCTCCTTCCAGCAGGAGGCGCGTGCGTGAGGCCCTCCTTCCTGCAGGAGGTGCGTGCGTGAGGCCCTCCTTCCTGCAGGAGGTGCGTGCGTGAGGCCCTCCTTCCAGCAGGAGGTGCGTGCGTGAGGCCCTCCTTCCTGCAGGAGGTGCGTGCGTGAGGCCCTCCTTCCAGCAGGAGGCGCGTGCGTGAGGCCCTCCTTCCAGCAGGAGGTGCGTGCGTGAGGCCCTCCTTCCTGCAGGAGGTGCGTGCGTGAGGCCCTCCTTCCAGCAGGAGGCGCGTGCGTGAGGCCCTCCTTCCAGCAGGAGGCGCGTGCGTGAGGCCCTCCTTCCTGCAGGAGGCGCGTGCGTGAGGCCCTCCTTCCTGCCCTCTGTGCTTCTTCTCATCGTCTCTCCTTCCTGTCACATCCCGGCTGCCTTTTCTCTCCCCTCGTCTCAGATTCCCCCACACTCTCTGTCACGCCCACTCCCCCCTCCCCTTTCTGCTTTTGACCTTGTTAGATCATGTCTCAGTTGCTACGTGTGTGTAGGTGAGTGAGCGTGTGTGTGTGTGTGTGTGTGTGTGTGTGTGTGTTCATGATAGACACTCGAGTTCACTGAGTTTTAATAAAACATTACGTGAGGTTGGTAAGTGGTTTGTATGTGTGCCTGTGTGTGCGTGCGTGTGTGCATGTGTGTGCATGTGCTTCTATGTGTGCATGTGCGTGTGTGTGTGCACGTGTGTGCACCCTGGGGCAGAGCTTTGTGTGTCGATCTTGTTGAGGCTGTGTGTGAGAAAGATAACAGCACGACCTAGGGCAACTCTCTAATTGGCCGCACTCTCGCCCCGGATACTCGCTCTCTTTCTATATATATATCTATGTATATAGATATATATATATATTATATATACATACACACAGTATGTCTCTCTCTCTCTCTCTCTCACAATGCTGCTCTCATGTTGCTTCCTCCCAGTCCCAGGACTATAGTGGTAAAAAAAGGAGGGTAAACTATAAATGTCTGGGGCAGCTCTCTCACGCCGTGCAACGCTTTTTACCCCCCCCCCCCCCCCCCCCATATCCCCCATATCCCCCTAGCCACTAATCCTATCCACCCCTCAAATCCAGACTCTCTACCACCTTCCTATCCGTAGTTAGCCCACTAAACGCACTAAAAGTCGATGACTGGGTGACTGACTGACTGACTGACTGACTGACTGACTGTCCTGACTTTTCCATCTTATGACCCAAGTGAAATGTTTTATGGTCACTCATGATTCAGTAGGTCACGGGTCGGCTTGGTTCCAGCCTTAACACTCGCTATATAAGGACTTTTCAAAATGTCTATGGAGAAAATGAATTGGGCACTCAATCTCCTCCAGGGCTGGAAACGTCACGGAAAGTCACGTGCCTCTTGAGCTCTATACAGCCTTGACGTCCACAATTAAAAATCACATAATAACAAATAAACCATCATCAAAAGTGTGAATGATGCTTCATTGTATATAAATGAAAAGGGTAGGTAAACAGCATTTCCATGCGTTTACCCTGCAGCCCTGCTTCCCTCCTCTCTCTCTCTCTCTCTCTCTCTCTCTCTCTACCATGAGTTACCACTGGCCAGGCGAGGCAGTAGAGAGGCAGCAGGAAAGGGGAAGGGGAAGACATGGAGATGAGAGAAGGTGCCGCAGGTTGAGGGTTTAGGGCACTGGGACTGGGACTGACTTGATGATGATTATATCACACTCCAGCAGGCAGCGCATGTGCCAGTTGCAGCACAGCTGTGTATTTAAATTACAGTTTTTCACAATTGTTACTGTAACACACGTTTCTCAAAACAACGGCTTTCTCAAAACTACACACACAAAACTGAAAACCTCACACACACACACACACACACACACACACACACACACACACACACACACACACACACACACACAATGCTAAACATGACACTCCCTTTGCAAGATGACTCTTTGCCATCAAATCTCTTAACTGTTCACAAAATGGAACTGGTGTTTTCATTTGGTACACACAGCCATATTTTCAAATGACACACACATACCATTCATTGAGTGCACACAACTAAGCATTTGCTCCACACTACCAAGCATTGACAGCACACTGAAGTGCACAATTGAAAACACAATCATAGAAATGGAACACACCATGAATGACAATGACTCTGGAGAATGAGCCATTTCTCCTTTTGTAAAATGTCTCAGTCTCAGTGTCGTCTTCCTCCTCCTCCTCCTCCTCCTCCTCATCCTCCTCCTCCTCCTCCTCCTCCTCCTCCTCCTCCTCTCACTCTTACCCTTCTCCTTCTCTGGTTGTCTCTCTTCAAAGTTCTCCATTGTTCACCAAACAAAACAGAGGCTCAAGGCACTTTTATGCTGCAGTCCTGATTGCAAATTGCTCAATAGACCTGAATGTTTAGAGATTTGACTATTTGTGTGTTGTAGGTTGATGCTTTGCGATTGGACTTGAGAAGTGTGTGCAACAACTGAACATTGTGTGTAGTGTTTTGACAACAAGCTGATGTGTAATAGACATGAGTGTAAAGAAGGAAAGTCAGAGTCTAATGCAGATAAGGGAGTGTGAAGTAGTGCCAAATTGGGTCGAGGGATTGATACATGAAGTGAAGGTTGTGCAAATTGTGCAGAATTTTTGCTTTTTGTGTGTTAACACATTCACTGCCAGACGTTTTTTTTTTACTGTAGTTATAGCTTCTGCCAGAGGGTTTTTTTGAGGATTCTGGCTCATCTTTCAAGACCCGAGGATTCTTTTCTGCTAAGATTTTGTGAACACACAATATCTCAAAAGAACTAATAGAATGTGTGCTTTCTCTGTCTAAAAGAGTTAGTTTGTAGAGTTAGTAGTTATGTAAGCATTAGCAGTTGAATACAGCATGGTTTTAGCGTCAGAAAAAATATTCAGAGATAAACGGCTTTTTGTGAAATTCGATAGAACAGTCACTTTAACCATTCATTTTTGGCTCTCTCTCTCTCTCTCCCTCCCCCTCTCGCTCTCTCTCTCTCTCTCTCTCTCTCCCTCCCTCTCGCTCTCCCTCCCTCTCTCTCTCTCTCTCTCTCTCTCTCTCTCCCTCCCTCTCGCTCTCCCTCCCTCTCTCTCTCTCTCCCTCCCTCTCGGGAGGGAGACGCACTAGGTTTAATCCTAGTGAGAGGGGGAGAGGGAGAGAGAGAGAGAGAGAGAGAGAGAGAGGGAGGGAGGGAGAGAGAGAGAGCGAGAGAGAGAGAGAGAGAGAGGGAGAGAGCGAGAGGGAGAGTTGCTTCAACTCCTCCCTCCGTGGGCGTTCTTCTTGGCTGCAGCGGCCGTCACAAGCTTGTCACCAGTCTCAGTGCTTTGCTGCTGTCCTGTGCCTGTCTGCACGGCCGCTGTTTGAGGAAGTCGGGATGGACTCGCTCGCTTCTTGGAGTTTTGGTTGAGAGAAGCTTTTGCGATTCTGGTCATATTTATGCTGCGTGTTTCAAAGTGTGTTCCACCTGTAATCTATTATGTAAATTTGCAATCCCGCATCGCCAGCAATCAGCGCGAAAACGAAAGCGTTTTCCCCCATCCATTTTCATGAGAATGGCTGGGGTGAGAATGGCGTGACAAGTTAAAAAAATGCTTGCCTTCCTCTAGTCAGGAGAGCACTGTTGCCACTTAGTGGGTCGGTGGAATGGGTTGTAAACGTTCGGTGGCTCCAATAATTATATAAGAGATGTAAAAGGGTTAGATGCACATCCCACGGTCAAAAAAAAAAAATCATTTTTTTGACGACTCAACTCGTCGTTGGCAGTGAACAGCTGGATTGTGTTTGACGACTCAACTCGTTCTTGGCAATTAACGTGTTAACAACACACATGTTTAGTTCTAGTTTTCAACACATCTGTTAAAGGTGCTACATCATTTTAATATCAATACATCCTTATGGTAACAACCACTTTACAAGTATTCACACTTTATTTCAGAATGCATATTGGCTGTCATCAAATAGAAATGTTATGAAAGTTTGTGACACAAATGACACAAATTAGCCTGCACCAATGGGAGCAGTTGTAAGGAAACCTTTATTGTGAAGTCGTGAAGACATGCCTCAAACTGTAAGACAACAGAGCTGCAGTATTAAGCCAAGCCTGCTTCAAGTGATGGTGGTCCAGCTCACCTTCACAAGGTTGATAAGTAGGGCTGGATATCAAACTTCCATACTTTTCTGGCACCGAATCAATTGCTTCGATACTGAGTATCGAAACATGCGTTGTCATTCGATGCCAATTTTTGATACAAAAAAATCAAAAAACAAAACGCCATTAAGCCTATAAACATGCATTGTGCTTGTGCCACGCTCTAATAATGCTGGCGATTGGCTGTCACATAGAGGCAAAAAAAAGAGAGAACAGCGTCATTGAGCCTATAAGCATGCAACATGCTTGCATCACGCTCTAACAAGGCTGGTGATTGGCTGTCATGTAGAGAGGCATGCAGGAAAAGTTACGCCCACTTTAGCCAGATAGTTTGTTGTGTTGTATTTGAGAGAGGCAGGCACGCCAGGCTGTGGAAGCAATGTGGAGACAATCTAAAGTGTGGCTCTATTACTGCAATACTGCAATAATTAATAATGTTATGTGCAAGCAATTAATTAATATGCGTGAATGTTAATAGCAGGCTGTTATTGCCCATTAGGTATTTTTAGCAACTCGTTAACAAACGCTGATGTCACGATAGTTTGTTGAATGTCAATGCGATCCACTTTGTGCCATTAAGGCTATATTGATAGGCTAGTGAAACTATTGTCTTCCATGCATGAAGTGGAGCCGTCTCATCACCGTTTTTAAGAATAACGTTCTGTTGCAGAAGTGAGCATTAAACACTGAAATCTCCGTTTTGCAGTGAAAACTATTTGCACTGATGTATTTATGTTTACATTTATTTCCTTTGTACTCCAATATTTTTTGTAGGGGTGGCAATAAGTTTAGACAACTGCAAGTTGTGTAAACAGTAGGTTTTATTTTTTTATGCTGTAAAACGGATGGATTTGAGGGCCAATATAGAATGTTTTTGGGCTGCTGAAACAAATTATTTATTTATTGAAAATAATCAAAGACACAATTATAAAAAAGAAATTGTTTCTTTTTTCTTTTTTCTGTCAATGTCATCATGTACAATACTATTTTACATGTGTTGTTGTGTCTTTGACTTGGACTTGGCCATGGTATCAAGTTGATTCAATCTTTATTTTATTTATTTTTTGGTATCTTTTTGATGTAATTTAATTTCTTCTTCTTCTTCTTCTTCTTCTTCTTCTTATTACTAGTGCAGTGCCCATTCCCCCATGCACCACCCCGTGGGCGCTTCCCCCCCGCACACACACTGCACTCTGTCAGGTCCCCCTAAGCACAAGTTTGAAGTCGATCCGACAAACGGTACACATCATGAGATCATTATTATTCATTGAGCCTAAATGGTCTAAAAACACCTACGGATTTTGGAAATAGACATGCAGGTTATATTGAGTTTATTGAGAGGGTGAATTGAGCTGCTGTAGATAGCCTACGTGGAGGCAGAAACCGCTCTTCAAAGAAATTACTGATATGAATAAAAGTGGTAACTTTAGACACTCATTCTGGAACAGACTAATAATATCCAACGCGAATTTTGATTCTGACATACATAGTAAAGCTTCACTTGTGTTTTGAATGAATGAGGACATTGGTGTGTCTGGCGCTGTAGAAGCTGGAGCAGTCCATATTGCATTGTGATTGGCTAGTTGTTAAAAACCACGCCTCTTTTGCAGGCACGAGCTCCTGTGCACGGGCATTTGTGCACGATTAGAAAAACCTGGATCCACTTAACGAGTTGATAACTACATTCGTGGTATTGAGTTAGCAGATGGCAATGATCTGGTTTAGCCAAACCAGATCAAGGGACAGATCCTGGATCTTCTTATACAACATTCGTGGTACAGCCCTCGGGGGTGGGAAAGGGAAAGGGGTTATTGTAAAAGAAAAAGAAAATAGCCCTTATTGTACATTGTACTGAACTTATTGCATGAATAAATATATTGTCAAAACAAAATAAACTGGGCAACGACACTAGTGTGTGTACTGTAGAATCACACTAGTGACTACACTAGTGTGTGTACTGTAGAATCACACTAGTGATTACACTAGTGTGTGTACTGTAGAATCACACTAGTGATTACACTAGTGTGTGTACTGTAGAATCACAATAGTGACTACACTAGTGTGTGTACTGTAGAATCACAATAGTGACTACACTAGTGTGTGTACTGTAGAATCACACTAGTGATTACACTAGTGTGTCTACTGTAGAATCACACTAGTGATTACACTAGTGTGTGTACTGTAGAATGTGTGTACTGTAGAATCACACTAGTGACTACACTAGTGTGTGTACTGTAGAATCACACTAGTGATTACACTAGTGTGTGTACTGTAGAATCACACTAGTGATTACACTAGTGTGTGTACTGTAGAATCACACTAGTGATTACACTAGTGTGTGTACTGTAGAATCACAATAGTGACTACACTAGTGTGTGTACTGTAGAATCACACTAGTGATTACACTAGTGTGTGTACTGTAGAATCACACTAGTGACTACACTAGTGTGTGTACTGTAGAATCACACTAGTGATTACACTAGTGTGTGTACTGTAGAATCACACTAGTGACTACACTAGTGTGTGTACTGTAGAATCACACTAGTGATTACACTAGTGTGTGTACTGTAGAATCACACTAGTGACTACACTAGTGTGATTCTACAGTACACTAGTGTGTGTACTGTAGAATCACACTAGTGACTACACTAGTGTGTGTACTGTAGAATCACACTAGTGATTACACTAGTGTGTGTACTGTAGAATCACACTAGTGACTACACTAGTGTGTGTACTGTAGAATCACACTAGTGATTACACTAGTGTGTGTACTGTAGAATCACACTAGTGACTACACTAGTGTGATTCTACAGTACACGCACTAGTGACTACACTAGTGTGTGTACTGTAGAATCACACTAGTGATTACACTAGTGTGTGTACTGTAGAATCACACTAGTGACTACACTAGTGTGTGTACTGTAGAATCACACTAGTGACTACACTAGTGTGTGTACTGTAGAATCACACTAGTGACTACACTAGTGTGTGTACTGCAGAATCACACTAGTGATTACACTAGTGTGTGTACTGTAGAATCACACTAGTGACTACACTAGTGTGTGTACTGTAGAATCACACTAGTGATTACACTAGTGTGTGTACTGTAGAATCACACTAGTGACTACACTAGTGTGTGTACTGTAGAATCACACTAGTGATTACACTAGTGTGTGTACTGTAGAATCACACTAGTGACTACACTAGTGTGTGTACTGTAGAATCACACTAGTGACTACACTAGTGTGTGTACTGTAGAATCACACTAGTGACTACACTAGTGTGTGTACTGTAGAATCACACGAGTGACTACACTAGTGTGTGTACTGTAGAATCACACTAGTGACTACACTAGTGTGTGTACTGTAGAATCACACTAGTGATTACACTAGTGTGTGTACTGTAGAATCAGAGATAACAAAATAAATGAATCAGGACATTCACATCTTGTTATGTTAATTGATTGACATTTACATCAACTGACTTGCTTGTTGTGGTTGGTGGTGGTGGTGTTCTTCCTCTAGCAAACAGAGTTGTTTGCTGCTGCTTATCATGTATCTGTCTTAAATTGTGATTTAATGTGATTTCTAGACTTCTGTAATTAAATGGCTGTGGATGCACTCCCACGGTATTGTCTTCCTTCAAAGCCTGCTCTATCTGGACGTGGATAATGTGAATTTAAGCACCCGGGACACATTCAGTCTTTTGGGAATATGAACAAATAGTGACTTTATCTTTGATTCCTGAGGTACACATGTGGGATGTTTGGCCTGGATAGTTGCTGGTGTAGAAATTGCTCCATTGATTGATTGAGAGAGAGAGAGAGAGGGAGGGAGGGAGGGAGAGAGAGGGGGGGGGGGGCATGCGAAGCTCAGATCCTGTACAGGTCCACAGTGTGTGCTCAATTCAATTAAATAATTAAATTCAATTGAATTGAATTCAATGTGTATCCAGTGGTATCCAACTGGTGATCAGGGGCAAGATACAATGGAATCTCTGTGCTGCACTTTCTGAGTGTTGAGCAGTGTTGCATACAGTATTTCTCATTTGAAAAAATCAGTGATGCGAAGTTGAGCAATTGTGCGCTGCGTGTTGGTCCAGGTCCAGGAGGATCTGGCTTAGGGTTAGGGCAGTGGTTCTCATCCTGGGGGTCGCGACCCCCCAGGGGGTCGTGGGATGATTGTCCAAAAATAAAGGAAAATAAATTCTCCCATGATGATCTCAGATATCAATGGTTTAATGTAAAGCTATATATAAACTATAAAAATGATTTCAGTGAGTGAGTGAAATCAGTTTGTGAATGCGTGCACACTGTCATTGGGTTGGGTATACGTAAAAGAGCAGGTGAAGCCACCAGGCCCGTAGCCAGGGTTTGAGAAATACAGAGGTAATTTTAGCGCGGCGTGGGGGGCCCAGGGGGGCTGTGCCCACCCGTTTAGAAAATGTTGTCCATTTTAAAGTAAAATGCTTCAATCTGGTGCACTTTGAGAGCAAAATTAAGAGGCTAGATCTATAAAGAACTACAGACATCATGTTAGATTAATATCCTGTTTACTGTGCTGTTGCTTTAAAATGATACAAAAAATAAATGTCTCCCCATATAATATAATTAATTAATTAATACTGCTCAATTAAATACAATGGCCCATCTACACAAACATCACTTACAGGGGAGTTACTTACCCATTCACTTCAATAGAACTGTCCCCAAAGTATAGCCCCAATCTAGCCCCAATGCAAAATTTGAATGTTGTGGTGAGTTATGTCTCTTCCTTCTATAGCACACAGAGAGGAAGCAAATTGTTGCATTTCTGATCAACTGTCATATATCATGTTATTTATGAGGGCTTCAAAACATCAATGACAGATGAATAGATCTGGGGGTGAAAATACCGAGGTCATGACCTCGGTGTCCTCAATGGTAGCTACGGGCCTGGAAGCCACGCAGTGGCTGAGCTGTGTATGCGAGCTGCAGGGTCAGCTCGGGCCAGCTGCAGGGTGGGTGAGGCCGCGCAGCGGGCGAGCCTAGAAATCGAGCGCACCTAGTGCGTGAGATGCCTAGTTTCTATAAATTGACAAACTTTAATTTCGTGGTGCCATGCTAATACTTCAGCGGTATGTCACAGATGAGCCCATGGACACTGCCTTTCACGGCCAAAGATGCCCTCTAGAGGCCTTCTCACAAAGTGTTGATGACTGACTGCCTGCCTGAACGGAATAGGCTCTTGATGCCCTCGGCTGCGCTGTGGGAAAATAATGGTAATATGTAATGGTAATATATAAATGTCAATTTCAAAAACCATAAGTTTACATGAAAGCAATGAACTCAGCTTATGCTAGACCAGGGGTGGCCAAACTACGGTTTGGTCAAAAAAGTTTGGCCACCCCTGTGACTTCAGGTGAGTTCTGGATCCAATGACTGTATGTAGGCTATGTAATAATGTATGCCTCCATACACTGAATTTGAGGCTCAATAATAAGATCTGTTATTCAAGAATCACCCTCGACCACACGCACTCTCAATACTGATCAAACCTGCTGTTCTGATTTACACATACTGACACATACAACTCCTTATACTGTACCTCGTCCAAAATGTTGCACCCTACCCGTCCCTCACCACTGGTCTCAACAACAGCAGACCCATGAAATGGCTTGAAAGACTGTGCTCAGCTATTCAGAAAACAAACTGTATATGACCATAGGTTAAGGCTAGAAGAACAGCTGACCCCGCTGGCTTGAAATTGTCTGCTCAGCAGGTAAAGCTGTAATAGGCAAGATTTTACATGAAATACAGGCTTCTTATCAGCAAAAAACATAAAGTGGGGTTGCGTTGAAATTCTGTTGTTAGTCATTGGGAAATCTACACACACTCACACACACACACACACACACACACACACGCGCACACACGTGTAAAGTGTAGTAATCACACACACATGGAAGTTTAGTAATCACACACACGTGTATAAAGGTCCTTACATACCGGGAGCGTTATTTTCGTGCGATTAATTTGCACGAAAATAATACAGTATGTTTAGACTCTATATCAGTCAATGCAACCGTGCATACCAACGGCCAGTCACTATCTGGTTGAACCCTGAACAAATTGATAGAACATGTTTCTCAATGGATTATGGTACTATTGGGCGTGTTAAATAACGTCCTAAAAATCTAGGAAAATCTAACTAACTGAAAGTGGTGGCTGCTGGGAGCTTAGAATGGCTATATCTCAATTACTATTCAACCTAAATGTGGTTTTGGTGTCTACCTCTACATTTGAGGGCTCAGGGTATACAATTGAATCAGTGAAATTACCACCAGATAATTATTTACTGACAAATCCAAGATGGCAAAATTAGCCATCTTGCTAAGGAGCTATGGCATTGGTGGATGTGTGGTGGAGCAGTGGTGTTGAGGGCTCGAGTGAGCACAGAAGGCAGATGCCGAGAGGGAGGAGGCATGCAGGCACACTTGATGGGGCACATGTCAGAAGGAAGGGAACTACTTTGTAATTAATAATATTCTAATTAATACAACAGCGCTCTGCTGCCCTGCCACCTGCCGCCTTAGGCCACCGACACATTAGCCATTTTTGAAGCCCGAGGTGAAAACTTGATAATAAAAAAAATCGCTAATATTGAACATAATACTTTTTATTCAGGCGATCGGGTTGTGTGTCTTGTCTTGATTTGTGTTTCAGTGAAGTAATTTGCAAGAGTGGGTCTTTCCTTATACTGTAGCTTGTGAGTGCATTGAGAAATTGCCATGCTGACTCATTGTTGGCATAAGCTACTCACTCTGTTCGAAAAATGTCTGCCCAAATAAGCCACACGAGCTACAAGCTGGTCACTGCTGGCTTGCAAACTTGACAGCCAACATTAAAAAAAAGGAAAAAAGTTAAACTTAGCGGAGTTATTTTTTTATTTTCTTATTGTGCAACTTATAATGATTTGTATTACAACAGCTGGCAGGTGCATCATGGATGCAGTGCACTGATTGATTGCATTGGTATAATGCAAGGCAGGAAACCGTGAAATTGTTGGAGGGAACCGTGAGGCCAGACATGTCTCAGTCTGTAATTAGCTGTTGAAATAGCCTGGCTAGCAAATGCTTTTAGCATAATCAACACACACAGACCTGTCAGTTAGGGAAACGATCCTCTTGACTTGTTGATTTCTTAATTAAAAGTAATATATTATGTCACCAGCAATGACTGTGTTTTGGAAATCTACAGCAAATGTACAGCAAACAATACCGCCTGTCTGATATCTCTTCCATGCAATATTGCTTATGGCTAACGCATGCTGTCTCAAAGGAGTAGTTTGCTTATTTTTAGTTTGCTAATGCCCATCTTTGAGCATTAAATTGTTCGCAAAACAAAGTTTACCAAACAAATTTCAATCATGCTATTTTTATTTTTTCAAATCGGGCTCATGTTCAATTATATTTGTAGTAAGACACTACAGCAGAGCAGTGGAGCTCTGTTGCAAAATGACTGAGCTGCAGCATCTCAGCATGGTTTAGATTGAAAGATAGAGAAAGCAATATAAGTAATCACTATTATTTTAAATGACATGGTAAGGTTCAGCCCATGCTATACCTACAACACGGAGTAAACAAAGAATAAAACGGAACAAAAACAGGTTTTTATGGAGGTAATAGTGTGTGATGGTATCTGTAATTGCTCCAGCCAGAAGATAGTCCTCACTTCCTAGTTGAGTATACTATCTCTCTTGTGATGCCAGAAGATAGTCCTCACTTCCTAGTTGAGTATACTATCTCTCTTGTGATGCCAGAAGATAGTCCTCACTTCCTAGTTGAGTATACAGTACTATCTCTCTTGTGATGCCAGAAGATAGTCCTCACTTCCTAGTTGAGTATACTATCTCTCTTGTGATGCCAGAAGATAGTCCTCACTTCCTAGTTGAGTATACTATCTCTCTTGTGATGCCAGAAGATAGTCCTCACTTCCTAGTTGAGTATACTATCTCTCTTGTGATGCCAGAAGATAGTCCTCACTTCCTAGTTGAGTATACTATCTCTCTTGTGATGCCAGAAGATAGTCCTCACTTCCTAGTTGAGTATACTATCTCTCTTGTGATGCCAGAAGATAGTCCTCACTTCCTAGTTGAGTATACTATCTCTCTTGTGATGCCAGAAGATAGTCCTCACTTCCTAGTTGAGTATACTATCTCTCTTGTGATGCCAGAAGATAGTCCTCACTTCCTAGTTGAGTATACTATCTCTCTTGTGATGCCAGAAGATAGTCCTCACTTCCTAGTTGAGTATACTATCTCTCTTGTGATGCCAGAAGATAGTCCTCACTTCCTAGTTGAGTATACTATCTCTCTTGTGATGCCACTGGCACTTCCATCATATCATATAACTGCCTTCCCACTGACACTCAGTATAGTCACACATCTCCGTACGCCGGTGTACTGCAGCTGACAACTCTTGGTTTGGTGTCTGCTCACCGTCTGTCAAGCTGATGTTCTTCCCTGGAAAATCCTGGTCGAGACGTCCTTCTACCACTGTTGGCAGCGGCGCCAAGAATCTTAGTGTGATTCTAGACAACCTTAGTTGATGCGGTAGGAGATAATATATGTCAGTGAAGGTCTTTTAAACCTGGGGTGATGTGGTAGGAGATGATATATGTCAGTGAAGGTCTTTTGAACCTGGGGTGATGTGGTAGGAGATAATATATGCCAGTGAAGGTCTTTTAAACCTGGGGTGATGTGGTACAGTAGGAGATAATATATGCCAGTGAAGGTCTTTTGAACCTGGGGTGATGTGGTAGGAGATAATATATGCCAGTGAAGGTCTTTTGAACCTGGGGTGATGTGGTACAGTAGGAGATGATATATGTCAGTGAAGGTCTTTTGAACCTGGGGTGATGTGGTAGGAGATAATATATGCCAGTGAAGGTCTTTTAAACCTGGGGTGATGTGGTAGGAGATGATATATGTCAGTGAAGGTCTTTTGAACCTGGGGTGATGTGGTAGGAGATGATATATGTCAGTGAAGGTCTTTTAAACCTGGGGTGATGTGGTAGGAGATGATATATGCCAGTGAAGGTCTTTTAAACCTGGGGTGATGTGGTACAGTAGGAGATTATATATGCCAGTGAAGGTCTTTTAAACCTGGGGTGATGTGGTAGGAGATGATATCTGTCAGTGAAGGTCTTTTAAACCTGGGGTGATGTGGTACAGTAGGAGATTATATATGCCAGTGAAGGTCTTTTAAACCTGGGGTGATGTGGTACAGTAGGAGATGATATCTGTCAGTGAAGGTCTTTTGAACCTGGGGTGATGTGGTAGGAGATAATATATGCCAGTGAAGGTCTTTTAAACCTGGGGTGATGTGGTACAGTAGGAGATGATATCTGTCAGTGAAGGTCTTTTGAACCTGGGGTGATGTGGTAGGAGATAATATATGCCAGTGAAGGTCTTTTAAACCTGGGGTGATGTGGTACAGTAGGAGATGATATATGTCAGTGAAGGTCTTTTAAACCTGGGGTGATGTGGTAGGAGATGATATCTGTCAGTGAAGGTCTTTTAAACCTGGGGTGATGTGGTGCTAAGATTTGGTATGGGGTAAGAAGTGGGACAGCTGTGTTCTGGACCTGGAGTCTGTCGATGACGCTGCTGTTGATGCCGTGGAGTTACAGTAGCGGAGACGGGAGAAGATGAAGGCGTGGATGAGTGCGTGTTAGGTGTATGGGAGAATTGTATCCTAAAAAATAAAGCACTTTTAGTAATCATGTACATTTAGCATTCATTTCACAGTGTAAACTAGCAGGACCATACTTAATTGAGTTCAGTTTAATTCAAATTTACTGTCTAATGCTTCCCACACACTAGAGGATAAAATGCCCGATTTAATGCCCGATTCCCCTCGGGGGGGCGTGGCCCGATTCGAGGCTAGTCTCAACCGATTTTTTGTCAAAATAATTGTCAAGTGTCTGGTGTCAATAAATTGTTGATTGAATCGGAGCCGGCCCGATCTCGAATCGGGCATATCAAACATGTTTGATATTTACGATGGCTGTCTCCCGACGGAACCCGCAATAGCCAATGAGAGCGAGCAGACCGGGACGCGTCGACGCGTCATACCCGGATGTTAATGCAGCGCTCACAACAAACGAGCAACAGTAGTGGAGGGCACAAGGGACTAGAGTGCACCAGCTTGACCTGGGATACGTGGAAGGTATGGTTGATGCGACGGAGAGAAGCAGGTAGAACCAAGCGGACAGCCGCAGGGTTCACAACCCGCTCAATAACAAAAGGCCCGATAAAACGGGGCGCAAGCTTCCTTGACTCAACCTTCAAGGGAACGTTCCGAGACGAGAGCCACACTCTCTGACCCGGCGCATAGGCTGGGGCCGGTGTGCGGCGACGGTTAGCCTGGACTTGCGTCTTGGCAGAGGAACGTAATAGTGATGCGCGAGCCCTCTTCCACGTGCGACGGCAACGGCGCAAATGTGTCTGCATGGAAGGCACCGCAACCTCCTCCTCCTGGGAGGGGAACAAGGGGGGCTGAAAACCGAAGCAGCATTCAAAGGGAGACATGCCGGAAGAGGCGTTGGGGTGCGTGTTGTGGGCGTACTCAACCCACGGCAACTGGGCACTCCAGTGGGAGGGGTCAGCAGCTGTGGTGCAACGCAGCATGGTCTCCAACTCCTGGTTGACCCTCTCGGCTTGGCCATTAGTCTGCGGGTGATAACCCGACGAGAGGCTGACAGTCGTGCCAAGAGCCGAACAGAAGGCCTTCCAAACCTGAGAAATGAACTGGGGCCCCCGATCGGACACAATGTCAGACGGAATGCCATGTGCCCGGTACACGTGTAAAACCAAGAGGCCCGCCGTCTCCTTGGAGGACGGGAGCTTAGGAAGTGGAATAAAATGAGCCCACTTAGAGAATCGGTCAATGACGGTCAAGATGACGGTGTTCCCATCGGATGGGGGGAGTCCGGTTATAAAGTCCATGGCCATATGAGACCAAGGGCGACGAGGTATAGGGAGGGGGCGGAGAAGGCCTGACGAGGGTTTAGTCGAAGTCTTGTTTCGGGCACAGACCGGGCAAGCGGCGACGAACTCCCTAGTATCCCCCTCCATGGCGGGCCACCAGAAGCGCCTGCGGATGAAGGCAAGGGTCCGTCTAACCCCAGGGTGACAAGTAAGCCGCGTCAAGTGGCCCCACAGAAGAACCTCAGAACGGGCGGAGTCAGGAACGAATAGACGTCCCGGCGGGACCCCCTTTTGGTCAGGCTGTCCCTGTTGGGCTAGACGGACACGCGATTCAATCTCCCACGTTACCGCGGCCACAAAACAGGCCGCAGGCAACACGGGTTCGGGCTCAGCCCGTATGTCAGCAGAGAACTGGCGGGACAGGGCGTCTGGCTTGACGTTCTTAGAACCCGGTCGGTAAGTTAAGGTGAAGTTGAACCTCCCGAAAAACAGGGTCCACCTGGCCTGCCGAGAATTCAATCTCTTAGCGGCCTGGATGTAGGCCAGGTTCTTGTGGTCCGTCCACACGACGAACGGGAGCTTGGAACCCTCCAGCCAATGGCGCCACTCCTCAAGAGCTGATTTAACTGCCAGCAGCTCACGATCGCCGACGTTATAATTGGCTTCAGCGGGTGAAAGCTTACACGAGAAAAAGGCGCAAGGATGGACCTTATGATCCCCAGGAGAGCGTTGAGAGAGAACAGCCCCAATTCCAGTCTCTGAGGCATCAACCTCAACGATGAACTGCAGTTCTGGGTCAGGTTGGGAGAGCACGGGAGCTGTAGAGAAACGGCGTTTGAGCTCGCTAAAAGCAGTCTTGGCCAGGGGGGTCCACCGAAACGGAGTAGAGGTGGAGGTGAGGGCGGTAAGAGGGGAAGCCACACTGCCGTAGTTGCGGACAAATAAAGATAGATGTGCTCCACAGCTAGATAGATAAAAAATGGCAAACCCAAGGAACCGTTGAAGCTGTTTCAAGGTAGAGGGTTCAGGCCAATCCGCCACAGCCGCGACCTTGGCGGGATCCATGCGTAACTCACCTTCGGCAATCACATATCCGAGGAAGGACACAGTGGAAGCATGAAATTCACACTTCTCAGCCTTGACGAAGAGGCTGTTCTCCAACAGCCGTTGGGGCACTAGGCGGACATGTTGTTGATGGTCGTCAAAATCCTGAGAGAAGATGAGGATGTCATCCAAGTAGACAAAAACGAAGAGGCCGATCATATCCCTCAGAATGTCATTTATGAGAGCCTGGAAGACGGCGGGGGCGTTAGTAAGCCCGAAAGGCATAACCAGGTACTCAAAATGGCCAAGGGAAGTGTTGAAGGCCGTCTTCCACTCGTCCCCCTCCCTAATGCGGACCAGGTGGTAGGCATTCCTTAGATCAAGTTTGGAGAATATCTTGGAGCCATGAAGGGGTGGGAAGGCAGAGCTAATGAGTGGCAGGCGGTATGTGTTCTTCACCGTGATGTCGTTCAACCCTCGGAAATCAATACATGGTCTGAGGGTCCCATCCTTCTTCCCCACAAAGAAAAACCCAGCGGCCATCGGGGGAGACGAGGGCCTAATGATGCCCGCAGCCAAGGAATCACGGATGTAGGTCCTCATGGACTCCTGCTCAGGGCGGGAGAGGTTGTATAGCCGGCTCCGGGGAAAGGTTGCCCCGGCCTTAAGGTCAACAGGGCAATCAAACGGCCGGTGGGGAGGGAGGGACAGCGTATGCTCCTTCCCGAACACCGGGGCCAAATCATGGTAAGCCATGGGAACGGACGACAGATCCGGGGGAGCCGCAGCCGACACCGGTGCAGGGGAAGCCGGAGAGAGCGCGGCGACCAGGCAATTTGCATGGCAATAGGGGCTCCACGAGACCACCTTGCCCTTGCCTGGGGACCATTGGAGGAAGGGTTTGTGCAGATTTAACCAGGGGCGGCCGAGGACCACGGGAGTGTTAGGACAGTCGGTCACGTGGAAGTGAATTGTCTCCCGATGGTTCCCAGAAAAGCGAAGGTCAACTGGCATGGTTCTTTCAGTAATCTGGGCGAAGCGCTGGCCCCCGAGGGTTATGGCCTCAAGGGCGGGGGAAAGTGGGACGGTACCCACGCCCAGTCGAGAAACAATACCGCTGTCCAAGAAGCACCCCTCCGCCCCCGAGTCGACAAAGGCTGGGAGGGCAAGTGGCCGACCCCGCCACAAGAGGGTGCAATCAAACGACGATACGGGCAGAGGGGCGCAGTCGGTCTGGCTCAGTAGCATCTGCCCAACGGCTACTGAGCCTAGTCTTTTGGTGTCTTGCGTCCTTTCGAGCGGATGGGGCAGTCCTCGACCACATGGTCCGGGAAACCACAATAATGGCAGAGGTTGTCGCGGATACGGCGTTGTCTTTCCTCAGGGGAGACGTGGTCCCTGCCCGATCGAGAGGGGGGGCAGCGGCAAGGGCCGCGGTAGCGGAGGGGGCAGGGTGAGGAACGGCATCTGCGGCGCGGTTGGGCGTCTCTTGGCCCGGCCGAGCTCCCCCGGCCGAGATCATGGACCTGAGCCTTTCGACCTCGGCCCAAACTTGGCTCAAACTCAGAACCTCAGCCTGTCCCAAGTCGACCTTCAGCCCCACATGGGCACTCTGCCCAAAGGGGTTGAGTCTCTTTCTTGAGGACTCATACTCCTCTTCCGTGCGGATCTCAGAAAACAACTGAAGGAAGGTTGGCGGCTCTACTCTTCTCTCTCTCAGGCGGAGATTAACCAACATCAAGTCAGAGGCTACTGCGCCCCTCAGCAGTTGCTCTAGCCGCACCTTATCCACACTCCCCGGCAGAAGACCACCACGCTGAACCACCTTACCCAGCGATCGTTCCAGACGCCTCAGGAAGTCGGAGAGCTTCTCGTCTGACTGTTGCTGTATCAGGCAGAACGCAAAGTACAGGTCATCTCCAGATTCCGCAGTCCCAAAGACGTGCTCAAGTGCTTCCAGGCACCTTTCAGGGCTAACTCCGGAGTCATGGGCTCGGACTGCTTTAACAATCTCCAGTGCTGCGCCTTTGAGGCTCTCCATCAGTCTCATCCTCTTCTCCTTAGGAGAGCAGTCACACTCCTCAACCATAAGGCGCGCTTGCTCGAACCAGTGCTCAAACTGTTCTTCTCCCGCCGGAGTGGGCAGTGTTCCGGAGAACAGACGTAGGCGGCGAAAACTAACATGCTCAGCAGCAGCAGCAGTAGGGGGCCTAGTCCTATCAAGCAACTCACCCAGTGCTTGCAGGATGGGTTCAGTGGGGCTAGCGGGCGGGTCTCGAGTAGGCGGTATGTTACGGGGGCCATCCACTGCCCTGCCTTGAACCATGCTGGCATTCAGCGCGGAAGTAGGGGCCGGGGCAGCAGGGAGTAACTGACGGAGGTCATCTACAGTCATGCCCTCCGCCTGCAGCAGTCCTGCAAGCCTCTCTTTGAAATCGCCCCGACGCTCAGGTGCACCTAGCAGGGACACGTGCAGTGGCTCAACCAGCTGCTGCGAGGCAGGCACGGTGGGAGCAAGAGGCATTGCTGCACAGGAAACCTCCAGTGTTTGGGTTGGGGCGACTGATCGCTCAGAAGCTGGGGCAGGAGGGGCAGGGGGGGCAGAAGACTGCGGAATGACGCCCTGGGGGCCTAGCCCGTCGAGACGAGCCAGCCGGCCAGCCAGGAGGGCGTGCCGATCATCGGCTTGGGAAGCCTTGAAAGCTGCCTCCCTCTGGCCGTCGAGCACGTCCCGAAGCATGTTCGCGAAGAGCGCATGCTCCCGCCCAGGTCAGAAATAGTAGAAGTCCGTGCTGTTTGGAAGGTGTCGCCTGGTGGACCACCTGACGTGGCCGGCGGGGAAACGGGGGTCTCGGGAGCTTCCTCCTTGACTGGCGGGAAAACTGGGGTCTCGGGAGCTTCCTCCTTGACTGGCGGGAAAACTGGGGTCTCGGGAGCTTCCTCCTTGACTGGCGGAAGTGTGTCCGCTAGATCCGCTTTAGAGTGATTCATACTGTCAGGATCGGAGTTAGACATGTGGATCTATTCGCGGGTAGTTGAGGGCCAAGACACTCTCCAAGAGTAGGGGAGTTGTGGAACTTGATAGCTTGATAGCTGGGGCTGCACTGTTCAAGGTTTTGGGAACGGTTGCAGAGATTGCAGAAGTTGCTGGTTGCAGAAGTTGCAGGTTGCAGAGATTGGTATGATCCTTGATGTGAATTTATGAATCACTGGCGAGAGCCTGCCGGAACGGACCTTTATAGCATAAAAGAATATGACATCACATGTGTTATGACATCACCAGCGAGGCCATCGGAAGGCATGATTGAGACACTTATGAATCATGACATCATCAGTGATCGATGACATCATAGTAGGGATGACGACGTCAAAGTAGGAATGATGACGTCATCCTAACACACCCGGGTTAGACAACGACCACTGTTTCGAGACACCTCAAGGTCATTAACTCGAGCAATTGTGATGTCATCAGTGAGTGATGTCATCAGTGAGGCGAGGCCACGCAGCAGCCGAGCTGTGGAGCACACCATGATATGATCAGTGCTATGCACTCGAGCACTTGTGATGTCATCTGCGCGGCCTCCCGCCCGCATATACGAGCCCGCGCAGCGGGTGAGCTTAGTAAGCTAAAATCCTATCCTATACACTTAACTCTAAGGCTTAGAGCTGTGTGGCTTCACAGTGGATAGTCAACTGACAGTGGATGTTTGTGTTTCAAGAAAACACGTTCCACTCGAGTAGACTTTGTCACTGATAATAAAATAGTCTAAAGCACTAACTCCTTCTCCTACACTGTTATACATGGTGGTCGTGGTGTGTGTGTGTGTGTGTGTGTGTGTGTGTGTGTGTGTGTGTGTGTGTGTGTTTGCATATGCGTACAGCCTTTTTATTTTTTGTCAGTGTTGTTCATTCAGACAGGCGCTAGGGTTATCTGCAGGGGAAACAACATGGTGTACAGTATCTACACCCAGACATAGACACATACACACACAGACACACACACACACACACGCACGCACACACACACACACACACACACACACACACACATACGCTAATTGTGGCTATATCCATACCTAATTATATCTGACCTTAAGACAGAAGTGATGACAGCTAACAGCAATGGCTTTCATCATAGACTCAGGGGGTGATCACACAGAACAGGCACATCCGCTTCAAAGACGCCTAGACGGAGCGCGTTGAGCAAACAGCTCGGTGGCCTGTGGCGCTCTGAGGTGCAGGGCTGCGTGTGCGACCAGGTTAAAGACCACTAATATCAGCTCTTCATCTGTCGTTTCCTCTGTCCCACCGTTGCTACCCGTGTTCCCACCTCGACAAACCATCAGAACAGGAAGGAGAGACCACCTCCTGCTTGATTTAATTGACTGCCCTGGCCCACCTGACACTGACGAGCAGTGTGACTCCGGGCCTTATGTGCTGAGAAGATCAAAATATTGTAACTTTTCGGCCTGCGTAAAAACCGCCAGAATAAAACGTAAAAACCGCCAGAATAAAACGTAAAAACCGCCAGAATAAAACGACGCACGGCGCAAGAGAGGAGCGCACGCCAGGCGGCAGCGCCCGCGATCGCCCCATCAGACAGTCACTCTGTCTCGACTACTACTCACTTCAAAATCAATTCAAATGGCTTCATTGGCACGACGTAACATTGTACATATTGCCAAAGCACGCGTTTATCTGGATCAGAATCAGAATCACTTTTATTGCCACAGTATGCAAGATTACATACGAGGGATTTGTTTAGTGTCATTATGCAGCGTAGCGGTCATGTCAGTATTCAGAGATGTGTGAGGAGTGTGAGTGGAGCGTTCAGTATAGGCATAAAATATGAATTTACATTGAATTTACATGAATTTACACTCCGAGTGAAATAGGCATTAAATTAAATATGAGTTACAGTCTAAGCGCTGCACGATGTAGTTAGCAAGAGTAATCTAATGGTGTAAAGTTCTGGTAGAAGAAGCAGCTGTACTACTTTAAGTGATGAGTGAAGCCCAGCTGCAAAGTGACGTTTGGTGGTGGTGGTGCTGGTGGTGGGGGGTCTCATGTCAGTTGAGGTTCATCAGCTGGGTTCAGGAGGAGGTCGTGGGGTTTGTTGGGGGTGTTGGTAGGGTCCTTGGTGGAAGGGGCTTACGGGCCTTGTTTGTGAGGCTGATGACGAAGAAGAAGAAGAATAAGAAGCTGTTCTTGTGGCGAGAAGGTTCTGGTCTTGACAGACCTCAGTCTCTTGCCGAGGGGGAGTGTTTTGAAGAGCTCGTTGTCAGGGGGGGAGGGGTCGGCCATGATCTTACGAGACCGCTTCAGTGTTCTGGCAGGTTGCATCCGATCACCTTCTCAGCACAGCGGATGAGCGGATGATTTAGACATTTAAAAGCTAAACATCCCTCTACCCTGGAATAATTTTTTTTTTTATCAAGTTGTACAGAGAGATGCACGCACGCACGCACACACACACACACACACAAACCCCCCCACAAACCCCCCCCCCTCCCCCAACACATTTAAATAATGACCTTATTTTCGGAGAAAGTTAAAAACCAATTTTGCTCCAGTGGTTATAGAGCAATTATTACCCCCCCCCCCCCTCCCCCCCAATTAACACGGCAGCATAGTGCACCGCATCTCCTCTTCCAATCGACCTACTCTGAACATTTTAAATGTGTTTTCAACAGATGGAATGTTTTCTTTAATCTCATCTTCACAGCAGCTGCAGCAACATTAAAACAGTGCATAAGTGTCAATAAATAACTGGCAATGCAGCAAAGTACTATTGTCACTTCCTGCTCTGTGTCACTTCCTGCTGTCAACCTTAAAGGAACACTCCGCCCATTTTCAACCAGATTTGTATCATTAGAACATCAGTAGTATATCAGAAAACTGTAAACTGTTTTGAAGTCTGTCATTTAATTTGACAGTTATTGAGTGTTAAAGTGTGGACCAGTGACATCACTGGTCCACACTAACTCAAATTAATAACTCATTAACTCAAATCAACTCTCAATAACTGTCAAACTATTCATCATTCATCTAGTTTGACAGTTATTGAGAGTTGATTTGAGTTAATGAGTTATTCATTTGATTTAGTGTGGACCAGTGATGTCACTGGTCCACACTTTAACACTCAATAACTGTCAAATTAAATGACAGACTTCAAAACAGTTTACAGTTTTCTGATATACTACTGATGTTCTAATGATACAAAGCTGGTTGAAAATGGGCGGAGTGTTCCTTTAAGTACTGATGTCACTTCCTGCTCTGTGTCACTTCCTGCTGTCAACCTTTTCTTTTCTTTCATCTTCAGATTCTTCTCTCTCTAAGGTGAGTCCCTGCTCTGAAGGGGGGAAGACCTGTAACCCGTGTCTGGATGCAGCCAAGGCTTGCAATCTCAACGACACGTGTAAACGCCAACGCTCCGCCTACATTGCCATCTGCACCAAGGCGACGCCCCCACAGCCCTCTCTGGCCAATCAGGAGCCCTGCAGCCGGAAGCGATGTCAAAAGGTAAGGGCCTTACCATCTTGGTAGTGGGAACACGTTGACGACTTAATTAAAATCAACAACGCGTTTAAACACCATTAAAGACAACCATTAGAATAAGGTAAATTAGTTACTGAGCTCTTGTTGAAAGAAATGATTGACTTCATATTTTGTGTGAGTGAAAGGTTGGGTTGTGGTCTCATTGCCTTGCATGGAGGTGGGTGGTTTGGAGTCTCTTTGGAGCCGGAGTCTAGCGGCCATTGCAGTAGGGGAATTCACCCGTGGTTTTGGCCTCTTTGTCTAAACAAATCCTCAAGTTGTACTCACATACATACAGTATACTCATGAAAATCACAAAGAACATTGTGCATTTCCCAGAGCGAGAGGAGGTGTGTCGTTTATATGCGGCTGCAGCCAAGTACGTTACATCTTGCCTCCGAGGTGGTTTCACTGTGCGTTCCTCTTCTCTTGGCTGTCTGCAGCACTATAGCGTTCGGGTGTCACGTGACCGTTGAACCGAGGCGAACATTCACTGAAGTATAAATACAACACCATGAGCGACACTTTCTTTTTCGTCTGCGACCATGTGCTGAGCGACAAGACTAAGGGCCTGACCTTCAAATGTCCTTCACAGGGCATTAAGGGCCTGACCTTCACAGGGCACTAAGGGCCTGACCTTCACAGGGCACTAAGGGCCTGACCTTCACATGTCCTTCACAGGGCACTAAGGGCCTGACCTTCACATGATCTTCACAGGGCATTAGGGGCCTGACCTTCACATGACCTTCACAGGGCACTAGGGGCCTGACCTTCACATGTCCTTCACAGGGCACTAGGGGCCTGACCTTCACATGATCTTCACAGGGCATTAGGGGCCTGACCTTCACATGATCTTCACAGGGCATTAGGGGCCTGACCTTCACATGATCTTCACAGGGCACTAGGGGCCTGACCTTCACATGATCTTCACAGGGCACTAAGGGCCTGACCTTCACATGTCCTTCACAGGGCACTAGGGGCCTGACCTTCACATTATCTTCACAGGGCACTAAGGGCCTGACCTTCACATGATCTTCACAGGGCACTAGGGGCCTGACCTTCACATGATCTTCACAGGGCACTAGGGGCCTGACCTTCACATGATCTTCACAGGGCATTAGGGGCCTGACCTTCACATGATCTTCACAGGGCATTAGGGGCCTGACCTTCACATGATCTTCACAGGGCACTAAGGGCATGACCTTCACAGGGCACTAAGGGCATGACCTTCACAGGGCACTAAGGGCCTGACCTTCACATGATCTTCACAGGGCACTAGGGGCCTGACCTTCACATGATCTTCACAGGGCATTAGGGGCCTGACCTTCACATGACCTTCACAGGGCACTAAGGGCCTGACCTTCACATGACCTTCACAGGTCACTAGGGGCCTGACCTTCACATGTCCTTCACAGGGCACTAGGGGCCTGACCTTCACATGATCTTCACAGGGCATTAGGGGCCTGACTAGGGATGTTCATCAATTATCGAAAATCGATAATCGATCGTTAAGGATTGGAATCGATCCTGTGGCATTTGGATCGATTTTTTAATTATTTAAAAAAAAAAAAAAATTTTTTTTTTTTTTTTTTTTTTGGACTAGGTTTGGGTGGAATTCGTTCCTCCTCGCCCCACTCCATTGCACAGCCGACTAACGTGAGGTGGAGCTTCATATAGTCTCTAGTTTTCTGGCTGGGCACGGGCCTTTGTGCCAACAAAACTGTTTTAAACATGAGAAATTCACACCGGCATGCGCCGGGGACAGCAGTGTTGGAGAGGGGACACATTGAAATAAAGAGTTCATTGAGGAGAACACGTTGTCTTTCGTATTTTCTGCCATAGGCATTCATTTTGTTAAAAAAAAAAAAAAAAAAAAAAAAAAAAAAATGAAAATATTGAAAATTTTCTAAGTATTAATAAAATCGATAATCGATAATTGATCGTTAATTCTCACCGATTATCGATTTTGGAAAATTTTCAAAATGAACATCCCTAGGCCTGACCTTCACATGATCTTCACAGGTCACTAGGGGCCTGACCTTCACATGTCCTTCACAGGGCACTAAGGGCCTGACCTTCACATGATCTTCACAGGGCACTAAGGGCCTGACCTTCACAGGGCACTAAGGGCCTGACCTTCACATGGCCTTCACAGGGCACTAAGGGCCTGACCTTCACATGATCTTCACAGGGCACTAGGGGCCTGATCTTCACATGATCTTCACAGGGCATTAGGGGCCTGACCTTCACATGTCCTTCACAGGGCACTAAGGGCCTGACCTTCACATGTCCTTCACAGGGCACTAAAAGCCTGACCTTCACATGATCTTCACAGGGTACTAGGGGCCTGACCTTCACATGTCCTTCACAGGGCACTAGGGGCCTGACCTTCACATGATCTTCACAGGGCATTAGGGGCCTGACCTTCACATGACCTTCACAGGGCACTAAGGGCCTGACCTTCACCTGATCTTCACAGGGCACTAAGGGCCTGAACTTCACACTCCAAATTTCTGGTTTCTTATAATTATAATTTGTGTGATCTAGTAATCACAGTTAATTTGCAAAAACAGTTAAATGCCATTCTTAAAATGAATAAACAACACCTGTTTGATACTCCCTTAAGTGGACATAAAAAAAATAAAAATAAAAACATTAGGGTGTTTTATGTGAAAATGATCAGGTGAACATGTTTTAATTATGATTTATAATAAAAGATCTACAAAATATAAAATATTACGAAATAAATACATCAATATATAATATGAAAGGATGAAAAATACAAACGGAGATACCTGTTCAGACAGGTATCAGTGTGTATTTCAGAAGCCAGCGCCTTTGTGCAATTCATTCTCTATGGCAGGGGTTCCCACAGCCCACTTTGAAATGTGAAAATTTTCCGGGGCCCAGCCAACTCTTTAATCACAACTCTGATCAACACATGAGACTATAAGATGACGTATTTCCCTGTTTTTTATATGATAGATATATATATATTTTTTTTTTATTGAATTAACGGAGCATGTGAACTGGGGAAATTAATAATCCATCCACATACAAAAACATTTCGGCACAATACCCAAAAGCAGATTGCCAACATTTTCTCCCCCCCCTCACTCATCAGAAGTATTTGCATGCATAACACATTGAGACAAAATGTGATGAGCAACAACAGAAGAAATCAATCCACAAGTTATTAATGCTAGGCTGTGAAAAATGCTACCTTATCTCTAATGGGGAGACTCGTGGGTACATTCAGATAAATTGAGCTGAGAGGTCAAGGGACCCCTTTGAAATAGTTTTCCCTCGCCAAAATGTAACCTATGTTTAGAGCGTTATTTAGCCCCCTTCCCGACAAGCCAGCATATTACGCTTGGTACCAATGGACTTAGGTCTTCTAGTTTCTTCTCATAGCAGGATCTCCACTGTAGCTGTAGCCATTTGATTGCCCGCGAAAATCGGGAGTGTTGGCAGACCACTCGCGGACCTCCTGCAGTACCTCCATGGCCCACTAGTGGGCCACGGCCCACAGTTTGGGAATCACTGCTCTATGGTAAGCACATGCTAGGAGCGCTCCTCTTTTAAGGACCACACATGGCATTTAAGCGCTCTTGGCGGCTAGTGTTTTTGGGCGCAGGGCTCTGGGCGTCTCAAGCTGAAAAAAGTTCAACATTTGGAGGAAAAGCGCACTGCTCGTCAGTGTCACTCCTCCTACCTCTTCTCCTGCCAGGGGGATCTTCAACCTCTGCCGCTGCCAGAATTGCCAATAATCTGGCTTTAACGTTTACAGTGTGAACAATCAACAACAACAAACAGACGAAACTAGATGGCTACTGTCCGTGTGACCGTATTGCGTCCTGACCCGTACTGCGTGCGACGGCAGGAGAAAAAACAAAACAAAATCGCTCCGTGGCTGTGGTCTGTGCGCGCTGGAAGCGCTCTTGACATGATTTCCAAAGCGATCTGAGATTTCTGATTTCTGATTTCTGAAATACACACATCCTGTGTGTATTTCCTGTGTGTAGCCCCCTTCCACTGGTGCAGTCATTGTAAGTGGCTCTGGATAAGTACAATATAAATGTAAATGGTGTTACAGATGATGATAACACTGTGGATGCTCGCTCTCTCCCAGGCGCTGCGTCAGTTTTTTGAGCGGGTGTCGTGGGAGCTGAGCTACCCTCTGCTGTTCTGCTCCTGCCGGGACCAGGCCTGTGCTGAGAGACGCCGGCAGACCATCGTCCCAGCCTGCTCCCACCAAGAGCGCCACAAGCCCAGCTGCCTCGAGCTGAGACGCACCTGCAGGTCTGACGCCCTCTGCAGGTGAGACATGCTCTTACACCACCTGCAGGTCTGAGGCCCTCTGCAGGTGAGGAGGAGCTAATCAGTGAAATCTGCTGCTAGAGGTCGAGGGTCAAGAAGAGGGTTTGTGGTTTGAATCACCAGGAAAATTGTGGGTGGGGAAAAAGCAGCCAGGTCGCCAGAATACAATGCTGGCATTGTACGTTTCTGCAATCCACTGGTATGTAGAATATAAACATGTCTGAACCAAAAAATACTTTGCATATCACATTCGTAGATACAGTAGTGGTGGTGGACGGGATGGATGGATGGTGTAAACACTTTCACCGTGTTCGCATCCCAGCGTGTCTAAAGTCTATACATTTCAACCGTACGTCACATTTAACGTTGTTATTTAAGCCTAACCCAAACCTGAATTCTAACCGTAACCGGGGGAATCCCTCTGGAGCCATGACATTGGTGGTGGCAGGGGAGGAGGCGGGGCTAAACAACTGGCACACGGTAATGACCGCAAAGCAGAGTGACAACACGGTGAGTAGCCAAACGCATAGTAAGAGACGAGAAATTGAAATACTCTCAACCACTTTAGATGATTGGTTCAGCGGCAAAACGAGGGAAGGAGATGGCTTGCACGATTGATCTATTGAGAGAGCGTGGATAACTTTGATTGATGGGAACAAATATGAGAGAAACTGTGTGTGGATAACTGTGGATAACTGTGATTGAATAGGGAGAAATGTGAATGAAAGAGGGCGTGAGCTAAGTAGTCTTCCTGATTGAAATTGCATCTCTTAACGTTGCAAAGGCGGCAAGGTTTTCAAATTAACCGTCTTTTTGTTTCCAATTTACGTTTAGATTGTAGGTTTGCAGAAAGATAAAATGCCAATGTTTTATTCTGGTGACTGGGTTGGGGAAAAGTGTGGAGTAATGATGTGGACGCTGAAAGAGGCAGAGACGAAGAACCAGGAGGAAAGAGAAGGGAGAGCGAGCACAAGAAAGAGGGGGCAGAGAGAGAGAGAGAGAGAGAGACAGACAGAGAGAGAGAGCACCTCTGGAGGGAGAATACACAGGGAGAAGAGGGGGCTAAAAGCCAAGGGAAAGTCTAATCAGGCTGAACGGATGAGCCTCTAAAACTAATCAGTCCTGAGTCTGTCTCTGAAGGACGAGCTCTGATCTGACATCTCCATTACTTACACTAGCCATCTGCTTCATCCACTCAGCTCCTCACAAAGCCACAGTGTATCATGTCCACTCAGTCACTCAGCTCCTCACAAAGCCACAGTGTATCATGTCCACTCAGTCACTCAGCTCCTCACAAAGCCACAGTGTATCATGTCCACTCAGTCACTCAGCTCCTCATAAAGCCACAGTGTATCATGTCCACTCAGTCACTTAGCTCCTCACAAAGCCACAGTGTATCATGTCCACTCAGTCACTCAGCTCCTCACAAAGCCACAGTGTATCATGTCCACTCAGTCACTCAGCTCCTCATAAAGCCACAGTGTATCATGTCCACTCAGTCACTCAGCTCCTCACAAAGCCACAGTGTGTCATGTCCACTCAGTCACTCAGCTCCTCATAAAGCCACAGTGTATCATCTCCACTCAGTCACTCAGCTCCTCACAAAGCCACAGTGTATCATCTCCACTCAGTCACTTAGCTCCTCACAAAGCCACAGTGTATCATCTCCACTCAGTCACTCAGCTCCTCACAAAGCCACAGTGTATCATCTCCACTCAGTCACTTAGCTCCTCACAAAGCCACAGTGTATCATGTCCACTCAGTCACTCAGCTCCTCACAAAGCCACAGTGTATCATGTCCACTCAGTCACTTAGCTCCTCACAAAGCCACAGTGTATCATGTCCACTCAGTCACTCAGCTCCTCACAAAGCCAGTGTATCATCATCACTCAGTCACTCAGCTCCTCATAAAGCCACAGTGTATCATGTCCACCCAGTCACTTAGCTCCTCACAAAGCCACAGTGTATCATGTCCACTCAGTCACTTAGCTCCTCACAAAGCCACAGTGTATCATGTCCACTCAGTCACTCAGCTCCTCACAAAGCCAGTGTATCATCATCACTCAGTCACTCAGCTCCTCATAAAGCCACAGTGTATCATGTCCACTCAGTCACTTAGCTCCTCATAAAGCCACAGTGTATCATGTCCACTCAGTCACTCAGCTCCTCATAAAGCCAGAGTGTATCATGTCCACTCAGTCACTTAGCTCCTCATAAAGCCACAGTGTATCATGTCCACTCAGTCACTCAGTTCCTCACAAAGCCAGTGTATCATGTCCACTCAGTCACTCAGCTCCTCACAAAGCCACAGTGTATCATGTCCACTCAGTCACTCAGCTCCTCACAAAGCCACAGTGTATCATGTCCACTCAGTCACTTAGCTCCTCACAAAGCCACAGTGTATCATCTCCACTCAGTCACTCAGCTCCTCACAAAGCCACAGTGTATCATGTCCACTCAGTCACTCAGCTCCTCACAAAGCCAGTGTATC
This sequence comes from Poromitra crassiceps, assembly GCF_964638095.1. Taxonomy (NCBI): domain Eukaryota; kingdom Metazoa; phylum Chordata; class Actinopteri; order Beryciformes; family Melamphaidae; genus Poromitra; species Poromitra crassiceps. The sequence goes on along the minus strand of NC_139629.1, from coordinate 22,720,557 downwards.
ATCATCACTCAGTCACTCAGCTCCTCATAAAGCCACAGTGTATCATGTCCACTCAGTCACTTAGCTCCTCATAAAGCCACAGTGTATCATGTCCACTCAGTCACTCAGCTCCTCATAAAGCCACAGTGTATCATCTACACTCAGTCACTCAGCTCCTCACAAAGCCACAGTGTATCATGTCCACTCAGTCACTTAGCTCCTCATAAAGCCACAGTGTATCATGTCCACTCAGTCACTCAGCTCCTCATAAAGCCACAGTGTATCATCTCCACTCAGTCACTCAGCTCCTCACAAAGCCACAGTGTATCATCTCCACTCAGTCACTCAGCTCCTCACAAAGCCACAGTGTATCATGTCCACTCAGTCACTCAGCTCCTCACAAAGCCACAGTGTATCATGTCCACTCAGTCACTCAGCTCCTCACAAAGCTACAGTGTATCATCTCTAGGGATGGGTACCGAGACCCGGTATCAAACGGGCCCCGGGGCCGTATTTCGGGGTACTCAGTCACTTAGCTCCTCGGCGTGGTGCCATGTTTTTCTGCTGTGCACTTGCGGTGTTTCCAGCCTAATGGCCGAGGCCAAGGCTGCTGAACTGCTCCCGTATCTGCTGCAGTGTGTGAAGACCCTCGTATCTGCTGCAGTGAAGACCCTCGTATCTGCTACAGTGAAGACCCTCGTATCTGCTGCAGTGTGTGAATACCCTCGTATCTGCTACAGTGTGTGAAGACCCTCGTATCTGCTGCAGTGAAGACCCTCGTATCTGCTGCAGTGTGTGAATACCCTCGTATCTGCTACAGTGTGTGAAGACCCTCGTATCTGCTGCAGTGTGTGAATACCCTCGTATCTGCTACAGTGTGTGAATACCCTCGTATCTGCTGCAGTGTGTGAATACCCTCGTATCTGCTGCAGTGTGTGAAGACCCTCGTATCTGCTGCAGTGTGTGAAGACCCTCGTATCTGCTACAGTGTGTGAAGACCCTCGTATCTGCTACAGTGTGTGAATACCCTCGTATCTGCTGCAGTGTGTGAATACCCTCATATCCAGTGGCGTGCCGTCCATTAGGCGAACTAGGCAAATGCTAGGGGCGCTTGAGCCGTTAGGGGCGCCAGAAAGGGTTAAAATAATAATAATAATAATAATAATTAAACAAATACTTTTTCATGATAATAGGCCTACTATTATTTTGCAATAGTAGACAAAAAATAAGCAAAACAACGTCTTAAGTCTTTAAATAATAGTGAAATAATTTTTCTAATCCTGGCTTTCTGGCTGCCTGGGCTGCAGCACTTTCACCATGGTCCCTAATCCATACCACCCCACCCCCTGCACGGCCGCGCCCCCCTTCTACCTGCTCGGAGCTTTTTCCCAGAGTGGGGGAAGGGCGATTCTGAGCCTGCAGGCAGCAGTTTTAGTGCTATTTTATTTTATTTTATTTATATTATTAATATTGTAATTCTTATATTTGCACTGGTTTGTTGTTTCCATTTCCAATAAACTTCAAATGCATAAAGCTATACAGTTTCTGTGTGACTGTATAAGTATTTGTGGTGGAATTAGCTGCAATATAATTTTTATTATATTTTCTTTGGGGGGGGGGGGGGGGGGCACCAGCAAAAATCTTGCCTAGGGCACGCCACTGCTCGTATCTGCTGCAGTGTGTGAATACCCTCGGCAATTACACAGCTAAATGGTGAATCGTGTTTTTTTCTTTCTTTCTGATAATTAATAATCCTTAAGAGGGTATCTCACATCTTTAGAGAGAGAGAGAGAGAGAGAGAGAGAGAGAGAGAGAGAGAGAGAGAGAGAGAGAGAGAAAGACTGCATTAGCACAGCCAGAGGCTCACCTTAATTGATTTATTTCAAAGCCCAGAGATATTCAGCAGCTTAAGTGAAAGTCCACACAAAGCTGAGACCTCCTTTAAAAGTCCTTTGGATGGACGATTCATAGTGTGTGTGTGTGTGTGTGTGCGCGCATGCATGTGTGTGCGTGGTGTATGTATGCGTGTGGTGTGTGTGTGTGCATGCGTGTGTGCGTGCGTGCGTTTGTATGTGTGTGTGTGCGTGGTGTGTGTATGTATGTGTGTGTATGTGTGTGTGTGTGTGTGTGTGCGTGCGTGTGTGTATGTATGTGTGTGTATGTGTGTGCGTGCGTGGTGTGTGTGCGTGTGTGTATAAGGCTGGTGTTGAGGTGAGTCAGTGCGCCCTCTCTTTAACCCTGCCCCCCTGCTCTCAGGCAGGCCTCTGCTCTGACCTCTGACCCCTCCACATTGAGAGACACATGCAGACTGTAACGCACCAAGCAGCAACCTCTGCCTTGGACAGATGAAGCCAACGCGGAAGTACCAACAGCTGTAACTCCCCGAATGGCCACTTGAGACTGGCTCCAAAAGGAAGTCTTTCATCATAGATCCCCATGTTAAAATGCCCAACTTTACAACAACTGTACGGGGGGGGGGTGAACTTTTATATAACTCCACTAAACACTTTGTTCCCACAGTAAACACTTTACCAATGAGTCTATGGTGCTGCGGCTCTGCCAGGCGACGGTCACAATGCCACACACCAGTGGGTGACGTGGGCGGTGGCTACATCCTTATTTTTAGACCGTCTCTGGGACACGCCGTCCGCGTCGCTTCTTTCAACCTTCGAGGACAAAGACGTGAAAAAAAGAGGCGATGCTCACCTCGATCTTGGACATGCAGAGCTGGGAGATTCTTTGTAAGCACAGACATGCAGTATGTAATGTATAGAGCAGAAGCCCTGTGTGTTTGCCGGCGGGCTTTGGCAGCAGACAGCATGCTGCATAAAGACTCACAGTTGAGTCCCTGAAGCAAAGCCTTGACCAGGCTGAGCTGATTCCCTCTGATCACACTGCCTGTCTGGGGCTTAGCTGTCAACTTTAGCATCTCACTGTGAGGCTGTAGCTACAGTATATGTAATATGAAAAAATATAGCCTCGCCTAAGGGATCATATAAAAGCATACCGACAGTTTGATCAGGACCCCGACATGAAGCATTGGGCTCTTGAATCACCTTCAAGGGGTTTATTTTATCCCGCTTATTACACGGCTAAAGAAAGCTACGGTAATGTTTGATTTTCTTTTTGCTACCGGGTGTTGTGAAAAAGCTATAAATTAACGATTAAATGTACCTGCCTCCTTTCTGCAGATTGCTATGACAGGACTTGGTCCTGTGAACGCCGTGCATACTGTATCAACAGTCTGCTATTTACCTTACCTAGCAGCAGTCTGTTATACAGAAATAACAAACAGTAGAATGCCATGATTGACCAATCAGAATGGAGTATTCAACAAAGCTGTGGAATAAATAGTATAAC